>NC_090931.1:450891259-451516259 GCF_040938575.1 Ambystoma mexicanum
GCAACACTCTTGCCAGATGCAAACTATAACTTTGGCACTTGTATACAACCAATAAAGTTTCAAATATATTTTAGCTCTACCCCAATGGTCATTTATACACATTCCTAAATCATCAAATGAATGCCCCATATGCAAGATTGCACAGAAACAAACCCCCTAAACCAGCCAGGGTGAAGTAAATGGGAAAGGATATACTGACAATTAGAACAATCACAATGTGACCAGGTACCCCAGAGAACTTGTGTCAACACACAAACAGAGGTGACTGGAGTGTTACTAGACCCAGCTTTATGCACACGACTACTGAACCAAACTTGAGAAGCTAAGGGAAAGGACAATAATGTCATCAAAAATTGAGGAAGGAGTGGGCACCGCTTATGTTAGAAAAAACTTGGTATCAAGTAGATTAGCTTTCAGGAGTCCTCCAGAAACCCGATTGGCACTCTATCGGGAATAATGCATCAAACACAAATCAACACAACAAATGATGAAGAAACAGCAGCCAATGCATTTCAGACCAGCAGGTCCATCTTCAGGGCTGACTCTGTCCTTCTCTGGCTACCAACACAATGATGGATGCACAGAGATCTGCTGATCTTGATTGAATTAATCCCTTTAAAAAAAAGCCAAATTCTCAAATTGGTTTATCACAGGACTTCCTGATATTGCGGCAAGCAGTCCCACAACCGTCTTATTTCCAATGATCATTAAACAGATATGTCCAGAGACTCTGTTTGGTCTTTCTTTTCTCCATGCA
This sequence comes from Ambystoma mexicanum, assembly GCF_040938575.1. Taxonomy (NCBI): domain Eukaryota; kingdom Metazoa; phylum Chordata; class Amphibia; order Caudata; family Ambystomatidae; genus Ambystoma; species Ambystoma mexicanum. The sequence continues at coordinate 450,892,017 of NC_090931.1, forward strand.
GAGATAAAGCCGTCATACTTAAAGACGTTTGTGGGACTGCTTACCGCAAATCTGTATTGTATGCCCATGTTAGGTTTCTGTGTCCTGCAGGAAGGAAACCAAGAAGAGGTTTGGGCTTGTATTTGCAATGTCATGCAATTGGAACAGGGAGTATAGCTCAGTGGCAAGGCGCTGGTCTTGGAAGCAAGATGACACAGAGCAACAGATGTTGAATCCCGGGTCTGCCCTTAGAAACCTCTTCGGTATTAAGTATGTTATAACAAACATTTTGATTATTGAATTATTATTAAGGAGATGGTGCCACAGTGAAGGCAGCCAATGGGACTGTGGGGACTAGATTTCCATGTATAGGGATAAACCATTTGTATTTTGGGTGATGACTTTGTAAAGGAACATGAGGGAAATGTGGGTTTGTGTTAACTGTTCTGGAAATGTATATATACTGTATCTGTTTTGTGCTTCAGGCAGACTCAGGTCATTTCAATCTCCAAGAGGTTGTCTAGCCTCTCCCCAGCGACCGTTGGGAAATAAACTTGCTTTAAATGACAATGTGCATTCACTTCTTTAGAGGTGGGTTATTTTAGAGTATAAAGTTCCGAGGTCAGCCCCGTCAAATACAAGAAAAATATGTGCAAATCACCTGAACCAAAAATGAAAAAAATGCAGAACATTACACCATTGTCAAACTACCCACTTATAACGGCAAAGCCTACCAATATCTATCCATCTATATATGCACTGAAAAGACCTTAGTTAAGGTGCAGTTAAGTTGTGCAGATTTAATGCAACAAAACACTTGAAATTCAGCGGATGTTGTAAAGTCATGACCAGCTTAATGTGATGCGCTCCTATTGATGTCCCCCACAATGCCATTTTGCAAGGCATTGTGAATCCCTTCTCTTATAATATGCATGTGCTCATGAGCTTTGCAACAGGAACGCGCCGAGTTAAGCTTTTGTGACTTCCCACATACGCTGAATTTCAAGGGTTTTATTATGTTAAATCTGCACAACTTCACTGCACCTTAACTAAGGTTTTATTCAGTACATTTCAAGTGTTTTGTTGTATCATCATTTTTTACAGGACACTAGCCAAGGTCTTCGACTGTGTCCACTGTACATGTTCTCCCCATATGTTTCTTTTGGACCCACTAGGTGGCCACGGGCGAAGACCATGCCCACTCTAGATATCTTTCGGGCCCACTGTATCTTTTTGAAACATTACCTTTCTTCCTACTCACCAGCTATGGCCTTCGCCCATGGCCATTGGCTAAAGGCCTTCGGCCGTGGCCCCTTAACATGTTGCCCCAATAGCTTTCTTCCAGTCCCACTGGCCATGGCCTTTGGCCCCCAGCAACTGGCAACTATACATATTGCTCCTATAGGTTTCCTAAATGGGCCCACTAGCCATGGTCTTCGGCCGTGGCCACACCACTAGGTTTCTTTTGTGCACAGTGGTCACGGCCTTTCGCCGTGTTTCCTTGACATGTTGCCCCAATAGGTTTTGTTGGGGCCCACTAGTCATGTGGCCTTCGGCTATGGCCAATGACCACAGCCTTCAACTGTGTCCACTTTCCATATTTCACCATTCGGTTCCTTAAAGTAACCCAGTAGCCATAGTCTTCAACCACACCCACCAACCCCCACCTGACTGTAGCTATAACATTCCAATACATACATTTTCATTGCAAAATATCTGCCAAATCCATCATGCAAACTTGATACTTAACTTAACTATAGTGCGGTGACCGCAGCACTATACGATATATACACCAACCCCAGGGTACCCTTGAGACCACATTAACCATTGACAAGACTTCAAGTTATATTACCCGTATGGCACACATGCCCAGAAAACATAGGGAAACAGAAGGTTCTCCTCCTTCGCAGTACCTGTCACTGTAGAGTCCATCAAAGACGCAGTGAAAATAACATAAACACTGCACCTCAAATCAATAGTGTGCTCTGCCAAGCAGGCAGGAGATGAACACCAATACCAGTCACCAGGTCCCATTATTAGCATGAGTCAATTTGCCGAGCAGGCAGAAGGTGCAAAAACACCAATACCAGTTACCTGGTCCCATTATTAGGGTGGGTCAATCTGCTTAGCATCTAATAGGTGCCACAAAACCAATACCAGACATCTGGTACCATAACTAGCCTGAGTAAATATGCAGAGCAGGCATGAAGGGAGTCAATCCAATGCAAATTATCCCTTTATTAATCTGCCAAGTAGGCCTGAGGGTAGTCAATCCAATGTAAGTGTCCCAACCAAAGAAACTGAACCCCACTTTTTATTTTTCTGTCCCGCTACCCGCGGACTAAGATTTTTATATCTTAAACTAAGATCGTCAGGTGTCCGCACAGTTACTGAGGCCTTTGATTCATGCAAGAAATCTAATGAGCAATCTGACGACCCAGATAGGGTCATAGATAGAGTGGCAAAATATATACACTGTGCTTGGCTCCTGATGCCTAAAGTGTAATACGGGCACACTGGTTATTATGTATAAGTGGATAATTAGGTCTCATTGCCCCTGAATTATGGGGGCTGCATGTATTTTATTGCTGTTTTCTTTTCTCTCTACCCCGTTAGGTATTATGATCAATCTGTTTTTGTATTTAGATGCATTTTGATGAACCATTTCTCTATTTCATTTTTGATCCTATTTGTTTTTATTGTTTTCATTTGTATGTATATGTATTTGATGAATTGCAGTGTTTTGTGATGTTGTTCTTTTGTGACTCCAAGCCGAATAAAAGATCATTAAAGTAAACTATTACCGTGGGCTAATATGCCAGCATACATGAGGGGAATCCACCCAATGTAAGCAGACCCATTAGTAGCATGGGTTACTCTACCGAGCAGGCATAAGCGGAATCCACCCAATGTAAGTGGACCCATTAGTAGCATAGGTTACTCTACCGAGCAGGCATAAGCGGAATCCACCCAATGTAAGTGGACCCATTAGTAGCATGGGTTACTCTACCGAGCAGGCATAAGTGGAATCCATCCAATGTAAGTGGACCCATTAGTAGCATGGGTTACTCTACCGAGCAGGCATAAGCGGAATCCACCCAATGTCAGTGGACCCATTAGTATCATAGGTTACTCTACCGAGCAGGCATAAGGGGAATCCACCCAATGTAAGTGGACCCATTAGTAGCATGGGTTACTCTACCGAGCAGGCATAAGGGGAATCCACCCAATGTAAGTGGACCCATTAGTAGCATGGGTTACTCTACCGAGCAGGCATAAGGGGAATCCACCCAATGTAAGTGGACCCATTAGTAGCATGGGTTACTTTACCGTGCAGGTGTAAGGGGAATCCACTCAATGTAAGTGGACCCATTCGTAGCATGGGTTACTCTACCGAGCAGGCATAAGCGGAATCCATCCAATGTAAGTGGACCCATTAGTAACATGGGTTACTCTACCATGCAGGCATAAGGGTAATCCACCAATGTAAGTGGACCCATTAGTAGCATTAGTTACTCTACCGAGCAGGCATAAGCGGAATCCCTTCAATGTAAGTGGACCCATTAGTAACATGGGTTACTCTACCGTGCAGGCATAAGGGTAATCCACCAATGTAAGTGGACCCATTAGTAGCATTAGTTACTCTACCGAGCAGGCATAAGCGGAATCCCTTCAATGTAAGTGGAGCTATTTGTGCCCTGGTATGTAATTGAAACGTTTTTCCAGACAGAATACACTTGTTATATAACACTGAAAAATGACATCTATGCCTATCTACGCATGCAGCAAAATGCACCCGTGCAAAGTGCAGGTCCTGAGCTGGGCCTGTGGACCCCAATGCTCCTAAGACCATATATAATTCGACTTCTTTGTAGCACTTGTGAGCAGCAAATAGATGAATGGAAATACAGCCCTGGTGTTCCTTTAAGCGATAAGACAGCTCACCAAGCAGGTCGACAAGAAATGTAGCTATGGCACACAATCCCCACATGTTGAAGAAAAAGAAATATAATAATGAATAAATAAGAGAAAAAGTAAACAACTTTAACCGAATAAGCAGCTTGCTGTACTCAGGCTCGAACCAACCATGCCCAGCATCATGCGGTAAACAAAGCACGAATATTACCCCTGCACTATCATTCTACTTTGTACCGCATGAAAAAAGGATCAATAGAGTCACTGGGCAGGGAGTGTGACCGTCTGGGACCTGAACGCACAAACACCACTTGATATCATGGCACAGGAATAAAATATCGCATGAAAAAGGAGGCTTGTTTAAAATTAATACCTGGCGAGGGTCAAAGAGCTTCTTAAAACCAAGCTCATGGGCCCTCGCCAGGGCCTTACATGCCCGACAAGGCTCAGACGCTGCGGCATCCCGGAGTTCATTCCCTTGAGTGGTCACCATGGAAAGGGAGAACGGACTAGGTGTAGACCCTTCTCCCTGGTGGGCAGTTTGTTTTGCTTTTTTTTCCTCGAGTCAAGAAACAGTTGAAGCGCAGATTCTCAACTCGAGAAAAATTCCTCTTAGTACCCCAGTATGACGTGCCAGGGTACTAATGTCCATATAATCCTCAGAGTGGGGGCATTTCCAGTATGGTAATGACCACAGGGCTTCTAAGTATGGCCCCAAGAAATACCCTTCCGGTAATGCCCCCCTTCTCGGGTTATATTGCCTAATTAACTGTTAGGAAAACCTTTGCTGGGAACAACATGTTAAATAACACCTCGATAATGACAGAGCTGCATATCAACCCATGGACCTCCAATGGGGAATATAATTCCTGAGTTTACCCATTGTACAACAAAGGGCTATACCGAGGACGGAAGAAAAAATAAAAAAAACAGGGCTCCATACTACACCTATGCTCGAGCGTCCTCGCTAACGAGGGTCACGTGCCGGCCAAAAAACAATGAGCGCTGTGTGGTCGATTTCTCAAAAGTCCCATGGCAAAGCCACGTTACACTGGAGTCTTCACCCTCAAGCGAGGGCCTCCGAACAACCCAGGAAACCTGCACTACAAAGCGAGAAGGACACTGCAAGAACAGAAGCATTTGTAAATTAAAGTAAGCATATGGCGTTATAAACTATTTATTCCAAAGTACAGAAACGAACAGTACTTATCTGCTGCGATGAGCAGCAAAGAAAAAGAAAGAGGGACTAATGGCACAGCCTTTTATGGAGTGGGTCTGGCTGTGATTGGTTGGCACAGAGGTCATGGACCCCGCAGATTATGGAGCTGTATTTCATGTCTCATAAAATGTTCGTTTTCTAAAGCATTTGTTTCTTAAAATGTGTTATAACCCGTTGTAGCTGGGCTTCCTAGTGCACATAGGGCAGAGCGGATATCTGGTAATGGATCGGGCCTAGGCCATAAAGGAGACCGAGTCAAGTACGATTATGGCCTTCTTTATTCTTCCTCTACAGGATTTTTTCGGTTACATGTGATTTTACTGAATGGAAAATAACGAACAACATTTTTACCCAAACATTTTTAAAGGAAAAAATACTGAATCCTTTTTATTTTATTTGGGGGGTCCCAAGCCTCCTGTTTCCCAACCACCTCCCCACCTATTTTAACCCCTTACCCCACCCACATATATATTTTTTCAAATACAGTATTGTTTTCGTTATAAATGTGTGGATTTAAATGCTGTTTGTTATTTTCTATTTGTTTAAATCACTGCATATCGCTTCTGTCCTGGGCTCTAGTAGCCCCTCCACCTCCTCCCTCATTTCCCGTGTGGTTTACTTCCATCTGACCCTCAAGGTCGTACCTCGTTTTGTCTCAGGTTCCATAGACAACAAAATGCCTTTGTCTTTACTGCTGGAAGAGTATGTAAAGAGGATAATGCATAGTAGGAAGCCTCTGTCGTTGCTGTAGCTATCACCCCCCACCCCTTTCACAGGAGAACAGGACCAGTAATAGCCTGACAGTCAGAGCCTAAGGGAGGCTTGAACGAAGTGAGGCGATCAGCTTGGGACGTTACTGGCCATGTCCACTGTAAATCGCCAGAGAGTTAGATATTAGAACCTTGAGTCTGTTTTCTGCCGTAGTAATTGTATTTATTTCAGAAAGTCCGCACCATGCTATGCAGGTGTGTTTGATTTCCCTGTGAAAAAAAAAGATGCCTAGGCAGCCCAGAAATAGGAAAGGGAATTAGTCCCTTTAGTATTTCCATTGCCAGGATGTTATAGGTAGTGCAGGTGACTGAGGAACTAGTGGCTGCGAACAGGTACATTGGCAGTGAGTGCAGAAGCAGAGCGGGGAGCGGGGATCTGGTGGGACTGTAGGAGGAGGGACAAGTGGATGATGTGGAACAGGGACAAGCAATGAAAAGAAAATGGGAACCCCGGGGGTGATCCGTAGATTGTTGCAGAGAATGTGGTTGATTACTGATAGACCCACCTTCGTTCCACACCATCTAATTAGACACCCACACTTCCTGGAGAGCTAATAGCATATGTAAGCTAAGATTGACTTGGGTGCCTCAAACATGTCCTTCAGCGCAAGTAGCTTGCGCATTTCAGCCCAATATTTGAAGTTCCGTTTTCACTGTGTGTGTACATTTCCCACAGCCAGGTGCCCTTTGAATTAAACTTGACAGAAAATGTATACTAGCAGAACAGACATGAAGAGTATGGTTTGCCCCTTCCCTCAGTCTCTGAAGAAAGGGATTGTCCTTCCCTGAATGATCGTAGTATCCCATAATGACACAGAAGAATGCAGAATGCCCAAAGAGAGGAGTGGACGAGTTGTGCCCTGAAGCAGGTCCTTATTTTGGAAGAGACTGCCAATGATGAAGGGTGTTATATGCAACATTGCACCCACATTGGAACATACAAATGGAAAAATACTCATCAGCTTTGGAGTATTGGAGTAGGAAGATAACTGGTCCCACTCATTGGAATCTGTTGAAAAGAGGATTCACTGCATGATAGGACTAAATCTGATGCATTATCATAGCTGCCTTGTCTGACTAACCTGGCTACGACAGTAGACTCTTCCCACGCCTGAACTCTCATCCCTGACTCTTTGTTGAAATCCCCTAAGTACCACACTGGACCTGACTTCCTGGATGGTAGATCGAGTCCTGATAATATTCAATCTGATGAGTGCGAGAAGTACCCCAAACACACTGTTCAAATCAGTAGCAAGACATGGGAGGTTTCTTGCTGTTTTATTGCATTTAGTCTGTGGTATGAGGGGCTAAATTTTGAGTATTTTTCACTGCCTACGATGTCCTCGTTTGCCACACAAATTGCCTTCCTTGTCACAAGAAAAGCAGTTCTTGTTCTTGTCTGAATAACTGTATTTGTATTCATTTTTGTAATTTTATATACCATACCATACCATAGATGGTATCATGTAATATTATCCCCATATATATGGTCGCCGTAAATAATATCGCCGGGAAAAGGTTGCGGTGATATTATATGGGTGACCATATATATGGGGACAGGGGCAAAAAAAAAAAATGTAAAAACAAGAAAAAAAAAGTTTGGGGATTGCGGGGGTGTCCCCCGCATGTTCCATGGAATAATGTTGCCACAAAAAACGGCCATTTTTCGGCGATATTTCTGCATGGCGAGATTTTTGTGCCGACATTATTACATGGAACCCCATAGATCAGGCCCCTTTGGCTTGACCGTTTTCACATGACTTCATTGGAGGCAGTGCATAAATGTATAATGATTAGTCAAAAACAATAATTAAAAGCACAGCTCACACCTCCATTGTTTAGAAAATTCAGTAATTTATTTTCTTGGATATAGTTAGTGACAGTCACAAGCAGTCTCGGTTGATCAGAGAATACTGCTCTGTTCCAATGGCAAGACGGACTAGGACTGATATTATGTCGGGGAACAACTGCTTGATGGATTGGGAACCTACAGATCACTCCCCCAACATGAAGATCTCAAGGAAATGGTGTGTAGCTTAGGGAAGGAATAGGTTTTGTGATGAGGTCATATGTGGGAGGCTAGAGGACAGATTAGGGTGAACCTAATGGTCAGGGATTGCCACCTAATCTATGCTGCTAGCCCCATAGGCGGCATGCAGGCCATTCTCGATTTCAGCCCTTCCATCCGTAGCCTTCTCAGCAGCACCTCATGGACCATGCGTTGGAATGGCAACTGGGTGCCAAAATCTGAAAAAGAAAGTTTTATTGATCCATACTATGAGTACTTTGCAGCATTTAAAGTATGGTGTTTGTTGGAGCAAGATTAGCTCACCTGACATTAGTTGAGGGCACAACCACAGTACCCACTGTGTTCATGCTGCAGGGGCTTGTGGTTGTTTTCCAATAGACTGACTCCATTCCTTGGAAATGCCAACACAGAGAATGCCAATCCCTGCAGGGAACCAAGCGACCACAGAGACACTTAGGTAATAATTTAAAAATAGCAGACCACCTTGGTATGGAAAGCTATATGGCAGTCAAACACCCAACTCAGAGCATCTGGGCAATTGGTACTTTGAATAGGCTTCAACCAATCAAACATTTTGATTGCAGCAAAGACACAGCTAGCACTGGTCACAACATTTTACAGCTGTTAGGGATTTTGTCAGAGGGCTATACCTAATATCGTGGTATTCTCTTATGGTGGTAAAGTGGTATGGCGTTATGATGGTAATGCCCTTTGTGGTGTGACAAAACTCTCCTCTAATACCTGTATTCTATTTACGGTCAACTCTAAACACACTTGGAATCTTGACAGTGCCAACTGTCACCCCAGCAACTTATCTACGAACCTCGACTGCTGCCTTTGGCCAATTTGTTCAGCTGTAAGCATGCACAGCTGAAACACCGCACTCACACTCTGTCTATCTACAGCACCCAAAATGAATCAAATCACACAACCCAAACACCATAAAAAATGTATCAAAACACGCAGTGACTTTTATTGTGTGTATTTATCTTGGCAAATAGACTTACTGATCATGAACAGCAACATTGGACAGCGATACAATTAACAGTGTGAATATGGGTCAGCAAGAATAAACAGCAAGAAAAAAAACATTTTAACAAAGAGCTCACCTCAATGACAAAATAGCATGTGTTTAACCCGCTTCGACCTTTGGTCATAAAACTTGGCAGGATTCATGCTTAATACCACAAACATGTAACTTCTCTGAACATCATTTGAAATATTTGAATTCTTTACATAAAAAAAATCTCTCTGGCTGTCTGAAAATGCATTCACCCGTGTGTACACCTCACTTAACAGATACACTCACTTTGAGTATGTGTGAGTTTCTGCGCTGTTATCACGGGAAACCCCTCTGTGTCAGTTGGCCGCAATTGCAGTTGCCACCTCCAGCCCACAGGGATAATGCGAATTCTATGCCAAGATAACCGCTCCCCCGTCTATCGCCTGCCTTCTGCTCAGCTGTTGTTTGTCTACCTGGAAGCCTCTGTCAGTCTGACCCACACCACCTGGATCTCTTCCTTTTAAAATCTATCCCTGTCACTCAACAAAACCTGTCTTTTTTTCTGAGGTATACACATCACCCGAGCTGGTCAGAATTTCTCCCCTTGGAGAATAACTTTCCAAAGATGTTTGCAACAAATGCTTCCTGCAGCATACAATAATTGCCTTCTCAACATTGCTTCTTCCTCGCAGTTTGTGTAATGAAATCACAGCCGCATGTTTTAAATCCATTGCAAAAAGCACTTCAATTTCAACCTGTCAACTGGGTTTGTTTTGCACTGCTTTGTTAAATACATGTTATAAATTAATGGGAAGGGTATTAATGGGTTAGGTTAGATTAGGATGTGTACAGTGCAAACCGGACAGCTGACCTGTTATCCCTGAACTCTTAGCATTTTAAACACGTGCTTACTGCAAGAATCTGCATTTCCTTTTGTAATGTGCGCTAACCATGTGATGCCGGTATTCCCCACATTAATCCCCTTGCCCCTGTTTGCTGCTCACTTACTGCCTCCATATACAGTATGCCTACACATCCCAGCTGTGCCAGTATGTTTAAGTGGAGAGAACCAGCAGAAGCTTGTCAGAGTGTGTGCGATGGTGCAGGAGGTTTGGAGACTGCAGTTTAGCGCATGGCAGGGGCAGCAAGGAGATGGAGGGGAAAAGGTGAGAGAGTGGCGAGAAGGAGGTCAAGGGGAGAAGAGAAGAGTAGAATTTAGAGAGGAGGTGGAGGAGGAGAGGAGAAGAGAGAGATTGGGGAGGAGTAGAGGAGAAGGGGGAGACTGGCGAGGAAGGGCAGTGGGCAGTGGGGAGAGAAAGGGTAGAAGGAAATGAGAAGGGGAGAGTGGAGAGGCAGAGGAGAAGAGAAAAAGAAAAGATGAGGAGTGTAAAGTAGGAAATGGGAAAGTGAAGAAAGAACAGAGACGGGAAAATAAGAACTAAGGTGGGGGAGGAGGAGGTTAAACAGTCAGAACCCAAGAGAAAGAAAGAAAGAGAAGGGAGAGAAACACTCAGGGAAAGAAGAAGGACATGAGGCATAGGTTGCCCAAGAATAAGTACAGAACTGAATTGTTGTATATTTTTGTGTTATAGGGTTGTTTTATTGAGCTCACAAACACCCAACGGTATCTCTGCACTGTATAACCTTGAACTAAATTGAACACCAGAAGAGTTTCTACGGCCGGAATAGGAATGGTTAAAGAGACAGGTTTTCAATTGTTTCCAGAAAAGCAAAAGGTTTGTTTCTCTACTTAACATGGTGGGTAGAGCGTTCCAAAGTTTAAATGCCTAGACCAAGAAGGAGCACCCACCCAATCTATCCTTCTTGTATCCAGACATAGCAAATCTTCTGTTGGATCTTAATCTTGAAGATTGTGTAGACATATATTTATTGCTTGTCAAGTAGAAGGGGCTCACCAACAGATGTTGGAGGCTCTTAAAAATAAGACCCAGGCTTCCAAAAATATTGCAACTGTTCACTGGTAAGCAGTGAAGAGAATGCAGAGCTGGGGTATTGCATGGATTACTTGTATTTCAGTATGAATCTTGTAGCATCGTTGAGTACTCATGTAGTTGGGCAGACCGAAGTAAATAGCATTACTAAAATCGAGGCGGGACATAACCAGTTCCTGGTGTGGGAAGGATACGTAGAAGAGACCTTTTTATTTTCTTCAAGGTAAAATAACATGATATTCTTACAGCTGATATCTGTGAGTTCAATGCAAGCTTATTGTTCAAGATAATTCCCAGGTTTTTAACTCAGGGACTTGTTCTTGGACAATGGCCAGCAGGAAGGGGACCATGTATTGATTTTTTCATTCATGACCAGAATTTCTGTTTTGTCTGGATTAATTTTTAGGACATTTTTATCCATCCAGACCTTCTACAGTTCAGGAAAGAGTTCAAGACCTTCCTGTCCAAAGAATGGCTCCTCCTTAACACCTAGATCCACATATCCTGCACTCCCCACCCTACCTGAGACTTTCTGATATGCTCCCCACTGTCTCTCCCCTGGTTGTTGCTTGTAGATCCCTCACTGCCAATTGCCCACCGTTGCCCTCCCCTATTAGCTCCCTGCTCCATTTTCCCTGCTTCCCTCACTGTGTTCTTTCCCCTATGGTTGTAAAGTGCTCTATTGCTTCCCGAAGCTAAGTCTGTGCTCAAAATATACTCTAATAATAATAATAATTCAATGTCAGCAGACAGTTTTTGATTTTATCTTTGAGGGCTACCAGAATCTGGGTGCCATCAGCGTAATAAAAAATGTTTACACCCGCATCATGGAGAACCTCCATCAAAGGTCGAAGATGCAGATTGTATGGATATTTCCTGAATTAGTGAAAGGGAGTTCATGTTTGACACTCCAAGAACGAAGCTCAACGAGGTTGGGAAGCAAGTATATTTATTCCTATCTTGAGAGGAAAATGTACAGTATCCTTGGGGTCAATTTAGCTGCCTGCTAACCAATGCCTGGCCCTGTTCGAAGACCTCATGTATGGATACGTGATAGAAGAGTGCAAGAGGACCAAAGCATGACCATGACATCATCAGCTGGAACCTCATAAAAGATACAGGGACAAGAGAGAAGTCTAGCTCCCAGAAAATAAGAGTGACTGTTTTTCCCACCAAGCAGGCAATCCTGTTCAAGGGAGAGAGGGAAGGACTGAGGACCATGGTTCTAGGGAGAATCTTCCAGGAAGCAACCCAGAGTGCTCTTTTGTATTGCCTGTCATGAGCGCTACTCCCGAGGAGCCAAGACTGGCCCAGCGTCCCCGGAAGCAGGCTCCTCATCCACACCCCCAGTTCCAGCAGACCGCTACAGGGGCCCTTTGGACCATGTCCTGGCGCCTCTGGCGCCAGGCTCATAAGGAACCACAGTCCCGGCGCCATGGGCTCCGGGCTCATATTCTTAAAGTGTGCAGTAGTGATTGGGTGGACTTACCTGTGGCAGACCATGCTGCATACTCACCTAGAACAAACCAAGCTGGGTGAAGTCCCAGCCACTGGCTGGGAGGGACCAATCCTCTGTTACAGGAACTTTTTTCCTACCTGGGTGGGGCTGACGCTAATCCTCTGACACTGGAACTCTTTTCTTACCTGGGTGAGGCTGGAGGAAGAATACGCACCAAAGCACTTCTCCACTATTTAAACCACGTCCGATAGAATTCACGTGCTTCGCGTTATTCTGCAACAGCAGCAGGACGCTCACCGAGTCGGCTCCTGCATTCCAGGTCCAGACACACCCTCAGCTTCTTGAACAGCAACCTGTGGATGAAGAATAGGCACAGGAACATCTACTCACCAGAATTCAGCCACAAGAGTCCAGTCTCCGACAACCTGCAAATAAAGACATAAGGTTAGAAAACGGGCAACATGCTCGCAGCTGCGCTCGCTTACCTTATCCATCCGTGATCACACCGGAGTTCACCGCAGCCTTCGCTTCGGCAGCATCCCAGCACCTGGAAGACAAAAGACATTGTTAGTGGTGTCCGAGCCGAAGTGGCCACAATTCAGTAATACTTACGCGCTTCTTCACGCGCAGCAGCGGCAGCATCGCCCTCAGCATTTCGGCACCTGAAAGGAAGGAAAAGACATTATCAGAGGCGCCCATTTGCAAACGGCCACAATTCAGTTATACTTACGTGCCACCGCACGTGCAACAGCGGCGGCATCGCCCACAGCATCTCGGCACCTGAAAGACAGAAAAGGACATTATAAAAGGGTGCTCCTTCAGAAGCGGCCTCAGATCTTCTATACTCACGAGCCTCTTCTTGCACAGCAGTGGTGGTGTTGCCAACAGCTCCTCAGCACCTGAAGGACTATTACAAGCCACAAAAGGACACTGAGCCTAAACACTGAAATCATCCAGTGACGTAACTGGATTCCACGCGCCCCTGCACCGGAAGCAGGATGGAGAGCTCGGCTTTACTAAACCAAAGGTGAGAGTTCGTGGAGACCAGTCGAGAACCAAGAAGTGGGAAAAGCAGAAGATTGGTGGGAGAATTTATCCAACCAGCTTGTAATTACCCCTTTTTCTTCCACCTGCAGAAAACTCCTCTTACAAGCCAGACAGTCAATATTCGGAGGTCCTGCCCAGGGCGTCTTCCGAGTTCTACGCCTCATCATAGTCATAGAAGCAACTGTAGCAGTCCAGTTTGGGTCAGCGCCTCCATGGGAATCAGGTGAGCGTTACAGAACGCGAAGCCTACCCATAATCTCCTACCCAGGCGCTATGGAAACTTCCGACACAGACAAATTGGCCCAGTTGTTGGGGGAATTAAGAGCTGAAGTCCATGCTGCTCGCCAGGAAACGAACGCCCTTAAGAGGGAATTGATAATGTCAAAAGAACGAACTGACGATCTCGCCAGACAGTTATTACAGAGTCAAGCGGGGCAAACTCCTCTACCTAACTCAGGGGGGAATTATACCCCAGTTACTTCAACCAATCCCGTTCAAATCAACCTACCTGGAAATGTGCCATTGGCACCACCTGAACGCTTTTCTGGTGACCCTAAAAGATTTGCAGTGTTTATAAATCAATGCCGACTGCTCTTTCTTTGTAGACCCGCAGCCTTTCCAACTGACCAGACCAAGGTAGCCTTTGTACTTTCGTATTTTAGCGGCAGCGCCGCTGATTGGTCGATCCCTCTGGTTACACAGGATGACCCAATTCTTCGGAACTTCTCAGCCTTCCAGGCGAGTATGGAGAGACTTTTTGCAAGACATTCCCAAGGGCAGGCCCTGGACAACAAACTCCTCTCCCTGCGACAGAACAATCAGGACCTCTTAGCCTACATTGCATCTTTTAATAGGTTAATCGTGGAAACTAGATGGCCCGAGGATAAAAGGATCACGCTATTTCACAGAGGTCTGCGTGGTGAACTTAAAGACGTCCTTGCCCAGGTCGTGAATCCTCCTCAGGACTGTTCGGAATATATTGATTTGGTGGTCCAATTGGATCATAGGCTCCAAAACAGAAAGGCTGACCGATCCAGGTTTGAAACCCGAGTATTCACGAAAACACAAAGAAACGCCAAAGGGGTCGACACCGTTGAACCTATGCAGATTGGGGCCGTAAAGGGTCCCTTAACCCAGAAAGAGCGTGACAGAAGACGACAAATGCAATTGTGCCTCTATTGTGGAAACTCTGGACATTTTCTTCGAGATTGCCCGGTAAAACCACCTAAGAAGACAGTAGGAGCTTCTGACAAGAACTCTGAAAAGCCTGAACCGGGAAACGACCTCGCCCGACAAGTGTAGAGGTCCGCTTGCCGAGCTTAAAAAACAGTTCTTTGACCTTGCACTTCATAATGCCTATGGTCCTCGTAAACCCAAAGCAACCAGAACGTTGGCATGCTATTAAGGCATACATTGATAGTGGAGCAATAGGAAATTACGTGGACCGTGAATTGGCTTCCAGGATGAACCTACCTCTTTGTCCAAAGGCGGTTAAAGACGTCATTACCACGGTGGATGGGACCGAAATCGCCTCCGGACCGGTAACCCATACCACTGCTGAAGTGACGTTACTAGGCCAAGACGGGCATCGGGAGGTAATTGTGTTCGACGTGATCAAGGCTCCTCAATTCCAAGTAATCCTAGGAATCCCTTGGTTGGAGAAACACAAACCTCAGATTGATTGGCGAGCAAAGACGATAATGTTCCCTGAGTGTGCACCAACCTGCTATCCACGACCCAGCATTGGCCTAGCGTCAGCAACGACTGACGGTCCACAATTACCTCAAAAGTATCGAGAGTTCCAAGATGTTTTTCAAAAAGAACAGGCTAACACCTTGCCACCTCACAGATCATACGATTGTCAGATTGATCTGCTACCCGGTGCAACTCCCCCTTGCAGTAGGATTTACGCCCTCACCGAGCCTGAGAACCTTCATCTGCGACAGTATTTAGACCAGTATCTGGCCAATGGCTTTATCCGTCCGTCAAAGTCTCCTGCATCCTCGGCTCTGTTCTTCGTACCAAAAAAAGAAGGTGACCTCAGACCTGTATTGATTACCGTGCTCTGAATCAGATAACAGTAAAAAAGAGATACCCCTTACCTCTGATCCCGGAACTCCTCGACCAGGTGAAAAACGCCTGTATTTATACCAAGCTTGATCTCCGGGGAGCTTATCATTTGGTACGGATCAAGGAAGGTGATGAATGGAAGACGGCATTTCGCACTAAGTATGGGCTATTTGAATACCAAGTGATGCCCTTCAGACTATGCAATGCGCCGGCCGCCTTCCAATATTCCATGAATGACGTCCTCAGAGAGCTCATTGATGTCTGTGTTGTCGTCTACATAGACGACATTCTTGTGTACTCATCTTCGGAAGCTGATCATCGAAATCATGTTAGGGCGGTTCTTGAAAAACTTTGCCAACATAAACTCTTTGCCAAGCTCGAGAAATGTGCCTTTCATGTCACCGAGGTCGAATTTCTGGGATTTATTCTGACACCCAAAGGAGTCCACATGGATTCGAGAAAAGTTGACGCAATCCTCAAATGGCCATCTCCTACTTCCGTGAAAGGCGTTGAAAGCATGCTAGGCTTTGCCAATTTTTACCGCAGATTTATTCCAGAGTTTTCACGAGTGGTACAACCCATCACATCCCTCTTAAGAAAAAATAAGCGCTTTGAATGGTCTGCAGAAGCTGAACAAGCCTTCCAAGAGCTAAAGGCCAAGTTCACCTCGGCGCCAATACTGAAACACCTACGCCCGGATCTCCCTTACATCGTTGAAACCGACGCCTCCAACTTAGCAATGGGAGCAGTTTTATCACAAAGGGATCCAGAGACTAACCAACTGCATCCTGTGGCGTTTTGGTCTCGAAAGTTCTCGGAGCCTGAGATTAATTACACCATCACAGACAAAGAGCTTTTAGCTATTAAATCCGCCTTTAAGGCCTGGCGGCATTATCTCCTCGGGGCCAAACACACCGTTACGGTGATCACCGATCATCGAAATCTACAGTATCTGAAAACCGCCAAAGCTCAATCCTCCAGACAGCTTTGCTGGGCTCTATTCTTTGCTGAATTTGACTTCGTGATCACTTACCGCCCGGGCAACAAGAGCGGCAAAGCGGATGCTCTTTCCCGAATTGGAATGGGAGATAACGTTGTCAATCCCGAACCCGTACCAATAATTCCTGAACAAAGGATCTTGGGTCTGATTTCTTCGCAATCCATCGAGGATATAGAGGCAAAAACTAAACAACTTGTGACCCCATCAGACTTACAGAGCTGGTTACAAAGAGGAGAGAACTTCACCGTAAACAATGACTTGCCTTATTTCCAAGGACGATTATTCCTACCACACGCCGATTTACAAAAACAGGTAATCTCCTGTTATCATGATTCATTAATGGAGGGTCACCCTGGCATCGCCAAAACCACAGAAAAAGTGAAGAGACACTTCTGGTGGCCTTCATGGAGAAAAGACATAAAAGAATTTGTGATGTCCTGTGGTGTGTGCGCTCAAAACAAGGGTCAAAAGAAAAGGCCGGCTGGTCTTCTGCAACCATTAGACATTCCACCGTGTCCCTGGCATACCCTTTCCATGGACTTCATCACAGACTTACCCTCTTGTTCCGGGTACAACACTATTCTCGTTACTGTGGATTTATTTTCTAAAATGGCCCACTTCATTCCGCTAAAAGGCTTACCTTCAGCTTCAGTACTAGCCAGAGAATTCCTTGAAAACATTGTCCGGTTACACGGCTTCCCGTCGGTACTAATCTCTGATAGCGGAAGCCAGTTTATTTCTCACTTTTGGCATAGTTGTTGTCGGTCAGCTCAAATCGATGTAAGACTTTCAACCAGCCATCACCCCCAGACCGACGAGCAAACCGAGAGAACAAACCAGACTCTCGAACAATATTTACGATGCATGCTACAACAGTCTGAAAGCAACTGGAAGGACATCCTTTGGATAGCTGAATATGCATACAACAATTCAGTTCATTCAGGAACCGGGAAGAGTCCCTTCTACATCTTGTATGGAATTCATCCTCGAACCTCCAACCTCGACCCACCTCAAGATCTTGGAACACCCGCCGTAGATCAGTTGCACTCTGTTATTAACCAAGCTTTCAAGGAAGCGACTGCACATCTACAACAAGCTAAAGAAAGGTACAAAAAAGGAGCAGACCAACACCGAAGCGATGCCCCTCAATACCAGGTTGGGGATCAAGTCTGGTTGTCCACCAAACATTTATCGCTAAAAGGACCTCGCACCTTCAACCCCAAATACCTGGGACCATATTCAATTACGGCCATAATGAATCCAGTGGCCGTTAAATTAGATTTGCCAACCCATATGAGAATACATCCTGTGTTTCACGTATCCCTTTTGAAACCCATGCAACCTGGAACCAGACTGACCAGACCTCCAGAACCCATTCAGGTGAATGGAGAGCCCGAATTTGAAGTTAAAAACATTTTGGACTCCAAGATCATCAAATCAAAACTATTCTACCTAATCGACTGGAAAGGCTACGGACCCCAGGAAAGATCCTGGGAACCCTATGACTACGTCGATGCTCCTCGTCTAGTCAGGAAATTCCACCGAACCTTTCCCGATAAACCAAAACCCCCGGGGAGGACAAGTTTGGGAGGGGCCTTGAGGGGGGGTGCTGTCATGAGCGCTACTCCCGAGGAGCCAAGACTGGCCCAGCGTCCCCAGAAGCAGGCTCATCATCCACACCCCCGGTTCCAGCAGACCCCTACAGGGGCCCTTTGGACCATGTCTTGGCGCCTCTGGCGCCAGGCTCGTAAGGAACCACAGTCCCGGCGCCATGGGCGCCGGGCTCATATTCTTAAAGTGTGCAGTAGTGATTGGGTGGACTTACCTGTGGCAGACCATGCTGCATACTCACCTAGAACAATCCAAGCTGGGTGAAGTCCCAGCCACTGGCTGGGAGGGACCAATCCTCTGTTACAGGAACTCTTTTCTTACCTGGGTGGGGCTGATGCTAATCCTCTGACACTGGAACTCTTTTCTTACCTGGGTGAGGCTGGAGGAAGAATACGGACCAAAGCACTTCTCCACTATTTAAACCACACCCGATAGAATTCACGTGCTTCGCGTTATTCTGCAACAGCAGCAGGACGCTCACCGAGTCGGCTCCTGCATTCCAGGTCCAGACACACCCTCAGCTTCTTGAGCAGCAACCTGTGGATGAAGAAAAGGCACAGGAACATCTACTCACCAGAATTCAGCCACAAGAGTCCAGTCTCCGACAACCTGCAAATAAAGACATAAGGTTAGAAAACGGGCCACACCTTGCAGCTGCGCTCGCTTACCTTATCCATCCGTGATCACACCGGAGTTCACCGTGGCCTTCGCTTCGGCAGCATCGCAGCACCTGGAAGACAAAAGACATTTTTAGTGGTGTCCGAGCCGAAGTGGCCACAATTCAGTAATACTTATGCACTTCTTCATGCGCAGCAGCGGCAGCAACGCCCTCAGTATTTCGGCACCTGAAAGGAAGGAAAAGACATTATCAGAGGCGCCCATTTGGAAACTGCCACAATTCAGTTATACTTACGTGCCACCGCACGTGCAACAGCGGCGGCATCGCCCACAGCATCTCGGCACCTGAAAGACAGAAAAGGACATTATAAAAGGGTGCTCCTTCAGAAGCGGCCTCAAATCTTCTATACTCACGAGCCTCTTCTTGCACAGCAGTGGTGGTGTCACCAACAGCTCCTCGGCACCTGAAGGACTATTACAAGCCACAAAAGGACACTGAGCCTAAACACTGAAATCATCCAGTGACGTAACTGGATTCCACGCGCCCCTGCACCAGAAGCAGGATGGAGAGCTCGGCTTTACTAAACCAAAGGTGAGAGTTCGTGGAGACCAGTCGAGAACCAAGAAGTGGGAAAAGCAGAAGATTGGTGGGAGAACTTATCCAACCAGCTTGTAATTACCCCTTTTTCTTCCACCTGCAGAAAACTCACCTTACAAGCCAGACAGTCAATATTCGGAGGTCCTGCCCAGAGCGTCTTCCGAGTTCTACGCCTCATCAACGGGCACAGTTATATTCAATTCCAAATTTTGTTTGTCAAAGACATAAAGCTTGTAAGAAGCTTTCAAAGGGTCTCGAGTTGTCAGTTGATCCCCAAGTTGTGACAGTGGGGAGGATGTAGTTTGTGGAGTGAGATAGAGCACAAAGTGAGAACACATAGTTAGATGTAGACGGAAGGTAGTTGGCTAGGGTGGCTATGTGAGGAGGAATAAAGCTAAGGGAGTTGACAATAGTACTAACCAGAAGAGTGGAGGACATGGGATGCAGCAGTTGGCCTAAGCTGAAGAGGGATCTAGAATTCATGAAAGAAAAGCTTTCATCTAGCCCAAAGGGAAAAAGAGTAGCCCAGGGAACCACAGCTGTAGCTTTAAAGTGAATGATACCATTCTTTAGCATTTGTTGATGGTGAGGCACAGATTGGGTGTGACTCTTATGCATGTGACAGTCTCCTGTGGTGTTACTGGAGGAGATACACCTATCGTGTTTGTGCTTCAATTTCAGTTGGTCCAACTCTTGGTCTAGATCAGCCCTGCCTCACCTTCCTCTAGCTAAACAAATGTCACAAAGGAAACATGAAATTGTTGGTCCTTTCTCTTGGCTATCAAACTCATTATCTGCCTAAGAACCCACTGGAATCCACGCACGTAGAAATCAATCTGACATCACTATGGTGATGTGGACCAAATCATCATGCTACCCTGACCTTCTCCACACACATGAGAGAAATTCAAATGTTGCACTTCTTCGGTTGGCTTCTGTGGATTTACCGGAATCCGGCAATTAAGCCTGCAGGGATTTGCTGTGAGTCGAGTGTTTGGGGAGATTCGCCCCAACTTAACCATGATTATGAAAGACTCATGCTGTTTAAATGGACTTCCACCCTAGGTGATCCCTGGAGCCAGTGCAGAGACTGAAGGGCAGCCATGCTGTGACTCCAACCTTTCAGCTTGAGCTCCACTCTGGGAGCAGCATTTAGCTGCCCCTGAAGTAGAGGCAGCAAGCAGGAAGGAAGACTATGATTTGGCTCATTAGCATAGTCTAGACATGCAAGGACAAAGGCAACCACTGTCAAGACATTGAGACATTGAGGTCTATTCCCAGATGAGGAAAGAATTATCAGAGATTTTGAAGGAAGAAGAAACACATTTTCTGTTTCCTTTCACAAAAGAGAGGGAACATGGCTTAATCCTCTAGCAGCCACCAATGTAAGAGTTGATACACACTAATTAACAACATATCTGTCACGTCTCCCATCGTGGATGCCCGTTCATGGCCAACCAGATCCACGTCCAGCTCCCGCCCACCTGACTCCGCACCCATCACCCGCCGAGGCCCCTGCAGTCCCCGCATCCACTCACGTATTCAACGACAGCAGCTCACCAGGCAGGGGAGATACCTAGCTGGCAATCCGGCATCCTTGCGGCCATTCCTTTACTGGCATCTGCCATGGCGGTTTCGTCATGGGCAGCTTTATTATACGGGCGCGCAGAGATCCCCACGTCAGGCAACCAAGCACCAACAACTGTTTCCGTCAACATCGTTGGACACGTGACACGGATCTCATGTTTCCCCGTGACTCACGTCATGTGATCATACGATGCAGTCAAAAGGATCGGGGAAACGCAGAAGGAACGCTTCACCGCTGCTTCCTTCGAGTACTGTTTGGCGTTAGGACATTTTTGGATTACTTCAGCTTTTTTGACCATGGAACGTTCTACGGATTGCCTTGTTTTTTCCCTGAAGTTTCAGTCGCAACGTTTGTCTTTTGGAACTTTCGATGTTTGTCTCTGTTATCTGGATTCTGGAACAGAACTCTCTTGACTTTGGTTACGGCTGGTTTCTGACCTCGGATTGTTCTACCGGACTGTCCACGGATCATCCCCTGTACTGTACATTTGGCTCAGGTATTCTCTATCATTCAGAGTGCTGATTAGACCCTACCGGCCTGTTGCTGCGGCCGGTCCCTTGGTTCTCCATATCTACTACGATTACCCATGCCACCCCACTGTAGGTAAGCCCTCTTGTAAGTATCCTCTATCATTCTACATTGTTACCCATTTGCCACGTTTGACTTAACCATTCATTGCCTTGCAGTGGTCAGGGGGTCCTTCCGGTGTTCCTGGTTCCAGACTGACGGCACTCTACACCTGTGGCCTCAAAGATTGCACGGTTAGTGGTTCTACTTTCTACCCAGGTGGTACTTGGGGACGGATGTAACAATAATCTGCACGACCATCAGGATCAGAACAATATCACTATGAAATACAAAGATTTATATAAAGTTTACGTACAAGATAGCTCAATGGATAAATGGATAACTTCCACGGATAAACGTTGGTCAAACTACAGTACGTAGAATGTGCTATATAAGAAACCAAGACATTGCAGCTAATCCTGGACCCTTTCAACCTCTCCTTAACCTGCAGGACAGAGTGGGGGGACAGTTAAAAAAAAGTTAAATATAGCGTGGGAAACCTGGGGGATCATCCCTCTTCATAATCCACATTGTGCATCATGTACCAGATGATGGCACCACTTTCTCAAGGTCTCCAAACCTGCATGTTTCCAGAGATCCTTGCTGCCTTATTAACTTCATTTTAATTTCTCCTGCCAGGCCTCATCTGCTTTGTCTTTGGATTGTAATGATATTGCCAATGTTATCTGCACTTAGAATCTGTACTGGGGGAGCGTGGCTTGGATCCGAAGGGAATGGTAGCCTAGCCTGCATGCTCCACTTCGGTGGGGATTTATAACCCTTTTATCTCCTTCACTTACTTGATTAATGGCCTCCCTGACTTCGTGGACAATTCGCTGGAACCTTTTGAAGCCTGAGGCGGCTTCGGTTTGTTTTGTTGCGGCTGCTCCTCTTCGAACAAAGACCTTCGGAAGCCGGGCCCAAGGCAGCGTCATCCCGCTGGAGGCTCGGCCGACAGCTCTAGTCAGCTGTGCAGCCGCGGCAACGTCAATGATCCGCGAATTTACTGGGTAGCACTTTTTCTCCACAATACTGGTACGCATTTATTTATATCGTACACAACCAGGAATTTGCTTCATTTAAAGTGACTTTGGGGCTTTTCATATCAAATATTATCAGTGTGTGTGCACCTGACAAGAATTCCATATAAACTACCCCCCATCTTACACTGTGGTCTGCCTCTCCTCTATCTCCTCTCATATTACATCCTCTGACACAAATTGCTGGTCTCTCCTTAACACCTGACATATCTTGGTGTTAATTAAAATGCAAGGAAATTATTGAAAGATAAGGAAAGAGGTGAAATAGAAGTAGAGGGGAAAATAAAGAGAGAAATAATGGAGGAGAAGAAGTACAATAAGAAGAGAAAAGAAAAAGAGGGAGAAGACAAGTGAAGAGGAAGGAAAGAAAGAAGAGGAAAAAAGGGGGGAAAAGAAAAAAGTACTTACAAAAGGAAAGTTAAAAGGAAGAAAATAACAGAGAATATTGGAAGTGAAGGAGATAAAGAATAGCATTATTATCATATACTCTCTGTTACATTATGGCCTCTAAAAAAAAAATCAAACCAGAGAGACCCACTCTATCATCCCCTACTACTCACAAAAGGCAAAAGAGTAATTCTCCTACTCCTAAAGAAGATGTGACTGATCCTGTAATGCAGACTATTTTATCAGAGATAAGAGCCCTCAAACCCTTCATGGAGGAAACCAACACTAAGTTGCAACAACTGGATAATAAACTGAAAGTTTTCGATGCCAGAATGAACAAATTGGATGGAAGGGTTGGAAATGCGGAAGACATATCCAATAAAGTCACCAACTTAGAAATCACAGTCGCTACTCTAAAACAACAAGCTGAAAACCTTGAAAACAGGAAGAGAAGAAATAATCTTCACATTATTGGCCTTTCCAAAGGAATTGGAAAGGATAACCCTATTGCCTTTGTTCAAGGGTTCTTGCCTCGAATCCTAAGCCTGCCAACATCTGTGCAGCTAAACATACAAAGAGCGCATCAAATAGGACCCATTAGAGCATCCCAAACCTCATATGACTCACCAAGAACCCTTATACTTGCTCTCCTGAACTTTACCCAGGTGACCCTCATCATTGCTCGGGTTAAAGAAATCAAACTTCTGACCTGGGAAGGGAAACTTTTTCATCACTCAAGACGTATCCAAGGAAACTGCTACAAGAAGGTAAGAACTCCTAGCTCTCAGACCAGCCCTCAAAGAACTGAATGTCAGATATGGCATTATCCACCCTGCCATCTTAAAAGTCATATTGAATGGCCATGCCTCAACTTTACAAAACATAGGAGACTTAAGACAATTTATTCAATCCCATTAGAGCAATGACATGGATACTTCAAATCCTTTCACATGAATGATGATGCATACTTCAATCAAGCTAATTGCTTTTATTCTTGAATTCTCCAGCTGAGTGGGGTGCGGGTGAGCCTATCTCTTTTTCTCTTTTTTTTCCGGCTCACCTCCCCCACATCACTTTATTGTTAGACATGGATTGGTGTGGCTGGTTCCTGTTCGCCACCATTCTGCTGAAGTTGTTTGAATGCAACTCTTTTTTTACCAATTTTCATGTCTTCATTGTTTGTCTTACCCCTTCCCTTGTGTCCTATTCCATTCATATAGTTCCTTTCCTGGTTGGGTACTAGCATTCCTCCACTTCCTAACAGGATTTTATGCTTTAAAATTACCTCTTTATTCAAATTTCTGGTCATTTTTATCTTTTTTCGCTGTGATTGATGCCTCTGAATATTCTATCCTGAAATGTTAAAGGATTACATAATCCCGTTAAAAGACAAAAAGTACTTTCTCACCTTAATAGACTAAAGCCCTCTATAGCATGCTTACAAGAATCACATGACGAAGCAGCAAAACTTAAGCAACATTGGGTGGGTCAGGTAAAAATAAATAAAAACTTCAAATGTAAAATTATATCAACGGAATCATATCTAGCAGGAAGATGGGTTATCCTTAAGCTATTAGTAGACTCTACAATGCACAGAAATGTATATGGAGCTACCTCTGTAGATCCATCTTTCTGGAAACAACTCAGAAATCATATACTATTATGTAACACCCTTAATTCGATGGTTTGTGGAGATTGCAGCCAGGTTGTAGACCCCTTTTTAGATAGGAAATCCGAAGTGCGATATACTAACACTTCGTCCCATACACAATTCATTAATTTCATATCTGAAACAGGTCTCACTGATGCTTGGCGTATTTTACATCCCATTGATTCGAAATGTACCTTTTATTCTACACCCCATAACTCCCTTTCAGGGTTAGATTATATTTTTATCCCCAACACCATGGTTAGCCTCTTAGTTGATGCTCAGATAGAATCAATTACAATATCTGACTATGCTCCAGTGCATTTTCAAATTGCTACCCCAATAACCTCTCACATCTCGTGCAGATGGAGATTCAATACCAGCCTATTAAATGATGTATCTTTCACACAATTCATTATTCAACAACATAATAACTTCTTTTCTGAAAATAAAGATCAGGACAATTTTATCCCCAACAATTGGAACTGAAAGTGGTCCTTAGAGATCATATTATTTCTTTTGTAGCAGACAATAAGAAAATCCTCAAATATGAATCTGAATCTATCCTCAAACAACTTAAACCCATAGAAATTCAATTTACCCGCACCAACTCTCCTGCTGTCCTCGGGGACATATTGAAACTCAGATTTCTATACAACAAAATAATTACACAATATTCATGTTCTAATTTGCTTAAATACAAAGCCAAAATATATACATTTTCCAATAAAACCAGCAAATCATTGGCGTCTCGCCTTAAACTTAAAGAGAGAACAAAAATTGCAGTCATTAAAGATTAAAGATCACTTGGAGAATAGAAAATTCTCTGATAAAGAAATTATATAGGTCTTTCGAAAATGTTATTCCAATCTATACACCTCTGAAGGCTGTCCTAATAATCCGGCAATTAATGACTTCTTAGACAATATACCTCGTAATTCATATCCTCACACTGATCTCTCCTCACTTAGCATTCCAATAACTCCCCATGAAATTCATTTAGCTATTAATAACCTTAACAAAGGCAAAGCCCCTGGTCCTGATGGCTTTCCCATTGATTTTATTGCACACTTTTCAAATCTCCTGGTCCCTAAACTCAATAATCTTTATCCAATCATTTAGCCCAAGGTTCTTTTTCAGAAGCTATGCTAATAGTATTTCCAAAACCAAATAAAGATCCTGAACTGCCCCAAAACTATCGTCCAATTTCCCTTATTAATACAGACTGTAAATGTATAAAATGTATGCTAAAATTCTCGCCAATAGACTTATCCCCTTCCTACCTAATTTTCTTAAGCAAGACCAAGTTGGATATGTAAAAGGTAGAGTGTCCTCCTCCCATATTAGTCTTTTTTTAGACATTATTGATACTTTGAACAAATCAAACGATCAATTTGCAGCGATTGCTCCTGATGCTGAAAAAGCTTTCGATAGAGTTGAGTGGGACTTTATGTTCCAAGTGCTCAAATGGCATGGTTTTGGCCCCCCCTTTCTATCTCTAATTAAAGTTCTATATTCTAACCCCAAAACTGCCGTGTTTATAAATGGTCAACTATCCTCCTTTTTCCACTTATCTAGAGGTACACGTCAAGGCTGCCCACTATCCCCTATTCTCTTTATTCTAGCGTTAGAACCTTTACTTGAAGCTATAAGACAAAACGATAATATTTTAGGCATTTCATTTGACAATTTGCAGATCAAAGCAGCGGCTTATGCTGATGATATACATCTATTCTTAAAAAATCCACAACAAAGTGCTCAACACTAACTTAATATCATATCTAGATTTTCAGATGTGTCAGGCTACAAACTTAACACCGACAAATCGAAAATCCTTTCACTTAATATACATTGCACCCCATTTCACACTAGTATTTTCGGTATGAAGTGGTGTCTCCTAGGATTCAAATACTTAGGTATCCATATTTCAGCTCCCATCAATAGTATTTGTAAACATAACTCAGCCAGAGTCAAATAACTAGTTTCCTCTTGGTCCCCCCTAAATCTCTCTTGGTGGGGCTGATTGGAATCGATTAAGATGATGAGTTGCCCCATCATACTCTATCTCCTGTATATGCTGCCGATTCCTCTTTCTTCTTCCTTCTTTAAATCTATAGATTCTTGTCTCACCAAATTCTTATGGGAAAAAAGAAACATAGAATATCGCTTAGTAAGCTTAAAAGACCCTGCTCCCAAGGAGGGCCATGCTTCCCCGATTTCAAAAAATATAATTTAGCATTTACTGCTAAGCAAACACAGTGGTGGTTTTCTCAGGATGAATCATCTCAAGTGCCTAGGTGGGTTTTCCTGAAGAGAGCCTGGCTTCCCCAATGTCCCTAGCTGACCTTTACCTTATTAAAGGGAAAAATAAATTCATGAAATACTTCTGTTTTCGCCAATCCATCTTTTCCCTTAAGATTTGTTTGCTCCCATTTATAACTAAACAATCCTCTTTCATATCCCCTCTCATTTGGTATAATCCCTTGATGAAAACTAAAGGTAAATCCATTTTCTGGAAGCTATGGCTCTCTAAGGGTATCACATTTTTTAATCAACTATTTAAAGATGGTATTCCTATTACATTTGATGAATTTATTGCAAAATTCTATATGCCTGGTTCTTCCTTGTTGCAGTTTCTTACAGATATTGCTGCAATTGTAGAACATTTTGAGACTCTGGTGTACAGTTTCAATAATCCTGATCCGCTAAGATTACTTCAAATGCTGAACTCCAAATCGACCGCCTCTATCTATTATAATATCCTATTAAGTACTCCACCCACCCAGAGAATTGACTGTCTTCACAATGATTGGAAGAGATTGCTCACTGCTGGATCATTGGTTTGGCTGGCCCCTCCAATGGCAATGGATTTCTAAAATGACTACCTCTGCAAGTCTTATCCAAACATTGTTCTTTTTCCATCACAGAGCCTTTATCACCCCCATATCTCTTTTCAAATGTGGTATATCACTTAATGATAATTGCTGGAGCTTCTTGCAAGTTCAAGGTTCGTTCAAGCATATGTTCATAGAATGTCAATACGTTAAACCTTTTTGGAACTCTGTGCGGAATACCATCAAATGTATTTTTAACCTTTCTATGGACTTTAGCTTTGCTTTTCTTATATTAGGTAGCTGCATGTTAAATAACGAATCTGTCAACAAATATGCTAGATACCTGTTTGATCTATGCTTAATGGTAGCAATCCAAAATATTATGAGCAATTGGAAAAACCTAAACAAAATCCATTATAAATTCTGGTGGAACTCCATATGCAGCATTCATAGATTAGAAGGCTGTAATGCATCTACACCTGACTTGCAAGAGAAGTATCAGTTGAAATGGCTATTTTTCAATAATTATTCATCTTTGTAAATTCTCATAGTATCCTGTAAATCAGTATCCTGTAACAAGACTTGTTATATTTGTACCCTACTCTTCATTCCTCCTCCTCTTTCTTCCTCGTGTGTATGTTCTGTCCGTTTGGTGCTTTGTATTGTTGTGTGTAATGTTTCCCCTCTCCCCTCAATATTCAAAAATCATTACAACTGTTTGAAATTATATGGTATAAGGTTGCATGGCTTACTTTAATATTAATCCTTATTTTGTCTTGTTTACCTGTTTACATTTACTGCTAATTTTGATATGTGATGTTTGTATTATTGACCAAGTATACTTTAATGCATCCAATAAAATCTTTAAACACAAGAATCTGGACTGGAACCTTTTGGACATATGGTATGTACGGTTCCTAAAAACTCATGCCTGTGTTTATAAGGATCACACAGTGTTTTGGACTTGCATATTAGCTGGGATATAGTGTGCTGGAAAGTGTGCTTGGTCCATTTTGCAATTCTCACTAATTCTGCCAGGTGTCATGTGTAAATCCAATAATGCAGTGCATTTATGTGATGTGCGAACATCGTCAAGTCAAGAACACTCTTTATAGTTTTTGTGTAATATTGCTATTAGTATCCCGGCACCTTGTACTGGGATACTAATAGCGTTATTTTTTAAGTTGAGAAAGGACATGTATGCCGTTTCTCAACATAATAACACTATAAAAAATGATAGTCGCCATGGATTGCAGGAGAAGGGAATAGACACAGTCCCTTCTCCCTTTCCATGGCGGCAAGTCACGCGTCAGAACACTACTGTTCCTGGTCTGGGCGAGGCGCATGGAAGTGGAAGGTAAGTGGGGCAGGGATGGGAGGGGGCTAAATGTGTGGTAATGGGGAGCGGGTGGTGGATGGGGATGGGGATTCGGGGCGTGGGCGAGCACCTACCTCATTATCCAGCAGGGAAAGATGGCAGCCTCCAGCTCTGTGGAGGATCAGAGCTGTGGCTTTACTGTGTGGTGAAGTCACTGTTCTGAGCCCCCTCATTGGCTGGGAAGCCAAGACCACGCCCCCACCGGGTACTAATAGAGAATAGGTAATTGAAATGATATGCAACCTAAATGAGAGAGAGCTGATCCATCAGAGTGCCGTACTACCCTGGACATGCCCTGGGGTAGATCATGCAGTCAGGGTGAGTGTACTGACCTATTCAAAGCGTAAGTGCAGACATGTGCTCTGTTCCCGCAATAGTCTGAGCTAGTACTAGGCAGAGGAAATCACTTGGTACAATGACATGAGGCCAGTAAGTGGAAGCCAGGGGTTTAGGGAGATGTGTGTTTAGAATCTAAAAGCATGTCCAGGCAGGATGAGTCAATATCTAGCAGATAATACATGAGAGAGGGTCGTTACAATCTCAGAATTGCTACCGCTCCTTGTGACCTCAGCACATACAGCTGACAGTGAAGTGAAGGCCAGGGCACGTGGAGTTCAGTCAGCTCTCATTACTGGTTTCCATTTCGCACAGCAGCGTTGAGTGGCTTCATTCAGGTTTTACCTTGTGATCATTTCTGGGCTGGCCCTGCTGGTTTTTGTTTGTCCGCGAGACATGTGGTGCTTTAGAACTTGCCAATATTTCAGATTGTTTCAATGAGCCTTTGTTCTCCCCTAGAGCGGGTCAGATATCATCCGTCATCAACCAAGCAGCAGGTTCCGGCTGTCATGCATAATCGCTTTTTCTGAAGTTTCCTCCTGTATTGTTGCCGGACTTGCTATACCTGTACCTTTACAGCAGCAGCATGTCTGCTTCGTTCAAGTAAATGCGGCTGGTAATTTGACCTTTTGACAACTTTACAAAATAGCTTGCAGTCATCATGAGAAACAGTCTTTTGAAGTTATTTAGATGTGGCTGAAGATGGTGCATTAGTGTTGGGGGTCTGTCCTTTGCCCCCCCAGGCGTGCCCGTGAGCCCCCAACCCAACAGAGCTCACACTGCCCCCCAGGCGTGCCCGTGAGCCCCCAACCCAACAGAGCTCACACGCACACGTCCGTCAGGTTCGGGCTCCCCGGTCGCTCTACCGCTTCCGGGAACGCCCCGTTTATTTAAGCCGCACGCGGCGACGTGCAACGTCACGCCGCCGCGTGCGCAGTGCTTACGGGGCAACGCCACACTTAGTAATAAAATAATAGCAAAGGGCTCTTGCATGTCGAAAATCAATTGCATGATGACAGCAGTGGGTGCACCAGCTTTCATTAGTGTGTCTCTTCCCATAAGTCCGTGTGGCAAGGTGGGCAGGCAGGAGGAGAAGGCCAACCATTCTCCCTAGCAATTGCCACCTCTTCTTGGCTTATCTGAATGAATGGGCTCTTCTGCAACCATTCCCACGTACTCCTAATACCATCCCGTCATCAATATGCAGGGTGTGTGGGTTTATGGATTTGGGAGGTCTTAAAGTTCACTCTTTTCATCTTAGGTGCATCTTTTCACTGGCCTTTGGAAAATGGAATAAAACAGGAAACATCAACAGTGATAAAAAACATCTGTGAATTCTCATACACACTAGACTCACACGGGAAACGCAAATCAACGCATTAGCAGTATAGTAAATTTGCCAAAAATGTGGCGGGGGACATGAGACCTAAAGGAAAGGGGGCCGTGCCAAATCGGGGGACAAAATAGTGTGCCACAAAAGTTGGAGGGGACAAACACCCTTGTCCCCCCCTAAAATTACTCCCATGTGCATTAGTGTGTAAAAGCCACTACCACCTATGCTCAATCAGATGCATCCCATCACCCCTCACTTTCTCACACAGGACCCTTACCATAATCTCCCTGATATTGTCAAGAATAGACTATGCAAACTGCTTATACCTAGGAATGCTAAAACACGTGACCAAGAAATTGCAACACATCCAAAACATAGAGGCAAGACGTGTACTAACAATGAACAGGAGACAACACATCCCCCAGCAGTAAGAGCCTCCATTGATTATCAGTGAAGAAAATAATTCACTTCAAAGCACTCTGCATCGCTCACAGAGGACGACATGGCCAGGGAGTGAAAATCCTTCAATCAAAATGTACCTTCTACCAACCACAAAGAACTGTTGGATCTAGGAGCGACTTTCTCATCTTATCGAGGCACAACAACAAAAACAAAGACAGGCACAGCTTTTGTGAAACCCTATCCCTAACGAAATCCCAACAAATACTTTTAATCTGACTTTTAGAAAACTGCTAAAGACCTGGTGTTGTGCTTTCTTTCTGCCTTGTCCTCTCTGCATGCCTTGTGAGGTCATGAGAGTTCTGAGTGTAGAATGTGGTGCCATTGCTGATTGCTGAGTATGACAGCTGGAGAGAGACTGGCTGAATGACAGGGTGTGCCAGTGGATGTCCTTACCTTTACCTGTGTCCTGTGTATCTTTTGTGCTGAGCTACCCTGTGCTGTAATTGAATAAAGAGGCTTTCCTTTTGTATCTGCAGCTTCTGGACCTCTCATTAAGGACAGAGCACAACGCCGGACGTTTCAATGCACCAGGTTTTGAGAACTCATCAAGAGCTAAAGCACTCCCACCATACCATTACTGGGTCTATAAAAGTATGTCACAATTGATCAAATCCTAAACAATTAACAACCTCACTTTCACCCACCTCATTAGACGCATGCTCACCAATTCACTGACACATAGGCTACAACAAAACCCCAGACCACCGCACATTAGTCCCAAATCAACACATTTCCAATCAAACCTCACACCCAGCCACTGGTCAAACAACATAGACCCTCTCAAAATTCCCAGATCTCCCATCTGCAACATATACCTCCAGGGTGACCATCACTATCCACCTGAACACGCACACAGACAGCAGTTGCTCCTGGTTCTTCACGCACCAACAGCACAATGCCTTGCCTTTTCCAGCTTCTCTCACTAACCACCTCTCCTACCTATCTGCTTCAGACCCACAAGAGTGCTGCTGGTGCATGGTACAAATCCCATAACATAACATAACATCCTCCCCTCTGAGCTAAGTACATTATATTTGGGTGGTATACGTATGGTTGCAGGAAGAATCGTGGATACATATACATGCATCTCAGGATCAGGGCCTAGTAGTCAGTTCAAAGATAAAACCTAGATAATGCATGGTCACTTAATAATAATAATTTCTGTTCTTAGATAGCTCAGCATGACTGATTCCCCCCACACACTTCGAAGCACTGGAATAGCATGTAGCAGTGTTAGTAATATCCCATTGAATTGAATTGGCACTGAAATGATCGACCATGGGAGGATGAAAGATTGACTTGGCTGTATAGTCAGATTGAGCATGCAAATTGCTGCAAGGCCTGACGTCAAATGTGATTACATATGGGCTATCCACCCTTCTACATATGACAATCATGGATGTCATGCCATGACTTTAGTAAAATGAACCTTGTTTTATTGATCTTCCTAAAATCCTCCGTTTATCTAATAATCCCTCCACTCTGCTTATCGCAACAACAGTTTCTGATTTAGCTCTAAGATCTGAGCCATTCTGCCAAAAAATGCATTCTCTGACCTCTTGCAAGCAAATGAAAGGAGGCAGGGCCTTTACTGGGACCATTGTGAAAGTGTAGATGGAGGTTAATGATGAAGGATGTCAGCACAGGCACCTCCACAAGAGAGCTGTACGGGCCATTGCATGACCACTTCACTAATTACAGGCCCCAACCACAGGCAAGTGCCTGTAAGAAGCGGAAGGGCATAGAATGATTGCTGTAGGGCGTAAACCATGGCAGAAAGGCAATGAGGCTATAAAAACATTCCAACCCCTTATGGGCAGAATGTTAACAGTAAAACATGAAGGAAACAAATTAGAATATTGATAAAAAGGTCTGACACCATTCATTATTAGGCCACCAGGGGCCAGATTACAGAAACTTTGCACCGATGCAAGTGCAAAGTTGCACGGTATTAGCACTAGGGCAAAGTGTGACCTATTTTCTTTAAAACACTGGGACATATTAGACAACTATTGCACAATGACAAGTGCAATTTGGCATGGTCTAGGCATCAGGGAAAACATTACCCTGGGGCAAAAAAGATAGATTTTCACAGCATTATTGCAACAGGGCAAAGTTTGCCCTAGTGTTAATACGGACTGGTATTAGCACTAGGGCAAACTTTGCCCTTGTGAAAAAAACACATGCAAAATGTATCTTTCTTGCACTAGAGCAATTTTTTCCCAGGTACTTATCCAATGCCAAGGTGCAGTTGTCATGGTGCAATAGTTTTCTAATATGTCCCAGTGTTTTGTAAAATAGGGCAAACTGTGCCCTAGTGCTAAAACCGTGAAACTTTGAAACTTTGCCCTTGCACCGGTGCAAACTTTCTGTAATCTGGCCCCAGATGCATTCCATCCCTAATGGGCTCCTGGGCACTGCATTATTAAGGGGCCACAGGCATTCTCAGTGAAAACGGGTCTGTCCCTCAACTGCAGAAGCAGCCCAGAGAGCACCATGTGCTGGCCCGCGTTGTGAGGAAAATCTGGTTCCCCTTTGTGTAAATATTCCAGCTAGTGCATGCCCAATGGGCCAAAAAGGCTGAGAATGTTTTTCTTCTCCAGCCTTGCATGGCTTATTGGCTATATCAGCTGGAGTTCTCCAGGCCGTAGGGACCTTGGGGGCGCTCATGTGAACCTGCAAGGGGTATTGAACTCCCAGTGCTCATGTCCCGATGAAAGATGCAGTAATTCCCGAATGCAGATTGTGCATTGCGCATCCAGGAGGACAACATCAAGCTTTGAGGGATGAGACAGCCAAGGAGGGTAAGAAAGATGAATCCGAGCTGATGTAGTCGGGAAGGACAGGCGGGTTTAAAAAAAAATATGTGTGTGTGTGTTCACGTGTCTGTGGGCATGCATGCACACGAGAACTTGTGGGTCTGGGTTTGCCTTTGTGTGCATGTGTGCGCTTGTGAATGTGTGATGTTTGTGCAAGTGAGTGTATCTGAGTGTCCTTGGGAGTGCAATGTGTGGCAGCAGTGTGAGTGTTCCATGACCAGCGATTGCAGAGGGTGGGGTTTGAGAAAGAAATTGCCCTCAAAGTGACCAAATATGAGGTCAGACTAGCCGGGCTCAGGAGACTTACAACCAACGTCTCCCATAAACCGCATTTTTCACCCTGTGTTTCCTGCACCTAATTATATTGGCACATCTCACCTACTAACAAACTGCCTGTTAAATATTGAAGTGTATTGTTTTCACTGCAGGCCAACTGTAAACATGGAACATTGAATTTTCATTATAGCTAGGTGTTTGTACACTATGAAATGTTATCATGTATTGATATGTGTATATATAAATACTCAACATCTTTAAAAAGATAAAGTATCAGCCTATGAATAATAAAAAGCTGACACTTTTCGTATGAGTAAGAGTTTGGTGTTTAACAACAGTGAGTGTGTTGTTTCCCACAATGGCTGCCCCAATTGTATGGGCATTCATAAGGGTCCATAACCAGTTTGCATTTCATTTATGTTTGCACTCTCTTTAACTCATAGAGGGTAGGACAACCCCCTTGTTATAGCTCAAAGTGCAAACTGGCAAAGATTTCTTCTGAAATATGGAGCTGACATTTAATGGCTCAATTTGCAGCATGACAATGTCTTCATACAGTGACAATATTTCCATTATTGGGTAAATCAAATGCCAGCACAAGGGTATGCTGAATTTATTGGGCAAAGCCATTGTGAGAGTGCACTTACACTAGCTGCTCTTGCGTTATTTGCTAACGTCATCATAAGGATGTACATTAAGTAGAAAAACTGGGCTGATTGAACACATCCATCATGAGGGTGTACTTACAGTAGGTCTGCTATTCTTATTGAGCAATGTCATCATGAGTGTGTACTTACTTTATAAGTAGTGCCTTATTGGACAAAGCTATTGTGAGTGTGAACTTAAATTGGCACTACTGGGAGTATTAGGCAAAGTCATCATGAGTGTGTACTGAAGTACAGAGTTGTCTGCTGAGGTGTCTGCCTTTTACTGCACTACTTGCTAGATACTGGTTACCTGTCTCAAGTCTGTTTTCCCTGGCTACCGCAACTGAGGAGGAGCCAATACTACAAAGACTCCTGTTAGACACAGATCATCTGCAGAGCTATCTGCTGAGGACATATCTGCCTTTTACTGCACTTGGCTGCGACGGCCTGACAGATCCTTACTCTAAACATTAAAAAAAACAGGTATGAGCCGAGTTGGGAGTGATCTTTAGACTTAAACTGGCATGCCAACAGCGACCTGAATATCACCATTGTGCCGCTGACTGCGGGGTGTTCCAAACTCCCTTTGAGCCATGCACTGTTTAAACGATCCTCAACACTATTAAAAATCGCGTATTTGCCGTCAAGAACAAATTGAACACTGAGTTTACTGTGCCGGTGACTGCAGGGTGTTTTCTTCTTTACTCCCTTTGAGCCACGCATTGTTCTTTAGGAATTACTTGAATACTATGCCATGCATTCTATGCTAAGAACTAACTGAACACTTAGTTTTCTGTGCCGGTGACTGCGGTGGGTTTCCCTTTTCTTTTCTGCTCCCTTTGAGCCATGCATTGTTTCCTAAGACCTAACTGAAAACTGAGTTTCCTGTGCTGGCGACTCTGTGGGGTTTTCCTTTTTCTACTACTTTGAACCATGTTTGTTTCTTTCACATCAGGATATTATTAATGGTGGATCTCGGTGTGGTACATATTTGTTTCAATCTTTTTGTACTCAGAGAACATAAACTGCCATGGCTCTTCGCACTGGGCTCCGAAGCCAACCCCAAACTCAAATTTCAGCCAAGAGCGAAATCGCAGATGTCCAATTATGATCTATTCAAAACACTGATGGCTCTGATGACAGGTGAGCCATACCCGATGGAACCATTCCTTGCTGCAACGAGGCTGACATTGTTGCTGCACTTAGACATAATCCAGGCATCGCAAAACCTTGTTCTCAGTTGAATGAAAGATCTACAAGCTGCATTGAGAAGCCCCAGCATAAGGGTTGTGGTAAGCAAGGCCCAAAAACTAACATTGAGGGGAAGGTTCTTACCCCTCCACCAAGGTCTCCTATAGCAGGCCAATGTATAATGGATTATTTCCCTAAAGTATTGGGCACGAGTACTGAGATCAAATCTATTTTGCCTGTCAGGAAAATTGCAACAATAGATCATACCCAAATTAATATATTAAACAATCTAAGCATAATTGAATATGAAGATTCAATAGTACACACAAAACCCTGCGAAACACTAGATAGTGTCATCCAACAAACTTGTGATGCCTCTCGCGTCGGCTCTCCCACTGAGCTGACAGACTTCTTAGCACAAGAAAAGCAAAGAGAACAATCTATTTCATTACCTGATTATTCTGCACAACCAACTGAAGAAGGAATTCATCACACCCTTAAGGAGGCTGATGATTTTATTAAACCGTCATCACTCAGCCTCTCAGCCCTCAACATGGTTTTAAGTTCTTTTGTAAAGTAATATGATAACATTTGGGATGAGGTGAAAGTACATACTATAATATTGTCATCGATCAACACAATGGTTGAAGACTTGGAAGCATGTGTGGGCCACCTAGCATCTAGTGGTATGGTACTCGTTATAGGTGAAAATAGTGGTAATAGACATGTACCCACACCTGTTACCAGAACCTGTAATTGAAACACCTGTCTATAACTCCACCTTTACACCTGAGTTCCCTTCTAAGGGGATAGAGATGTGTTCTGGTATAGAGATAGGCAACACACCCGCAAAGCAAACAACAGCATTAATCTACTCTTAACAAACAGGAGTTATTGAGCTCACTAGTAATTGAGGGAAACGGACAACAACACTATTGAAAAGGTGTAACACCTCATCATTAAAATGTTGTGCAATCTTTCAATAATCAATTCCATGAAAAGATCTCATAAGTTCTCCACTCTCTATACCGACTGGTTCTATATCTACCAATGTCTGGCATGTCTGTTCAGTTATTCCGAAGGCACCTGCCTATGTAGATACCAACATAGTGAAAGTGCTAAAAGTAGATGCCGGAATACAGGCAGCCATTAAATCAGAACGCAAAACAGTATCTTTTGAAGATTCTAAGCAATTCAAACCTGTAAGTGTCAAGTCCCATCCTTGGTGTGCCTGACCGAATCACCCATATTTTCATCCTTAAACCCGACACCGCAGGCAGTGGACGTGGTCTTGTGTTATTGCAGATCTGATGTCAGGCAAAAGAGTGGCGCAGTGAACATGGCTTAAAATTCAATCAAAGCTGCATGCTCTTTTGGTGATTGTAGCCGTGATCAGATGTGTTCACCCTCTACCCTCAACAATAAACACTCAGATTATGTCTCCACTGAACAGACTAACAATAGGAATTTGGTTTGCTTGTTTGATAAGTTATATATCCTGATTGAATGCCATTCTGATGTCTGTTCTGGTACATCTAACCCTATACACCCTTATACAACTTCTTCAAACGTAGAGCAGAATTTCACTGAACAAAGACATAATACAAATCTAGATGGCCTACTTGATACTACATACTCCAAGTGAACGGCATTCCGAAGTTAGCTCGGGTTGAGTGAACTATACAGGCTTGTAGAATCCCCTTAGATAACACAACTAATTGCTATACTTGCATGGGGGTCACAAGCAAATCAAAGCATGCAAATAATGTAACCCAGGGGGGGAATTCACTTTCAAAACATAACAAATCAATCAAGTAATTCTGTCTTGGAGCCATCAAATTCCAATTTTCTGATACAACCTAAAACAAAATATGCGTCTCGAGTGCACAACAGTGGAAATACGTTTTCTTATGAAGACAATAATGTTCTACTGATTTCTAGCCTCCTCAGTGACAGTGTGCCCATATGCCTAAATTGCACTCATATTCTGCTAATTTTAGCAGATATTCAGAGACGATCAGCAATCTCCTCAGAAGACATTGAAAAGGGTAGCGTTTCCTGATAAGAACAACATGTCACAAGCTCAACTTTAACTCCGATCCAAATTGGTGATGGATTTGATTCTATCAGAAAGATTGACTCTAAACAAGACTGGCTTTTCACTTGTTAGATGGGAGGAAGAATAGCATTGTGTATACTCCCCAAAGTCAAAAGATCATTCTCAATTCAATTATCTAAAGAGGTGGAATGGAGAAAAGTTGCATGCAGGATAACACGTAGACAGATCACAGTGACTGCAGGGGCCAGGCAATTCTGCCTCCTGGTCGAGATGATGATGAAGATGAACCTATAACTAATAGCCTTGCTGCTGGGGAAATAAAATGACTTTCATGGAATTCTATAGGAAAGGCTCATGTATACGCAAATAACGCAGCTATTGAAGCTCTAAGAAATTGTAACAATGGGCTGACAAATTGTATTCTAAAAAAAGATTTAAAAAAACTGGACAAATGCCTTGACTGTTTTATTTGAAAGAGTTGTGTCACGAAAACTTTCCCTAAAATGTGGCAAATTGAATATATTGTCCTAATATTTAAGAAAGGTGTAAGGTCAGAACCAATGAACAACAGAACCATCTCATTGTTAGATGTTGATAGCAAGATCTTTTCATCCACCCTACTCCAGCACTTGGAAACATGGGCCTCTGAATCGCATCGGTTATCTACATTTCAGACAATGATTTAGAAAGGCCCTTTCTAGGTACTTAAATGATCTGGTGTTAAGATCTATGCAAGAAACAACTTGGTCTACCTCTGAAGATTGTATCTAAATAACATCTATTGACCTGTCTTCGGCCTTTGACCTTGTTGATCACTCGAGACTATGGGGAAAGTTGAAAAGTGAGGTATTCCAAGCGGCTTATTGTAACTCATTATAGGTCTTCATTAAAATTCAACCATCCAGGTGAAGTTGAATAGAGATGGGGCTATGTCACGTCGTATTCCGACCATGTCTGGCTTGCGACACGGATGTATTCTGGCTGCCTGTTTATTCAACCTCTAGGTGTCTGACGTGAATTACTATTTGAGTTGTGCTGCATTGGTGGCACCTAGGGTGCGTGCATTGAAGGTATCTTGGCTGGCATTTATGGACGATTTCTTACTCTTTGACAAATCACTAGTAGGGACTTAAAAAAACGAATCACTGCATTCTCTGCACATGCGAGTGATAATGGTCTCAAGATCATTCGAAAGAAAATGAAAATAAATTCTAGCCATATCTAGAAGCAAGAGAAGGAGGGCTCAGATGCGGTAATGGGAGAATACCGTAATTACCTCAGCATCAAGTATGACATACCTTGGCTTCATCATATCAGCGTCACCAGGGGTCTGTAATGTGAGACTCATGCTCAACCAAAAGCCAGGTATGTTGCTCTCCCTAGTTTTGGTAATAACTCGTAAATTTGGTTCCTTCTCTATTATTCCAGCTTTAAAATTCTATGTGGGAAAAGTGACCCCTAATCTCATCAATGGACAAGAATTATTATTTGATGTGGTCTCAAAATAAATAGATCTGTTGGAAGCCAGGATTTGGAGGACAGTCTTGGGGGTATTTAACAATATTTGTATAGCGGCTATAAGATTCGAACTTGGTCTTATTTCTATCCACGTCCGTGTTGAATGGAAGTTGCTATAATTGTTCAGGAAATTACTTCTTCTAGTCAGTGAATCTCTCTATGAGAATTTGAAGGCGTGTATGTATTTGATACATGGAGGGAAATGTATAAATTTTATTAGTATGATTCGAAGTACGAGTCAGAGGACCTTATAAAAAATAAGTTTGAATACTGATACTCTGATTAACAATCCAACAAAGGTAAAAAAATCAATTATACGATTATGATTGGATTGAGAATTTAGAAAAATTACATAGTTATGTATCTGTGTCTCACATCGCGCATGAACATAAAAAAAGGGGTAATTTGCCCTCTTACCTTATTCGATTCCCAGGCAGACTATGTAGAACAACATTCCTTAAATTTTGA
This sequence comes from Ambystoma mexicanum, assembly GCF_040938575.1. NCBI lineage: Eukaryota > Metazoa > Chordata > Amphibia > Caudata > Ambystomatidae > Ambystoma > Ambystoma mexicanum. The sequence goes on from NC_090931.1 coordinate 450,931,838, forward strand.
TGGAACATATTGCCTACTAACGAAATTCTCTTACGTCGAGGCATTATTGCACCAAAAAACACTGCGTGTAGATTCTGTAACCACAAAGATATTGTTGCATCTACTCATTGTACAGTGCTATATGAAAGAAGGTTCCGATATCTAGGTAAATTGTACCCTAATAATCAGTGGTGCACTGAGTAACACATCTGGCATAGATGCTTTGGTGGGGGAAACACCTCAGACACGATATCAGTAGCAGTTTTCTTTAAATCTCTTCAACTAAAAACAGAAAGTTAATTATATAAGAGCTGAGAGTTGTAGAATTCATTTAATGTGTATTTGTATGTATCTTTTACTTGGTTTAAAAGATGATGTAATACTATGTTTTGTAGTGTTGATATATATAAATTGTAATCCTCACTTTATGAGTAAAATCCAGTCTTGATGTTCCTGAAAAGTTTTTAGTAGTTGGAAACTTTGTTTTAATGTCTATTGTATGATTAGCGTGATTTTATAAGAAGGAACAAATGGATATAATTTGCATTGTTCTTCTCTAAGATTGCTTTGTTCTTTTTGTTTTTGGATATTGTACTGAAATAATGTAATTTTATTTGTCAAGTTCGGATGAATTTGTAAAGGTTATTTAAACCGTAAATAATAAAAAGAAAATTAAAAATGTACCTGTACTGTCCCTATAGGACAAAGCCAATGTGAATATTCATGACAGTAGCAGTACTGGGATTATTGGTCAACGCCATCATGAGTGTGCACTTACAGTGCTGCGCTACCATTATTGCGCATAGCCTTCATGAATAAGCGTATTCTCGTAGTAGCTCTACTGGCCTTATTAGACACAACCATCACGAGGAGCTGTACTGGGTTTATTTGGCAAAGGCGATGTCAAGGTGTAATTAGCAGTACCTACACTGGCCTTATTGGGCAAAGCCATCCTGAGGATGCACTTACAGTAGCTACACTGGTCCTGAAGTTCTATCCCTATTTTACACTTTTAACTTGAGTTTTCACTTCAGCAGTACTGGCATTATTAGAGAAAGCCATCATGGGGGAGCACTTACAAAAACATACTTGCCTTATTGAGAAAAGCCAAAATGTGGATGTGTGTACCTATAGTAGACACACTAGCTTCATTGGACAAAGCAATCATGAATGTGTACTCACAGTCTGAGTAATTGCCATCTGGCAAAGGTGTAGAAGCCCTGACTTTTTTGATTTTTATTAATAAATACAATTTTGCCAGTAATTCATCTCTGAAATGGAAATCCGCTGATCAGATTCCTCTTTCATACGTTCTGTGCCAAAAGCATAGTGTGTTCAGGTGCCCTACTGCTTCAGTATCCTGATCTGCAGTGCCTGCTCTACCAGTGGCACAGAGAAGGTTTAGAGGTGACAGGTTGCCCATATGACAGTTTCAGTGACAGCCAAGTCTCTGCAGTGCAGAGGCTGCAATTAAGACATCCAACCCCGTACCAAAACCCTATAATTATGTATTTACTCTCCTGGTGGAAGACACATCACCAAGTATACGCCATACCTGAATTATGGTATGGTGGATGGTATTTCTCATAATTATATCAATTTGATATCACACGTGTCAGCTCTGTAGGCCTAGCTTATCTGTGAAAGGATTTTTTGTATTACTAAAGACAGGCTGGCTTTGACACTGCTGACAGGACCGTAGTTCTGGTGATTGCTTGTTCTTATTCCTTTGTGAGGGCAGGTAACGCCCTTCCCTGAGAGACAGCCAGTCCACAGGAAGCTATCCTGGGAACAGGAGTCAAAGTGCACACCCTCTCACAACAGGAGTAACCATACACCATGGCTCTGCTTATCTAGAGGGCCTTTAATTCTATTGAGAAGGGAAGGGGGCAGGATTAGCATAGGCAGAAGGAGACCTTTACAGATGCAGAAGGTTCCACAATCTTGTTTCTTTCTGCCCCATCGTTCTTTCCTGTCCCCTTCGCTTACTTTAGCACAAAGCATTTTGGGTGCGATGTCGGAGGGCAAGGTTCACATGTTCCAAGAACAGGGATTGGACCGCTAAAGCAGGCTAGCTTTAGTCCAATCATCTGTGGACTTTTACCTTTAAAAGAACTGGTCTCTCACTTCTTCTTTGATTCATTCAACTTCTGTTGGTAGAGTTGATCTTTCCAAAGTCTTCTTCCAGTGTAGTGAAGACTCAGTGGCCATGCACAAGGCAAGCTCTGTCCCCTAAACATCCTCAGGGACCAGCAGGGGTGAACTATTGTTGGGACAAGATGACAAGACCTGCCTCAATGTCAGCTACAAAGGTAACCAGAACGTCACTGTGTTGAAGGACCCCTGCAGTTGTGTGTCAGCCCAGACGAGTAGACAGGGTAGGGCCTGAGTGGGCAAGGCCCACTCAAAAACAGTTTGCTCATTTCCCTTATCAGTAACATGACTTTTGTTGTGGGTGCAGATGCTTGATTCCACCTGCTTTTTACTGCTCAATAAAATAATCAGAATCCTTAGTAATTCATTATAACAGTTGCCACCATGCATGTACATGGTGGCGTCTATTATCACATATTTGCCAGTTGGAGCAGTAATAGGCAAGGGGACCCATGAACTACCCATATTTCAGTGCCTTTACACCAACCCACCTGGGAAAGGATTCCAAAGTTACTGGAGTTACCCTTATGTACGGCTTGCAATGGTTGATTTAATGCAAGTGCAAGGGCATTAAACTGTGCCTCATAGGGCTCATATAGAGAAGTATAGCCTCTGCAGATGTTACAAAATAAGTACATTTTCATCTGTGACTACACAGATGAGCAACATATGTCCCTTTAGCCATTTTCCCTGTGTGCCTAAACACCCAGAGTAGTGGCGTTTACATTTTATTCAGCAACCCATTTGGACAGAGGTGGGCACACACAGCCCCCCTTCCCAACTGCAGAGGGCCAGGGGAGGAATGGAGATTTCTGAGTGGCTCTACGTGTATGAGAATAAGGAAGACCATGTTGCCAATACTTCGAGTAAACCACTCATTACTATCTCCTGGCAGTGCCCCCATCCTGCTATACATCTTAAATCTAGTCAAGATGGGTCAGCAAATTCCTCCAGCCAACAAGTCAGTGGGGTTCAATCACCCCAAGGTCTAACATCTTGTTGACCTCGGTCTTAATATAAGACCGTACTTTATCCGACATCCTGTATCCCCTACTTTTGGTAGGTACACTGTCTCCTGTGTCAATGTTATGTTTGCACCAAGGTGTCAAACCAGGCGACTGTGAAAACAGGGGGGAAAACTGCCTAAGCAAACTTTTCACCTCAGCCTGCTGATCAGAAGTCAGGTGAGGGGCCACTCGGACACCCTCAACGGAGCTATCTGAAGGACCGCTTTGGAACAGGTCGGGAAGAGGTTCTGACTCCTCTTCCTCAACGTCTGACGCCAGTAGCAGTGCTGCGATTTCGACTCTTGGGACGAAAGCCTTCAGCCTATTTACGTGGAACACTTTTGGAGCCTGTCCAGGCCTTCCAAGGTCCACTAAATAGTTCACCTCACCCAGGGGCTCCACCACTGTGTAAGGGCCTGACCATTTGTCCTGTAAAGCGCGAGGCCTTATAGGGTTCATGATCAGGACTTGCTGACCAGGGGTAAAGTGAATTAAGGAAGCTTTCTGGTCGTACCAATGTTTCACCAGCGCTTGTCCGGCCTTCAACTTTTCACTAGCCAAGCCCATCAGGAGTACCATCCGTTTTCTGAGCCCTAGCACATAGTCAACTACATTGGTAGTAACAGGGGGAGTGGGCATCTCCCATCCCTCTTTGACGATGGCTAAGGGTCCCCGTACGGGATGACCGAACAGAAGTTCGAAGGGGCTGAAGCCAACACCCTCCTGTGGTACCTCTCTGTAGGCAAACAACAAGCATGGTAAAAGAAGGTCCCATTTCCTCCTCTGGGGCTCCTCCAGAGCCCCAATCATGCTCTTTAGCGTTCTGTTGAAACGCTCCACCAGACCATTGGTCTGGGGGTGGTATGCAGAAGAGAACTTGTAGGTGACCCCACATTCTTTCCACATAGCCTGCATATACTTCGACATAAAGTTGCTGCCACGATCTGACACAACTTCTTTAGGGAAGCCAACCCTAGTAAATATGCCGAGTAACGCTTTTGCAACTGACTTGGCAGTTACAGTCTTTAATGGGATGGCCTCAGGATACCTGGTTGCATGGTCGACCAGCACCAGGATAAACCTATTGCCTGAGGATGTTTGCGGGTCAAGGGGACCAACGATGTCGATCCCTACCCTTTCAAATGGTACCCCCACAACTGGGAGCGGTACCAACGGAGCTTGGATTGTCGCGCCAACCTTACCAGACAACTGGCAGGAGGCACAACTCCTGCAGTGACTTTCTACTTGCACCCCCATCTTGGGCCAGTAGAAGTGCATAGATAACCTTTGCTTGGTCCTCTTCATTCCAAGGTGACCAGCAAGGGGAACTTCATGCGCCAACTGCAGGAGGAAGGGTCTAACAGAAAGGGGAACCACCAACCTCCTATGGTCTCCTTCTGTAGACTCTGTGGGCTCACTGTACAGGAGTCCACCTTCCCAATAAATCCGATGCTTCCCAGGAGGTTCACCCTCAAGCTGGGAGCAGGCCTGTCTCCTTAGGCCTTCCAGAGATGGGCACTCACGTTGGCCCTTACTGAAGTCGTCCCTATCAGGACCTCCTTCAACTAACAAGTCTTTTAGTTCAGGATGGTCGTTGGGGTCGAACACTTCAGGCATCGCCACCTCCTCGTCAGGCTCGGGCGATTGACCAACTCCCTCCACCGCAGTGGTAGGCGAGTTCGGGGGAATATTCTCTTTCCCCCGTCGGGACTTGTTGACTCCTTTCGCCTTGGGTTTCCCCTTCGGCTGGGGCGGCGTATTGGACTTGGCCAATGCTGCCCGTGCTTGAGACCGTGTGTAGGGTCTTTCGGCAGTGTCTCCTACGAGCCCTAGAGCTCTGAGATCATTGCCCAACAAGACCTTTCCCGGGACGTTTCTCTGAATGCTCACTGGAATCCTAACTGCTGTACCATTTAAAGTTAGATTAACAGGGATCACGGGAAACATACGGAGGGGGCCGTCAGCCAACTTAGTGGGCATCAGAGTAGCTCTGGCAACTTCCTCTGAGTCTACCAAGGTAGAATCCACTACAGTTCGACTGCACCCACTATCCCTAAGAGCTGGAGTATCCACTCCATTGATCAGCACACTGTCTTTAAAGTAGTGCTTGGTATTATCCGGAATCCTAGCATACGCCTCTGCGATCTTAGGCTCCCAGGAACCCAGGGACACTAAAACTACCTCAGCCTCTATTCCGCTGGGAAATGAGTCTGAGGAGAAGGATGCTCCTGTAATCTCTTCTTCCTCGTAGGAGGAGAAGGCCAGATTAGCGGAGTGGACCCCCAAAGGTCTAACCTTACAACGGGGATCCCCCTTCACATGGTCAGTTGCTCCACAAGAAAAACAAGCCCCATTGGGTCTGTTTACGTAGGGAGGCTTATTATAACCAGAGTTCTGTTTCGGAGGCGAACCTCCACTACCCTGTGAGTTCTCGGATGGCTTACCCTTATTTTTCTTTTTGTGGCCCTTATGGGAAGAAGATTTAGCAGATTCCCCACCCTCCACATCTTTGGACTTTTTCCCTTCCTCCTGCTTACCAGGATGAGTTTTGTCCTTATGGGACACTCGATGTGACACCCATAAATCTGCTGCAATGGCCAGCTTCTTAGGATCTATCTCCTTCGAATCGGCCAAATGCTGCTTAAGCTCCGGGGAAGAAGAAGCAAAAATGTGTTCCAGCATGACCAGATTGATCATGCCTTCGAAGGTAGAAACCTTATAACCTTCAACCCAGCCAGTCAAGTTTTTCAGGGACTCAGCTACATACGACACCCAAGTACCACCTTCCTTTTTCTTATACTCTCTAAACCTTTTCAAATATTGGGTCGGAGTCTTCCCAAACTTTAAAATGAGAGTCTGCTTCAACATTGCAAAATCAGCGCGCTCAGCCTTCGACATTTCCATAATGGCACTGCAACCAGAATGGGGCAGTCTGCTGAGTAACCATGCAATCTTATCCGCATTATCAACCTCTTGAACCTCGCATGCATACTCAAACGCATTTAACCAGTCCATAATGTCATTTCGTTCCTCATACACACTGAGCAGATCTTTTGGAAACCGTGGATGAGAGGAAGCCCCAGAACCATGTCCAGGACCCTTGGACCCATTTGCGAACTGAAGCTTGGCCAGTTCCAACTGGTGATCCCTGTCTTTTTGTTTTTCTGCCTGGTCGATTTTCAGTTTGGCTATGCTGAATTCAAGCTCCTGCTGCCTAAACCGCAGCTCTTGCTTCTTGAATTCAAGCATAGCCTCCCCATCAACACTGGCAGAGGAAACGTTAGACATTACATCCTCCCTGTCCTCGTGGTCGTGATGGATCAGTGCAGCGGCAGAACCGTCGGTTCTGCCAGTGAGAGCAGCCCCACCACCTTCTGCACTGTCCTCGGAAGTTATAGCGTCAAGCTGCGCTTCTTGCCACGCCACGATTCTCTGGATCATTTCCAATTTAGTGCCTTGAGAGGAAACCCCTCTCTCCGCACACATCTTCTTCAATGTTTCAGATTTCGAAGCATTTAAGGTTAATAAAGTATTCGTTTCCATACTGTCGATAGGACTATGGCCTTTTTAACGTTATATTCAATACTTTACTGCGTGTCCTGGTTGGAATAACCTGAAAACGCCTTAGCTCGTGCGCAACACTGGATACCTTCAGTCGTATCCCACCGCTGTACACCAATTTGTTAAGACGGATTTCTGAACTCTGTCCTGGTGGCGCAGAGGTTCAGAAGGCCAACCTAATTACTTGGAACAGGGTAACCTCTGGACAAGCCAGACCAATCAAGGTAGCGATCGCGGCGGTCAAGACTAGGTCTCAAGAGGGGTGAGGGTGACTGAAAGCCCACAGTGAGCACACAAAGCAAGAGCGCTTACAAACTACTCCAAACAGTTGTTTATATCAAAAATAGATACACATTTATTATAAGGCCTTGAAACTAATAACCACAGTAAAAGCAGCAATATACAACGATATTAAACCAACACATACACTATCCACCCAATATATATACAGAATACACAGTTTCACAGCATTAGCAGCACGAAATATGTTATCCACCTGCAGGGGAAGGAAAACAGGCAGTGCGAACCAATGCGAGTGATATGTCCGCCTTCTGAGGCCCCTAACTGGATGGTAGTCCAATCCCTACGAAGAGTGGAGCCTAGCGCTCAAAAGTACCTGCACACGCCGGTGCCACTGGGCAGAAGGTGAAGCTCTTCGGAGGACGTTGAACAGCTCTGTAGGGAGCTCTAATGAAGGAGAACACGGTCCGCGACTCTAGCGCAGCCTCCACTGTGAGGCAGAAGCGGGGCGCGAGTACGGACAAGGGGTGCTGTATTTACAGCGGGGAAAAGCAAGAGGCACTGCAGGAGGGCGACCAGATCCTAGCTAATCTACTCACCGGTCCCCGAAGCAAGCAGGCCCGAGCTCCTCCTCGATAGATGCAGCTTCTGGCAGGTTCTGAAGAGCAGGGAACGTCTCGTCGTCGTGCAGAGTAAAAAGACGTCCCGATCGAAGAAACAAGCACAGTTTTGTCGCCACAGCAGGGCAACGGAACGGCCGGGTGTATTCAAGCCAAACGAGCACCGCTCACCTCTAGCTTAGGGTTGCTAAGCAAACGAAGCGTGTGAGCGTGCCCCGGACTCAGAATACCACCCAACCTGTCGGCGATTACAGAGCAGGACTCCTTAGTAAGCTGGTCAGTCAACTGGATGGCCCAGAGACACTTCCGAAGGCTTACGGCAGGAGTTGATGAAGGTGCCGGGAATAGCTGGTCCTGCTATTCCAATAGGTCGAAGCGCCAGTACAGGCCTTCTTGTTCGATCTTAGGTGGAAAGGGCTTCACCGGACGACAGCAATGAGGAGCAGGAGTTCTTCAGGGGGTCATCAGCGATTCCTCGGTCCAGCCTCGTGTTCGCAGGATACTTGGCTCCTGTATCCCTGGGTTCGTAAGAACTCAGGAGATCGACCTGGTAGTGGTGTTTCCAGCTCCCTCTTATCCACGGTTCCCTTCGCGCCAAAACGGAGGGGAGCCAATGGGAGATCCGCTCATCAACACACATACCATACGTGGACCAATCACGGACCACAGTGGTCCCAGGCATTCACACCACCCTAGACTCTCTGGCACCCAGGATGTGTATTGGGACCAGACAGCCCAGCCCACATCCTGGGGGCACTCAAACGACATGTAGAAGCCCGCGAAAGCAACCGTGTTTCGCGGGAAACTACATGCCCAAATAAGGAAGGCCCCGGGTCGCCTGACCCGGGGGAAGGTAAAGGGAGCAAGACGGACAGTGGACGAGACAAAGGAGCCTCGTGGTCCGGCCATTTTGGGTAGCCGGGCCACCCTTTTGTGTTCGCGGCAAAAAGGTGCTCAGAACGGCAAAAGGAGCTCAAAATAAACCAAATGATCGCTGCCACCAGCCCAGTCCCTGAATGACTTGCACCGATCCAAAAACCATCCTATAAGAGTGTCTAGGGTCTGTAGAAGGCTAGAGACCCAAGAGAGCTGTAACTTAGCTTACAGTGCCCTCTTGTGTCGTGTTGCACTAAAATGGCGACACGATAAAAGAAACTACGGGAAACAGCGTTCCCCGGTACTGACTGTCTTAAGGGCATGTCAGTTTCCCCGTAAGAAAGGAGCGAAAGCCCAGAGGAGTACAGCAGAAGGCTGCACTTCTCTGGCAAAGTCAAGAAAACAGGTTGAAAACAATAGCAAAAAGTTTAGGGGTTGCCACATGGAAGGAAAGTTCCCTACAATAACGAAATCTTTCCTAACAGTGGCCACTACCACTTACACTACAGCAGTCTCATTCTGACTTGGGCGCTAAATTTAGGAATTATGCAACAGCAAAGCCAGATGGAAAGCATGCGCTACTACTCTGTATAATGTTTGCTTATAATATAGGGAACGGTTTATAGTCAAAATGTCGAAAAAAACAGTTGAAAACAATAATGTTGAAGAAAAGAAATGTCGAATGTTTTTTTTTTTAATGGGGGGGTTCCCCCCGTTTATTTTTTATAGTTAAACCCAAAAAACATATAAATTAAAAAAAAACACATTCAGTTTTTTTTCAACATTTTTTTTCGATATTATTGTTTTCGACTTTTTGCAGTCGACATTATGGCTGCGCAAGTTATCTCTTAATCAATAATGTACTATAGGAACACATAGGACGATGTGTAGGCCATTATTTAGCTCTCCTGTTTGCCTACCTCTCCACCGGTCTAAAGTTTTGAATCCATAGGGCACTTTGATGAATAATTTTTCCATAGCTCAGTATGAGGCCATTAAAGTACAGAGGCTTTTATTTTACATTTTGTTCCTAGAATGTAGCAAGAGCATAACTATTGCATTATGCTTGAGCTCCTCGTATGCATGATCAGGTGGGGTTTATTTTTTATGAAGCAGCAGGAAACTTAATGTCCCACTTACAGGCATTATATGGGGGCTTTGTTTACTTTAATTTATTAATTTATATAGTGCTAAGAACGGGGCCGTAGGCATAGTAGCGCTAACATGATAAACACCAAAAAAATACACAAATCTAACCAGGGATCAGTAGGGGAAGAGCCAAAAGGAGAATCTATTTAAATTTAAGCCTGGACCCCTGCGATTGTTAGATCTCGGTATCCTTCTTATAGGCAGCCAGGAAAGTGTGCTGGATAAATATCCAGGACTGCTGCCAGAGAGGCACTTATGTGTAATACACAGGAGTCGAAAGGTGATTCTGCTGACAATGGGATGCCAGTGCAGGGCCCACCTGGCCCCAGAAACGCAATATTTTCTGCGTAAACCTTCTAGTGCCTTTGACGATTGGCAATTGGCCAGTCCTAGGTCGGATCATAAGAACAGGACATTGATCCGTTTTTATCCAACGCTCTTTTGTAGCTTCTTGGGAATCCTCTTCATCTAAATGTGGTTCTTCTCTCGAGAGTTGACTAGCATGCAAGTTCCTTCACAGACCTCTGCTACATCATCAGTTAGATCTTCAGCCATTGCATGTGTGCAATTTCATGAATAGAGTTAGTCTTTCTCTGTCCCAGCACTACACCCTAACCTAGGAGCATGGGGTTGCACATAGGCCATACCTCTAACCTCTCTGTCTCCCTGATGGGGAAATTCCCTCTGCAGAAGCCCCAAATAGGAATCCACTGACCAGAGGGACCAGCTGTCTAATCCACCCGACGAAGGAACAACTCACCCACATAGCAATAACTTCCCGTAGGCCTAGGAAAAACATCACCATACTCACCACTGTCTTGAAGTGTAGTTTCAGATGTCTCATTATCTCTCGTTACAAGTTCATCTTTATAGTAAGACCAGGGCCCACCCTTTCATGCATGAGGGTGCAACGTCTTTCCCATGTCCATCTCTCAGGATGGCCACACTACGGGATCAGGCTTGATTGTTACGAGTGGCCACCCTCAAGCCCCACTAATCCCATGTCAACCGACCTTGGGGATCATCTCAGCTGTTCCAGACTCTCCCTTATTCCCCTGTGTCTACCCTTAGCTGCAGCTTCTGCAGCACTCCATAGGCACGCCCCTATATATACACACACATACACAGCCACTCTAGATAATCATATAAAGTCTTATCCCGTGAATGATTTTCAATCCCCCACCTCTGCCTTCAGTATTTCATTTAGGTCAGTGCCACAACCAGGAGCCTTCTTGTATGTCTACTGCCGCGTTTGCTTACCATCAGGTTATGCCCTCTAATCTACTTGCCTTGCAATGCAAGTGGTGGTATTGATGTCCAAATGCACACTTCTACAGCAATAGGGTACGATCTGCTCAACTATCACCAAAGTGAAGTTGCAACGACTCTTAAGCGTGCTGGGATCTGCGTGAAATGACCGAATGCAAAAGTCTGACTACCAAAAGCACGACCTTTTTTTCCCCCCATTTTTCTGCAAATATATACCGCAAATATATATGTGGGGTGAGACCCCCTACAAGCTCCCCCACATTACCCCAAAAAATGTAGTTTCATGAACTTTACCCCCCCAACATATATATCTGCGGAAAAATGGGGGTTGGACTTTTGGGGGTCGGACTTTTTACCCTTTGTCATTTTGTCCTATTCCTCATTTTTGTATCCCTGGGCATGGTTGTATGTGATTTGTTGATGCAGCCAATGGCTTTGCCGGTTGTGTTTTGCTGCAAGTTGAACCCGCTGGCTGGGAGCTGTGGGTCATGGATTTCTTTGGGTGGTGTGGGGCTTCAGCCGTAGCCTGGGTTGCTGGCTTTTGTGGCTGTATAGGATTGTTTATAGTGTGGATTTACTCATTGAAGAGCATAGTATTCAGTATTGTATATTGCACTTTTTTGTATTCTTTATATTATTTGTTTAAACAATACCCGATTCAAATACACAACATTAAAAAGAAGAATACACAACTACATTATAAATAATGTAAAGCATCATACGTCTACATGTGATGTGCGGGGAGAGCCCGGAGCATCAGACCTTGGCAATTAGGCCTAGTAACCCGGACTGCCATTTCCTGGGTTGGTGCTATGGTGGGGGCTTTCCTGTGAAGAGAATGAGAGCCAAATACAGGAGAAGTCCCCAGGGCTTCACCCAAAAGACCCGGGGCTGTAGCCCCCCCAGCCCCTCTACTTTAGCCAGAAGTTGGCCCTGCATCAAACTGCCTCACAGGTGCACTTGGTGGAAGGGCCGCAGAGGGAACTCTCAGCACAACAGCGCCACCTCGTTACACACACAGCTAGTTAGGGCCATCATTTTAATATCCACACATGCCATTTGTCCAGACATTGACATTATTTATTTATTAGAATTTTTAAAGCGCCCTACAGCCCAGAGGCATCGAGGCGCTGTTGCATATCATTGTCCTGTTACAATTAAGATGGCTTGGTTCTTGGCTGTTGCTTCAGGGTTACATACAGCAGGCATTCTAAGCATAGGGTTTTCATTAGGAGACCTGCACAATCATTTAATTCGGAAAAGCAATGATAACCAACACAAAGCGATGAACCTAACACTGGGTAAGGTAACATACATATGTCGGTGTTTACAACTTTAATGTCTCGTACTGGGTTCTCGCCATAGTCTGCTGATGGAAATTCGCTGGTTTCTGTCTTGCCCACCTCTGGTTCTAAAGAGTAGTTTTTCTGCATAAGTGACTTGGACTTTTGCATGTCGAACTTGTGGTCTGTAATGTGGACCAGGAACTGAGTCTGTGTAGCGGATTGAAAGGGCGCTATGTGCATCTGGAAAGGAGATATGTTTAACGTTTTGCTTTGCCAACTCTTTAAAGTTACCTATGGAGAAAGGTACAAAGCATGTAAGGTGAGCAGTTTCTATGTGTTTCATTTGTTGTGCTGCACTGAGTCTTGAGGGTTTCCCTGGGTTGGCCCTAATCCTCCAGGTGGAGGCACTTTTATTAAAGCATTCATCTTAAGTGTTTTGAGATACTCTAATAACCCTCAGTGTGCTAGACAGGTAACTAATATTACAGTAAGTATATCCATCCCATTTGCATGCTTTCCTACTCCTCTTTCCTATTCATTCCCTCCATTCTATCCCTTTCTCCCCAGCATGCTGCACTGGCCAGCCTCAGGGCAATCAACAGTTAGACATCCTCACTGCAGCAATGCAAATCGACCTCCCAGTTGGGCTCCTTAAAGACAGAACATAGCACCTTGAAATGAAAGCGATAGCTCTGGCGCTTGGTTTGAGGCAAATGAGGGGCATTTAAAACTCCATTTGTATTCTCCCTCCACTAAATACACACGAGCATGGATGTGCCTTCTCGTTCTCGCCGGAAACCCCTGAAAGGAAAAAGAATTTGAAAATATTTTGAATTAGCAAATTAACATTTCTATTGCTGCAGGAAAAGGGCCCCGTCAACAAGTCCGTTTTGGTGGAAATTGGTTTGTGTTTCCACATGTTTTAATGCACTCCTGAATATGTTTTTTTAAAGGCTTTGATATTCATTTCCAAGCCTATCTACTTTCCAAGCCTATCTCTAGCTAGTGTGGGTGTTCATTTTTGTAGAAATTCCTCGAATTTGTGTTTTGCAGGTATTAATGCAATCCTGCCTATGTTTTTAAAGGGGTTCCAATATTTTGTCAGCTGCCCAGATTTCCATTCCTCTTGTCCGCGAATCTGTTCTGGAGCACAATAATTTCTGTTTCAATCCCATTTTCTACACTCTGGGCCTGAAGACTGTCCTACTTGTCACCCATTGCCAACCTTCTTGGAAATCAGGCCAGAAACAGAGCATGTACTTCCCGGTGATAAAGTGGAGCATACCAACATCACTCTGCAGCATCAGTTTATTTTCAACTTTGGTCATAAACATTTGGAAAGAGAATTTTAAGCCCCTTTAGCCTCCCCATACTTTTCTTTTCATCTCAAAATGCCCACAATTATTTTGTCCAGTTCAGTAATGCACCAAGGGTAGGTTATCCAGTAAAGTGAGCTATTTTCCCCAAAGATATATGGGCAGGTTCGGACTGGACTGTAGGACAATAGGCCTATTGCTGAACCAAAAACACAAAAATGCTGGTGTGGGCCAGTTTTCTTGGTCTAAGTGGGCCACTTTTTGGGCCAATTTGGGCCAGTTTGATGAGTTAATTCACTCTGCAACTAGTAGTTTTAACCTGTGTTGCTGAATATTCTTTAAAATGAACAATTTGCATCACACTTCATAAAAAAAAAAAAAACCTTGGTTACTATTCAAACAGTGTCACAAAAACCATTTGCAACCGCGGGCCACTTTTTCATTGGTGCCCGAGACAATTTCTTGGCTCAGTCCGACCATGTATATGGGGTCACCCTAGGGCCACCTGCTAACCTAACCAGGGTCAGACTGGGACAAGAAATAGGCCCGGGTCCCAAAACAGAAGTGGGACACCTCTAACCTCAAAGAAAGTGGCCATCTTCCATGAATGGCATCAATTCATGACTTTACAGAAAATGCTACTTATAGACGGTTAATGGTGTTTGTTGCAGGTTATGTTTTGTGTAAACACTTGAGAAAGTGATAACATTTCTTTTGTTCTTTTTTTAAAAACAACATCATCATCACACTTATTTTGTAGAACCAGACTCAAGGCATGTCTAATAGATGCCACCAGTAATGAAAATAGAGTTGCATTTAATAAGCATTACAGCCAAATGATGACACCGGAAAGTATCTTGCCAGTTGTATTTATGATCAAATATTACATTACAACACAACTCATAAAATAACATAACTTTGCATACTTACAGTTCTGAGACAGGAACCACAGCTCCTAGACACATGAGTGGCATGAAACAAGCACCCCCACTGCGGTTTTCGAACCTGCAAGACAATGCTTATACAGAGCTGCGCAACCCCAGCAGGGAAGGAGTGTTCGGGTGATGATGGTTGGACAGGAAGGGGGAAGTAGGAAAACCGGAATGAGGTGTAGGGAGAGGTTATGGATAGGTTGAAGATTTTAGGGTAAGGTTTTGACCAATGCAATGATGTTGGAGAGCTAGATATTAGTATGGTAGTGAGCAACGTGAGGCGGGGCGTATTCAGTGTTTCACTCTGGGCAATATGGTCTAGAAACTGCCCTGGAAACAACAGCACAGCTTTTACCAGAAGATTGGTTGTGGGCCTATGGGCTTGGTATGAAAAAGTTTGACTACCACTGCATAGATAATGAAATACCTCAGGTAGTAGAGTGAGAGTGCCTGCCGGCTGCAACGATCTGGGTGAAACCTGCATGTGGCCATTTTAATGCACCATTACCAAGTGCCTAGGCAAGAGGCCGTTCAGTTTTGGTGCACAAATCATTTATTTGGCCATTTTCTAATGTGCCACCTATGTCGGCGGTAGGCTGGCACTTCATGGCAGTGAGCGAGCGGTGGCTAGTAGTAGTATACCGAATAGCGAGCAGGCTAGTGTGGGCCCGTTTTATTGTCTCAAAGTGTGCCACTTTTTTGGCCAATGTGAGAAGTTACTTCACCATCACCATCACAATGCAGCTAGCAGTTTTGACCATTTACTGAATAAATAGTCTTTAAAATGCACAATTTGCATCAATTTATCAAAAAACGCCCCCTTGGGTACTACACAATGGTCTGTCACAAAAGGAATGAATTGCCATTTGCAAATGTGGACCACTGTTGTGAAAACACTTACCGAATGAGACACTAGCGAGACTGCCGACTTTGTATCCCAATACGAGGTAACCTCAAACCCCATAGACTAGGGTCTCCTGATAACAGGGCGACCTCTTTCCCTAAACACTTCTATGTCTGTTAAGATTCATAAACAGAATCGTGGTTAAGGCAAAAGAGCAAATCATACCATTCTTGATTTGCACCAAGCTGAAAAGAAGGATAAGAAAGATTTAATATAGTGTATTGGTAAAGACAATATTCCAATGAGGAGGCTGTAAGAAGACTAACCTGAGGCGGTAACAACTGAGCCAGTATCCTAATGTGGTAAGTGATGCTCTGATAGAATTCACTCTGTAAATGAAGGTGATGAAGTAATCAAATAATAAAGCCAAACATGGAGGAGAAAACAACACAAGGAAGGTTAGTATGGATTTACCCAGGTGGCACAATGACACTCCAATGGCCCTAATCCAAGCACCAGAGTACTGAAAAGCATTTATTCAGGTGCTCCTTCAGTTGAGTAGAATGTCCACCGATAATCCACAAAAGTCACCAAAGTACAAACAAAGGGAAATCCGTAACAATTAATTAACAGTCTGAGGTAAGTTTATTATTTAGGAAGTTGACCAATGTAGAACCAAGATTAGCCAAACACAGTCCGATTAAGCAATCCATGGTCAGTAGGCTGGAAGAGATCAAACATAGGGCAGAAGGAGAGGTGAGCCATCCAGAGAGAAGGCGCCCCCCCAGAGACTCACTAGCAGTCTGCTAGGTGTGGGATATTTTGACCCACTCATCTGTGCTATGTTACATCACTTTACTGCCGTGGTACAAGAAACAGCACAAAATGGCCGCACTGACTCCTGTGCGTGCCAAGATCTCGAAATTACGTGTTTGTATCAACCAGAAAATGGATACGCCACTCTGCCACACACATTTCAGGTGGGGTGAAACAGAGTACTCACTGCAGGAATGTGCCAGTATGCTCTGCAACCTTTAACATGGAGTGAAGTGAAAGAGGCAGCATTATTTTGCTGAAAACCCAAAATGCCTCTTTAAAATGACACTTTCTCAACCTTAAAGGAGCTGCTTGGCGCTAAATTCATCAATTTCTCATGAACCACTGTGATTAAAAAGGCCCTGTAATGCCCAGGATCATTCATTGTTTCTCAGAGGAACCGGGCCTCATTTAAATTACCACTCCTGTCAAATGTATCCTTGAGAAATCAACCAGGGGCTTTGTTTTCATTTAACAAATGAAACACGTCTATTTTCTTTGCAATAGTATCAAGAATCAGCTATCCAGAGAAAGACTCTAAATAGATGCCTGTAACTGTATCCATGCTGCAAAACAATTCCAGCACTCAAGAAAAGAACTGCAGCTACAGAAAGTGTGTATTTGGTGGGAATGAAAACCGAATTTAAAGAAATAGTAAAATGTGCTTTTTCCTGAATGAAGGGGGAAAATCGCCTATTTAAAAGTACATTGTTGTGTAAAGGCCTGATTACTTAGAAATGTAAAAGGATTTGTTATTGGGAAAATACACATATAAACTGTTTTAATTCCATAGGTTTAAAGTCAAGATTTCAAAGGAGAAAATCAAAGCTAAAACCCAGGCTGAGTTGGCAAACTATATTAAAAAAAAGTGCTCTGCCAGTTGCTAGCCCTGAGAAAGGTTGACACCTCATAAACTGCTGGCACAAGAAAGGCTAATTGCTAGCTTGGAGGCTTTGAATACCCAGGACAAAAGAACTTCCCAAGTTGCATCAGACATTCGTCTTTGCTCCAGCCTGAGACAATAGCAGGCTAAGACTCTCCCCTGTGAAGTGTGAGGGGCAGTGAACTTCAATCAAAAGAGAGGCCCCCTCATCCTGATTCAAAGGAATTGACATGTGTTTGCAGTTGGGGAAAAGAAAAAAAATTATTAAGCGACAATAGACTTCCTGTTGGTTTTAAAAAGCTTATTTTGTAACTGAACTTTAAATACATTTAACTTTGCAGCAAGAATGAGGAAAACTATCAAAATTTGGTAGTTTTAAATCTAATTTTATGCTCTTTCTGTGAAAACTTGGTAGAATTCATTACTGCATAAGGAGCAGAAGTTGTAAAGAATGACAGATTGTGGGGAAAGTATTGACATTGCGAACATAACATTTGGTACACACATCCCAGGGTTAAATGCTCAAAGTGACAAAGTTGGGAAGTTTTAGGCCAAATCGTTCATGGGTGAATCTGCCAAAATGTAGCAGAAAGGCAAAACCAGTTCCTACAGACTTGGGGTTTGGATTGAAATATGAACCACAAAATATGTAACCTGTATATTTGATTTTTTCAGAGGTGATAACTGTATAAATATGTATTTGTGGTAAAATTAGATTTTGGTTCCAGTAGCTAGGGGAGGTTTCCAGTCATTGTAAAAATCATCCCATAAACATGACATCCTTTTCTGTGATCCAATCAGCGAAGAGCAAGGCGGAAACTATGGTCTTGCCTAATCCTAGCATTATGGGTGTGGGTAGTAAGCCTGCCCCTGCCATATACTGTATTGATGTCATTTGGCATGGTAAATAAGGGAACCTGACAACAGACAACACAGACAGATTCCTAACTTCTTCCTGATTTCGTCTGTGGCGTCCTGTTCCTGATTTCTTCATCCTGATTGATCCTGATTCCAGATTTCATTGCAAAGCCAAGGCCTATGCATTGCTGAACCATTTTCAGTTAGTCCTCAAATTCTGAAAATCCGAAAAACTCAAGGGAAGCATCCTGGTCCAACCTGGTTTGCTACTACTAGATGCATGCCTGCAAACTCGCCATCCCACTGATCGCCAGTCTCAAGTAACCAGAAAGGCCAGTCCAGTGCAGTCCGGTGACCAGAACGGCATAGATGATCCTGTCCCACCAGATTTGCCCAGCTGTCCTTGGTTAGACCGATCCGTGTGATGACCTGAACTGTTGACGGTCCAAAATCCGAAATTGGCTGTAAGTATTAATAGGAATCATAGAAAACCATAGCATACCTTGCCTTGCCTTCTCTCATCCCAATCTGTAAACCATCCTATCCTTACTTTAATAACTTGTAACACTGTCAGAATCCTTATTGCAATCCTGTCTTTGATTCATCTTGCTAAGCGCCATTTCTTTAGTCATTTTTATCTTGTGTAAATCTTAAACTATCAATTCTACTTCGAGTGATCCAACTGGTTCTGCCAGGGCGAACACTGGGGATCTGGTGTTGAAGTCATGAAACAACTCTAGAGCTTACTTTGTCCCTCCTTGAAATTCTGGCCGGAATGCTCTAGCATAGAATAAAGTATACTAAATATCTTCTTGTCGAAACTGAGTTTCTTTTCTGTTTTCACTACTTGATTTTTCTAAAAACGCCTCTCATTCAACCTTGCATACCTTCCTCAGTTTAAAAGCTAGAGACTTCATTTAAACTCTGGATTACACCTAAGACCTATAGCTACACCCCAACCCAAAAACCGCACTCACCCATTTTTCTTAAAAACCATTTGTTTAATTTTAGACAGCAATCCACAATTTTGCAAAAGTTTTACTTGTGATTTTTATTCTAAATTATTTTCAACCTTCCATTCAGATTCTTACTGTGTTTACTTTTGCTCAAACTATAGCTCATGATTGTTGGTATCTTTCCCATGTTGCTCCGATAGAGATTTGCACTGATTTAAGGATTTTTGTACACATCCATTTTTTCACACAACTATTTCTGAACGTCATTTTAAGTGTAAGATTTCATATCCGTTTTTCTCTCTTGTTTGGGGAGGGAAAGTTGGATTCGAATTCTGTTTTCCATTCCTTATTCCTGATTACCTCTGCTTCCTTATATCTCTTTAGAATTGTTTATTGGTGGGTTGAGGAATATTGCAGGGGGAAATCCTAACTTAAGTGCTATCTTTCCAAACAAGCCGAAAAATGTTCATTTCTCTGGTGTTTTCCTTCTGTGTTGCTAAAGAGTGAATTTAAGTGCATTACATATCTTCCTATCTGTTATTGGGCCTCATCACGACCTCGGCGGTAACCCTTAAATCCGGCGGTAGCGCTATTACCGCCGGATTTAAGGGTCCGCCGAATCAGGGCCTCGGCGGATTTCAACCCAGCTCTGAGCTGGTGTGAAATCCGCCAAGAATTCGCGCTCATACCGCCGGCGGGAATTCCGCCGGCGGTATGAGCGTGAAATTTCCCCATTGAGCCCAATGGGGAATGGGGCATTCCCGAATGGGCTCAATGGGGTGAAGTGGGAGAATGGAAAACCAGGCTCCCGTCCTTCACCTCCCGCACTTGGCCTAAAGGGTCACGACCCAGACATCCGCCACGAGAAGAGTTTGCCCATCTACCAGACGACCAAATACCCTGGTACAGGAACATACGGATGTGTCCATCTGCCTGCCCAGCAGCCCGCACTAGCCATGCCGACACCTGCGGCCCGGATCAACTAGACTAAAACCTACACGTCGTTAGAGATGCCATGACGACCTAGCCAACGGTCAGCACACCTGTACAAATATACACACTGGACACTCCCGCACCAATCTACACGAAGAATATATTCAGTGCTATGACGAAGGCGACAGACACACTCACGGACGTGCATCTTTATTATTTTCCATATAGGCTTTCAAAATGCAGAAACGCAAGACGCATCATGAACTCAGCTAAAAAGCTTGCTTACGCTTCTCCCAAAACCAGTTGCTACTATGAGAAATATAATCAAGACACGATACTGGTCATAAGACAATATGGCACTATAACCTAAAGCGCCTGTGCACCAAATGGCTCCACTTATACACCAGGCCTAAGTAGGCCACAAGCAAGAGCTTCCTTGGACGTTAAAGGAACAAGAGTCAGGTTGCTGATCCTGCAGAATGAACCCAGCGAAGCAAACAGCCAAGGTCGCAATGTTGCCAACCCACATTCCGAGAGCAAACCATCAAGGGCACGATGTTGCAACCTCGCACGCCGCACACCAGCGTTAAAGTCACACCTGCAAATTAAACCAGGCACACAGTGGGAAAAACAATATTAATTGTGCAGAATTCTGCCTCAAACACGGTCCCACCTCACGTGACCAAGCCGAACCTGACAGGATGCCAAGCCCAGGAGGAAGAAAGCGTCTGGATCCCTCGTTACAAGACATAGGCAGATACAATTAAAAGACTCAATGGACATCTGCGACAGTGGGAGTAGTCGGCCGTCCAGCTATGAATAAGTCCTCACATTGTCTGCACGTACCCATAGTGATACATTGTTGCAAATGACAGGTACACCGAGAGCTGGGAACAGCGATGGTCCCAGGCTGGGAAGCTCGCGGGCGCACCAATCAGAACATGGGGCTCCTATCACTGACGCCATTAACTTTAACCAATCATCAGGGGTCTTCATGTAACAATTCTCATGTATCTAATTGTAGGGACAACCCAGATATATCACCTGACTAACCCTCGTCCACTAACATTGTTCTCTATACGTGTGCTATACTAACCCTACCACTCGAGCAACCAATTAAGAGTGGCGATAGGTTTTTTGCTAACTTTCCAAGGTGACGCAAGTAGCGCGTCATAATAAGGTAAAAAGGGCCTGCGAGCCCTACGATTGTGTGTGTGTCAGGACGGACGCGTACGCTCCTTGACCCATCCCTGCCGTTTTTGTCTAATAAACAGCAGAGTCACCTTGCTTCTTGTGTGTGTCTCATACTCTATCTCATCTGGGATATATGGGAGGAGTTGGGGCCTCCCTGCCCGGAGGTCTGCGGAGGGCCCGGCCGACCCCGCCAGAATTTCCCCCCGACAAGTTGGAGGCACTGCTGAGATCTGTTTAAGATCCGCCTTTTTATTTTTTATTTTTTTTACTTTTTCCAGGCACTCCCGCTGCGAGGAGGCCCGGCGGCGCGGCCCCCTCTGCCGTTGCCCCCTTCTGAGGACTACAGGACCATCGCGGAGCTGCGAGAAGACCGGACAGCGCAATCCGGATATTGGCCCTCGGGAGCCGGTTGAGAAGTATCCCGCCCGCGGTTGGCAAGTGTCCAGACGTGGTCCAGACGAGGGGAGGTGACGAGCCGCTTGTAGGGGTGCACGCAGTCGAGTGGCCCCGCATCAAGAGAACTTGGTGAGCATAACACGCACAACAAGCAATGCGAAATTGTGAGGGAGGGGGGAGGAATTAAATAAGGGAGGAGGGAGGTGTTGCACAGGTGCGCGGCGAAGGTCTGACAATCTAGTGTTGGCAATGGAATGAATGATAGTGGAACGAGTTGAGTGCGAGAGCAGTCGGCTACGTCACGCGAGAGAGGAGGGCGGAGCACGAAAACATCACGTGCGGCCGCTCGTAGACACTGATTGGCCTAGGTCGCGACTACGTGTAAGGGTGGGTGTGTGTGGTTTCCTACGATTTGGCATTTATTGATCAATGAGTAGATGAGGATTCCTATTGTTCGAGCAAGAAACTCGATAGGTAGATGACGTTTCCCTGTAGGCGGTAGCTAGTTAGTTGCCCAAAGATAATTGGCTGGTTAAGCCCTCCTGTTGAGGGGCGTATCACACGCGAGGCGACGCAGCGTGCGCAGTCCGATTATATTATTGATTTGATTACCTTGTTCCAGGAGTGACAGGAAGACAGCTGTAGGGTTAACGGGGGTAGATTGCAAGTGTATTCTGAACTTAAAGAACATATGAAGAACTTACCAGTAGCTCGAAGAGATCGGTGACGTCACCAGTAGGGCTTTCATAGGATATCGCGAGCACAAGGCACCTTCGTTTTAAGAGTGGTGGGGAAGAGAAATATGGTAAGGGAGTGGAAACGGAGATAAACGGTAAACGAGTTGATCGGGGAAAGGAGAAGGGGGGGCGTGGCTGCGCACGGAGAACGCCGGCCACGGCAAGTGTAAAAGGGGGAGGAGAACGTGGAAACAGGACGACTGTATAAGAGCATCATAAGGGGTACGCAGCCGCTGGGGGCTGCGTGCGCATCGGCCGCAGGGGGCCGTAAGGGTGTTGTATAAAGAAAGAAAGACAGAAGGGAATATACAAATGTAAAACCCCATATTTTTTATAATTTTTATTAAAGGATTGTCGTAAGTCCCCAAACTTACGGGGCCAGGTAAACAATATAAGGTTGTATATTGTAAACTGCTAGTGAGATAAACTGCTACCAGATAGGGGAAGGGTAACAAGTGGAGCGCTACTATGTCATACGGGACAGGGTCGGGAGGGTGGGGGAACACCCTCACTACCCCACTACAACACATATGCACCACACTGCCACCCCATAGGGAGAAACTAATTAAGTACAGCATAGAATGGACCCAGGGGACGGATAACAAAATGCTAACACCATGGCCGCCTAATGGTAGCTTCGATCCATATGCCCAACATTCACTGCTAAACCATCTACACAATACATACAAGGGGAAGAAGTTGGCAAACCATGTGGAGGTGTTTAACTTATGGAGGATGTTCCAGGGGTCCCGACCAGGACCAAATGGAATGTTCACTATGGGGGAAAAACCGGAAGAAAAAGAGATTAAGGAGGAAGGAGAGGATGGGAAAAAGGGGAGTGAAAGCAGAAAGAACACGGGGAACGGAGAAGGAGGAGAAAAGAATAATAAATTAGATGACATAAAAAAGGAACCGAGCAACGAGATACCCAATACACAGGAAGTAAAAACAGAGGGAGGGGGGCTGTACCCTTTAAGAGAATTAGGAGAAATAGAAAGAGGACAGTTAAGGGCGGCTGAGGGATACTCGAACCCGGCATACAGCCCTCCACCATATGTGGCTCATAGGAAGATGCCAATGTGGGAGGGGAGGACTGGAGAAGAGCAGAGTGTAGAGATAGGAAATGATGAATGGGTAGCTGCACAGATACTATTAAAATTACGAGGTTCACTAACTGGAGAAGAGAAGGAGGTAGTAAAGAAAACAGACGAGGATAGTGCCAGAGAGAGTGAAATGAGGGGGGAAGAGCTATTACGGCAAAAGGAAGAGATTTTGGAGGAACGACTAGCAAAGCTAAGGGATGAGCAGAATGAATTGATCAAACAGCTCGAGAGGGAGGAAAGAGAGAGAGCGAGGAAAAGGAAAGAAGGTAAGAACGAATTGGAAAAATTAAGGGAACGGAATGAGGAGCAAAGGAGAGAAGCTGAAAGGGTAAAAGCAGCAGCAGATAGGGTATCAAGAGTAGTGCTGCGAGAGAAGAAGAGGGAAGAAGAAGAAAAAGAAAAAGAAATGGCAATATGGAAGAGGAGGTTACTATCAGAGACAACTAAGAAATATGAAGAAGAGAAGGTAATAGAGAGTATAGTAGAAAGAGAAAGGGTGAAATGGGAAAGGAAGAAAGAGGATGAAAGAATATTGGAACAGATGAGCAATGAAGTGATGGAGGAATTAAAAAGGAAAAGGGAGGAAAATAGTAGGGAGATGGAGGAGAGAAGTGAAGGAGGAAGAGAAGATAGGAGTAGGGAGAGTGGAAGATGGGGGGATGTATATAGAAGCACAGAAGTAGCGACAACATCAGCACAAGGGGGAGCAGTTGGTAACGTAGAAAAAAGAGAATTAGACCTAATATACTTACAAACAGTAACAATAAAAGGGAAAAAGGCAGAGTGGGGGGTGCCGTTTATGACTGACTTTTGTAGTGAGGAAGAAGAAGGAGTGGAGAGGGAAGGAAGAAAAAGTGAAAGGGAAAGCTTAGACAAACTATACCTCACCCGAACCAACATAGATTCGCCATGGATTAGTAGGAGAAAAGATGAGCTGGAGAGAAGTGAGGAGGGAGAGCAAGGACTAGCGGAAGGACGGATACATGAAGCCACACCCTCCCCATCCCCATCACGCCCTCCCCCATCGCACCCTACATGCTCAACCACCTCACGCTCGTTGCGCAAAATAAAACTTGCGCCCTTCACAGACGAACTGACACCCTATGCATGTCGGCTTAGAGACCTCCCTAGTCGCAGGCAGGACAGACGACTACACATGCCCACATTAAATACAGGAAATGATGAAAGGAGGGGAAAGGATGGAGAAGAAGGAGTTAAGAGCAGGGGTAATAAGGACGAAATTGAAGATGTAGAAGAAAGGGAAGAGGAGGACGGGTGTGAGGACTCGATATTATGGAACATAAAGGGTGAAACGAGACACAACTTAATGCCACTTTTGGAGAGAGGAGGGGTTAGACCACAGTATGTCCCTTGGAAGCATACAGATAAAGAAAATATAAAATGTAGGCTTCCATCATTAAGTGGAGGTGCGGGTAAGTGGATATATGAAATGGAAAAACACACCGCAGGACAGAAACTGGCAGTAGGAGATGTAAAGGGCCTTTTAATATCAATATTAGGGGATAGAGCGGATGACATTTGGAAGAGGGCAGGATTCCATGGGGTAACAGTAACAAACACATCGCATGATGGGGCACCATTCGCAAACTGCAGGCATGCACTATGGCAGGCACTGAGGGTACAGTACCCAGACACATCAGACATAGGAGCAATTACCTCCCGTAAGATGCGTGAGAATGAAGATCCTGTTGATTATATCCAGGAGATCCAAAAGAAGTGGCGCATGGAAACTAGAGAGCAATGGGATAAAACACCAGCAATATTCTATCACATACTAGTACAAGGGCTCCCAGAAGGAGTTCAGAAACAACTAAAGAAAGTAGTGGGTATGGAAGCAAAACCATGGCCAGAAATACAACTGACTATAGTGCATCACTGCAGGACATGGCAAGGAAAAATGAAACAAAAGGAAGAGGACAGTAATAACTGCACCCGCAACAATGGCCCAAAGCCCCACACAAGTAGTGGCTGCACAAGATTCCGCCCAAATACCACCTTCACAGACTATAACACAACAGGCGCCGCCACTGCAACCATACGCAACCAACATGGGAGGAGGGTACCCAATGCAAGGAGCTGGGTATTATAATTATAACAGGGGGAGAGGAGGATTTATGAGAGGGAGAGGATACGGATATAACACCCAACAGCAGATGGGAGGACTTAGAAATTCCTACCCCACAGGGCAACCAGTATACCAGGACAACACACGGAGCTTCCCATGGCAGAGTAGGGAACCACCAGTGTGTTGGAGTTGTGGATTATTAGGACACATGTCACGCACGTGTAGAGTTAGGCCAGGAACACCATCATGGAGTGAACAGGGACAACCAAGGCCCTCACAAGAACAGCAGGGCATGCAACAACAGCAGACGTTGCAACAAGGAAATGAACAACAACAAATAACACAACAACAGCCACAGACATATTCACTGCCACAACAACAGATAGCGATGACACAACAACCCCAAGCACAACAAACACAATTGGGGAGGGTGACGGTCTTGGGACACAACCCCTACACAGTAAATGGCCAATCATTGTACCCTCAATAGGACAGCCCACAGACGGCCTTGGTGTGTCCCATCCTGTCAGTAACACCTAATAGTGCGGAGGAGCCACGCATAGAGGTAACGATAGGTGACAAAAAATTATCATTCCTTGTTGACACCGGGGTGACACGGTCTTGCATAAGGGAAGGTAAATTTAAGATGTCAGGCGAAGCCATGAACACCCAAGGATTCTCTGGGGCTAGAGGGTTGGTTCCCTTTACTGATAACATTCCCTTATCTATTGGAGATTATGATCTGTCAGTTCCACTTTTATATTATAGTGCCTCACCAGTAAATATACTGGGGAGAGACATAATGAACAGGTTGAATATGACGATCTCCTTTACAGAGGACGGCATAATTTGCTCTACTCCAGGGATTAACATGCTCACAGCACGACAGATTATGCAAGCATACTGTGGACAGACAGCGATTAGGGCGGAGCCAGTAGATGGCGAACTATTCCAGTATGGAACAGACATGGCATTTGCATGGATGCCAGGGATAGAAGGGAAAATATGGAGGAGGCCAGCTGCCTATCTGTTCAGACCAGAAACACCTGTTAATGAACCAGAAGGGAAGGTGGTTCCAATGGACATTGAGAGCATTATTGCAACGGCTGATTATATTGCTGTGCATGCCCAAGACAAAGAAGGAAGAGCATGGAGGGCAGTGATAGCACTAGCAGAAGGATGTAGGCTAACCCAGGTATCAAATGAGGAGCTGTTCTCAGAAGGAAAAGAGGAAGGTGAAATGGTGTTCACGATGAGTGTAGAAATATGGCTAAAAGTGGCTCACAAACAAGTAGCACAGAAAATTGCGATGGCACTCGAGGTACCCGCATGCACCCCGGTCCCCTTCTTTAAGGAGGATATGTCAAAGGTACCCAAATCATTGTGGACTACTAGCCCTTATGACGTGGGGTGCATCAAAAGCATAGGGGGAGTAAGGATAAAATTGAAAAAAGAAAAAAGGTGCAATACTCCCCAGAGTGAAACAGTACCCACTGTCAAAAGAGGCAGATGAGGGCATATATGAAACCATAACGGCCCTTATAAACAATGGCATATTGGTCCCCTCAGAATCACCGTGCAACACGGCTGTGTACCCAGTGCGCAAGGCTAAAGGGGGGTCTTGGCGCTTCATACAGGATCTCAGGCCCTTGAACAATATAGTAGAAGCAGAATATCCCGTAGCAGCAAACCCGGCCACAATATTGTGTGGCATTCCAGCAGAAGCATCACGATTTACAGTGATCGACCTTAAAAATGCTTTTTTCTCAATACCATTGCACCCAGACTCGCAAGATCTGACAAGCTTCACTTACCGAAATACAAAGTGGAAACATACCAGATTGCCACAGGGGTATTGCGAATCACCCTCAATCTTCAATAGAGTAATACAGATGGATTTGGGTAACATTGACGTGGAAAGCACAGTGTTGCAGTATGTGGATGACATAATAATTTGCAGTACAAACGAAAGTAAATGCAGAGAGGACTCCTTAAAGATGTTGACAATATTGGCTGAAAAAGGGTACAAGGTAGACATGGAAAAGATACAATACTGTCAAGAACAGGTACTTTACATTGGTCAACTTATATCCCAACATGGAAGAAAGATTGCACCACAAAGAGCACAGGCCATTTCAAGCACTCCAATGCCACAAACTGTGAGGGAACTGCAGCAATTTCTGGGGCTGTGCAACTACTGTAGAGCATGGGTATTTGATTACAGCTCGTACATAGGACCCCTGCTTGAGGCTTTAAGAGAAGCTAATAAAGGGGAGAAAAAGTTGGGGTGGACTATGGAAATGAAAGAGGCTTTTAGTGAATTGAAAGATGCGATAAACTGCTCCAGTACTGGCATCCCCAGACTATGAGCGACAATTTTTTATATTTTCACATTGCGACTCAGCAGTAATGAAAGCTGTGTTGGCTCAAAAAACAAGCATGGGCTACAAACCAGTAGCATTTTACAGCGGTCACTTGGACCCTGTGATGTTAGGTCACTTCCCTTGCGAACAAGGTCTTGCTGCAGCTGCCTTTGCAGTGGAAAAAGCATCAGCAATCACCATGGGGTGCCCAACTACCCTGTTTGTGGAACATGCACTATTTGCAATATTGAATAAACCTAAGTCCACCCTAACCACGCAGAGGGCATCAGGTTATGAGATAATTCTATCTAAATCTGAACTATCAATTGTTAGATGTAGCACGGTTAACCCTGCAAGGTTCCTAGCAGAAGTAATTGAGGAGGGAGATTATGCCCATGACTGTACGCAAATAACTGAAATGTACTCATGTACTAGAAAGGTTGAAGAAAATGCACTAGAGGGAGGTGAGCTGTTGTTTATTGATGGGTCATCAACTATTGATCAAACAGATGGGATAAGGAGAACTGGGGCAGCAGTGGTAAAAATGATGGAGGTACCGGTGTGTGTGGCTATGAAATGTGTACAATTACCACAGCATTACTCCGCTCAAGCCACGGAACTGGTTGCACTGATCTTGGCGTTAAAGGAAAGCTTTGACAAACGAGTAACCATATACTCCGACAGTGCATATGTTACATCCACTGTCCACTCCGGGCTGTCGAAATGGAGAAGAAGAGGGTTTAGGAGAGCTGATGGCACTCCAGTGCAACATGCCCTCTTATTGGCTGAACTAATTGAAGTAATAAATGACCCCCAAGAGTTAGCCCTAGTAAAATGCGCTGCACACACCAATGGTGAAGACCACGTCTCAAAGGGGAATGCAGCAGCAGACGCACATGCGAAGTATGCTGCATACTTTGGGGAGATATGGAACCCCCCAGAGTCACAGAGAGGGAGAGGGAGGGGAATGGCTAAGGAGATGTTGATAAGAGAAGGGTACACCCATCTCCCAGCCACGCAGATTATGGAGCTACAAGCGGCCGCACCAATGGCCGCCCTGAGCCAACTACATCATCCAGCCCACACAGGCAAGGAAGTAATTGCAGCACGAATTAGAGAAGATTGGTTCTGCCCCGAGTTAAATTCTCATGTGTCAAATTTTATCAGCAATTGTCTCACATGTCAACAGTTTACGGCCGGCCATACCCTAAAAGTAATAAGAGGTACTATACCCCGGCCAGAAGGACCTTTTCAGCATCTCCATATTGACTATGTTGATATGATCAACATATGTCAAGGCAAATAGGTATATGATTGTAGTAGTATGCCCATTCTCTAGGTGGATTGAAGCAGGGCCCTGTTCACACCCAGATGCATTTAGAGCAGCTAAATTCCTAGTGAGGGAGGTCTTCCCAAGGTGGGGAGTGTGCGAGGTGTTAAGGTCAGACAATGGCCCACATTTCGCAAACGAAATGTTCCAGCACATCACATCCTTGCTGAACATAAAGCATAAATTTGCATGTGCATACCACCCACAGGCCAACGGTGTATGTGAACGCCTGAATGGCCTATTAAAAGAGGCAATTGCAAAGATACAGCAAACAACAAAGAAGAGTTGGTTATATTGCCTTCCATTAGCCCTATTTGAGCTAAGGAATAGACCAGGGTCCGACCACCACCTCACCCCACACGAGGTGGTTACCGGACGTCAAATGCGCCTTCCCCTAACGCCAACATCAAGAGCATTTACCGACCATGAAAGCGCAGCAGGTGTTCTTGGTGATGAAATGTACCAATATGTGTCTTCTTTGATTACTAGTGTAGTGTTTGTGTCTCAACAGCTCGAGCGCACACGGGGCGGGTCTAACAGCAATCAACAAGAAGACGAGGATAAAGAATTGGAAAAGGAAAGACTGTGTAAAGTAGCTAAAGGTGACCACGTACTACTTCGCAATTTCAATAGGAAGTGGAACAGTGTACGATTCACTGGCCCCCATCTGGTAGAGGAGGTATCAACGAGAGCAGTAAAGCTACAGGACAGGCGTGCCTGGAACCACCTACACGATGTAAAAATCTACAAACTCCAGACCCGCCCCAGCGCCACCAACAGGTCCATTGGGAGTACAGCAACAACACCACCAACGGAGGAAGAGAGTTCTACCACAGCCAACGACCCACTTGTCCCCATACCGTGTCACTCCCCAGATTCCCCGGAGACAATAACTGAAGAAGAAAGGGGTGATCCCCATACTGCCCACCCCATGGTCACACGCTCAAAGAGTAAAAGTACTTCCGCCAGCTGAGCCCAATCCCCCTGCCCATTGACCCCTACCCCCAATACAGTGATAACCAAACTGAAGGACATTGCCTTGCACACGTACACATGTAAACACGTGAATGCTCTCTTTTCTCTTCTCTCGCACATGCAGGAACTGCGTATTATTGTATTGCTAAGAAAATAGATAACTAACAAATTCACTGCCCAGGAGTAGATGGTACCCCCAGACGATAACTATCCGGAAGAATTGTCGCACCAATTTGTATATGAAATAAAAAGGCCAACGTACCTGAAAAGGAGAAGGGTACGTGTCTACTACACAGCATTCCTCTTGGCCATAGAATATTCAATGCCCCACCTTCACCCATACTTGCCTGTCCTAAGAGATAGATCACTTAGAGTAGCGTGGGAACAGCTCTTCGCCTGGGCACTGAATGACTATTTGATAGGGAGAGCTTAATGAAAAAACAACAACTAACATTTAATAACCAGCATATTGAGAATTTTCAGGCGGGCAACTTTAACGTCGCAAGAATACGCTGCCAGGACTGCAGCAAGGTAAGAGCAAAATGCCGGTGAAATTAGCATATGTAATAAAGATAATAGGGATTTTGATGATCACCGGGTTCTTGGCTGCCTCTGTATGGCAGTACAGCTATGCTTTCAATATTATTGCTGCACCCAAACCTAATACACCCCCATCCCCAGCTGCAACAGGTGTTACGTCAGGTGATAATAGTAAAATTGCACACAAGCAAAATAGAGTTAAACGCAGCACATACTCAGATAATAAAGGTATTGATAATTATATACAAGATTCAGCACACGTCTCAAACAACATATGGTACCAACACATGACCCGCATTGGTAAGCAGACAACAGAGGACAGCTGCTACGTTTGCTCATTAATACCATACGCCATGAGCGCTTCTCGAACATTTGTTGCCACAGAAATAGATGAAAAGACAGCACGATGCATAATATACTTGGCACTGTTCCAAACGAAGGGAAGATTCCAAGGGACAGTGGTGCATATGGTGTGGAAAACACGAGACTCATACCCATATGAAAATAACTTCCTCAAGACTTATTTGAGTTACCACAAGAGCAGTCTACATGCTGAAGCCTTCAAATACATAACAACTGGTCCTGCAAAATGGGAAACCAAGAAAGTAACCCTGCAGTAGCTACCATGTGATTGGTACGCCACTGAAGTTCCTGGTAAACAAGGATGTTGGGAGAGGCCACTGGTGACGATAACCGGGAGGTGTACCTGGACAACAGCTGGGAGATAGGAGTGATTGGCAGCAACATGGTAACAAAAGAAACTATCTCAACTATCAAGGCACACAACCACCGATGTTGGACGACGTGGATCAAGTACGTACCCATGCTCACGTGGGTGGAGACGGATGAAGACCCAATAACAATACTGCCGCTGACTGCGCCTAAGGTATGTTACCAACATAAAGGAGAGGTGGACGTAGGATACAACACCAACTGTGCAAGCGTGATGGAGTTACCTGAGGGGGGAGCAGGAACAGCAGTAATAATGGACCATTATTGGGCCTGTGGAGAAAAGGCATACCATACACTGCCTCCCCTGTGGAATGGTGTGTGCACAATGGTGCACGTCAATGTACCATCACTAGTGGTACCCAAGAAGCATGTGAATGTGGCGAACTTTCCCAAAATGGATGAAGGGGACAAGAGAAAAAAGAGATCTGCACCACTTCAGGAGGAGCAAAGGAACAGGACCAATAGCAATGATACTGTCCTAAATAGAAGGAAAAGACAAGGAGAACCTCTGACAGGAAATTACCTGTGGGGAAGGTCGGAAACGGCACTCACTTCAATCCCGCCAGAACACAGACTATTCAGCAGAGCAGCAATGTTCTTCTCCTCAATAATACATCCGGGACTGCAGGCTTACGCAAACGCAAAATGGCTCCAGATAACTAGATGGGAACTAATGATGACCATCAATTCTACAGTAAATGGATTTAACGCAATAAAAGAGGAACTGCGAGCTGTAAGGATGGTAGCACTCCAGAACAGATATGAATTGGACCTCCTCACAGCTATGGAAGGAGGAGTATGCGCAAAGATAGGACAATCATGCTGCACGTTCATTCCTGCCAACGATGCTGACAATGGTACACTGACCGAAGCTGTTTCACAATTGGCCCAGATGCACTCCAAAATGATGGATGAAAGTAACGGTGTAAACAAGGATAAGAGCTGGTTTTCACTATTATGGTCATGGATGCCATCTTGGCTGTCAGATGGACTGAAAATTATAGTTGGTTGTACTATTTTGGCTGGAGCTACGCTGATCATAATAAGATTTTGGAAGGCCCGGAAGGCACGCACCACTGACGAGTTGCTTGAAATGGTCGGTATGCACCCCTTGATGCCAGCAGATGACGGCCAACACACAGGCATAATAATACAAGAGAGAGAGAAGTTGCGCAACCAGATCATCACCAACCATCTGGACCCACCATCGGTGAAGATCGAGAACCCAAGAAACCCCAGGAGCTACATAGGGAAATGGGTATACTGTACTCCTGGAGGAACCTGTGAATATATGTATTGGTCATTTGAAGATCATGTGAACCACTATGGACATTTAGGAGGAATAACTAAGATATGGAGAGTAAGAGGAGACAACGAAAAGGATATGTTTGTGGTCGACAAGTCGACCAGAGGGGGGACTGAAGTGGGAGAATGGAAAACCAGGCTCCCGTCCTTCACCTCTCGCGCTTGGCCTAAAGGGTCACGACCCAGACATCCGCCACGAGAAGAGTTTGCCCCACTACCAGACGACCAAATACCCTGGTACAGGAACATACGGATGTGTCCATCTGCCTGCCCAGCAGCCCGCACTAGCCATGCCGACACCTGCGGCCCGGATCAACTAGACTAAAACCTACACGTCGTTAGAGATGCCATGACGACCTAGCCAACGGTCAGCACACCTGTACAAATATACACACTGGACACTCCCGCACCAATCTACACGAAGAATATATTCAGTGCTATGACGAAGGCGACAGACACACTCATGGACGTGCATCTTTATTATTTTCCATATAGGCTTTCAAAATGCAGAAACCCCAGACGCATCATGAACTCAGCTAAAAAGCTTGCTTACGCTTCTCCCAAAACCAGTTGCTACTATGAGAAATATAATGAAGACACGATACTGGTCATAAGACAATATGGCACTATAACCTAAAGCGCCTGTGCACCAAATGGCTCCACTTATACACCAGGCCTAAGTAGGCCACAAGCAAGAGCTTCCATGGACGTTAAAGAACAAGAGTCAGGTTGCTGATCCTGCAGAATGAGCCCAGCGAAGCAAACAGCCAAGGTCGCAATGTTGCCAACCCACATTCCGAGAGCAAACCATCAAGGGCACGATGTTGCAACCTCGCACGCCGCACACCAGCGTTAAAGTCACACCTGCAAATTAAACCAGGCACACAGTGGGAAAAACAATATTAATTGTGCAGAATTCTGCCTCAAACACGGTCCCACCTCACGTGACCAAGCCGAACCTGACAGGATGCCAAGCCCAGGAGGAAGAAAGCGTCTGGATCCCTCGTTACAAGACATAGGCAGATACAATTAAAAGACTCAATGGACATCTGCGACAGTGGGAGTAGTCGGCCGTCCAGCTATGAATAAGTCCTCACATTGTCTGCACGTACCCATAGTGATACATTGTTGCAAATGACAGGTACACCGAGAGCTGGGAACAGCGATGGTCCCAGGCTGGGAAGCTCGCGGGCGCACCAATCAGAACATGGGGCTCCTATCACTGACGCCATTAACTTTAACCAATCATCAGGGGTCTTCATGTAACAATTCTCATGTATCTAATTGTAGGGACAACCCAGATATATCACCTGACTAACCCTCGTCCACTAACATTGTTCTCTATACGTGTGCTATACTAACCCTACCACTCGAGCAACCAATTAAGAGTGGCGATAGGTTTTTTGCTAACTTTCCAAGGTGACGCAAGTAGCGCATCATAATAAGGTAAAAAGGGCCTGCGAGCCCTACGATTGTGTGTGTGTCAGGACGGACGCGTACGCTCCTTGACCCATCCCTGCCGTTTTTGTCTAATAAACAGCAGAGTCACCTTGCTTCTTGTGTGTGTCTCATACTCTATCTCATCTGGGATATACGGGAGGAGTTGGGGCCTCCCTGCCCGGAGGTCTGCGGACGGCCCGGCCGACCCCGGCAGAATTTCCCCCCGACAGGGGACTTCCAAGTCCGCCCAACTCGTGATCCTGCGCTATTAGCGCCGGGGGCTATGGCGGTTGTGCTAATAGCCCCCACGCTAATACCGCCGGCGTTACCGCCAAGGTCGTGATGAGGCCCATTTTCACCACATTGGTGATTGCTGCTCCCTATTAACAAGGTGTTGCCAGGTAGGGAGATCCCTGGCAGAGAACAGGGAGGTTCCCAGAGCATGGAAGGAAGAAGTCAGAGGAACGCAAGAGGTATCCGCTCAGCATTGTTCAACTGGAAACAAGGTGTTGGGCCGGTAAGCAGGAGAGGAATCCGCTCAGGGTTGCGGAGCTGGAAACAAGGTGTTAGGCTGGTAAGCAGGAGAGGAATAGGCTCACCCTGCGAAGCTGGTTTTAGGGAAGTAAAGTGGGTGAGGCAGGGGAGCAATCCTGCTCACCTTAGTAATACAAGAATTCCAATGAGTAAGGAAGGCTAAAGGGAGCAGCGAACAGGTTGCAAACAAACTTGTATTAACAACACCAGGAGGGCGGAATCAGCATTTGTTTATGGAACAGCCGGATGTCTTCTTCCGCATTGACGGCATTCTCTGACATCGGAGTAACTATGGCAACAGAATGGGTTCCCCGATGCAACCTGAATCGCCAGACGTCTTTAAACTGCCGTAGGCACCACAGATTCTGCCAATCCTGCGACACTGAGAGAGGGAGTTGAGTCCATCTTCCAGGCCTGCCCCCTCTCATGCGGCGAGCCTTAACAGCCACTTATTTGGTGCCAAAATAATTGTATGGCCATTGACAGTCTGACCCTGATCTCACAGTTCTAACGCTTTGCAAACATCAAGAAAACACAAATGCATGACATTGTACAGAATAGTATAGCTACACTAGCACAGTGGCACCCCCCTCCCTCTCCTCCTCCAAAACAGCCAAATACCTCAGATTGTAGTGGAATCTCCGAGCAGAGACATCTGTGCATGCAGGGGGGTTTAGTGCCTTAGTGGACAACATTTTTTGTGCACGGTCATGGTCACTCACTACCCAGGACCCAGTACTTACTGCAGTATTTGTCCTCCGTCCTGACGGGCGATCTCTGTGGAACCTGCATGTGGCCATTTCAATGCACCATTATCAAGTGCCTAGGCTGAAGCCCGACAAGGCCGTTCAGTTTTGGTGCACAAAGCGTTTATTTGGGCATGTTATAATGTGCAACCTATGTCGGCAGGCAGGCACTTTATGTGCAGTGAGCGAGCAGTGGCTAGTAGTAGCGAATAGCGAGCAGGCTAGTGTAGGCCTGTTTTATTTCCCAAAGTGTGCCGCTTTTTTGGCCAATGTGAGAAGTTACTTCACCATCACCATTCGGCTAGTAATTTTGACCACTTGCTGAATAAATATTCTTTAAAATGCACAATTTGCATCACATTTTATCCCATAAAAAACCCTTGGGGTACTACTCAAACAGTCTGTCACAAAAGGAATGAATTGCCATTTGCAACTGTGGGCCACTAATTTGGTGGCAAACAATTTTATGCCCGACCAGTGACAGTCCGACCCTGATCTCGCAGTGCCAACGCCATACAAACGTCAAGAAAACACACCTGCGTGACATTGTTCAGCATAGTACAGCTACACTGGCATGGTGGCACTCCCCTCCTCCTCCAAAATGGCCAAAGACATCAGATTGTGCAATCTACAAGCAGAGACTGCTGCACGTGCGAGTGGATGGTGTTGCCAACATTTTTTGTGTACGGTCTGTGGTCACTCACTGCCCATTACCCAGTACTTACTGCAGTATTTGTCCTCCATCCTGACGGTTGGCCTCCCCTCCGACTCGTCCTCGGCGGGTTGGGACTGGGTCAGGCGCAGCCTGCCTGCCAGTCCCTGGGTGGGTGGCACTGGTACTGCAGCACCCAGGCTGAGGCAGTTCGGTAGTCGGCCCTCCACTCGGCATGGCCAGGCAGCAACAGCACGCACAACTGCTTTTCCTTTGTCCAGAGCAAAGAGTGGTCTGGTCCACCTCCAGCTCCCTGAGTCCTTCTGTCCTGCTGCACTGCCAGCCTCATGATGGGGTGAGCGAGTAGTGGCCGCAGAACCGGGCTCACGCTCACAACACCATGCCCCAGGCCAGCCCAGCCACACAAACCTGATACTGACAGAACAGGAAGTCAAAATACGAGGAGCGGCCCACACCCCTAGCTCCCGGCCCCCAGAACGATTGCACTTGGAAAGCAACTTGCAAATGCAATTGACGATTCAACTCGAATATGTTGTTACAATTTGCGGCCGGCCTACTCAGTGGCCTCCTGACTGGTGCCAGCCACGTCGTCGCTGGCGGATGTGCGGCTTGGCTCAGGGACACTGCCAGGCCAGCACGGCCTATTGTGATGCATTCATCAAAACAAGGTAACACTTAGGTGTTACCTTTCCTTGATGAATGCATCCTGTCTGAGCCACAATAAGCTGGCTGCTGACTGGACGCAGCCAGCAACCCACAATCCCCAGGCAACTGAAGCAAGCAAAGTACTTAAAGTAACATAAGTTACAAAATATTGCTTTAACTTTAAAAAACCTGCACAAGGTGGTTGCTTGTTATGAAACTGGCACGGCCCGTGGCCAAATGCTTGATATCCCCACTCCAACCCTGAACCTAACTAGACAACTGCAGCGCAGGGAAGTGGCTGGAAAGGAGTGGCATATTCTCATAGGAGCACAGCAACCACCTAAGAGGGCATAGTTACCACAGCAACAATGGAATCCCAATAGGTTTGCTAAAAGAGCCCAATGACGGCTCCAGTATCAGCCTCAGGGCTGTATTCTCAATGTGCAACCTACATACTGAGGGACACCCTGCCATGGAACTGTTTCCAGGGCCATTTACTCATCCTTAGTACAGAACTGGCTGTTTGGGGCTGTGAGATCCTCCAGCGTAAAACTTTGGGAACACTGGTGCTCACACTGATGGACTACAGATTCACTTGCCTCTGTTGAACTTGTAGAACTTACCCCCTTCACTATCCCTTCTCTCTCTCCTTGCACTTGCACATTCTGAAAGCTCACAAGGCCTAGTAGGACCACCTCTTTCCTGTTCATCAGTTTATTCTATTTGCCTGTTCCCATGTTCCCTCCCCTTTGCCCTGTGGGTGCTTTGAAACACAATTTCTTGATGCATAAGCGCCTTACAAATGCACAATACATAAAATAAATAAATAAAGACTCCCTCTCCAACCCTCACCCTCACTCTTACTGCTGTGAGGTTGCCTTACGGTGGCATAAAATGCTATACAAGCAGCAAACGTGCCATAGACCTCATGTAGTGCGATTAATGTAACACATACAATCCCCTGTACAGAAACCTGTGAAGAAACTGCACCATGCGACATATATTACCAGAATATTGCACTTTTCCAACCCACTGCACCCATCCTTAGTTTGTGGCCATGCAAGTATTGCTCTCTGAGTGACGGGCCACATACCTGATTTCCCTTGCCTCGTGTGTTCTCCTCATTTGCGTCGCACACACATCACTCTGGGCTCTGTCGCTTCTGATAGTCGACTGGGCAATCCCAGATGCATCCCCCTGAGTTGTTTCAGGTTACAGTGACACCTAACAGACAAAAAAGCCTCAATGCTTCAAGAGTATGGCTAAGCCAATCGTAAACCCATAATGCACTCATTTCAGTACTTCCCTCCAAGTGCTAGAAACTGCTCACTCGGTATATGCTTGTTTGGAAAAGCATTAAGTATTGTCATCTTTCCCATCAGTGCTACACTTCGAACATTCTGCAAACTATCACATATCCTATACTTAGCCCACCTTCCCTTTCCTACCAGTGAAAATCTTTCATGTGCATTTTAACTATTCTCCCACATATCATGGTCTGGATATCCGTGGGGGGTGGGGAAAGCAGGGAGGGTACAATACAACACGCGATGGACAAGCCCCAGCGCTGTTAGACGACAACGGTGGTGGCTGATGTAGCACATAAAACTCAACATGGCGTAAGATTCATTCACTGATCTGAAACGCCTCCATTGGAAGACTCTTGTGGTTACCTTGCCCCCTTCCTGTCTCATCCATGAGTCTGAAACAGGTCTGTGGTTGCTTGTGGTCTAGTGCAGAAGGGATGTGACCAAGCGGTTCGGGCTGGACTGTCCCTTGCGGGTGGGACCAAGCCTGACTTCCATATGGTGTTTCTCCTTGCTGTAATGGCTTGGCAGGCTTAAGAGCAATGGTCTGGTGGGCTGCCCAGAGCTATGTCAGAGGTACAGATGAATTCTAACCTCTTCTATATGTTGTTTTGCTCCTTCCAGCTGCTATGCCATGGTGTTTTCCCAAGAGGCATCCATGGAAGAAAGGGGCTAGAATAGCAGTGGCAGACAATGTCAAAAAACATGCTTATCAGATGTATAGCATTTACACATGTGATCACTTAAGACACGGTACATGGTGTTAAATTCCTGTCAAGAAAATAAGGCAACAGCAGGGGAAATTAGAATAGATAAATAAAGCCTTGGGAAAGCTCCCGTTTGGCTATGCCTACTAATGTTTATATAAGCAATTGAATACATATATTTTAGTTGAAAGGGAGGATTGCTATGGTATGCTAGATCATGATGTGGCTTAGGTGGTTGACAACAGTGCAGGACTGAACGTATAAATCCCACTAGCGCAGGGCTTGACAAAGCCCATGAACCAAAACAGAAACACTGGGTCCGGCAAGGTTGGCACATTTTTTAATTTCATATTACTGGAAAAGCCAAATGAAATGAGTTGCAATTGTCATATAAATTAATGTGGCATGTATTATATGATATGACATTCATAACGCACCTGTTCACGTGTGTTTCTAGGCGTGACAAGACAAGAGAAGGTACGGAGGGAGGACGAGACTGATCTTACTAGGCTTTATGCCATTCAGATCATGCAAGTCCGATAACGCAAAGTGCAGGGGAAGGGGAATGGGGGAAGCTCTGGGTAAGTGCAAGGAGGCGGGGGACTGTAGAGGTTACAGATACAGCGCCTAATGCATGTGTGGGGGAGACCAGTCAAGAGGAACCAGATGCCCGGTGAACTTTGAGGGTAACCAGGCAACCAGTCGGTACAGCAAACAGGTAGGTCAACAGGGGAGGGAGAAAAAGCATAGGAGAAAAGGAAGGTTTTGAGCTGCTTCCGGAAATTTCAGGTGGTCTGGCTCAAGTTTAAGAGGAGCAGGGAGGCTGTTCCAGAGGGAGGCAGCTGCAAAGGAACGTGATCTGCCCGCTACTCTCTTCCTGGAGTAGCGTCTGACCCTCAGAGAGTTGGAGGCAGCTGAGAGAAGGGCTTGAGAAGGAAGCTATTTAGGAAGAGAGTGTTGAATGTCGTGCGGGCCCTGGCCCCATAAATCTTTGTGGACTATGCAGGGGGTCTTGAACTTGATCCATGCAGCCACCGGGAGCCAGTGGAGAGATTTCAGGGATGGAGAAACATATAATCATAAATTGTGCAAATGTGGGGTTTGTTTTGTGAGGCAACACTTGTTTCGCACAGCTGTGCTTCATCAGAACATATGTAAAAAAAAAGTTTATCTTAGTCCTTAAGAAATCGAAATTCCACAATGAGAGATGGATTCGATGAAAATTGGTATATAATTTGCTTCAGCAAAGTTTTAGCTCTTGACGCAATGGAGGGTGATTTTCTTTACTATCAAATAGGACAGAAATCAACATCGTGCAAGTACATATTACTAAATCAGGAGAGATTATGAAGCCTATTTTTATGATTTCATGTATCTGGAGAGTCCCATATATAATATGTAAAAACATTATTAAATGTGTTTCATGACACAAAAACACATATACAAATTGTGTATATTCATGTTTTCGTCGTTCACAAAAACATATGGTTACTATCAAAATATTTTCACAACTATTTCACAGAAACCTTACTTTTTAATGCAATCCCTCAACGTAAAACAGAAGGTTGGGACACCTAATTTACCATAATTAAGCTACTATTACAAAATATTATGTAATCTTAAAAGGCATTAGTATAGTGCACACCTTCCATTGGTGTATCCTCTTAGTGTTGTGTGAGGATCTACGTGATCACTGCGCATTGGGAAATTTCGAATATGAAAAGATCAAATCGCAAAATCTCATCGCGCAGTGATCACGTAGATCATTTTCCGCCATCCCGCATCCCCTTACCATCTCCCACCACTTACCTTTTTCAGTGGCACACACAGCAGTGCGCTGACGATACTCCTACAACCCTGCCGCGTCAGTTCCCTCCCACTAACTTGGGTCGGAGCTGACACTGCATGGTCCCTTTTTTCTTTTTTCTTTTTCTTTTTTCTCCCCCGTTTCCAATGTCATGGAAGCGGGGCACATCCCCACGATCCCCAAAGCCCATAAAGCTGAACAAGGGGAGCGGAGGACACCTCGGCCTGTTCCCTCTTCTCCCCATGTTCGGCTTATGAGCCTCGATTTTCTTTCACAAGCCGAATGCGCAGTAATTGTGCATTCAGCTTTTCTTTATAGTGTTTTGGTGGAATACCATTGTAGGCTTAGCCGTAGGATGTATGCTGGAGCGTGGGCACATGGATGGAAGCATGCATGGCTGGAATGCTTCCTATGTGTAATCAAACGGCGTGTCCTGTGCCCGGGCTTTGATCGTGACCCTGCACTTCTTGCTGCATCTAGTTCTTGCGAGTATAGGTGCAAAAGATGTTGGGTGCCCCACTGTAGCCGGGAGAATCCTGTGGGGGCAAGACCCGGGTTTAGGGAGATGTGTCTCCTATGTGGCGCTAGTGGGTGGTATGCATAAGGACACGAGATGTGCTCCATTGATAGTGCTGTGACCATTCTGCTGTGGCTACACCCGAGACCCAGAGGATTTAGTCTGGTTGTTCCATTCCATGAGCACACACACAACTCGCTGGTTAACTGATTCTTTAGAGTGAGGCTCCACACAACGTATTGGTATCAACGCAATACAATATACAAACACAACACAAACCCACACAAAACGTGCCTGAAAAGGATTATTGGACAGTCAGATGCCAAACAATTTAAAGCAGAGCAAATCAATACTACAGCAAACGTTTAAGAAAGTTCCCAATGCATTTCTTCACACAATGAGCATTTATCTTGCTCTTGGATAACGCCAAAGGCTTTATTTCTCCCCACTACATTACCCCTTTTTTTCTACTCCCACCTTCCACCAGTTAACTGTCCCACCTCCAGAATCTCCTGCCACCTTTAACTACTAACACAAATCACCCCCACCCTGCCCACACCAGCCTAATTGCTATTAACATGAATGGAGCTGAGACAAAGATCTCCCTCTCACCTCTACAACCCCTACGCCCACATCAGTGGCTAACCCAGACCCAGAGTGTTGTAGTTTTTCAGATATTGGGATCTCCCCTGTGGAAAAACACATGAGAAAGTCTCACTGCCAAACCCATAGTACCAGAGTGACAGCTGTCAACTGCACGGGTTTTACCTCTCCTTCCATCCAACTAACCCACTGGTCCCTCCATCATTAAATAGCCACACACATTGAGGCCACCAAAATGCAGGAGGGTACTATACAAGACCTCTTTACATTATATTACATTATTGGAAAACATTGTCCAGGCTTATCTGTTATTATGTCTGTGGCTGTTGTAGAAGGGGTTTATTGCCTGTAGCAGGGAGTATTTAGCTGGTTTGTCCATGGCTCTTACAAGGTTGGGACAGTTGTTCAAGGGTAAAATGTGTTCAGGTTGTAGACAGATTCATGCTGCGCATATGTCACAGGTTAAAAAAAGAAGGTTTCAAGAGGTTTTCTGTAAGGCGGGAGGTCCTTGAGCTTGCAGAACCAGAACTGCATTCAATACCAGAGATGGTTGTCTGTACTGAGAAGAAGCACTGACCAAGAAAGGTTTACAGATGTGCAGGTTTACATCTGTAGTTGGATTTCGAAGCACAGGCTAGATTTTGGTCTGTGTTAGGAAGATTTTCCATAAGCCTAGTATCTTCCTGACTTAGGCACTGCTAGTGGTTACCGCTAGTTCACCAGACTTTCCAAGTGGTAGTCGTGACAGAGCACCCCAGGCCTAACTCTCAGGATGTTGTGTCGGTTGGTTAACAGGTTCAGTACACACTATTTGTGTATATCCAATGCAAGAATGTCCATAATGCATTAGGTTAGTAGGGACAATTTCAAAAGAGGTCAATAAGAATCCTTCCTAGAAAATTCGGTAACATGTATGTCAACAGTTCTCTTATGTGTGCCAGCAAGTTTAAGAGAGACCCGTGGTACAGGTTTTGTGAATGTGTCCCTAAGGAGAAGTTACTGGAATTCTGGTGGAGGTAGTTCCACAATAGACCCTCAGTGATGAAGAAGTTGTCCACTGATGAGGAATTAAATGAAGAAAAGACTCACAGCAAGGTCACAAAGTCACAAGAACAATATACTGGGACCGAAAAAAAAAAGTTCTGAGGCAGGTGGATGGCATTTTGCAAAAGGTGGTCACTGTGCCTGTGCATTTGCAACCAAACCCATACACCTCCTTATAGGCTCCTTAACTCTCATCCTCACAGCCCATACCCTCATCTGCACCATGCATCCCCTCACTACCATTGCTCCACCACTGTATCCTCAGCAGATGCACCTCCTCACTGCAGCCAACAAGCCACCCATATCCCGCCACCAGACTACAGCACTTATAGGTCAATTCCCCACTCACTTAAGGCTCTCCAGGTTTAGAGCTCGCACCATGCCCAACAAGTCTCCCAGCACCACACTCTCTAGAAACTAGAGACTAGGCTCCCGCACCTACCTCCTGATGTCACACGCTCGTCATGCACCACTCCATACTCAGCCTCTCTCAGCTCACACACCCCAACAATCCATCATCGGCAATGATACCCCCAAAGACAACCTTAGCCCCATCACATCCACTCGCCCCATCTCTCCTCCCACCCCCACTCCTACCTGCCCCCACTTTGACATCAGCCCCTCTGTCAAAAAGCCCTCCCCTCACCTTGCTCTTAATTGTGCTCTGATCAATGCCCACTCTCTCCCTGCACACGCACTAGAGATCAATGACCTCATCACCACTCTGGACCTTGACATACTGGCCATTACAGAAACTTGGCCCAACGAAGCCTCAGGCCCATCCATCTCTCTTGCTCTCCCGCAAGGTTACACCATCATCAGACAGGACCGCAAGTTGACCAAAGGCATATACAGAGAGCCACTCTCCATTAGACTCAACAACCAACACTGGGAAATCAAAGTGGACTTCTTCACGGCAAACTAACCCTATCCCCCAGATGTACCATAAACTCTCTCATCACATACAGTCCTCCTGCTACTCCCCCAGACTTCCAAAAACTCCTCCTTCATATCCTAGGTAACAATCCTAAGAGTTGAACCAAAACAATCCTTCTCGGTGACCTCAAGCATGCTGGACCCTAAGGATAAAGCAGCCCTATCATTCGCCAAAGAGCTTACTGACTTAGGGTTCACCCACAAAGTCAAAGTTCCAAAGCTCGATCCATTGACTGGATTGCTGACCATAACTTCTCAGCTATCGTCTCTCGTCCCCCTACTAAAGTGCTATCCTACGCCCCCCAGCCAAAGTCCGAAGCTCCAAAAAATTCACAAAGACAACCTCCTCCCGCTCATTGACATCCCGGAACTCAAACCCCCATTCATCAACAACCCCACTTCCCTTGCCAATATCTACTCCCATGCCCTCACCAAATCCATAGAGACCATAGCCCCGCTAGAAGACAAAAAAGAGAAAAACTCTATGCATACCAACTCCTAGTTCACCAAAGAGCTATCTTCCTTACGCACCAACAAATGTTCAGCATTGAAAAAATGGCAAGACTCACCCAACCCATCCACCCTAGCAGAATTTAAAACCATCTATTCCACATACAAAAAGCCATCTTTAAAGCTAAATCTGAATCATTCAACCTCATAATCTCTTCAGCTAACTCATAAACCAAAGAACTTTTCTCAATCTTCAAAAACATCATAACCCCCTTAACTAGCCCAGACTAAATAACCAAAGACGAAGCCTGGTGTTCCTCCAGCATCCAAGCTGCTCTCCTCAACAAAATTAAGCTTCTTCAGGATAAAATACAAATACAACGCAAGGCCCTACCCAAGCAAGATAGCCTACCCATCCATTCCACACATCACCCTAACACTCCACTATTCTCCTTCAGAGAAATCTCAGAGCAAGAAGTTGCAGATCTCATACAACACATCAAATCCTCCACGTGCAAAGGAGACATCTGCCCTTCCATCATCAAAGAGTGCGCCAACGCACTGACCCCCATCATCACAGCCTTCATCAATGCCTCATCCACCTCAGGCATGGTAGAAGCTTGGGTTCGACCCTCATTAAAAAACCCGCTCTCGACTCTGCATGCCCCAACAACTACCGCCCCATCACCACAGTCCCCTTCCTCCTCAAAATCCTTGACAAAGCAGCCCACTCCCAAACATAACAATACCTGGAATCCAACTCTATCCCAGGCAAAAGACAATCAGGCTTATGCAAAGGCCATGGCACAGAAACAGCACTCCTAGACCTCAAAAACCAAATTACCAACATAATGGACAAGGGCAAACCAGCACTCCTCCTTCTCCTAGATCTCTCCTCCGCGTTTGATATTGTAGAT
This sequence comes from Ambystoma mexicanum, assembly GCF_040938575.1. Lineage (NCBI taxonomy): Eukaryota > Metazoa > Chordata > Amphibia > Caudata > Ambystomatidae > Ambystoma > Ambystoma mexicanum. Next base: position 450,976,604 of record NC_090931.1, read on the forward strand.
CCCAACATCCTGACCTCCCATCTATCCAACGCTGCCCACGTCTCAAAAAATGCTACCGCATGAATAACATCTTTCCTAGAGGGCAGAGCAATGAAAGTCTACTCCAACCAGGCCAACGCAGCTCCCAATACCATCCACTGCGGCGTCCTCCAAGGCTCCTGCACTGCCCCCACCCTCTACAACCTCTTCACAAAGCCACTCTTTGACAAACTCGACGCTCTCTGCATAGTGTACATGAACTATGCAGACGACACAAAAGTGCTCCTCCCTCGAAACAGCAGCACTCCTTCAAATCTACTCTACTATCCAAACCTGGATGGCAGCCAATGGTCTCTGCTTAAATGGGGACAAAACAGAGATCATACTCCTTTGTCCGAAGGAAATTCTGCCCAAACTCAATGGAAATGACAACAGCTTCACCATAGACAACACCAACATTCCTGTTTCCACATCCGTTAAGACCCTCAGAGTCCACCTGGACTCGAACCTGTTGATGACTCGACAGGTCATCGCCATTGCATCAGCCTCTGCCCACACCACCAAACTTATTAATGCCATTAAGCCTTTTCTAACCCCACAAAACTGCCTCTCCATCGCCCGCGCCACCATAGGAGCTACACTAGACTACTGTAATGCAGGTACATCAGCCAACAACTTCAACAGGCTTCAAGTTGTGCAACATAATGCACTCTGCGCCGCCCTCAGCATCCAAAAAAGAGAACACATCTCTCAAGCCAGACGTGACGCCCATTGGCTTCCAGACAAGGAAAGGGTCAACTTCAAAATCCTCACACTCACACACAAATGCATCAATCTCTCTGCCCCCTCTTACTTATCAGATACCATCACCTTAGTCTCCTCCACACTGAGTACACTGATCCCCCAAAAGTGTTCCACTGTAATCCTTCTTCAGGAATTGTCCAGACATGAATCAACTAAGGGGGGTGGTGCAAAATGCCAAAATGGATAGATTCACATCAAGCCTTTTGTTAAGAATCCAATCCAGGTTGCTTTAAAAAAGTATTCTTTTGCCTTTTGATATCATTCCCAGAGTGCTCTGTATGCAGGAGATGGGGAGGAGGACTGGAGCTTTGGGAGCCCTAGTAAAATCCAAGATGGTGGGACTCTTCTGTGGATTGAAACTCACATTTGGGATACTCTACCTCTCCCCCTTCCTCGTTCTGCCTACATCAAAAAAAAGTTTCCATTCTAATGACAGTGCTGTCACTGAAGAACCTGGTCTTAGTTAAACCCCCAGCTAGTGTAGCTGTTCCCTGGAGGATGTGACAAGCATAATCATGGAGATCATCAAAGAGAGAGCTTCCTGGGTATTACCCACATGTTTGCTTTGACCAGCCCAGACAGCTTAATACATACCAGGCCCTGTCATGAATGAGTCACTATCCAACAAGATGACAATAATAAAACATCAATGTGCTTGTGGTTGTATGATTGTGTAATCCTTGTAGCCACAATGTCAAAAACCATCCATGGCTTATATGTCGTTTTTACCAACTTGCGCCAGACTTTGGGGGCACAAAGTTATAATATTCTGAATCAGGAGTACTTGCAATTAGAAAGCAACCCCTGTCTCTTGGAACCTTGTGTTCCAGCAGGTGTGTTTAGGAATGCATGTGACCTTTGAACCGGCCCTGTTGCCACTGAAAAGCAGCTGCCAAGGGGCACGTTGCTTGACTGTTCCATCAAGATAAATGTGTGCAACATGCTTTTTGGTATGGAGCATTGTGAAAGTGGGAACTGATTGGAAGAACCCACTCCCAGGGACAGAATTACAACATCATTTTATAATTCAAAATCAAAAAAGCTCAGGCTGTCCCGTCCTTACTAGACGGCATTCTGTCACGCAGTTGATATAAACCAGGTCGGCCATCTTGGATTTTGTCAGCTACTCTTTGTCTGTGGAAAGCATCATGTGGAGATGTAACATCTTTGTGTGAGAATGTTGAGGACCTGCTAGTTTATTGGTAATTCACAGTTTTATTTCCTGAAGTTACTAGCACTCCATAACAGTACATTTCTATAAAAGGTAGAAAATGCCGAAACTAGCTCACAAATAGGCATCTACATGAATATTATATTGCTCCACCAACAGTATAAAAATACCTCTGCAATTATTATTACAATAATAGTATTACATTAATAAGATGAGCATTTATATAGTCCATACAACAAACGAAAATACAGTAGTAGTTCAAAGTTCTTTTGGAAATTTATTTGAAAAAACATACAAATATATACATACACCGTTGCTATAAAACAAAATAGAATATATAAAAATAAATGAACAACATCATAGTATATCAAAATAAAAGCCACTCAAAAAAACTAGAGTGCAGCCACATTTCCAAGTATTCCAAAGCTTCTTTTGGCTAAGGAGTATTATCAAGCTACGAAAAACGTATCCAAGCTCCAGCAAGTAGGAGAATCATTTGCTTGCATCAACTATATAGAAGCCAAACGGAACTGTCAAAAGTTCATACGTCTCACAACGTTTCTTTTGATGCTCATACTGCCTATCCAAATAGAGAAAATATGTGTGAAATATTTGAAGGATGGTTCCTGGGACTTCAGGTAAGGACGACACAGAGAAGGAACACCAGGATACAAGTAAGTAGAAAAGATAACTTTATTTAATGTTACAGGATTCAGTTATGAAGTTAGACAGGCGAGTGCAGGCTATACATCCATTAGGTTCAAGCTCCTACCATGAAGTCCATTTCAACCGCCTACATTGGAATCTGGGCCTTCCCAGATTTTGCATTCCAGTGCACCTTCAATTGTACACAGATGCAGGGAGACAGGATGCTGTTGGTAATCTTTGGTGTTGGACTGCCCAAGAGGGTGGGACCAGACTGATATGCAAATGGATATTTCTCCTCTGTCAAAGGTACATTGAGCTAAAACATGGTTGTAGACCCTCCTGAGTGGGTACCTTCACCAGGGCTGTCAGAAGATGTGGTGAGGCCCGGGGCAAAACATTTGGTGAGGCCCCCTTACTATTTTTTGCCCTGCGTCAGCGGTGGCACTCATGCAAACAGGAGACTTGAGAAATCTCCCCTTGAGTTTGTGTGCAGAATCCCAAATATGGTTTATTACTACAACTCCAAATCAACTACAGCAAAGTTAGATTTCTCTACTGAAGAAAGGTTTATGCCAGACTAACTTTTGTATCATATGCATAAATATATACAGGATGGCATGAGCTCTCCACTGCGCCACCTCCAACTCTCTGAGGGTCAGTCACTTTTCCAAGCAAAGAGTTGAGGGCAGATCTTTTTCTTCGGATGGGGCCTCCCCCTGGAAACAGCCTCCCTGCCTCTCTGAAACTTAAGCAGAACCATCTCTGGTTCCGAAAGCAACTCAAGACCTGTCTCTTTGCTTTTGCCTTCTCTCTTCCTCCCCCTTCCTGATCACCTGCCTGATCCATGCACTGGTCACATGGTCAAGCTCTGAATTCGGGTCCAGGTCCCTGCCTGCCCTGTTGCAATCCTGCACTGCTTCTTGGCTCCCCTGCACTTGTGGTCTGTATCTGTAACCCTACAGTCCCCTCTCTTGCACTTATTCTCCACCCGTTGGCTGCACTTATGAGTACCCACACTTGCCACCCGTTGGCTGCACTCTTGTTTCTCCTTTATTCCTGCACTTCTGCATCCTACCCCACCCTCCGCACCCCCCCTTCCCTGCTCTTGCGCGATCTGAATGACACAAGGCCTAGTAAGATCTGTGTTTTGTCCTACTCTTTTGTTCCCCCTCCTTGCCTTGTGGCGCCTAGAAACACTTGTCTACAGGCACGTTATAAATGCCATATCATATCATAAAGAAGCACCCTGCCACTGTGTGCGCATTAAAACACACATCATACACAGTGACAAATGATGTACAGTGGAGGCTGATACATTTATGAACTTAAGAGGCTTAAATGTTTGTGCCCATTAGGCAGGATCAACAGGGCACAGTGAGGGAGCCCAAACCAAACAAGGGTTGCTTGAGGGGGGTTCTCACTCCCAAGAACATTTTTGAAACATTGGGTTAAAATTATGCATTTTACAGCACTTTGTTTGCAAAATTGGGTAGAAATCCATACAGTTTGCAATTGGTTTTGTATGGAAGCACATGGAAAATCCCAATAGTTGCAAATCACAAACCGTGCACAGGAACGTGTTCCAATACATTTCATGCCGTCTTTCCACGCAAGATATGCTAGTATAAAAATATATTCATGCTGGTTGTTCTAATTATGTCCATGCAGGCTGCATCAATATATGCCATTATTACCATGTACGAGCTCCCAGCCAGTAAAAATGGCATGCCACAGAAAGTATAGCCAGGCTGACTGTGTACCAAAAGTGTAATTACTGGCTAGATTGGCCTACATTCAATGTGGGCCAATTTAGCCAAGTAGTATGTTTGCTTTAACCTTGATGCATAGTCCTGTGCATCAAGGGTAAAGCAAAAAGGGCACTGGCAATGCTAACAGTTTGGCATTCATGTAGACATGGGAAAGGCACTTCTGTATTAGTATTAGCTGGCCTTTGATAGTGCTGTGCAAAAGGATTTCAGTACCTGAGCAGCTAATAGCAGTGCCTGGCAAATGCCTAATACTTATACACAAGCCAAAACCGTTGGCTGTGCCAATGCTTGTTTTTAACAGAACTTCAGCAAAAGACAAGCAGGGTGTTTTTAAATCGAGTGGCGAAAGGCAGACCTGATTAAGACATTTTTATTACACCAGTTCCGTGTTTACAACTACAATGAAGTCATGAACTCTCAGAAGACTCCTTTGAGGAAACACTTGCAGGCACATTGAGGGCAAAGTTTGATGGTAAGACGTGTTTAAAGCTAGCTCAAAGAGTTCCAGTGAGGAGGTGTTTTGGGCGGGGAGGGCAGGGATGGATCTTCCCAGACCCAGGATCTGGCAAATAATTACTCACCAGATTGGAAATACAGCTCCACAATCTGGGAAATCTGTGCACTATATGTTTATTTTAGAATGCTGTGGTGTGTTCGTGCTTTAAACTATATTGGCCAGGGATCTGAAACGTGGCCACTAGGTTCCAAACAAGAGGGTCCACTTGAGGGTCTGAGCAGGAGCCCTGTGAAATCCCTTGTCAATGTTGCTGTTACGATCACCTGGCATCCACGGGGACGCCACCCAGCCCTGGTTGGATGATTTACACTCTCGAACCCTCTCCCGGTTCCTTGGTAAGGCCTCTGGTTAAAGATGGGTCTGCAATATAGGAGAGCTGGATTCAATACCAGATTGTCTTTATGTTTTCTCACCTCCCTTGGCCTCAACTCCTTCCTCCCCCTTGGGCCCTCTCCTCACCTTAACATTGTAGAAGGTGAATTCTCTGTCCTGCTCCTCATGGCAGGGGCGCGTATATGTGGGGGGCGAGCAGAGACCAAGTTACTTCACTGGTGCAAGTCCCCCCTGTGGGAATCCAGGCCTGCTGCGACTCCGTAGGTTTGCTGCATTACAGTCTTTATATGCAGTTCTTATGTTCCTCTTAGTTCGAATAATAATGTCTTGCTTCTTTCCTTTTAGGTATGGAAAGGTATTTTGGAGTTGTCATGCAGTTTGAAGATAAGCATGGGGCGGTAGGCGAAAGCGCTGTGTGCGCGATTTTGTCCGGTGAGCAATGCGCGATGCGTGGCGCTGTTTCGCCTTTTATATTGCTGACCTGTGTCTTTTCTCTCCTTGCAGGTTGCGATGTTCCTCGCCAAGCGCTGTAATGTTCCAGCAATGATACTGACCAGGAGATGACTAACAAGGTAAGAATTGTGCACTTTCTTCATTCGGACGGAAACGTGAGTAAACGCTTACTAATGCTGTCTTTCTTTCTCCTCTTTCCAGGTTATGGTATTCCAGGATGCATGCAGTGCCGGATGATGGAGTTCGTACCTTCAGGTGAGTGGAACTGAAGTCGGTGATGGATTGAAGACAGGATACTGTTCCAGGTAAGTTTCGTAGTGTTCTTTCTCTCTGCAGGTCCTTGATTTCAGATAAGCTGGTATCAAAGAACTGGACACGGTGAGCGTTACGCTGCCCACAGCAGAATAATGCAAAGCATGTTCTGCTGTTTGGGTGCGGTTTAAATAGTCTCAGGTAAAGTAGTCCAGGTAAAATAGTCCCAGGCCTGCCACACCCAAAGTAGTCCAGGTAAAGTAGTCCCAGGCCTGCCACACTCAAAAGACTAGACCGCATAGCTCAGTTCCTTGTAACTGAGCTATGCGTGTGCCTCCATGTTGGCTGAACCTCCCCAAGTTAAATAGTCCCAAGTAAATAGTCCCATTCTAATGTTGGTCTTCATGATGGTTAAGAGCCTGGCACCAAAGGCGCCGGCACTGACTCCCAGAGAGTCTTGGATGAGGTTTTAAGGCCTTTGACCTGGCCCGAACTTGAAGGCTGACTTGCAAGTGAGGGCCAGGGGCAAGGGTCATGACAGCTGCACTGTTCTGGAAATACTGATGTGCATTTTTTAGGTTTAAAAGGGGTGCAGATTTTGAACTCTGCTGACGATAAATCCGCTGAGTGGAAGAGGCAAATTTTCATGGGGTGACTAAAATACCTGCCCTACACCCTCCTAATCCTCCTGTCGCTGGGCCTGGCCTCTTGCACTGCCGTAAGAGGGATGCCCCAGAAAAAAGGTCTATTTCCACCACTGTCTGTTTGTGAAAGCAATAGTTTTGGCATATTGGTGGTACACCTAATAAGCCAAACAAAAAGAATTCCATGCAGTTACGGAACACCATTGAGCAGATCGGGCTCTAGCCCCTTCCTGAAATGTTGAGGTTTGTTGACTCAACCTGGCTCCATGGGTGGCGCCAGCCCATGGCCACTTCGAGGCAGAAGGCCTCTTTCGATGTGTCACCAGCTCGTAGCATTCGTTAAGGACCAGCATCAGCATCAAACATGCAGAGCACAAAAACCTATCCATGCAATATCAACAGACGCACTTTGATAAAGCCAAATTCTTAACTTCTGGTCTCAGCTTTTGGATGGCCCATCTCTCCAGAGATTAGCATAGCACTATGAAAGTAAACAGCCTCTGAAATGGGATGAAAGGTACGACTAGTGGCCAAAGGGAAGGTGAAATAGCTTTTCAGCTTCCTATCTTTTCAGCTTCCTAGCTGGGCTCAGGGAATTCAGAGGGAAATGGGAGCAGGGCTGGCTGAAGATGTGTCAGGGCTGGTGGGGTCCCATTTCTTTCTGATGTTTGGGGTAGCCCTTACTGATTGAAATAATGGTCCAAGGCACCTTTGGAGTGCTTAAATCAATAATGAAGTCAAAAAAATGTAGCAAGGAGGTTAAAAGCTGCAGATTATCAGTAGGTTTCTGTGTCATAAGACTGCAAACTTGGGGGCAAGTACTTGGGGGCCCATTTCAACTGTAAAAGGTGAAAGTCCCAAATACCATCCCTTAGGGGGGAGACAGAAAGTGCAATGGGTTTATTGGTCCCACTCACTATCCGCTTTCAAAACTGTCATCCAGCCCCTGCCTGGTAAACCGATAGAGCCGTGGTCAGACCGAATAGTACACAAACGTCAAATGGTGCCTTGGCTTTGCTTTTAACAAAGGCCCTGCAATTACTAACATAAAACATTTCACTGTGAGCACCTGCATTCATATGCATACATTTTTAGGTAATTGAAGTCGTGATGTGGGATTAGCACTTGCATGCTATGGGAGTGATTAGAAGGGAAGTGGTGACATAAGACATCTCATTCTCACAGCAGTCCTTAAGTGTGATGTTTCAGAAATGAAGGTGAGAGGTAGCTGCTTGTAACATTGAAGCTTCACTAGAATAGTCTCATTCGAATGTGGAAAGATGTTAGGCGTCCCGCACACAAGGAAGTTTGCCCCTCCCTCACAGACTCTGATGTTAGCGCCTCTCCCAACATTTGAAGTGTTAGCCCCACATCTCCCCTGACATTTTAGCCTAGGTGCACCTCTGATGCCATGAACCCACCCCTTAATGAAGTTGCCCCCAGGGCGGCTAAATTTAGGGGTGGGGCTGAACACACACTCACATAAAACACTTTCACCCATGCATTCATCCACCAGTTCACAACTCCATACATGCATGCATACATAAAACCAAACACAGCATTGACACAAACACCAACATTCACACGAGCATTCATACATACACATATACATATTCATTTAATTTAAATACACATAAACACACTTAATTTAAAATAAAAAACACTTACCTTACCTCCATGCACCCTTAAAAAGTATCCACGCAGCCGACACGTAGTCATGCTGCCTGACAAGAGAGAGCTCCTCTCCCATCAATCAGCGTGGTCACGCTGAGCAATGTGAACACATTGACTGACAGGAGAAGAGTCCTCTCTTGTCATTCAGCATGTCCACGTTGTCAGCTGAACGACGGGAGGCAGCAGAGCTCACTTCTGAGCCCTGCTGTCTCCCATTATTTTGCTGTTTGTTGCGAAGCCAAACGGGTTCACAACAAACAGAAAAATCATTGCAGGGGCAGAGAGCAGACAGCACAGTCCCCCGTGTGAATGAAGGGAGACTGTGCAGCCTTCTACTTAGGAGAGGGGGCCACATGCCCCCTCAAGTGCAAGGCCTGGGGCAGTTTGCTCCCCCTGCACCCCCCTTGTGACGGCGCCTACCTTCACATAAAATTGTTAATTGTCTGATTTCATTCTCGGTATTAGTTCTCCCAGATCTCCTGGTGTGGAATATGGGTTATTCTGCTTTTTGCATACATCTTCTGGCCCTGTGAAGGTCTGCTTAAGCCAACCTCATCTGAGGAGGAACCTGTAGGGGAAAGTTGTAAATGTTGGGACTTTTGGACAATTAATATGGATCTCTCTCTCACTAGTCCTCTCCACCCCCCCCCCTGCAACCTGCCCCCACTCCCTCGGTCCAGGGGTGGAAGAGCACATGGCAGTCTCTAGTGGCTCAGCCTTTTATCCTTCCCATCGTTAATAGTAGAAGCTGCATTGAGCTGTGTGCCAAAATATATATTAGATGGCATTCTGCCATGCAGGTGATATAAACCAGATCGGCCATCTTGGATTCTGTCAGCTTGCTAGCCATATGAATGTTCCTCCCATTAAAACATCTCCACGTTATGCAACCATATCATGAAAAGGAATAAAATAGAAGAAACTCAATCCACACGAACGATTAGAAGGGGCGGCCAGACCACTCCATGGCACCAGGAGAGCACTTTTCCAGGCCTGGGTTTCCCATGAATAAATTAAAAGCAACACGTGCCTAAATCCAATTAGTTAAATTGAAATGAAACAAGACTACAACGCCTTTAATGCATTTGTCAAATTAAAGTGCCAAATATAAAGAGGAAAGTGAGTATATAGTGACCCCTCGCTCTGGTGTCCATATCTAGTGTCACCTATAACGTCTGTGCAGATATAGAATAAATGCTGCGTTGAGCCTCAATATTTCTGGTGCATACATTTTTTTCATTTAGTCTTCAATATTTCATCATGTGTGACGCAAACAATTTATGATAACTAAAAACGAATTCACATACATATAATAGGTTGCATACATGTGGGGTTAGCGCAAATGTGTGTTTCATATACACACAACATATTTTGAAAAATGTGTCATTAATATTATGTAACAATGTTTAGCCTGGGTTTTCTAAAAGAAAGATGAGCAGCAAGCTGTAGGAGACCTGAGCAGGGGATACTAAAACCTTACAGCAAACATGTGCAAATGAAAATCCCAAGGGGAGGATTGAGTGCCCTTCATGCGATGGCCTAAGGCAGGTCAGCCCTGAAGACTGACCGAATACCAGTGCACCTGGGTAAATAAACAGACACGGCCTTGCTTCTTTCGATAAGCATGAACAGCTTTTCTTTATATATATATAGGAATTTGTTAAAACCAATCTTACACAAATGACATTACACAACTGCTAGTAAATGACAGTCATAAATACTTAGAGGTCATCCCTCAATTACATTCAGCATTAAATGATTACACCTTGAGGATGAAAATAGTTAACGTCATCAATTGCATCACACAGGCGTAGGTACATTGACCTTTGATAAATAAATAATTGGCTAGCATCAATGGTGTACCACGGGGCGTAAATACATTCACCTTTGGTAAATAAGTAATTGGCATAAGTGTGTCACACGGGGTGTAAATACATTCAACTTCAGTAAATAAATAAATGCTTCTCATCCACTGTGTCACACAGGCGTAAGTACCTTCACCTTTGGTAAATAAATAAGTAATTGGCACAAGTGTGTCACACAGGGCGTATTTACATTCACCTTTGGTAAAGAAATAAGTAATAGGCATCAAGTGCGTCCCTGGGGCGTAAATACATTCACCTTTGGAAAATAAATAAGTGCTTGATATCAACTGTGTCACACAGGGTGTAAATACATTCAGCTTTGGTAAATAAATAAGTAATTGGCACAAGTGCGTCACACAGGGTGTAAATACATCCACCTTTGGTAAATAAATAATTGCCTGGCACCAACTGTGTCACACAGGGCGTTAATACATGCACTTAGAGTATATACTGGACATACTTGACAGCTGCCTGAAGCCAGGCGAGCCCCATATTTGTATTTGTTATACACCTCTAGTCTAGGATCCGAAATGGGTGGAACACTCTCCCCCGTAACCGTAGCTAGCTAGCTATAAACATCACCCACATGGCCAAACCGAGCCTCTGGACAATGCAAAAACTTCTCCTCAGCAGGGTGAGTAGCCCTCTCTGGAAACCCGCGTTACTTTACACTGAGACCCCTGATTAACACCCACCACTTGTCGGAGATGCAGTACCTCAACCCCGCATGACGTGTAGCTAACTTGAATACTAAGATGCACACGCAGTGTACAGTGCCCCTGTTTCCCACTCTTTCCCACTCCTACCTTGCTGCTAACATGCAGCGCAGTGGGAACAGCTCTGCTCTGTCCCTCACACAGGGTGCCGGGGCTTGACACAGCAACGGTCAACATGCTCCTTCAGCTCCCGCATCCAGCACACACTCTCAACTCTGGATAGGGGAGAGGTAAACTGCCGGCGGCCTCATGGAAAGTCCCAGACACGACAAAGGGCCTGAATGCCCTCTGTCAAGAATCCAGAGCTCCCTCTCCCTCAGCCCTCCCTCAGCTCACCCTCGGTTCTTCTTCAGTTCTCCCCCAGTCGGATTCCCTCTGGCCTTTATTCTCCCTGGGGACCTCCCACTGGTGTCTCCTGGCAGGGGAGCTCTTGCCAACTTTGAGGTGGAATCACCTCACGCCTACGCTTGCACCCCCTGCTCGTTGGAGCATACCAAGTGTCCCTCATGCGAATCTCGCGCCTGTGGCGTAAAAGAAGCGAAAACAGCTGGCCACCAAAAATGAGCGTGAAACACTCAGCAAACCCCACATGTAAAATGCAGGTTTACCGAAACAAAATTGGCACCCCCATAACACGATGCTCAGAACTAGGTGCCCTGACGCCTAATATACTTTTGCAATGGACTAGTACTGGCATCCCAACGTGCATCTGACAAACATGATGTTTAAACACGTGTTTACGTATACTTCCGCAAAGTACTAATGCTGGCTGCCCCACGTGTAACTGACAAACCTTATGTTTGAACAGTGGTTTGCAATTATATGGAGTAGGCAGGTACAGCCTCTTTCAATACAACGCCCTATGTTTCTCTGATAACGGTGATTTACACATCTGGATGGCGTCTTATTGCAACAGAGGTCATTGATGTACAAGGCATTGCCCCACGGCTCAAGTTAATTAGTAATTTTCTCCACTTGATGTTCTTTTACAATAGGATGTTTCTATGAAATACATTTCGGTGACATAGTGTGTTTCGGCCCTTATTGTGATGTTGCGCACATCAACGGTTGTTACTGGCCTTGCAGTGATGTGGTTTTACAACACAAAGGTTGTCCGGTGGATCTTCTCCTTGTGCCAGAATGTTACTTCTTGCCACTACAAGAATACATTAATTTTATAGTGCATTATAGACAGTCGTGAATATCCTCTTTTTCTAAAAATCTATTGCGCGTAATGTATTTACTCAAAAAATGCCCTTTGAACACCTCGTTTCAGTATTATTAAAAAAGGCTAGGTTGCCAAACATAGTGGTTATGTACAGTTGACTTGCTACTGACTATGCTGTTAGACCGCAGACGCATATTCAGCGATGCTGACTTTCTATTGCACAAGCCAATGTGTTAACTGTCACGAGGAGGCCTCCCGCCGCTTATGGCAGCCGGTACAGCTGGCAGCCGGCACTTGGCATCACACTCGGTTACTTGATATGTGCCCAGGCATCATGTGCCCAAAGGAACTTAAAATAATTCCATGCTGTATAAAATGATACGAGTGAATAAATAAATGTGCTCGTACTTGCAAACAACATCCTTGGAAAAAAATGACTGCGCTGGGAGGTGGTGACACGTGTTCAAAGCGCGTGAGAATGTACTATATTCAACATTCTTTAAACCCCACCTATCAACCGGTCCACACAATACCTAGGTAACCATTTGTTGGATGGGAGGGGAAGGGGAAGACACACTTACATGGGTCTCTGAGAACAAATCCATCTGAAGCCCGGTCCAACAGACCTTCGTAGCCGGCTTCTGAATGCATTTGTTGATTACTTTGCTGTGTGACCATGACATCTTCTATGTTGTTGACTAAGTGCAATGGCATACACTGTGAGCCATCTTTGTACATGTTACCGGTGTATCTCAACAAAATGGCCACTTTTATTGCAATACCCTTGGCATTAAATAATCATACTCAATTCTTTCTTTTAGGTAAACATGGTAAATTTGTATATGGTAGTGGGAATTCACATGCGTCTCAACTATTTTTGTATGAAAAAGGTACACATCAGGCACACCAGATAATTTGTGAAACTGGTGGCATTGCGCCCTTCGATCGTCTCGTGAGGAGCAAAAGTATGAATTTCCACGTAGACCATACTACCTACAGAACTGTGCAGTTTTTAATGCATTTCTACAACATTGTACATTCTTTGCCAAGTGAGGACTCGCTGCAGTCTAGTTTCAATATTAGTGCAATTGAGCATTGTGTTGGTAGTGCAATAAAACATGGTGATGTTGCGGTTCAACGGGGCTATCTCATGATTTCAAATTATTCATACTTACATACCCCAACCTCTAGAGTCACCACATGTCACATTGGATAAACATAGTTCACATGGAGGGCGAACCACATAGTCCACATGGTCGGCTAGTGGGCACCTTTCCCATTGGGGCATCATCATTATTTACTCTTTGCCAAATGCAGGCTTCAGTTTGATTCTTGTAATACTGCAGTTCACCAGCGTGGTCTATATACTGTGTCATTACTCTGACAGGTAGTGCCCACATCTCATCATGCAGAGTGATAGGCTATCTTAGAATTGCCCTCGGTTAGTGTAGGGGACCATGTGCAGTCACTGTTGAATGAAGAGTTTCCTTTCTATCCTGGTGTTCAGTCCTTGCTCGACTGTGTTCAGACGCTGGATCCATCGTTGTTCCAGCTTCCTTAGTCTTATATCCCGGTCACCGCCTCATGCTAGCAGTGGTACTGTTTGGATAATGAACCAGCAGAACTCATTATACTTATGTTTCTTTACCTGAAAATGTTCCACCATTGCTTTTTCTGGTACTGAGTTTTTCAAACACGATCTGTGTTTGCAGATCCTTTGGTGGATTTCCCTTTTTGTGTTGCCATTATAGAGAAGGTTGCACAGACATCTGATGACGTACACTGCCCATGTGGTTCTGCAATTGGTGAAATCGTTGTATTCCTACAGCAAGCCATACAGATATACACTTTTCATATGGCTTGTTAGCGGGCAAACTGAACAATTACGGCATTTATGGTGGCATAGAACTGTGGTTGTGTGTGGGTGTATTTGTATGTGTGCACCAGTTTCTGTCTCAGGTTTTGAGGTTTCTTAAAAGCAAAACATGGTTTCGGATGGCAGAATCCGGGGTGTGTATGATGCCCCAATTATTTAGAAAGACTTCAATGCATTGCTGAACGGGATGTAGGTCGAGACACATGTGATCCTTTCAACTTGTTCTCGATGTCGAATGGTCAGACAAGACTCTCACGTTGTGTGGCTTGCTCTTTTTTTGGCTTATCTTATTGCTGTGCGTGTGTAACCAGTTTGTTGCAATCTATTTTACAGATGGGCTGTATGTTTCACGAATTCCTCTGTTTGTGAACAGTTCCTTCTTATTGTGAGAAAAAATCCAAAATGAAGGCTGATTTTTAGACTAAGAGGATGATTGATTGATTGATATTGATTGATATTTTATTTCTATCGCGCTCGTACACAAGTGTTTCAGAGCGCGGCAATTTGCAAGTGCTAGGTTTAAGGCAGCAGACACGGTAGGTCTGATAAGTGCAGGAAGAAAAAGGGGGGGCTGTATGGGTACAGATACAGACCCCAGTGCAAGGGGTGGCCCGGAGGCAGTGCGGGAGGGTGGCAGGATAAGCAGGTACCTGGGTCCAAAGGACAGAGGGTGGCCAGGTGCATGGTGCCAAGAGAGAACAGAGCAGCAGGGGAGAGGGGGAGCGAAGGCAGAAGAAAATATCAAGGTCTTGAGGTGCTTCCGGAATCAGAGATGGTTCTCCTCAAGTTTTAGAGTGGCACCGAGGCTGTTCCAGAGGGGGGCCCCAGCCGAAGACAGAGATCTACCCCCAGCTCGTTTCTTAGAAAAACGACTGACCCTGAGGGACTTGGAGGTAGAGGAGCGAAGAGCTCGAGAGGGGAGGTATGCGGAGGGATAGCTGACGGTATTTTGGACCCAGGCCCCAGAAAGCCTTGTAGACAATGCAGAGGGTTTTGAATTTAATCCTTGCATCCACTGGGAGCCAGTGGAGAGATTTCAGAGCTGGAGAGATACGATCCCAGGGCTTGAGGCCAAGGACAAGTCTCGCAGTCCTGTTCTGGATTAGTTGCAGAGGGCGGAGAGTAGAGGCAGGTAGATTTAGAAAGAGGCTGTTACAATAGTTCAAGCTAGAGAGAACCAGAGCTTGGGATACCATGAGCTTCTGGGGGAAGGAGAGGAAAGGCAGAGTACCTCTGAGGAGGTGCAGTCGGAAATTTGACTTTTTAGAGACCTCAGAGATGTTGGCGGAGAAGGAAAGGGAGGAGTCAAAGATGACCCCGAGGTTCCTAGCCTCGCAGGTGGGGGTAGGAGGAGGGTCAAGGGAGGCCGGCCAGAGAGTGAGGGGAAAGGATGGTGAAGGTGTGCCGATGAGGAGGATCTCCGTCTTGCTGGCATTCAGACAAAGATCATTGGTGGCACACAAATCTTGAATGGCAGTTAGGCAAACAGAGATGAGAGAGGGAGAGGAGATGGCAGAGGGCAGCCTGAAAATGAGTTGAGTGTCGTCAGCATAGCACTGGAAATTTGAGCAGAAAATGGCAATGCAGTGGGCGAGAGTTACCAGGTATTGGTTGAAAAGCCAGGGCGAGAGGTTAGATCCCTGGGGAACACCACAGGTAGAGAGAAAGATAGATGAAAGGAAGGACCCAAGTTGGACCTGGGAGGGTCGATCTGAGAGAAAAGAGGTCAGCCAGGCCAGAGCCTGATCAGTGATACCCAGGTTTTCACAGAGACGGTTGAGCAGGATGGTATGGTTGACCGTGTCAAAGGCAGAAGAGATAACTGGTATAATGAAGAAGAGTATTGTTATCAGTCGGCTTGCAGAACAGGGTGGTTTCAATTAAGCCTTGTTTGTTTTTCACAACTAGAAGGTCAAGAAAGGATAGTGTACTTATATCAAATGTCATTGTACATTTTAGGTATGGCTCACATGCATTCAACCATTCCAGAACAGAATGTAAGTCTGCAAGGGTGCCGTTCCAGGTCATCATGATTTCATCGATGTAGCACTGCCATTTCTTTACATGTATCATGAGTGGAGTGGACTGCCGGTATGGGAACTGGTTTTCAAAGTTATCCATATGCAAGTTTGCTAAGTCTGGCGCAAAGGTGGCTTCCATGCTAGTTTCCTGTATCTGTTGGAACAATTTGTCTTCAAAAAGGAAAATGTTTTCAGTAAGGACTAGTCTTATAAATTCGAGTATAAAGTTGGTTGGAACCTTGTCTTTAGTTTCTGTTCGTTGGTCCAGGTACAACCGCATGACCTTGATACTGTCATTTTGGGTAATGTTAGTATAGAGTGACTCCACGTCGAATGTTGCCAAATAATCCTCCTGTTCAATTGCTAGAGTTGATAGTACATTGATGATTTGGGTGGAGTCTTGGATGAATGATTTCATCTTGGTAACAAAGGGTCTAAGGAAAATTAGAGAGGGGCTCTGTAAGAGGATTCAATTCAACACTACAGCTAAGTCAACGCCTAGTCTATAATACTGAATGAAAACCCTTATTGATATATCTTTATGTCCAGTTCATGCGTTCTGGATGACTACCCCTATATAACACCCCTCTCTTGGAATCCCCCTGACCCCACTGAGCCAAGAAGTAGTTCTGTTTTGCAAGTTTAAAGGTTTATTTGATAACTTAAACAATATATATTATATCATGCTTTATAATAAATTAATAATTGGATATCACACTTAATCTGATATGATAAAGATTAACAACGGAGAATCTGGCACTAACACGCTTCTCTATAATCAATAAGGAGTTGACATGAAATGGATAAGGTAGCACAGTGGTAAATAGGTACAGAAGTATAATGTGGTAGAGAATGCTTTATAGGGTTCAAGGAAATGCAAGGTTGAATGAATGAAATGCAGTATAGAAAATACTCAATATGATTTCAACAAAACAATGTAATCACTTTTCTCTGGCAATCCCCTCCCCCCCTTGATACAATGCAAGGAAATGGAAGGAAAACACACAGTTCTCAGAAATGCAATCAAATGTGATTCAGTTCACCCCAGCAAGCTTAGACTACAGAAGTTTGAAAACACAGGCAAAATGCTTTGATATGTGCTGGCAATTCAGTGAAAAGTATGCTAAAATGCTTTTAATTCCCTTTCAGAGGTTCAGGGTGAATGGTATCTAGTTAATATTAGCTCAGGCTCACTCTTGCAATGATTCAGGAATGATTAGCAGGTTAAACGAATTTCTGGCAAATGGAAGGCAAGCAGCAGCTGTTTTTACACGAGGAGAAATTTGCAAATCGCGGTAAAATTCGCGGATGCGTGTTCCGCGATTGCGGTAAAACTATAGGGGGTAGGAAAGCCACGATTCTAAGCTTTCAGATGAAAGTTATTGCAAGTCTCTAGCACAAACGGTCGCGGAGATATGAGCGATTTAGTGAAGGTCGTTTTTCAGATTTGAAATTTTAAAAGCTCAAAATGACAAGTGACAGATCTTACTAGAAATGACAGTGACAGATTTGGAGCTATCAGGCAGTTCTACTTAGGTTAAATAGATTGAATTAGATGAATTTAAACTAAGAGCTTTGGTTTGGTACAGTTTGGCGGTACTCACAAGAGATTTTAAACAGGAAGGCGGCTTTGTCACGATCTGGTCAACAGGTCTGGACTTCGGATGGTCTCTGGGCACAGCGTCTGGTCTCTGGAACTGCTCACAGCATCGGGGTCAGCACTCTGGATACAATGGCCTGGTCTCTGCTAGGCACCGGTTCTCTGGGTCGGATCCTGCCTTCTCTTTGGATATTTCTGTCACCGGGTTCTTGCAAAAGTTCTTGGCAAAATTCAGACGGCGTCAGCCGGCTGTCTGAAGAGTTCAGTTGCAAAAATATTTTGAGGCCTGCTGACAAATACTCTTGCTGGCAGTGGCCTTTCTGGTTAAGGTTCTGTAGTCTCTGTTTATCTTGGAGTCTAAGTGTTGGCTCTTTGAAATTTGATGGAGGTAAGTATGGATTTTTCCGGCAGAGCTTCCAGCGGCAGATGGAATTGAAGGTCTCTACCTAAGTTTCAGTGGTCCATTTATATGTTCTGCAAGTGGGTGTGTGTGTTGGTCATAACTAAACTTGCCCCTCTCACTTGTCATTGGTCAAATTTCCATTCCTCACTTGATTGGGGAAGGAACTGTGAGTCCGAGTGATGTCATTTTATGGCTTGCAGATAGGACACTCCCCTGTCAGATTGCACATATTCTATATTTGATAACAAAAGACATATTTCACAGTTACACAGTTGCTTGAAATTACATATACATGGTGTGGCTGAATTTAGCCATGTCTCTGTCCAAATCTGCTGTTTCTAAGAGCTTGCATTCAGAAATGGCACATAATTGACTTTTTAACTGATTTTTCAATTTCTGACATTGACCCAACTTTACATACATGTGCGCAGGGAGTATGGACATTAACTGATGAAGTTTCAGATTTTTAACATGCATACATTTAGAGTAATATCCACTTTTCCGCTAACACCCCCCTGAACATACCACCGGTTCTAAAAACCTCTTAAACTGTGGGCAGAAAAATCACAAGAATTATGGTATCATTTATAAAATGTTCACATGTCCGCACCATGAGTTATTCATCTTTTTCTAAACAATATTCTGGCTACAAAGGGGTGTGGTTTCCCAGGTCACATGGTGGAAATACTGGTTTATCCAGTTCTGCCAAGCCAGCTTGCTCTCACAGGCAGTGCCCCTCCCAGCTTCTGCCAAGAGGAAGCTACATTTTACGACCGCTGTAATAAAACCTTTGCCTGAGCCAGGACAGGGCTTTGTTCAATTTCCTGCAGAGCCCAGGTAATTCAATCAGGGAAGTGTCATATCCCTTTTGGTGTGAGCAGCAAAAGGCAGATGGGCCTGGGAACACAGTTGTGACTCAAGTTTCACTCCTGATGGGGGTAGCTGTCAAGCAAAATCAAGTTCCTTAAGCCAGACTTTCAGCTAACTGTCATGTTTTTTTTGTTGCTTTTTAAATTAACTTGCAATTTTACACATGCAGCTAGAATGCTGATTCTAAGTGCAAAACTATGACATTTCAACAGTTACAAAGGCATGTGACACCAAACATAGGTCACTCATTTAATCTAAACATTTTCGATTTTAGTGTCTTTAAATCCAGTGCAACTTAAACTGCTGACTCCATAGCAGTTTTGTTATAAGCATTGTTTTGGGCTCTTCATTTCCCAGATTTTGTAGGCACACAACACTCCATTCTACCAAATGTCTGCTGGTGTTCAGTGAATATTTTGCACATATTGCAATGTTTGAAAATAGGCATTTTGAGCCTGCCTTCAGAGAAACACAGGGTGGTTTTAAAACGCCGGCTTTTGGATAGTGGTGAGTACTGGTACTGCACCCATTTTTGGGATTTAAGAAATGAATTCCCCACAATTCTAGGTTGCATTTGGCAATCAGCATTGCCATTCCCAATGGTTTCAGACTACTGTGCGGGTAGTCCAATGGTGATTTTAAAGCGCTTTGAAGCTAACCGGCGCTACTGTTTTTCCTTTGGCAACCCATTTCCCTCATGGCAACCCGGCCTTTCATTCTCGCACTGGTGGGTGGCAAGTGAGGCAACCATTTTGGTGTGCGCACAAACTGCGCAGCTTTCCTGGATTTCGGCGCACATGTGGGTTTTCCGCCATCTTGAATTTTCTAAGCCCACAGCACCAAATGTTGTGGCATGATAGCTTAAACGTGGGTCAGGACACCCAACAAGCCCCCCCACGCGACTGCACTTTGAATTTGAGTCGATGGGGAGTCGCGTGCCCAAGGGTTTTGACCCACGCACCGGTCTGTCCGCATAATCTTCTTCCTACTCTGTAGATGGCACAGTTCAGCATCTTCTTCTCCATCCGGTACTGATCAATCGGTCCTCCTCGCCGGTCCTGATGGGAATATTGGGCGGTCCACTGGGCCCATTGGATCTTCGTTCCCGGTCTCCGGATCGTCCTCCTTGGCCCGTCTTCAGGTTTTCTTTCTCCTAGGACGACAAAGGAAGAGCGGCAATACCTACTCATAGACGTTTTTCCACCACTGTTGAGATAGTGGGGCAGCATATGCATTTCATCATCACGAAACATTACATTCTTATTTTGAAAAAAAAAACAGTATAACTAAGAGACAGTTTCATGCAAATCACAATATTTTAGAGACTAGATGTGGTATGTTTTATGGTTGGAACTGAATTAGTCTGAGACAGTACCCGCTAGGATTCCAGAGGATTCCTCCAGTTGTTGCAGAGCGTGCCTGGGATGGCAACATTTCAACTGGTTTATATGTACCCACTTGTCTTCCCCCGCTGCCAAAGGACCTTTGGGGAGGTGGATTTTGTAGGCCACAGGGGAGATTTTGTCTATGATCTCAAAGGGTCCCTTCCATGTAGGCAAAAATTTTCGCTGCTTGGCCTGGTTCCTTTGGAAGTTGTATAGATAGACCCGGTCCCCCACCTGATATTCCTTCCTGGAAGTTTTCAGGTCATAGTGGGTCTTCATGCTATCAGCTGATCTTTCTAGATTCCGCTGAGCATAAGCAAAAGCAGGTTGAAGGTGTTTCCTTAAATTCTCCACATACTCATGAGTAGTGGAGGCATTTATCAGTGTCTGCTCTTGGGTCCTGTAGAGCAAATGCTGTGGAAGCACCATCTTGCGCCCAGTCATCAACTCAAATGGTGACATTTTGGTTGCAGATGAAGGGGTAGATCTGATGGCCATTAGGACCAGAGGTAATCGGATATCCCAACTTGGCCCAGAATCTGCCACAAACTTCTTTAATATGCTCACAATTGTCCGGTTATATCTCTCTACTGCCCCAGAAGAAGCTGGTCTATAAGAAATATGCAGCTTTCTCTTGACCCCCAGTATCTCCCACATCTTTGTCATTACTTCACTGGTGAAGTGGCTACCTCTGTCTGACTCAATCCTTTGAGGTAGACCAAAACGGGAAAAGATGTGGTTAATCATCAAGGCAGCTGCCGTTTCTGTCTTGCAATTTGGGGCTGGGAGACATTCCACCCACTTGGTAAACAAGCATGTGACGGTCAACATGTACTTATTCCCCCTAGCAGAGCGAATCACGGGGCCTACAAAGTCGATTTGTAAATCTGACCATGGCAGTGTCATCCCCCTCTTTTGGAGAGGCGCACGGTGCGTGAGGGATGATGGCTGAAATTGTGCACACACAAGACACCCCTTCAAGTATTGGTCGAGGTCCTGCCCCATGTGTGGCCAGTATGCAACCTCTCTTAAGATTTCCAATGTTGTGTGAAACCCCCTATGACCGGCGGTGGCCGCATCATGGGCGTGACTTAACATCAGGCTTCGGAATGAGGTAGGAACCACCCACTGATCGTGGCCAGCTTTGGATTTCCTTACCAACAAACCGTCTTGGATCCGGAACGTTTTTGGACATTTCATCAACACTCTTAGGTCCTCTTTCCCAATGTAATCGGTATCCGTCAGGGGAAAGTTCTCAGGGTCCTCAAGGTGCTGGTAATATTTACCAATAATTGGATCCCCCTTCTGAGCTGTAATCAAATCAGCATCAGGGGTCTCCTTACTCCATTGTGCAATTCAAAGGTCGTTGTGAGCATTTGTCTGGGACCTAGTGATAGCAGTGACCTGGATTTCCCCCAACAGGGACTCAATCTCAATTAGATCCCCTTGGATGGCCCCGGTTTTGGCCAGCTGATCAGCTAAGTCATTTCCAGTTTTGTCTGGTCCCTCTACTTTGGAATGACCCTTGATCTTTTTCCAATAGATGGTCATCTCATTCGAGGTGACCAGATCATCAATGTTTTGGATCAACTTCCCATGTTTCAAGGGTTTGTTGTTAGCACATAACATGCCTCTGGTTTTCCAATTAACCAGGTGCTCCACGAACCCGTTCCGTACATAATCCGAATCTGTGATTATGACCAGTTCGCGGAGTTGATGCTGGACAGCAGTGAGGATGGCCTGATGCACAGCCATCAATTCTGCCACCTGACTACTTCGGGGACCAATTTTGTATCCAGCGGAGGGTTCTGGGGACTCATTCACCCATGCATTCCCTACGCCGGCCACCAGTTCTTTCTCCCCGTTGTTGTCAACATGGTAAGAGCATCCATCCACATACACAGTGGGCATTCCCTCACACTTGTCTTCTTCAAAGACTTTGTGGGGGGAATTAAGGTATGCCTCCATGTTGTCCTTTATTTTTAGACTTTCGTCCTCGAGACAGTTTTCTCTGGCACAATCATGCAAGTCAGCCAGACCTTGCGCGAGGGGACTCTTCTTGTTTTGGCCATATCGGACCTCCACAGGAAAGCCTTGCATTGACAGAATCCAGGAAGTAATTCGGGAATTACTCACATTTCCGGCCCGGATTCTGTCACTTTGGAGATATTGCAGAGGCTGGTGTGGAGTCTCCACTATGATGTGTTCCCCCTGGATAAACGGGCGGTAATTCTTCAATGCCCACACCGTTGCCAGGAGTGCCTTCTCACAATCGTTGAATTTCTCCTCCACAGAGGATAAAGTTTTGCTCGCATAGGAGATTACTTTATTGACCTGGTCATGCTTTTGGTATAATACTGGCCTCAAGCACGTATTAGAGAACCCCGTCTCCAGGAAGAACTCCTTGTTTCTGACAGGGTAAGCTAGGCAAGGCGCTTGTGAGAGGCTTCTCTTGAGTTGTTTTACTGCCTCGGCTTGTTCTGGACCCCATTCCCACTTGACCCCCCCCTTCAGGAGATGAATCAGGGGTCTGGTGATCTCTGCGTAGCCCTCAATGAACTTTCTGCTGTAATTAGTCAGTCCAAGGAGGCTCCTTAGTTCCCGCAGAGTTGTGG
Source organism: Ambystoma mexicanum (assembly GCF_040938575.1). Taxonomy (NCBI): domain Eukaryota; kingdom Metazoa; phylum Chordata; class Amphibia; order Caudata; family Ambystomatidae; genus Ambystoma; species Ambystoma mexicanum. The sequence goes on from NC_090931.1 coordinate 450,999,367, forward strand.
GGTCTTTCAGTTTCTGAAGTGCTTCCACTTTCTTTTCCTGGGGACAGAGACCCTGAGGAGTAATCTCATGCCCCAAGAAATTAACACGGGTTCTACACCACTGTGCTTTCTGAAAGGAAAGTTTTGCTCCGGCGGCCCTCAACTGTGTCAGAACATAACGGATCTCCGCTATGTGTTCCTCCACAGATGAACTTTTCATGAGGACATCATCTACATAAGCCAGGTTACCCCTCGCACCCAGGTCGGGCATGGCCTTATGTAGGAAAATGTTGAATTCATTGCCGGAGTTGAGGTATCCGAAGGGAGTCCGGGTCCATGTGTACTGCTGGCCCCCAAAGGTAAAAGCCAGTTTGTATTGGTCCTCCCTACTGACAGGCACAGTCCAGTATCCATTGGTCAGGTCTATTGCAGTGAATACCTGTGACCCCTGAATCTGGGCCAGCCCTTGGTCAATGTAGGGCAGAGGCCATCGGGAAGTATGGACCCGTTTGTTGAGCTCCCTGAGGTCAGCGCAGAGTCTCCACTGGCCGTTTGGCTTCAATATTCCCAGCACCGGATTATTGAAGGTGCTGTGGACTGGACGGATTATTCCCCGGGACTCAAGGTTCTTAATTATTTCAGTAAGGGACTCCATTGATGCGAGAGGCAAGCGATATTGCTTCACAAACACAGGAGTCATGCCAGGGTCCGTGGGGATTGTTGTGGTGTGGATGTCGGTGTGACCACAGTCATATGAGTCTACCGCAAAGAGATCTTGGAAATCCAAGAAAACTTGTTTCAACTTTTGCTTTTGTTCCAGAGTCACACAGGCATCAGCTAGGTTGACTCTCTCTTCCACCATCTGCCTGAAGCCTGGAAAGACTTCTGGTTTGGCTATTTCAGCGGCCTCCTCCAGCTGGGTGGAGAAGTCCCTGGTCAGAGTGCTGATTTGGACTGGAGGCTTCAGGTGGGAAAGGCAGCCCTCATGGACCTGGAAAATCACCTCAACCCTCCTGAAGTGACAAGTCACATCTTCCTTACCATAGGGGCAGGAAGTGTACACCAGGAAGTTCCCCCCATGCCGGGTAAAAATCCTGTCTGGTGTTGTATTGTCCTCACTGTCACTGTCAAAACAGTCCTTGGGGATGGTCCTAACAGTTCATTTAATAAGTCGATGGAAAAATGTCGGTCATCAACCGCCATTCCAATAATGGTGCCTGCGGCTAGAGTAATACTCTTTAAGTCCCTGTTATCCACCTCTATTGGAATGGTGTCATGTTCTATGTTGACTAATGGAGTTGGGTTTACCCCCAACCCTTGCTGTTTGAGAGAAGCATTTAGATGTATGTAAGCATCAGGGTTTTTCAACTCTTGTCCCCTTTTGACTTTCACTTCCAGGGAGAATTGTCGGGTCCTTTCTGGGATGGTGACTTCCTCTTTAACCTGAATTTCAACTGCATAAGGTAGCAATTGAGCTGACCTAAATGCTTTTTCTGGATCATCAAAGCTCATGGGATTATCCGCTAATCGGGACCAAGCTTTGAAGTTTATTAGGTCCAAACTAATGGCAAAGCGATTGAGAATGTCACTGCCTAAGTAAAAGGCGGCAGGGACATCTCGCACGACCCAACAATTGTGGACTATGCTCTTGTTGCCAATGGAGATTTTGAGCATACACCTGCTCGGCAGGAGATGTTTGGAATTAGGCGCTTCCAGGTCCATTTCCCATTTGTCTATCAGTTTGAATGTGGGAATGGCTGGATCTTTTGGGAGTTGGCGGAACATGGCTTCGCTGATGAAGCTCTTACCGTTGTTCACACACACTCGAGCGAGAACAGAGTCCTTCCCATCATTTAACTGAACAGGGATGAACAACTGCTCTCCAATTTGCTGAATATCAGCCAGGCTCTGAGCTGATTTCACATCTTTCTGGACTATTGGAGTGGGAGTTTCTGATTGTGGATTAGTATAGAATCTCAGAGTGTTTCCTTCCAGCGTGGAGTACCACTTTAGACTGGAAGGAAGGTTGATTTTCAGAAATAGAGAGGACCCCCCATCACCAGTCTGTTGTCCTACTGCTATGACTGTCACGTCTGGAATTTGGTTGTTCTGGAAGTGAAATTCTACTTGGTCTGATTTTTGTTCAACCATGTGGCATGTGCCGTTTAAACTAACATGGTTGACACTCTGTTTTAATTTTATGGGCGGCTAGTCTGGGTCCAGAGGACCTTGTTTACGCAATCTATTAGGGGTGACAACCTTCTCAGGAGGTCATTCCCTAGTAAACAAGGGGTGCCCTCTGGGGTCACAACTATGACCGGGTGTTTCAATTTGTGTCGCCCAATTTTAATGTCCAAGTCTGCAGTCCCCTCAACGGGAATTTCCTTCCCGTCAAAGTTCTGCAGTTGTCCAGGAAGAGAGGTGAGAGGAATTTGGTAATTCTCTCCCCTTCCTGCATTCAGTTCGTCAAAGGCCCTTCTGGACAGAAGGGTAGCTTGAGATCCAGTGTCCACCAGTGCCAAAATTGTACCCTGCCCCTGTACTTGTACCGGGGCATAATATCTTCCCTCCTTCTCCTCAAGGGGGCACAGATAATGTACATTTTTGGACAACTGGTGGGCTAATTTTCTGGTTTTGGACATCGCTAGCGAAGAGATTTGGGCAGAATTCTGTGGAGAGCCTTGGGAATCTGAAAGAAAAAATTGGCAACTGGAGATCAGAGCCATTGTGGGTTCCCCTGGCTCTGGTTCTGGGCCGCCCCCCCCTTTTTGGAGGCAGTCACCAGGATGGGTTTGAACCAGGGGATTTTCTTGCTGTTGGTTCTGGGATGAGATGGTGGGCGGCGGTAGCTCAGTCTCCACATCTCCCCAGTCTGGATTTGCATCCCTACGGACCCATTTTTCTTTGGGAGGAGTTCCCCCCTCTCTGAAGGAGAAGATCCTTTTCCCAGCATCCTCTGAGGATCCCTCTCCCTCAAATTGGAAGATCTGTACCTCCTCCTCAAACTGAGTCTGTTTGGGTCTTTTGTTTCTCCTACCCCCCTCTGCTCCTTAGGAGGCAGACTTTCAGGGGCAAGAGATTTTGTTTCCGGTTCCTGGGTTTCCAGGGGCTGTTTACAAGTGAGGAAGGAAGCTTCCTCCAAGGCTTTACACCCCCCTTCCCTTTGTGCCTCCTCCCTGGGAACCGGTGAGTTATCGGGGTGCTGCCCCCGTCATTGTTCTGGAGCACCAGGTCCAGAGTTGGGTGCGTTCTGCGCCGGCATGCCGATCTGAGGGTTCTGCTGAGCCCTCAGTATGTGACCCAGATCCCGCGCCATGTTTTGAACCTGGCGCTCTAACTGGGAAACCCGCTCAGGCTGATACGGGGCCCTGTTTTCTCCCCTGGGCTGATCCCGGGAAGGGTAGCTATCCCTCCTCTGGTAATACCCCGGGTTGGGAAGATTTGGGTACCCCTCCACCCTTGGCCTCCCCTCTCCCGGATTCAGTGGTCTGGGCTCAGGGAATTGGGGAAAGAAGGATGGATGGTTTTGGGGCTGAAAGTTGGGTGGATACCTGGGGAAAAAGTTCTGCCCAGGATTTGGAGAGTTTCTGCCCTCCGGTGGGAAGTTAGGAGGGAAGTTCCCTGGGTTAGGTGCTTGGCTGGATCCCCCCCTTGGGCTGGAGGAGTCCACACATAACCCAGGATGGGTCGATTTCCCTTGTAACGGGGACTTACATAATCAGGAGAGCGAGGGACCCCATTTGTGGGGCTGCCTCCTTGGCTCCCTGTCTGTGACTGACCCGAGGACCTCCTGGGCCTAGCATTATTAGGTGCAGGTAGGTTTTTAGGCCCCCCCATCTCCAAATCCAAAACGGGGGTGACCTTTACCTCTGCCACCTTGGCAGCAGCAGGGGTGCTGTTGGCTTTGGGGTTTTTCTGGGCATTACTTTTGCTATCTATCGGTTTCTGCACCTCATAGATCCGGGTCGCCTGTTGGATGACCCAGTCTAAAGATCTTTTCTCGTGAAAATCCCTCACGAGCTGGGTCATGATATATTTGGGCAAGGCATGGAAAAACGTATTAATAAATTCTCTGCTATCCGTGCGCACCCTTCTTGTGGTCTGTGCAAAAGCACGCTTTAACTCCTGCACAAATTCTTGTGGGGCCTGATCCTCCCCACATTGCAAATTGTAGGCTGCCTTGCGAGCCTCTTGAGGATTTCTGTGAACAGAAAAATGTTTCAAGATGGCCGCCTTATAGGTGGACCATCTTAAATGATTTTGGTCCTCCAGCCCCGCAAAGAAACTGGAGTATTCCGGGGAGAAGGTCCACTTTACATATTGAATACAGCTTTGGCTGTCCTTCAAATGGAAAGTCTCCATCATTTGTTCAAACAACTCTAAGTGCTCCCAAACAGAATACTTAGCGTTCTTATGGTAAGGCGTGATGACGCTCCTGATCGCCTTAATCTGCTTTAAGGGGTCCTTAAGCAAGGCCCTTTTTGCCTTATTGGCCTTTTTGGTTCGGGTAACCCTTGTCCATTCGTCCTCGGACTCAGAGGCACTGCTCCCAGAGGTTCCCGTCTGTTCTTCCAGGTTTTCCCGGATTCTGCGAGCCTGGGAATGGCTGGCAGACTGTGGGGACCTGGTCTCCTGTGTCCTGCGCAGTTCAGAGGAGTCTTCAGATTCCTCCTTGCTGCCAGGATTTGCTGGGTACCCCCCCCACTGACCTAACTGGGCAGAGGTTTTCAGGATGCCTTTAAGGGGCCTACTCTCCTGGGGTTCCCCACTGAACTGTACTGTACTTGGGTGCCCATACCCGGATGCCCACCTCTCCATTCCTGAGTGGTACTGGCCTATGAGCCCCATACTTTTAGCTGGATAGTAATCTGCCATCCCTGTGGCCCTGTGCTCATGTGCGCCAGGGACATGGGGGTGGTAGAGTCCAGGGACTGGGAGAGATGAAGGCCCCTGGTGTTAGGGCTCCTGAGGTTATGGTCAGGAGTCTCTCTTTCCCAGCGGACCTCATCTCTATCCGCCCCTGCTCCCTGTTGCAATGCAAGAGCCTGCATTTGTGCTTTCAGTTCCTCAGTCAAGGCCTTACTAGACTCTATCAGTCTCTCCTGCATCGCTACCTGTTGTTGGAGCCTATCATTGTGTTGACAGAGGGCCTCATTTTCCCTCTGTGCTTCCTGGTTGGTCCTGGAGAACTGGGCCAGTCTTTGCTGCAGGAGGTTTACCTCCTGAGCTGTGTCCCTATTGGCCTGCTCCTTTCTTGCTAGAGCATCCTCCACCCTTCTGGTGTGCTCTACCAAGTTCTGGTTTTCTTTTTGGAGGTCACCCAGCCCCTGGAGGGCCAGGTGATTTTCTTCAATTCCCTTTTTTAAGTGGCAGACTTCCTGGCCTAAAGTGTCTCTTTCCTGACTGAGAGCCTGCATCTGTGCTGCCAGGTCGTCCCTCTGCCTTTGAAGGGCACCAGCTTTCCGGCGCTCTTCATCAAACTCTGCCTGGGTATCCAGGTCTTTCAGAATCAGTTTATTGCTCTCCTCTTTCTCTCTATCTAGCTGGCTTTGCAGGGTGACTACCTGCTCCGCGCATGCCCTGTTGAAATTGATCTGTTGCTCCAACTTTTTCTGGTTCTGCAGTAAGGAGTCCAAACTGTCTTGGTGCTCCTTCTGCAGGGCCAGAAATCTGGTATCCTGGTCTGTCTTTTCCTGTTGTAGGATGCCCATATCCTCTTTTATTTTAATGATGTACTGCCTGCTGTCATTTTCTGACTCCTGGCTCCCCTGCAGCCTCTGCTCAGAAGAGACCAGGTCAGATTGGACCTTCTCTAACACCACCTGTTGCCTATTTGCCAGATTTTGGCTTTCAGCACATCTATCCTGCATGTCTCCCATATATAGGTACAGGTATGCTGCTATCCTGGCAATCTTATTGTGTTCCTCTTTGGCTTTAGGAGCCATATATAGTTCACTCAGGGCCACATGTAATGGACCCTGATCTCTCCATGAGTCTGACCCTGTTTCAGTGACCTGTCGCGTGATGGCCTGCAACCAGGCATCCTGGCCCTGCTCAGCCCATTCACCTCTCACAAATAGTTTATGTAAGAAGTGCTCTCTGGCTATTTTCATATCTACCAAGGTCGTCATTCTAGAGACTGGTCTCTGTCCTGACTTACAGAAGTTAGTATTTTATTTTTGCAGAACAGAACTTTTCTTGGAGTGTCCCTTTTGAGGAATGCTTCACAGCGTAATGCAGCGTGGTGATCCGACCGGATGTATGTATCCCGTCAGTTAGCACACTGTATTAAGCTGCACAAGTGGTATTCTAACCCAAACGTCCGGCCGAGCCCCCAATTTGTAAGAGGATTCAATTCAACACTACAGCTAAGTCAACGCCTAGTCTATAATACTGAATGAAAACCCTTATTGATATATCTTTATGTCCAGTTCATGCGTTCTGGATGACTACCCCTATATAACACCCCTCTCTTGGAATCCCCCTGACCCCACTGAGCCAAGAAGTAGTTCTGTTTTGCAAGTTTAAAGGTTTATTTGATAACTTAAACAATATATATTATATCATGCTTTATAATAAATTAATAATTGGATATCACACTTAATCTGATATGATAAAGATTAACAACGGAGAATCTGGCACTAACACGCTTCTCTATAATCAATAAGGAGTTGACATGAAATGGATAAGGTAGCACAGTGGTAAATAGGTACAGAAGTATAATGTGGTAGAGAATGCTTTATAGGGTTCAAGGAAATGCAAGGTTGAATGAATGAAATGCAGTATAGAAAATACTCAATATGATTTCAACAAAACAATGTAATCACTTTTCTCTGGCAATCCCCTCCCCCCCCTTGATACAATGCAAGGAAATGGAAGGAAAACACACAGTTCTCAGAAATGCAATCAAATGTGATTCAGTTCACCCCAGCAAGCTTAGACTACAGAAGTTTGAAAACACAGGCAAAATGCTTTGATATGTGCTGGCAATTCAGTGAAAAGTATGCTAAAATGCTTTTAATTCCCTTTCAGAGGTTCAGGGTGAATGGTATCTAGTTAATATTAGCTCAGGCTCACTCTTGCAATGATTCAGGAATGATTAGCAGGTTAAACGAATTTCTGGCAAATGGAAGGCAAGCAGCAGCTGTTTTTACACGAGGAGAAATTTGAAAATCGCGGTAAAATTCGCGGATGCGTGTTCCGCGATTGCGGTAAAACTATAGGGGGTAGGAAAGCCACGATTCTAAGCTTTCAGATGAAAGTTATTGCAAGTCTCTAGCACAAACGGTCGCGGAGATATGAGCGATTTAGTGAAGGTCGTTTTTCAGATTTGAAATTTTAAAAGCTCAAAATGACAAGTGACAGATCTTACTAGAAATGACAGTGACAGATTTGGAGCTATCAGGCAGTTCTACTTAGGTTAAATAGATTGAATTAGATGAATTTAAACTAAGAGCTTTGGTTTGGTACAGTTTGGCGGTACTCACAAGAGATTTTAAACAGGAAGGCAGCTTTGTCACGATCTGGTCAACAGGTCTGGACTTCGGATGGTCTCTGGGCACAGCGTCTGGTCTCTGGAACTGCTCACAGCATCGGGGTCAGCACTCTGGATACAATGGCCTGGTCTCTGCTAGGCACCGGTTCTCTGGGTCGGATCCTGCCTTCTCTTTGGATATTTCTGTCACCGGGTTCTTGCAAAAGTTCTTGGCAAAATTCAGACGGCGTCAGCCGGCTGTCTGAAGAGTTCAGTTGCAAAAATATTTTGAGGCCTGCTGACAAATACTCTTGCTGGCAGTGGCCTTTCTGGTTAAGGTTCTGTAGTCTCTGTTTATCTTGGAGTCTAAGTGTTGGCTCTTTGAAATTTGATGGAGGTAAGTATGGATTTTTCCAGCAGAGCTTCCAGCGGCAGATGGAATTGAAGGTCTCTACCTAAGTTTCAGTGGTCCATTTATATGTTCTGCAAGTGGGTGTGTGTGTTGGTCATAACTAAACTTGCCCCTCTCACTTGTCATTGGTCAAATTTCCATTCCTCACTTGATTGGGGAAGGAACTGTGAGTCAGAGTGATGTCATTTTATGGCTTGCAGATAGGACACTCCCCTGTCAGATTGCACATATTCTATATTTGATAACAAAAGACATATTTCACAGTTACACAGTTGCTTGAAATTACATATACATGGTGTGGCTGAATTTAGCCATGTCTCTGTCCAAATCTGCTGTTTCTAAGAGCTTGCATTCAGAAATGGCACATAATTGACTTTTTAACTGATTTTTCAATTTCTGACATTGACCCAACTTTACATACATGTGCGCAGGGAGTATGGACATTAACTGATGAAGTTTCAGATTTTTAACATGCATACATTTAGAGTAATATCCACTTTTCCGCTAACACCCCCCTGAACATACCACCGGTTCTAAAAACCTCTTAAACTGTGGGCAGAAAAATCACAAGAATTATGGTATCATTTATAAAATGTTCACATGTCCGCACCATGAGTTATTCATCTTTTTCTAAACAATATTCTGGCTACAAAGGGGTGTGGTTTCCCAGGTCACATGGTGGAAATACTGGTTTATCCAGTTCTGCCAAGCCAGCTTGCTCTCACAGGCAGTGCCCCTCCCAGCTTCTGCCAAGAGGAAGCTACATTTTACGACCGCTGTAATAAAACCTTTGCCTGAGCCAGGACAGGGCTTTGTTCAATTTCCTGCAGAGCCCAGGTAATTCAATCAGGGAAGTGTCATATCCCTTTTGGTGTGAGCAGCAAAAGGCAGATGGGCCTGGGAACACAGTTGTGACTCAAGTTTCACTCCTGATGGGGGTAGCTGTCAAGCAAAATCAAGTTCCTTAAGCCAGACTTTCAGCTAACTGTCATTTTTTTTTGTTGCTTTTTAAATTAACTTGCAATTTTACACATGCAGCTAGAATGCTGATTCTAAGTGCAAAACTATGACATTTCAACAGTTACAAAGGCATGTGACACCAAACATAGGTCACTCATTTAATCTAAACATTTTCGATTTTAGTGTCTTTAAATCCAGTGCAACTTAAACTGCTGACTCCATAGCAGTTTTGTTATAAGCATTGTTTTGGGCTCTTCATTTCCCAGATTTTGTAGGCACACAACACTCCATTCTACCAAATGTCTGCTGGTGTTCAGTGAATATTTTGCACATATTGCAATGTTTGAAAATAGGCATTTTGAGCCTGCCTTCAGAGAAACACAGGGTGGTTTTAAAACGCCGGCTTTTGGATAGTGGTGAGTACTGGTACTGCACCCATTTTTGGGATTTAAGAAATGAATTCCCCACAATTCTAGGTTGCATTTGGCAATCAGCATTGCCATTCCCAATGGTTTCAGACTACTGTGCGGGTAGTCCAATGGTGATTTTAAAGCGCTTTGAAGCTAACCGGCGCTACTGTTTTTCCTTTGGCAACCCATTTCCCTCATGGCAACCCGGCCTTTCATTCTCGCACTGGTGGGTGGCAAGTGAGGCAACCATTTTGGTGTTCGCACAAACTGCGCAGCTTTCCTGGATTTCGGCGCACATGTGGGTTTTCCGCCATCTTGAATTTTCTAAGCCCACAGCACCAAATGTTGTGGCATGATAGCTTAAACGTGGGTCAGGACACCCAACAGCTCGAACATTGAGCCAATAGCTGGTATTCCTACCCGGTGGCCTTGATGTATTTTTATGGACCTTAGGTAAAATGTAAAATGCTGGGGTCACAGGGTGAGATTTAGTCATGAATTGTTTCTCATCTTTATCATTCTGTCCCTCCATCAGTGCATGTTGCATTTGACTCCTAATTTCCTCTCGTAGTCTTTCCATGGGATTTGTCTTCAGCTGCTTATAATGATGTTTATTTTCCAGAAATCGAAGAACCTCTTCTCTGTAATTGCTACGTTTCCATACAACTATTCCACCTCCTTGGTTGGCAGGTTTTATTAGGAAGTCGGGGTGGTGTTCAATAAATGTATCGCTTCTCTTTCATTTTTGTTCAGATTGTCCCTTAATTTATTTTTTACTGGCAAGTAGTTTCTTTGTCCCATGATGTACTCTATTCTCGAAGGGAGTATATTGGGGCATATCTCGGAGGGCGGGGGGTAAAGATGGACGGTTGTCTGAGACCGGTTGTGCTTGCCTCTTTTCTCAGTGCTTTCTCTGTATCTGAATGTCTAAAACAAGATTTAAGTTTCAGAACTCTGAAGAAACGTCTTAGTTCGGCTTCAGTCATAAAGTCATCAGCCCTTGTGGTTGGAACAAACCATATGCCCCTGTTCAGCACATTGACTTCATCAAGTGATAACTGATGTTCTGTAAGGTTAAAGATGGGCTCTACCATTCCTGGTCCATTCTGCTGTTCCATTGGCACATCCTCATCCCGTATTACCCTTGCTGATGGAGTTTTCTGATACTTCCACTGCGACCCTGTTCCCGAAAAACTGTTGTGATTCCAAGCTTGGTGTTGGTGAGACAGAAGTGGATGATGTTTCCTCTCTGTTACCCGACTCACTCACACTAGTTTCTGAAAAGGTGGCAATTTTTTTCCTCATAGGTGCCCCATTACGACTCATGAATCTGGATCTGTATATCTTATTCTGTTCGGTGTAGAAGCCCACTTTCAGATACATGTATGTTTTCTCCTCCTTGTATGCTTCTATATCTTTTTTTCAATTTTCCAGATTTTCTTTTCCAAATTGAACTGTTTGCACTTCTTGATTTTTTCCTCGATTTTCTCTAGGTTTGGCTTAGTGTCTTGGATTGTCGATTCATCATTGATCTTCTTTTCCAAAGCATCTAGATCTTCGCCTTGTTGTTTAATATCTTCTTGTGCTGTTACTATGACTAGGATTATTCAATCACGACTGCATTTGTTTCCCACACCACTGAAGTTCAATTTGAATTTTGGATTATCAATAAATGTCTTAGGTACATTTCAGACTTGCAGTCCTTCAGGGATCAGTTCTGCTTTCAGATATTCCAGCATGATCTTCTCATGGAGTTCTGTCTTGGCTAGTTTTTTCTTTTTTTGTGTTAATAATTCCAAATCATTGGTGTTGGATGACAGAATAGTATTCCAAGGGTTCTAATTGAGAAGAGAAGGTGCATTCAGAATCCTTTGGAAATGTTTGTCAGTGAACGAGAAAATGTTCACATTCTCCATGTTTGACATCAAGCAGAGAATATTACTAATTAACTTTAGCTGCAGGGCAATGCCTTGTACATCAATGACCTCTGTAGAAATAAGTCGCCATCCAGATGTGTAAATCACTTTTATCAGATAAACAGAGTGGTTGTATTGAAAGGGGCTGTACCTTCATACTCCATATGATATTAATGACACATTTTTCAAAATATGTTGCATGTATATGAAACACACTTTTGCACTAACCCCACCTGTATGCAACATGCTTTATGTATGTGAATTCGTTTTTAGTTATCACAAATTGTTTGTGCTACACATGATGAAAGATTGAAGAATAAACAGAAAAACATGTATGCAACAGGAATAGCTCAGTGCAGCATTTATTCTATATCTGCACAGACGTTATAGGTGACACTAGATCTGGACACCAGAGGGAGGGGTAGCTGTATACTCATTTTGCTCTTTGTATTTAACTTCCCGTTTTCGAGCATCAGCCCCCCCCCCACCAAAAAAATGAGGGGCCAACCCTTGTTTCTTTAAATTGCCAGAGTTGGAAAGTGGTGTACTCCTGGCACAGAGTCACCTAGTCACCCAAGTGATGAGTGCTAGCTGAGTTTCCCCAGACACTGTGCTTTAAGGTAAGAGCTGTAATTCTAAGTGATTTTAAATCTCTTATGATGAAGATGTTTTCATGAATTCACAAAACCAATTTCCTGGAAAGATTTCAAGGGGCAAATCTGCTGAAATTGAAGTGAAATCCCGCTAATCCTGGCAGGATGCGGGCGGCGTTCCGCGGATATGAATGCAAAGGATTATCAAATGCATTCATGCGCAGAGAAAAGCCAAGTTATATGAGGGGATTAGAGAAGCATTAGAACGCAATTTTGCCTGAGTGTCCCTGTTTTGAAAGAATGTGATTATTCACTGTTCACCTGAAGACTTTTCATCTGTTCCTAATACGGTGTAAATGAACATGGGATCTTCATCCTTAAAAAAGCTGCTTGCACCTATAAAAAGGGATGCCTTAACCTACCATTAGAAGATTCATAGGGTTTTACATAGCGCATGTTTTGCTAATTTAACTTCAGGCCCTTTCATCACTTTTGTGCACGTATCTTTGTTACACGTGTTAAGAGTACTTAGTAGACGCTGCAGCTAGTTATTACTACACATTTCTTTTGTAATGCCCAGTAACAACTGTTGCCAATGTTCATATGCCCAGTAAAATAAATCCCCACTCTCCATATGTCTAGTAACGCCTATTACCAATTCCTAGTTTCATGTGCTGCCACAATCTAGTTAGTACGTTTTCCATTTAATTGTTTTGACAAATAAATCCAAACAAACGCTCAGCTTGCTTTTATAAACAATAATGTGTAATTTAATGTAAAAACAGAAAGTCCAAGAGTTTTCAATTCATGGAGCTGTCACTGCACTGCAGTGGGTATAGTCATGGCAGTCCGAGCTTGCTAGCTCTCTGATTGCAAGTTTGCAGATCAAATACATCTAAAGGGGAGGTTAACAAGCATTGACAACAGTTTGGGCTTCTAATTAGGCATGGGAAGGGCACTTGCCTGGCACTGCCATAGTGGGATGAACTGGCCGTTGATGGTAGCAGGTGCAGCATAGTCATCTAATAGCAGTGACTGGCAAATACCTGATACTTCTACACAAGCCAAAACTGTTGGCTTTTCCAGTGCTTGTTTTTAACAGGACTTCGGTGAAGGACACACATAGCGCTTATAAATCGAGTGGCTGAAGGCAGACCTGGTTGACATTTTTAGGCCACCAGTAGCACGTTTACAACTCCAATGATTCATTGACGGCTTTCAAAAAACACTGGCAGGCACCTCAATCACAAAGTTTGATGGTAAAGTTTGATAAAGTTAGCTCAAAGCGATCCCAGGACGTTTGTTTTGGGCAGGGAGGGCCAGAAAGTGGGTGGGAATAACCATAGGGATAAACATGTCTATGGGCAGTCAATGGGTGAGTTAATAACCAAAAAACACCTACAAGGGTTGTGTGCCGCTACATATACCATTTCTTCCTAACTGTACTCTAACACAATAGTTTCGCTTCATAGAGGCGAAGTGCCACCTTACAGCAAAAACTAAAAATGAAACATTCAAAGTGCTCAATTCAAACATTCAAAGTGCTCAATATTATGCCCGTTGAGGAACTTTCAAAAATGCTTTCAAAAATGCACAATTGCTTTTACAGGGGAAGGTTACACTATAAGTTCTTGAATGTGGTGCCCAAGAGAATTAAGAAAAAATACCTTTATGCTTATTCTGGTTCTCTTGGTCCATGCTCTCTCTCCTTCATAACATGACTATCCTAAACCTAGGGTCAAAGAGTACAAAAAAAGCAGTGGAACTATGTTATCCCTGCCCAGCCCCACTACCTCAGCTCCCAATACCCTAACGGGCCCAGCCCTACCTCAGCTCCCCAACGCACACCCAATTCATGGGTCCTGCCTGTTCTCCACCCCCCCTCCCCAACACTGTGTTTAACAATGGTATTATTAAGGCTTAAAAGAATCACTGTTAAAGGAAAGGATCACCATTACTTTCAGTCATTCGCCACCACAACATGGGGCTGTATGCTCCCGCACCTTTCCAATCACCTACCACTCACACCCATTACCTGCACACACAGCTGTGCCTGCAGCAATTCCATGTTCATCATGGTTCATCACAAAAGAAAAACGCTGGTCAGTGTGGTGCTGGGCTGTGTGGCTGCTTGGGACTAGGCATTATGCCCCAAGCAAGATATTCAAATAAACACAAGCAAACTAGCGCCTGTGAAATAGCTCAGCAATATGTAACACTAGAGTGTACCCAACAGGGCCCACATTTGCATCTCCAATAGGGGAGAAGCAAAACAAATGTGCCCTTCTGTGCCATCCAAGTGCCAAACAGAAAGAGAGCGATGTCGAATGTTCCCAGAGAGTAGAGGAAAATGGTACCCTTCAGTTCCCGACCACTTTGACCTCTGCCTATGCCAACTCCACCAAGAAAGCCAGGAAGCATATGGAAAATATCTTTAATCACTTTAAAGGTTTTAAAAGGGGCTCTGTGTGCTGTGTGACCTGCACACAGTTCTTACCCCAATAACTAGTAGATTTGGAACCGATTAAACAGATTCTATTAACAAGAAGGGGGCAATAGCATATGACAACAAGGTTCAAATGAACAAGTTGCACATCATTTTTCGTCCAAAAGAGGAATCTCTTTGGAATTAAACATTCTAGGAATAATGCCTGAAAACGAATGCAGGTTGGCCCAAGTGGCTACTCTACCATTTTGCGAGGCAAGGACATGTATGTCGTGTACATGTCTGGGGATTTTACTCGCTCTGCCTTGCCACACACTATTGCTCATTACCGAGCCTCACTTGGTTTGGAGCTTGACTCTTGCCTGAAATCTAAACTAATCATGTATGGATTTACAGAAGAAAAACAAACTTGGTTGTCGGCCACCTTATTGCCGTATTGACAACACGTCAAATTGATAATAAAACCAAATGCCCCTTTCTACATTGTATTTACAGTGCGCATGTGTTCCGCATTTGTGCAGAACATGATCATAAGGCTTGATTAGTTTCGATACTTGTTTTGATCTAACAGTGGCAATCTAGGTATCCTTTGTCTTCATTTAGCTAACATGTGGTTCACACACAGTTGCTGCTTCTTCAAGCCTTATGTCATTGACTGATCCCTTTCGTTGTTTCGTTTCATTCTTATGCTATTATAATCTTGTGTTATGTTAAGTAGCATAATGCTAACTCTGGAGGTAACTTTATAGGTCTTTAGTAGTTTAGTACATATTGTCAAGGCTGGATTGACCAGTGGCTGCCTTTTGGGCCTACACACCCATGGTGTTACCAGAGGTAGCATCATGCTGGTCAATGATGTAACCTGGCTTGAATTTACGTTTGACCGTTGCCAGGCATCGGCAAACCTATATTTTAACGGGTACGTTCTATTCACAAGGTCTGTGCTTTTCAACTATAATTAGTCTCAGAGGAAGTACTGTGGTTGTACTGACCTTTTGTACTGACCCTTGCATTTGCTATGCCAACGCTGCTGAAACCATAGAATCAATGCAAACACATGGGATGGGATATGTGGATCATCCTTGTGAATCGAATGCTTTGTCCAGTAGCTTTATCATAAACTGATCAACTTAATTAAATCTTCCCTCTTGAAAATCTGAATTCAAACACTGAGCAATTGTTTTCAAAAACATTAATTGCAGCAACTGCCTGTACATTTACCTTCTTATAAAACAATTGACATTTCAAAAGCTCAAGATCTCCACTGTGTGGACCAAGGCCAAAACCCATGGATTTGTCTGCATGTACCTGGCACTCAACCCTCTCATATCTAGGCCCTTGACCCACTTACCAACTCATTGTTTGTGATGAACTTCCAAAGGTTGACTTTATTAGTGGAGCGGCAAATGTAATTCTGTGAGATTTTGAATAAAGTTAAGTTATGAATACCGGGGGTGCATTGCAAATGAAGCATATAATCATGTATTACCAGATCTTTTGTCTGAAATGTGGCAGAGGGCCTGTGCAACGTCAGTAATCCAAGATGGCCACCGCTACCATTAATGAATCAGAATTTGATCTCTAACTCCTTTCAGAGTGATCCTATCAAATATTTACTCAGGACCTTTTTTGTTCCCCATAAACACTGCATACAAAAGTTCCTTAAAAGAATGTGGTATCTCCTATTGTTTAGAAGTTTCTAATCTGTTTTGCTTTATCTTGGCCATGTGGGGAGACCTCGTACTTACGCTCCCCAGACCCTCGCAAAATCCGTTATTGGACTCAGGCAGGCAAACAATTACACATAAAACGTTGGTGATAGTTATAATATAAATGGCGCAGTATAGGCCCTTTATTCATTTGTAACATACATGAAAAAAATAAACACATAATCAGTTATACATAAACAAAGAAAAAGCGAATCACTGTTAGGATAGTTGCAGAAGACACCTTCATCTCGGTCACCACAACACTGCTTAGTCCCACAGCAGGTAGGCAAAGAGATTACTCGTACTAACGGGGTCTGGAGGTGAGCGTTCTCCCTCTCAGCGAGACTGCATCACCCAGGGTCCAAATTCTAACTGTTTTCCCAATAGGAAATCCTCTTCTCTTTATGGGGCTACTTTCGATCCCCGCTCCTCATGGGTTACCATGCTGCACTCAGCAGAAGAGCAGAAAATAAGAATGAGGCGCAAAGAGTGGAATATTCCAGCTAGAAGTGGAAAAAAAAAAAACTTCTTTCCTTGCTTTCATTCCCAGTCCCCTTATCACTGCACCTGCGGAGCGCTCCAACTCCCTTTCTGACAATGCAACAACTATTCTCCCCGGCTTGTTCATCTGACATTAATGTGTGACCTTATCTTTGCTGCAGAAATACATGTTTACTTGCTGAGCCTATGAAAATGTAGGCTTTCATTGCCGTAAATGGAAGTGAATGTCCAAGATGGCTGCGCATCAGAGCCATGTTTTTTGGCTCATTTCCGCACACGCACTCCACTCCATCCCTTGGACAATCAAATACCATAACCCAATGGGCAAAAATGAGGTTCACAGAACCTGCGAAACAAACGCCATCAATTCGGAATAAATGAAATACAACAACAACAGACTAAAATGGCAAAAATACTAAAAATCCAAACCAAAGCTGAACGTAACGCTTCAGGAATCCAGGAGAACGTTTTGACCCCACCAGTCCCCTTCTTTATCCCGTGTCACTCGGGCAACTAGATCTTTCAAATCTTCAATATTATCTTCAATGGAACGGGAACAATCTTCCAAGTCAAAACAACACATCCCCTCTACTGCGTTACACCCCAAATTATGCTTCAAAAACAGATAATCAATAGCTTCTCTATTCTGCAATATAGCCTTCCTAACATTTTTATGATCTAACAATAGTTCAGTTAAAGCCTGTGAAGTCTCATTAAGCCCTTAAACTACCAGGCAAGCCAATTTAATCATAGTTTTTCAGTCCCCATATCCCCACTAAGGAAATAGCTAATGCTAACACTTAGTTTTAGACAACAGATGAACATTGGAAATAAATTCAGGAGATAGGGCAGTATAGGAGTCAGATCGCGTAGACCGCCGAACAGCAGGGTGCAAAGCAAATAGCATCACGCCAAGGCGTGTTAAAGTGCAAGGACCACCTGAAATATTAGCAGGAATATATTAATAGGTTTGGTTCCCACAGGAAAACAACCAACACGCAGGAAGTTTCACCTGACTGGCTGTCAGAACAGTAAAGTTACTTCATATATTATTGGAAATATCAATACAAACAGAAATCGGTTGAGCGCATAGGCGCCGATCAAACTCTGTTCTTTTCCCAACATGGTCTAAGTTCAGCTGTTGACATTTGCCATCAAAGTTCGGATCACAAGTCATTTGATAACAGACATCGGCAAGGGGAATATTTTGAGTAATGATACTTGTCATATTTCTCCATTTGTGGCCTGTGTCTGCACAGAATTTACAATATTCAAACACTGAAAGGAACTTCGCACATCAGAGTTCTCAACCAAGGAATCCTTATGCAAGACTCAGAACAAATTCCGTAACACCGGGACAGGTGTTGGTATTGCCACGAGGCAGGTGGAATCCAAAGTAGCAGAGTCATGTACAACCGACATACAGAAATGTGAGACGTTCAGCACTTGTCGAGCCAAGTAAACCCATATATTTTTGGTCTGCCCGACGAGTATAGGATAGTTATTTTGCACCGAGGATATAGAAAGAGCGGAAAGGTGCAAATCATTGTGCGTTCGTCCTCGTTGTTTCCTCAAAGCACTGCGGTATGCCGTAATGGATGCATCATTGGGATTAATAGTAGTAACAGGTGCGTCAGTCTTGATCCAGATCCCGACTCCATCAGCAGAAAGGAGACATCTTCCACTTCCTTCAGCATGTCCCTGGACCCTCCCGAAGAGACTCCATGCGCCTCACACAGGCACTCAGCATACAGAGGATCTATAATCAAAATCAAAAACAAGATATCAGCGGAGTACTTCATTCACGTAAATTACTCTTGTCAGCAGGAATATGAGTCCTTTTCCTTTTCCCAGGTTCAATCACAAGAACCACTTGATCATCTCCTGCCGCAATCACATTGCCGGAACGGGCGGACCATTAGGTTTTTCGACCCATACCTTTGCACCTGGCACCATTGTGTCTGACGAGCCAAAACCCTTGTCCCCACGAATAGTCAAAACTGTGGTTGGCTCTCCTTTCCTCACCATGGATAACTTCACAGGAACTAATATCAGTTGGGTCACTCTGACTCCCTTATGGACAGGCAACATGTTTTCAGCACTATTTATGAGAATAACCTTGATTTCTCCCTGATAATCTGCATCCACATCGCTCCTAAAATATGAATGCCTTTCAGGGCTTATCCGGATCTAGGGGCAATCAATCCCATATGTTTGAATGTGCACCCTAATACCCGTATCAATTACCACAATACCTCTGGGCTCAAATCGGATTTATTCTCTTGCATGCAAATCCACCCCAGCTGATTTAGGCATGGCACGATAAGAAGCTAATGCACTAGAAGACATTTCCCAATACAACAGAGTTTCCACAGCTTTATGCGTTCTAAATTTTAAGGTGGTGTCAACATGCGCATTAATGGAGTCTCACTGTTCGCAGAGGGGCGGTTATTCAGTATCTGAACAGCATCGAACACACGTTCTCGCCACCCTTTCAAGGTACCCTCATCATATTTGTGCAACTGTGCCTTCAACAATCCATTAATTCTCTCAATTAGCCCTGAAGCCTCAGGATGATAGGGAACATGAAAGATCCATTTGATTCCTTTTTCTTGACAATAGTCTAAAACCAACTTTCCCTTAAAGTGGGACCCATTGTCGCTTTGTATGTGCAAGGGAATACCATAGTACACAGCTACTTGATCTAACAATTTAATCATTTTCAATTGTGTGGCTCTTTTACATGGTAACACCATCAAGTAACCAGAATACGCTTCCACAATGGTACATGCATATATTGACATCCTCTGCTAATGGGAATGGGACCGATTTAATCGATTTGCCAAATCTGTCCAGGCAATTTGCCTCGCTTCAATGTGCCTTGAACTATATGTGGAATAGATCTTTGCTTCTGATGTTGACACATGGGACATTGTAGGATTATCGTTTTCACAATCTCTAACGGAATGCTGATTGCCCTGTCTTGTGCCCACCCGATAGTAGCTCTCTCTCCGAGATGTCCACTCTTCTGGTGGGCCCATTTAGCAATCCCTTCCTAATCCTCTTCCTCAACCCTCGCGTCCATGATCAAAATCTTTGCATGTTCGTCTGCAACAGAATTGAATCACCATTCTAATGAATCTGTTGCACAATGTGCATCTACGTGATACACAGTTATTGTAGTATGCATTAGCATCTCAGCAGTGTCTTGCCACAATTCTTCCCCCCATACTTCTTTAACATGAATCTTCCATCCATTCTTCTGCCAAGCAGGCAGCCACATCACCAACCCATTTGCGACGGACCATGAGTCCATATAAATGTAACAACACCCGGGAGTCTCTTGTTTCAAAGCCTGGTACACTGCATACAATTCCACAAATTGGCTCCTCTTCCCTTTGCCAGAGCTAGATAACACCTTTTTCAATTGGGATTATCGGCCACAGCCTTCCAGTGTCGCTCTTCTGCCAAATACTTAGTTGAGCCATCAGTAAACAAGGCATGTTCAACTTGCTCACTCGATAGCTCTCCAAATGGGATTCCCCATTTAACGAGAGATTCACCAATCAGCACTTCCCCCTCGGGTTCCAAGTCTACTAACGGAACCCCTGCCAATTGTTTATGTAATTTTGCTACTCCACCTTTTTCTGTCTTGGCTCGATCTTGACTATACCATTTCCATTTGATGATACTAGCCTCTTGTGCGTGCCCAATCCGATGTGTTTTGGGGTAGCTTAATACTCATTGCATGATTGGTATTTCTGGTCGGATCAATACATCATGACCCGCCGTCATCTGTTCTGTATCCACAAGTGCCCAATAACAGGCTATCAATTGCTTCTCAAATAGAGTATATCTGTCACCAGCTTCAGGTAACTTTCGACTCCAAAACCCCAAGTGCACCCGCTTCCTTTCCTCTTTTTGACACAAACTCCAGTTGGCATATGCAACTTGGATGGATACATTTAGTTCCACCTCTCCATCCCTCAATGGCCATAAATCAAGTACTTTTTGAATGGTATCTTTGGCTAATTGGAACGCTCTATCTTGTTCCTCACCCCATTCAAAATCAAATTTTGCATGTTACTTTGTAAAGGGGTGCCAGAATCTGTCCCAGATGGGGTATATGTTATCTCCAAATTCCAAACAGCCCAATAAACTGCTTAACTTGTTTTTTAGTCCTCAGAATAGAATACTCGAGGATCTTTTCTTTGGCTTTTGGTAACATTTCGCTATGTCCCTTTATGCCACTGAATTCCCAGAAAAATCAATGTCTCTGCCCGGACCTTGGGTTTTAGTTTCATTAATTTCCCACCCTTCCTTCCGTAGGCCGTCCATGATAAGATCAAGGTGCACTCGCACACTATGCTCATCTTTCTCTTGGATCAATATATCGTCAATGTAATGTACAATTTGAACCTCCAGCTTGCATGGGATTTTGACAAGATGTTCTGCCACCAGCCAGTGACAGATTGCTGGACTATGCATATAACCCACTTGTAAACGTTCGAACGTACACTGCCTCCCATTCCAGGAAAATGCAAACTTCTCCTGACATTCCTCAGCAATCGGAACAGTGAAGAAAGCATTAGCCCAGTCTAACACTGGCTTCAGGGACTGCCGGTATTAGCGGAGGAGTATGCTTATTCAATTTACAATAATCAACAGTCGTCCTGTAGCTTCCATCTGGTTTCTTAACAGGCCAGATCGGATTGTTCCAAGCCGTGGCCATGAGACGCAACACACCAGCTTCCACCTACCATTTAATGGTTTCCATAATCTCCTTTTTTCCCCTGGGAATTCAATATTGTTTCATGGACACTCTCTTAGTTGCTATCGGAACCTGCACTGGGAGCATCTTCAAATGTCCCACTCCCACAGGAGTACAAGTGAATGCGCTGACCCCAAATTGATAGAGTTTACATCCCAATCCGACTGTTAATTCTTCTAAAATGTCAAATCCAATAATGTATTCGGGAATCAGGGCAACCAGTACTTGATAAGTGTCCCTTTTCAGACGTCCGATTTTCATATCTATGTTTGTTGGAATGGCAGGGGTCTCTTTGCCCCCCAACCCTGTAATCGTGAAATGTCGCCCCTTAAACCTTGAGGGATTGCCATATATCAATGAGACCTCCACCCCGGTATCAATTAAGGCATTGACCTCCTGTTTATTTTCCTGACTGCCAAAATAATTTTACTTTCACATGAGGCTGTCTGTGTACCTTAATTTGGTCATTTGTTACCGGAGTTTGACCATCATCCTATTCATATTTCGAGTGCATGTTTTTGGATTCCATCTCCACCATCGCACTCAACATTTCCCTCAAATAAGCATATATCAGCTGAGATCGCGGGGGCATGCCTGGTAACTCATCATCTCCCTTCTCAGGAGGAGATACAAAAGAATCCTCCTCCTTTTTGGCGTTATGTACTTCTTGCTGTTTCACCTGTTTATAGCGCTTTTTCCTATCCAAGCCTTTTATCTCCTCATGGCACCCCAGCTGTCAGCAATGCAAGAAACATATCCTTTCTGCATACGTGTGAATCACGGCTGTAAAACCTCTTCGCAGGAGTGCATCTTTCACTTCCCCCTCGCTCTCTCAATCCCGGGGACTTCCTCTGTCTTTTCCCATTCTCCTAGATCTGCCAATTGCCTAATAGCTTCCACCACTTTGTCTGTTATTTTTCTAGTCATTCCCACCAATAGGGTCATTATGACATTCTTATATGGTTGGGGGCAGTTCCAATAATGGAATTTCTAGCTGAAACAGATAACACTACTAACCCCATATGCTCAAGGTCATCTAAATGAATTGCCTCTATCATGGCATATTCCCTCTCTCTTTGAATATCCTCTTTCAGTGTATACCATTACTTCTTCTCGGTTGGCCAATCTGAGGCAATAGGATACTTGCGATTACACCCTTGGGCCGCCAATTGTAACA
This sequence comes from Ambystoma mexicanum, assembly GCF_040938575.1. Lineage (NCBI taxonomy): Eukaryota > Metazoa > Chordata > Amphibia > Caudata > Ambystomatidae > Ambystoma > Ambystoma mexicanum. Next base: position 451,021,715 of record NC_090931.1, read on the forward strand.
AAGACATTTGAGTCTCTCCCCCATCGGCTTCTCGAGGAGGGCTTACCCATAGGATCTCCTGTATTTGGACTTGCTGCATCAAGGGTAAAAACATGGCAGAATCCATCGCATCTACATGAATACCCGCTGCCCATCCATCAAGTAACCTGACCATCCAGGCCAGCAAGGGTTCGCCAGCCCTCTGCTTCATTGGTTAACTAGTTCCCCAATTTCTTGCTGTGAATAATCCTTGAGTGCTGTCATATCAACTACCCTCCTCCGGGATTATTGGGATTACGACCCACTGTTCTACGTATTACAGGATTAACAAGTATCTCTTTATGGCCAGATTCCGATTCGGGTAAGACTGGTCCACTCTCGGTGTTAGTATTATCGAGTACTACATCTCCATCCCAGTGATCGGGATCCCAGTCCACCCCTGTGGTAGCAGTCACAGTTGTTCCCTTATGAGAATTCACTCTCTCTCCTCTATGTTTGTATTTATAACGAGCCACCCTCACAGCAGCTTGCACGGCTACCACCTGATATTTCTCTGCTTTATCGTGATACAATTTCATCTGGAGCTGCTGGATCAATGCAGGTTGTTTTTCAGTGGCCAGATCTTTTTCCAATTTCAGGACATTCGCCTGTACTTTCACATTCTGCTGATGTATTTTTCAGAAGGCATGTAACAAAATGCAGTCCCTGCTACCTAGAGCCGAACACTCCTTCCCTTTTTCCACTAGCATCTGTTGCAGACAACCCACCACTTCAGCCGGACTCGCCTCTCCTATACTAGTGTCCCATTCCTCGCTCAAACCTGCACCACATGCCCAAGTCTGTGTGACTTTGTCATACGAACTCTTAGTCCACACCGGAATAGTCACCTCAGGACATCCTCCGCCTGCAGAGCTTTCTTTTTTCCTAAATAGGGAAATCCTTTTACTAAGTGGATATTTCACGTCCCTATTGATAATACCTCACCACACCCTAACCACTTTCCGAACTTTTGCCTCTCCGAATCTAATATCTTTTGCGTATGTAAAATTGGCAGGGAACTTTGGCATCAATGTCAGCACAAAGACCCTGCTCACAGCACCAATTGTTTTGCTTTATCTTGGCCACGTGGGGACACCTCATCCTTACGCTCCCCAGACCTGCACAAAATCAGTTATTAGGCTAAGGCAGGCAAAGAATTACACATAAAATGTTGGTTATAGTTATAATATAAATAGAGCATTATAGGTCCTTTATTCACTCATAACATACATGAAGAAGAATAAACACATAATCAGTTACCACAACACTGCTTAGTCCCACAGTAGGTATGCAAAGAGATTACTCGTACTAATGGGGTAGGAGCGGAGCATCCTCACTCTCATCGAGACTGCATCACCAGGGGTCCAAACTCTAACTGCTTTCCCGAGAGGAAACCTCTTCTCTTCATGGGGCTACTTTTGATCCCTGTCCCTCATGGGTTACCATGCTGCCCTCGGCTGAAGAGCAGACAATAGCATGAGGCACAAAGAGTGGAATGTTCCAGCTAGCAGCAGAAAAAAAACAACTTCTCTCCTTGCTTTCGTTCCCAGTCCCCTTATCAATGCACCTGCAGAGCGCTCCGACTCCCTTTCTGACTTGTCCTTCGGCAGACAATACAACAACTATTCTCCCAGGCTTGGTCATCTGACATTAATAGGTGACCTTGTCTTCACTGCAGATATACATGTTTACTTACTGAACCCATGAAGACATAGGCTTTCATTGCTGTTTCATTGTGGTAAATGGAAGTGAATGTCCAAGATGACCACTCATCGCCGCCATGTTTTTTCGCTCATTTTCACGCACACACTACATAGTTCATTTTTCATGAATTCTAACATTGTCTTCCTTCTATTTTGTAACAGGTTCTGGTAATTGGCAAGACAACGTGAACATTATTTAAGAGCCCTTGAAACGTGAACTTTGATTTCTTCCAGTAAAATATTTTTTTCAAAATGGCGATACCTCCACATTTCAAAAGGCATTTAAAAGTAGAACTTCTATCATCTGCCAAAAAAAGAAAACAGATAACAGACTTTTCCTTGCGTATCTTATGTCACGAAAGAAAGAAAGAAATCTCCCCTGGTTAATCCAAAATGTTATCGAAAGATTTTAGAGTGTGTTAAAAACAGAAACGAGTGGAACAATAATGAATATTTGAACATAAGTCTATGATTAGGCAACTTAACACCTTAAGAACAGAAAAGTGAAAAAGCATCATGGCATTCTGAATGCTACAAGCAATGTACTCCCAAGGCAAACATGGAATGAAGCAAAAGATTGTATGGCAAGCAGTTATGTGAGCCAAAGCTTCTATCTCCAGCCATGAAGAAGAGGAAGACGTAGAACAGAGTTACACTACAAGATCAAAAATACCTATGTACAACAGAAACACATGCTTTCTTTGCATTAAAGAAAGAAAAAGAGGAAATCAATTATGTTCGAAAACAACTGATTCAGCAGGCATCCATTTGAAGAGAGCAGCAGAATTGTCTAACAATGACACATTGAAGATTTGTTTTAGCGATTGTACAGATTCCAGAGACCCTCACGCAAGGGAAATTACATATTACAAGCTATGCTGGAACAGATATTTAGTGAATATTTTATGATGCAAGCCTACACTAAGCATAAAGATCCAGCCACATTTGCTGTTTTACGAAGCATTAAATGTTGAATTGTTATCTTCAATCAGTGATTTTCTCCTTGAAGGCAATGTAACAACAATGGGGGACATTGAAAAGCTTAACAGGAAAATTGCAGCTAACAATGGATTAGAAGGACAGATGTAAACAAGAAAAAAAAATCAAAAGTTTCATAGAAGAGCTTGAAAGCATTGGCATTATTTTTAGTAATCCCAAAAGGGTAAATGAACCACAACGATTAACAGCAGATGTTGCAACATCGCACACAGAAGAAGAATTTGAGGATATTGAGAAAAATATGAGAACCCTATTTGAAGCAGCTATGATATTTTGGCAAGCCAAACTAACTTGGGAAAAATTGAAATTCACTGGACGTTGTGAAGAAGTGAATTTGGCAGATGTTATTCCAAAGGAAGTTGTTCTTTCTTACAAATGGTGTTGTCAAGGACAAAAGGATATGAAAAGTAAGTCAGAAACGCGGGATACCACTGTAATGAACAGGGCTCATAAATGGTCACAGATGTTTATATATGAAATGCTATCACCACAAGCTTCCTGCGTGAGCACTTCTACCAGACAGTTTACCTGGGAAATGCCCTTACAAGTGGCAGTTGGGCTCACAATATACACAGCTACTCACAACAAATTCATTATTCAATTTCTACATTGCATAGGAGCTTCTATAGATTACGCCAGAGTCCTTTGCTTTGAGAAACAGATAGCCACAGAGCTAATGAAATGCAAGGATGAGTGTGGAGGATCTTACATTCCCTTAGTGTTGCTCAGAGGCAAATTTGTCTATTGTGCTGCTAACAACATTGAATTCCTTAAGGATACTCTGTAAGGTAAAATAACTTTGCATGATACAGTTATGGTGGTCTTTCAGGAGAAGGAGGAGTCAGATGTCCTAAGCCCATTTTAAATATCAGGACCATCATCACTTTGATCACTGCAGAAGATTCCTCAGTCCTTGTCTGAGGTCATGTCTTGCAACATTCCCAAAAGATCGATACAGCAGAATACTGTAAGTAGTCAAACCACTGATTGTACAGCAAGGAATAAGGTTATTTTAGATTTCAACAGACTTGAGGACCTACTATGGATGATGGCGAAAGTCTTGCCATTGGGTGATTTTCAAGAATGTTTTGATGAAGCGTTGCTGGATACGCATTGTAAAACGAGACTGATGAATGCGAGACAGCACCACTCACTAGAGTTCCAACTTGGTCAGCTTACAATTCAATTATAAGCAATCCTCCAACTAAAGAAACTGGAGTCTGTGTACTTCAATTCACATATGCCAGCCCAACCAGCACACAAACACAGCTCACATTCAACAAAAAGTTGAAAAAAATAGCATCTCTAAAAAAGACTTGTCAAAGAACAGGATGCTTACAAGATTAGCTATATATGATAATAATGGCAATGCTTCAAGCTATTTGTTCTTTCTTGGATGGCACAGGCATGGAGGCCACCTTAACTGTACTTTATGATGCAAATATTGTGTTGAAGATTCTATCAGGGAAGTGCATAAAAAGATGTGTGATGGCCAAAAGGGAAGCATTTAGGCTAAAGAATCTCAAGAAAAACCAAGACTCAGATTTTTTCTTCTGTGCATTCAAATGGTGGACACAATGATTTTAGTCATCAGATCCATCCAAACTGCAAACTGGGATTTACACATTGCATCACTTTAAGAGTTTGTTAAGTACTTTTCGCCTACAAGTTGATAAACTACCCAAGTATGATAGCATGGTACTTAGCAGAAATGAAACAGCTCGAAAGCAAACACCCAGACTTGTGGGGTGAGTTTCAGAAAGGCAATTGGGTAGTAAGCAAGACAAAAGTACCATTTTGTGCTTTAGATTCAGATGAAGCTTTGGAACATCAAAACAGAGGAATGAAAGTACTTGGGGTGTGGTTAATATTACTCGGAATAAACAGGGTCTAGAACGCTTCTTTTTAGACTCTCCTGGGCAGTCAATGGGCCTCATTACGACTTTGCCGGTAGCCATGCCTCTATTAGCGGCATGGCTGCTGCCAAAATCGGGTCTGGGTTCCCTGAATGGGGAATTACCGGGCCATTCCGAGTTCGGATTGCCCGGTAATTCCTCCCTCCAGGAACCCAGGCCTGGACCTTCCCCATTCTCATTTGAGCCCCCATAGGGCTCAATGGGAATGGGAGAGGGAGCAAACAACGGGCCATTTACGAGCGGCCCATTGTTTGCTCCCTCTTCCCTTCGCGGGAACCGGTAAGGACGCCTGGTTTGACCAAGCATTACTTACCGGGTCCCGCAAGGGGAGCTTGTAATGAGGCGGAACGGGTTTAACGGGTCCGCCTCCTTTAGCGGAGCCCGTTAACCCATTCCGCCTCAGTCGTAATGAGGCCTAATGGGTGTCCAGTCATTTGGTCGACTACAAACTGGTCGACTGCAATTTGGTCGACGTCATTTGGTCGAAAACCAAATGGTCGAATTTTTTATTTTTTTATTTATATATGTGTTTTGTGGGTTTTCGTGTAGAAAAAAAAAAAAGAAAAAAAAGGGGGCTGGGGGGGGGGGACCCCCCAAAAAAACCCAAAAAAGGGGTAAAAATAATAAAAAAAAAAAATTCGACCATTTGGTTTTCGACCAAATGACTGGCAACGGCCTAATGTGTCTACAGAAGCAAAATGAAATGTAGGAATCAAAGATTACGAACGGTCAAAAGATCACACCTAAAGGAATACAAAGAAACATGCCAAAAGGAAAATGTTCAACAGATCTACAACTCGATCATGACATTGACTTATTCGGTGAATTATGATGGATGATAACTAATCACCATCTCGACAAAGGCAGTATTTGATGAAAAAATTCTGAAGGACGCATCAAGAAGGACAGAAATAGGTTTCCAAATGTACAACAGATTTAAAGAAGACCTGATTGAATCAGACCATTGTGGCTTGTGGGCACCAATGACGAACGAGAACCTTCAGATGTGTAAAGATGCACGCAAAGTTGTTACAACAAATGTATCAGACACCATAGTGTAGTTAAAGGCAGATTGTTCTTTGTTCACACATTTGCTGATTGCTTCATGAAGACGAACTGACATTGATCTACAAGAATGCTTGAACAATTACAAATGCTCTGCAGTACCTCTTTAGATGTTCAACTTAGATGGTATAATGGTTTCAACACTTTAGTGTAAAATATTTCTTAAACCATAAAACAAACACATTTTTGATTCTCACTTATGATTCATCGTTCTACGTCGATGCCTAAGGGAAGACAAACATATCTAGTTTTATTATAGATGGTCCTCACACCACCTATGGCTCCCACTATTCACTGTTGCCACACTTCACTTACTTATATATTGATCTGGTGTCTCTCCAGTATTGAGGGCACGATGATCTTTTTCCGTATTGTTGTGATTGATTGTCTGAGAAAGAAGAGTGTGAATGAAAGGAATGTAGGGGTGAATGCGTCTGGATCATAAGTGAGAATCAAAAATGTGTTTGTTTTATGGTTTAAGAAATATTTTACACTAAAGTGTTGAAACGTATTAAAAAAGAGTGAAAAGATATGAAATGAATCATTTGTCAATATTTATAAAGAAAGATACATGAATATGTTGTCATCCTCCATCCAAGGGTCCACTTCTGTTGTTTGATAAGGAGACATTGGGCCTCATTACGAGTCTGGCGGTAACCTGCCGGTTTTTCTGGCTCAGTGCCCACCGGACTCGAATTACCATTCCGCCTCTGTGATTCCTGGAATTACCGGGGCATTACAACCCCGGTGACCCGGGAATTCCAGAGACGGAATTCGGTAAATCCCGATTCACATTGAGTCCCGTAGGACTCAATGGGAATGGGGACCATGGAAACACCGGCACCATCTCATGATGGTGCCGGTGTTTCCACGTCTGCCTGCAGGCGGGCAGTGTTAAACCCGCCATGTCAGACCTGGCGGGAATGACACCTCCGCCTGCAGGACTCGAGATCACCTAGTATGAAAATAACGGTGGCGGCAGCTTTACCGCCACCATTATTTCCATACTGGTTGACTCGTAATGAGGCCCATTGAAAGTACATAAGACACAAAAATAATTAATAACTCTAATTATGCAGCACGTCATCATGCTACTAGCCGCCATACCCTTATATGGATGCTTTTGTCCTTTCACTGTGGTGGTCACTGTTTTTTCCATCTGACAGCATGTTTGCTGCAAGAGTTGTAACTAATAGAAGATGTATAGATCTCAAACATGTGTGTTCCTGTTCAAGGATGTCATTTCACCAAAATGCCAGGGGGATCGGAAGTGACATGACATGCCCCTTGACCTCTGGTGACATCACAGAAAGTGATGTCATTTGACCCTGCCCCCAAGTGGCATCCGGAAAATGATGGCACACAACCGTTCAGCCCTTGACAAAACAGGAAGTGCATTACATAGCATTGTTCCTCAGTACACTAAGAAAAATATGGTTACAATATCACTGTAATTATACCACTGTATACACTGTAATTATGCACCCCCAAAAATGTCAAATGGACAATATATAGAAATGGCTATGAATTATTGCGTGCCGTCACTGCACCCTAGTCCCTGGGCTCCCCCTCCTGCTCCCATCAGAGTCGCTGGGCTGCCTCATCCCACACCCACCCAATCCCTGGGCTATCCCCACCCCATCACAGACCACAGGCTCTCCCCACCCTGCTCCCACCACTATCCCAGTGCTCCCACCCATCCTGCTCCCACCACAGTCCCTCGGGTCCCCCACCCCATTCCCAACACAGTCCGAGGGCCAGTGGGAGCTGGTGAATTTTTTAAATGGAGGGGCATAAATAATTCCCACAAAAATGCCATAGTGACTGAGCACAGCGAGGGAAACGGAACCAATCAAGAGGGGTTCTGGGGGTACAACCCTCCTTCCCCCTCTACCCCCACTCTCCAAAATCAGCTCAACGAACCAAAACAAACACACACACACACAAACACACACTCACTTACACACTCACACAGCAATCACTCTCATTCATGCAAGCACCCATCACCATACACTCACTCATAACACAAGCATACACGTATCCATGCACATATTTAAATAAAAAATAAATTAACATAAACGTACCTTTTGCAGGGGCCTGCGTATGGGTGCTGAAATGACCCGCTCCAGGTTGCTCTGTTCGTATGTGCGAGGAGGCACAGGAGCTCCTTTTCGCACATACAGACATGCAGTGCCCCAGCCAGCATGTCCAATGAGCTATGCGAGGCTGGAGAAACAAAACGCCCCAGTCTTGCATGGCTAAGTGAGCATGTGCGGCTGGCAAACTGAACTGTCAAAGGGAAACAGTGTTTCCCTTTGACAGCTCAGCCAACCCAGGAGCACTCCCTCAGCTGGAAAAAAAGCAGCTGAGGGAGTGCTCAGTGTTTCACTGGGCTGGCTTGTCGGCTCCTCCATAATGGGCGAGGGAACCCCTTGGTGGATGCCCCTTTGCCCGTTATGGATGAGCTGCCAGGCTATGCAGCTAGTAGTTTTGACCATTGTTGCTGAATGAATATTCTTTAAATATCACAATTTGCTTACATTTTAACAAAAAACGTCCACATGGGTACTATTCAAACAGCCTCTGACTAAAGGAATGAATATCCATTTGCAACTGTGCAGCACATTTTCATTGGTGCCTGAGACATTCATGCTGGGCTCTCACGCCTCCCCTGGGATGCGGCCGCAGTTTGAATACCCCTGCTGTAATATGATATACATTTCATACAAGACTGGCTCACCATATGTAGCATTCATGCCAATGTGTATAGGCCCATATTATCAAATACCTGTGACTGTAAGGAGAAGTCAAACACAACAACCTGGACTATTGTACATCACACGGCTAAACTGTAAACAGACAGAGCATCCCGAAGAGGCCTAAACGCCAAAGCGCAGACATCCAGTGCCTGCCAAGTGTCTGGCCACAAACTGGAAACAGCAACTGACCAACACAAGTCCAACCAGAAAAACTATGGTCTGGATGGCTGACCAGAGCTGTGCCAGTGGTTATGAATGATGTGAAACCTTCCAGCCATAACCTTTCTGTTTTGCTTGTATGGCAAAAACACAGTTGTTTTTGTTAGATGGCAGATAGAGAGGGAGAATGTGTTGCAGGTCACAGTAATTGCAGGTTATTTTTTTATTTTCAAATGTAAACAGAAGCAGCACAGCTCCATGTCATCACCCTTAGAAAATGCCCTTTTTAAAATCATTTTCTATGGTCCTTTATATCTTGCTTAATGCCAAACTCCTCCAGCTTCTAAGCACTGGAACTGGAACTGAATGCTTTTTGCACTGCATCCTCTTGTTCCCAAAGCAAGTGCATTGCCCCCAAGCTGATATATATTCGTTTTGCTTGAGGAAGCAACAGATGGTTTACTCAAAGCCGGTGGGCAACTTCATGTAAATTAATTATCTCACCTTGTGTCTATCGACAGTGTGTCTGTGATGCAGGTTTGGCAGATCTGGGTCAGTTCAGACAGTGCCCAGACAGGATTAGTGGGAGAAGCCAATGGGGCATACCCCTCTAAGCATGGGCCCAGTGACTCACTGGATGTGCAAAACAGACAACTAGAAGCACTGATGAGATTTGTGTTCCTGCTGTGCTGTCACTGAGAACTTCAGGCTGCTCTTACCCATCCCCATCTAGCTAGACTTAGCCACCATCCCATTCCTGTTGCTACACTACTGGGTATGAGCTCCATAGACAGCACCGCCTCTGAACTAAACCATTCAGGCATTCATCACTAATGGACTGCCAACCTGTTAGTGATGGCGGCTTCATAGTTTTTTCTGCATCCTCATTATTTCTCCAGCTAACGAGATCTAGATTCCAGGTGAAAAAAGCTGGCCTACAAACGTGCAGGAATTACTAGGCCTTCATGCTCTTTCAGGGTGTAATATTACTGCATGCTTTATGAAGAAAGGAAAACTATCTTTCTGGAACGTTTTCAAGACTTCAGAAAAAGAAATTCTTTGAAGCTTTGGGAAGACATGGATGTCTAGAAGAATTTAAGAAGCAAGATGAACGATAGATAGAGCAATTCATTTGTCAAGACTACTCACCAGTAATAAAGATTTAAGACATTGATCAACTGCGCTGGTGGAAAGAGACGCAAAGTGAAATTATGCCGCCAGCAAGATCCTCTCTAATACCATAAATCTTAAGGACTCATTACCAGGTGATGGAGTATCCACATGCTGATCAACAACACCCATATCTCCCAGAGCCATCACAATTGGGGTGGGAGAAGGCAGATATTCAATATTCTCCTACTATGTGTACACTTCCATGTGCACCATAATCAATCATACAGCTGGTCCGGTGTGCATGCATCAAGAAATGGTGTGCTGTGCATTGCACATGCTGAGCTCAGTCAGTAAGGTGCATGGAACTGTGTAAGTGTGGTGGCGACGAAGAGCTCTGTGATAACGATTTTGTAGATGATGAAAATGAACTCTGGGACTCAAACGATGACCTGCAAAACATGAATTTCTCTCTTCAATTGTGAATAGCTATTGTAGTTTTAATAAATACTATATTTCAATGAGAAAGTTGCAAATTATTTCAAACTTTCTATTTTAGTGAGCATATAGTTGAAGTTGTGCAAGAACAGGGTCATGCCGAGTTAGGCGGACCCGGTACTTGCCCATTTTCGGGTGCCGGAATCAAGGGCCTCCTCATCCCCATTCTGCACCATAGGGCTGTATGTGGATGGGGACGTCGGATTCACCGGCACATGCAGAGTTGTGCCAGTGCATATGACGTGCTGTGCTCGCGGGTGCTGGAAAAACCTGGTGGGCTGTCAGGCACCCGCAAGCATAGCCTGCAGTATGGTGGTCCGGGAACTACGGTACCAGCATGCCAGGGTCGTAATGAGGCCCTATATCTCGTAAAAAGGTAAAAGATATTAAAACATTCCTTATATGAACTGTTCTATTCCTTTGATCATGTTTAACAAAAAACTTACCTAGCAAATTTTCCAAAGAACCACCCTAAAAGCAGTTACAGCTCAAAAATGAAATTAGTATCCGTAGTGGTGGCCATCTTGGATTAATGACGTCACACAGACCCTCTGCCACAAATTCTGACAAAACACCTGGTAAGACATGATTGTATGCTTCATTATCAATGCATCCCCACTAAGCATACCTTCCCTTCATTCAAAATCCCACAGATTGCCCCTCAAATATATGCTTCTTGAATGAGAAATCTTACACTAATTGACAATCGGCAAAACCAAAGAGGTGATGCTGGAAGCTTTACAATTCATCTTTGCCTCTGACATTGCTCTGAGCAACCCTCCAGGCCATTGTTCTTTGCCTGCCAAGCCATTACAAAAGGGGAAAGACGATATGGAAATCAGGCCTTGTCCCACACTAAAAGGGGCAGTCCAGCCCAAAACTGCTTGGTCATATCCCTTCTGCAAAAGACCATAAGTATCCCCATACATGTTTTGGCCTTTATGGCCTCATCAGTGAGGAGAAGCTTGGTTCACTAGGGCCAGCAGGCATGGAACGACGTCTGGGCATACCCATCCCACTCAGGATGACTGCAGCTAAACCAAAGAGGTTATGGCTGGAAGATTTAGAATGAATCTTAACCTCTGGTACTTATGAAGAATCCTGTAGTTCCCTCACTAAAACCCTGCCTAAAGTCTCCTCTCAGGTGGCCAGGGGAAGGCAGATGCTTCCTGATCCCAACTGTGGGGGTGGTGTACTGCAGGAGGATCACTGGGGTGGAGACAGGGCCCAGGGTGATAAGAAGATTCTGTGGGATGAGACACGGTATTATTCCTCTGATAGGGAGATTCTTAACACTAGAGATTATGGCCTATTGGCATGTTAATGTCTCTCAATCTCATATTAAATCTAAGGCTCTGAATCCTATGGTTGAAATAGCAAAGCACACTATACCAAAAGAAAGACCCTTTTTGGTATTCCAAACTAAATATACTCCCGTCTCCAAAGGGTGCAATACAAAGGATTGTGGACATGTTGTCTTCTTTAAACCATGCACAAAAAGGTTTGGGAGCTCCTCCACCGAGAACGAACATGGCCAAATAACCTGTTCTAACCACGTTTTAGCTCACTGTACCTTTCACAGAGGAAAAATATACATTTGCATATCAGTATTTGTTCCACCCACAAGCAGGCCAGCACCAAAATCTACATCAAACCATCTTCCTCTGTAAATGTTAAAACCCACAGCCCCACTGTTAAAATTATTAAGGGAATTAAATGTACCCTTGTAAAGAATCAAGAAGTAGAAAAATTGAATTTTGTTAAAATAAACTATATGTCCCATAATCCTAGAGGGACTGAGACGAGGAAGAGGGTTGAAGAGCTATGCAGATTTAGTGGCCAGGTAATTAAGCCTAGTAGCCATTGCAGGTGTCAAGCAGTTGAAACTAATGGCTCACACCTTCATTTTATTCTAAAACCTGTGAGATATCAAAGGCCCCAACAGCAAAGCAGAAGAGAGAGAAGGAGCTGGAGTAGGAGTTGGAAGGCTGGCAGTAGTAGTACCAGCGGAGCAGCACGAAGCTGGGAAGTCACTAGGAAGTAGGGAGGAACTAGGAAGAAGGGACGCCGGAACGTGAAGACAACAGTTTTCACCTGCAAGGTCTGAGAGGCTCCTGTGTTCCCAAAACCTGCATTGCAGAGGCTGTGCAGAGGAAGACGTGCTGGAAGTGAAGTTTTCCCCATGTGAGCCAAATTACTGTGATTGATTTTAGAGCCATAACCGTGCAACAGCCCATGGCCAGAAGCAGAAGGCAAGCCGAGGGTCCCTGGAGTAGAATAAACTTACTCTTAAGGTGGCCGGACCGGAGACATGCATACTGGAGAGGGATGTGGGTCCCAAGTGAGCCAGAAGTAGTAGCAGAGGTCCAGGAAGTTGGGGGTTGTAAGAGGCTATGGCAGTGATTTCAATTGAGGCAGCCAGTAAAATGGGTGCAGATGGGAACAACAAATTAGTGATTACATGACAGTACTTTCAGTGGGGTTAGTATAAATGAATGCAAAAAGAGGCAGCGAATTATGTAGTGCAGGTGAAGGCAGAAATAAAATAACACATTGAGTTCATGAGTGTCAGTGAACTAGGCTTTTATTGATGGCAGAGAAATGGATGCAAAAGGCAGCAGATTCAAAATGCAGATTTAAAATGCACTGAGCACATATAAAATGACTCATGTTATACATGAATTTCCACCTGTGTAAGTTTGCATTAAAGAAACTAACCCAGATTAATTAACTAACCATCCTGATTAAATGATACCCCATTAACTAATTAGTCCTCTTGTTAACATTGCAATGCAATGCAAGTGAGTACAGATGGAAACATCTTTTTTTTCTTTCTGAGAAAATAAATGTGCTGCAGAAATGAATGGGTTGTTTTTGCCATTTAGAGAGGTAATTGTTTGTGCAGGAAGCAAAAAGATACATACAAGCTCGTGTTAGCTGATTGGGTGGAGAGATCAGAATTCTAGAAGTTGCTAAAAACATCAGAAAGGGGCAAGTTTAGTTTTGATTGACAGAGCTCACATATAAATGTGAGGGAGAGAGAAGGTGGGGTTAGTTTTCATCTTGCGGAGAGAGGAAGTGAAGTGCAGCTGACAGTCATGTTGTGCATGGAGGGCACAGCTAAGCTGTACTGAGAGTGAGAGTTCCAGATTCTCTCCATGCAGATAGCTGAAGGGCTGAAGTGAGACTGCTGACTTTCGCTGGGCTGCCAAAAGCTGCTAATTAGCAACATTCTGCCCGCAGATAGGACGGGTCGGAGAGGGAGTCCTTCAGCACAGAAACCATACACATTGTAAGTAAGTATGGTAACTTTGAGGAGCGTACAAATCAGAGCATATGCATTTCCCATCAGTTAGGCAGATAGGTTAAAAAGGTTATTTTTAACAAAACTGTTGTTTGTATTTCTATCGCATGTTTAATGGGGAATTCTAAAAGCCGATAAAAGAAAAATAACCATGTTGTGCTGTGCTTCATATCTTTTCTCTTAGATAAATGTGTCAACTTTCCAGGCGTTGGTAAGAACAAAACAAATGTTTCTATAGTGAACTGAAATGACATTTGTTATTGCAACGAGTGTTAAAACGGGCATTGTAAAATCTGTCTTTTTCTTTTAACATATATATATATAAGAATTACAAAAGCTGTTTTATTGGGATTGTTTTATTGTGTCTATGGTAATCATGTTCTAGATTTGGGGAGGTTATTAGGAACTGGCTTAGACTATATACCGCAGTGGTAAAAATATTTACCGCTGGTGGTAGAGTAAGAAATGAAATGAGAGAACCATAAAAGTAAGTCAGAAAACCAATGTGTTTGTGTGAGTATGTTCAGCTATGCATGCTGGGAGCTGAACAGAACTGTCAACACGGTAGGCTGATGTCGTATATAAGTCATCAGCACAACATGTGATAATATTTTACTCATACTAAATGTGTAAGGCCTGGTAAATTGTACTTACAGTCAACCCTAAAACAGAATACAAATACAAAAGGGGGAGAGTTTGTCTCATCATATAGGGCAGTACTATAAATATGCTCACCCCTATTAAACCGCCATAATAAATTACCACCCAAATTTACCACCTATTTACCACGAAGATAAAATACCACCCAAGTTAGGTATTAACCCTATGACAAAAACCCCTACAGGGTGCAGAGCACCACTCAACCACAGTGTCTCTAAAGCCGGTGAGTGAAGCAAAGCGCCCCGATTCACTTCATACGCCTTTCTGGTAACTGTAGCCAGCTCCAAAGTAACTCACGTAACATGTAAAGCAAGTTGAATTTATTTGCCATCTTTAAACTCTTTGTTAACAATGGAATTGCACCATTTTTGCTTATTCAGAAAGCTGTGTTATTAGTGCAAGAAGTAAAAAGCTGTTACATCCATTGTTGAACTCTTTTTGGATTACCGGAGTGGTCGCATGTCCTAAATTGTGGAGAAGGAAAGCTTATTGAATCCATTCCGAAAATCTAACATAAACATTGTACAAGAGTGCAAGTACTAATAAGTGAAAACTGCATCAAAGGAAGGTTGCGTGTGACTAATTGTGTTTCCCAAAGGAAGTCAGAAGTTGCCTTCTTAATACTACACAGGAATACAATTATATTCATCACTTTAAGTTTACAATTCTACCTTAAAGAGTGGTCGTGTGTGCCCCAATTATGTTTTCATTTTGAAGACTGAACCTTGTATTTTATCCAGAATTGACATTCTTTATTATTTCAAGAAATCACAATACTGTAGAGAAGAACAAGCATTACCCAAGCCAAGAGGCAAACACTTTTCCTAGTGAAACCAGTCTTGTTTAAACCAATCCACCTAATCTCTGAAGTTCTCAGCCGTCCAGTGGCCTCCGGTATAAGTGTGGCATTGTTACCTGAAGCTGAAAGAGTGGCACTATGGCTTCTGGGTAATTACTTTGACAGAAAAGGTGTGAGTAAAGCTGGGGAAGGGGAGCTGGGTGCTTGTAAAGACTATTTAGATGTTAACCTGTAATGCTGAAGATTGCTGAAGCTGAAAGGAAGTACGTCTTGTGGGCAGAGGCAGGTTATTCTTGTTGCAGTCAGGAGTGGTTTGAAGTAGTGCCATACTGTGGGACAAAGGTGACTGTTCTCACAGTAAAAGTGTGGTTTTTGAAAAGGAAGCATCATCCCAAAAGAGAAGCATCCTGACAAATATATCAAATGTACTGCAGAAGTTCAAACCAATTGTAAAGTTGTAGCTGGTGAAGGCCTAAAAGTAAATATTTCGTTTGAACTGTGACAAATCATTTTTAAGAGAGGATAACCAGGATTACCATTGGTGCTATTTTCTGGGGATCATTTCAACCAAATCTACAGAATTGTTACCAGTGGATTTTTGTTTGACAAACATTTGCTTTAACATGGAACTGATAAGAACTGGTTCAAGACTTTTCTTTTCCTTTGAACATTTGTGTTGTTGCCTTTAACTTCTTAAGTGCCATGGACGAGTATGCTTGTCCTTTTTACATAGACTTGCATAATAGCCTGGGATAATAGCCTGACAGTTAAGGGGTTAAAACCATGGGGAAAGGATTTTACCCAGAACAGATAGAGGTCATCCAGATATTATTTAATATTGTTTTATTATCCTGTGTTAATTTATAATTGTCTTTGAATGTTTGTTGTTTAGAGTGAGGGCCAGTTTAACCATGCTAGAGATTGTTCCCTTAGCCTTTAGAATAGGTAGGGAATTCCTTCGTAGAGTAGTGCAAGCAAGGCTTTATTTGGAAATGGTTACTTTAATAAAATGTCTTAATTTGAGAAAACTACAAACAGTTGTCCCTCTCACATTATTGACCCCTCACATGTTGCTATGGGCAACCCTTCTGACCACTGTTCTTCACCTGCAAAGCCATTAGAAAAGGGGATAAGACCATATGTAAATCAGGGCTTTGTTTCACTACAAAAGGGGCAGTTCCTTCCGAACTACTTGGTCACATCCCTCATGCACGAGATTACAAGACTTCACATCCTCATTGGGCCTCATCAGTGAGGAGTAACGTTGGTCTCTAGGCCCAGCACACACAGGACCGGCCTCATCAGTGAGGAGTAACTTGGGTCTCTAGGCCCAGCAGACATGTGACACTGACCAGGGCTTTTCCTACCTGGTACAGTATACATGCCACAATTGCCTTGTTCAGAGGATTACATTCCATGTGTTCATTTAAAAGGGAACCACCCATACACAAATATTTCTTGATGTGCCCCCAGCATGGAGTGGTCTAGCCCAAGCTGGTAAGACACATTCCCTCTGCATAGGAGATTACATCTCAGGCATTTTCACTCTTATTTGACCTCATCCCTAGAGACAGCTAGCAAGGGGTCCTGCTCTCGGCATGCTTGCCAAACTTAGATAAACCCACTGACAAAAGCAAAAAGTGATGGATGAAAAGGCTTGTGCTCACACTAAGTAGGCATGCTTGAACTACCCAAAAAGATGTTCATGGGCCCATTGAACCTCCTTTTGGAAATTTGAAACAATGCAAGGTGGTTCAGGAATCATTGTGACTGCCCTTGAATGTCTGGACATCCCCGTGCAATCCTTTGGCCTCAAGTGACGCTGAAAACATCAGGAGGGATTTGAGTTGATTTTAGAGTCAAGAAAGGGAAGCTCAAGGTACTTTGCAGTCACACATCCACAGTAGCATAGCTCAGCAGATTCACATAACTAGTGCAGATAATATGTGAGCATCCTTAATGTAGCCCCTGGTTTCTCTGCTCTGGCCTGGGCAGGGGGAGCACATCCTTCACCCCAGTCCAGGGACGGATCTACGGGAACCAACCACCTCACATGGCACACTAGCAGGACAGGAAGGGGCACGGAGAAACCTGCAAATGAAATATATGCACAACAAGAGATGCGCTTTGCCCTAAGTCCTTACCTTCTCCTCTCCATGAGGCATAGGCATCAAGGTGGAATGTTTAGGGATCCCAAAGAGAACCACTTTGTATTTATAAAAAACACAAAACACCTTTTCTTAAAGAACATTGCCATAAACATTTTCTTTTATTCTAAAAGCCCTCATCTTTGTCTCCGTGGTGTGAGTTCTTTCTGGCGTATCGGCTCAACAGCCCTCCCTTCCATAGAAGAGTTAGAGGAGGACCCAAAGGGTGGACCAGATGTAACAGACCCTGACCTATACCTAGCACCACCCACTGTAGAGGGGGGCCAGTAGATGGCCCCCAGTAGGTGGTCGCACCACCTGAGCACCTCTGGCAGGCCACCACTTCCATTACCTGCCCCACGCCAGGGTATCAACAACACTCTATCTTTCCTACCCCTAAACCACTTTTTCCCACCTTGCATACATGGCGCTAAACTTAACACTACAAACCTTTCCCTAATTAACTATTAAAAGACACTATATCTAATAGCTGTTACTTTACATTCTTATACATATATGCATACACAAAAAAAACATATAAAAACATATTATTATGCATGGGGTGAAAGCTGCTGCCAGCCACCCCATCTCTGTAGCTCTTGTTCATGGGTGCTGTCCTTGGTGGTGGATGGAGAGGTCGGCCCCTGATTAAATTAGTTGCTGACCCAGTCTGTTGTCCCTCCATAACTGTTGTTCCTCATGGTTGACCCTGTGCACCATGTGGGTCCACCTGCTATCACTGCATGGCCTGTGCCTATAAAACTCTCCTTTTAAGTTGCCCTGTCCACCACATGGGGCCACGTCTCACCACCACAACCCACAGCCTGTTGTTATCTTCTGTGTGGCAGACCCATGGCCTGGGGGTCTGCTGCATTCACAGGCCACTTCGCTGGTGCACTTTAGTATTTTTTAGGTGGCCCCATGCACTGGGGACCACCCAAGATCACTGCTGCGACCTGTGACCATCTTATATCTTCTTGTATTTTACTTTACTTTACTTGGGTTCTTATAAAACGCCCACACACCCAGAGGACCAGGGTGCACTAAAAGACACAAAACATCAGATGACATAATGAGAAGAGAATGCAGGAAACCGGACAACTCTAGTCTACCCCTCTGTTAAAGAAGAGAGTCTTGGTCATTTTTTTTTTTTAAATGAGCCAAACTGTGAGCAGTTTTAACTTAGATGGGAATCTCATTTCAAATATGAGTGGCCAGAAAGGCAAAGCTGATGCTGAAATATTTCTTTAGGATGTATCGTGGTACAGAGAGGAGTTGGAGTTCAATGGAGCAAAGGACCCTCCTGACTGGTGCATGCCTCAGACACTCCGCTAGGTAGTCGGGGCCAGACGATTCAAACATTTGAAGGTAAAAGTACAAACTGTGTGTTGAATTCTTTGTGAAACAGGGAGCCAGTGCAAGGTGCGCCTTGCCAGACTCACATGATGATGCTCGTTAAGCCCGTAAATGGTTCTAGCTGCTCAATTTTTAATAACCTGGAGCTTGTTAATATTCAGGGCAGAAGTGCCATCCAGTGAGATGTTACAGTAGTCCAATTTGGAGAAAATGAAGGCTGAGGCAATGACTGCTCTATTCTCAAGGGACAACTATGTTCTAATTTGCCGGAGCAGATTGTTGTAAAAGGCACATGAGGAACGCAAGTGGGAAACATGTCTATTGAAGGTCATCTATGTGTCAAAATACACACCAAGAGTCTTCACATACTGGGACACTTTGATTGAATAACCTGCTATAGACAAATGACTGTAGAGTGCGTCTAGTTTCTTGAGCCTTGGGCCGGATCTTATAATCAGCCGTTCTGTTTTCTCATTGTTTAAGGCAAGCGCCATGCATGATTGAATGGAGGTATAGATGTTATTAATGGCCCCATTGTCTATAGCGTGATCAACTGTCAGCTTTAAAGGAACCTGAGAGTCATTGCATAGTTGGTACAGCAGACTTCCATGCTACCCAGTAGATCAAACAAATTGCAGGTTTAGATGTTAAACAGCATGGGGGAAACACAGGTTGCGTGGCCCGTGCCCTCGGGGTCCACCGCAATGATTGCAGTGGCCCGCAGCCCTTTATCTCTTTAGTCGGCATTCCCATTGTCATTGGAACACCGCCACCATCGCTGCCGTGCCTGATGCTCTCCCCCTCTCTTCATTGTGTCAGATTGAAGCATGGAGAGGCCCAGTCTTCTCCTGGAGCTGTGGCCAGCATGCCGGAGCTTGCTGCTTCACACAGGCCACCCGATGTGGTGGCCCCAGACTTTACTTCATTGCCACAACCTCTGGGGCAGGATGGATTCCGGCAACCACCACTTTACTGCCTGGGCCAGGAAGATTTGGCCCAACATAGGGCACTGCTGGGTCGGGTGGTTCAGTCCATCCCACACACGCGGCCTGTTCTGGGCTTCTTTAGTTTTTAACCCTAGACTGTCCAACGCTGCAAACCGGGGCCTTTAAGGATGGGCTCATCCGGACTGACTTCTAGGTGGGCCGAAGGCCCTCATGGCCATGCAGATGCCCATGCTGCTCCAGGCATGCAGCCAGGTCCACGGTAGTCCCAGGGAACTACCATTTGTTGCTCCTTCTCTTCCCTTCTTTTTCTCTCTCCCTCAATGTTTTTTCTCATTTAATCTTTTCTCCCCTGCACAGCCCACTTCTAGGGAAGGTGAGTTCTGTTCTTTGTTGTTTTCTCCTTAGTTCCATCAACATTTAATTTATCCCCACAGTGTGCTGGGTGGTTCCGTCAGGTTTAGGCTCCTAAAGTAAACACAAACTTTACAGGTTACACAAACACTAAAAAAAGTATTTTATTCCTAGAACCTATTGGGCCTGATCACGACTTCGGCGGTAACCCTTAAATTTGGCAGTAGCGCTAATACCGCTGGATTTAAGGGTCTGCCGAATCAGGGCTTTGGCGGATTTCGCCCCAGCTCTGAGCTGGGGGGAAATCCGCCGAAAATTAGCACTATTACCGCCGGCAGGAAATCCTCCGGCGGTAAGAGCGTGAAAATTCCCCATTGAGCCCAATCGGGAATGGGGCATTCCCGAATGGGCTCAATGGGGAATGGGGAATTACTTTCCCGCCAAACTCGTGATCCGGCGCTATTAGCGCCAGGGAGTTTGGCGGTAGGGCTATTACCGCTGGCGGTAACACCGCCGGCGGTACCGCCCAAGACGTGATCAGTCTGTATCTTTATTCCTATATTTCCTTTAGGGGACAATTATGTAGCCCTGCCTAGCTTGGCCCTATTTGGGCAACAGCTACATTAAGATCAAAGGTTCGAAGATGGGCTGGAGCGACTCGTCATCTAACACCAGCAGAGGCTGCAAACTGTGGCTCTCCGGATATTTTGGACTACAACCCCTGTGATTCATCCCTGTTAAATATAATGGCTAGGGCTGATAGGATTTGTAGTCCAAAACATCGAGTGAGCCAAATGTTGCAGACCCTTGACTAACCCTTTCAAAGTCGGTAATGATAACACCATATATTATATGGTGCATTATGTTGAATTCCTCCCACTTCCAAGTATTGTAATACTGGGTGTTAATCCCCAATTTCATGGCAATTAAATTATCGACCTTACTAGAAAAATTGGTTGAATCCACTCATTTGATATTCAAACCTGTGACTGGAGGTAAATTACTGAAATCTGTGGAAAGTAGTTAACTTTAATCTATTTTACCTGCTGTCAGCGATCCTACCATTGAAATGCCTACCACTGAAAGTTTCCTTCAGACGGCTGTGAACGTGCAGAACCCCTCCTCCCTGACCCTCAAAACATCTGTACGCAAGTTTCCTCCATGTTCACACATTTCAATTTTTCAAAGTCTGTGCCAGTACGAGGGTTCCCCAGCCCATTTGGGGAACCATGCACGGGCGGTGACTTTCGCCATGCTGCAAGTGAGGTCTATTCTGGTTCCCCTGGAATTGCTTTATTTCAACATATTATCCCTGGAACTAGGAGCAATCCGCTGAAATTAATGATGCATTGATGACCACCTTGTTTGTCATCGCAGCTGCCATTACAGATAAACCTAAATCCCCCTCCTCTCGTCCTTCGCCAGGAACTTTTCTGTCCCACCGCCCAACTGCTTGCTCTGTAGGATAATTGCCACCTGTTTTTTTTAACCTATGTATGATTCTGTATTGATATTGATATTGATTTTGTATTTCTATCGCGCTCGTACACAAGTGTTTCAGAGCGTGACAAGGCAAGGGAGGGGAACAGGGGAGAACAAAACAACGATATTTCTAGGGCCAGTGACACTGAGAACGTGCAAGTGCATGGGAGAGGGGGAGGGAAAAGTCCATGGAAGGGGGGAGAAGTGGAAAGTGCGAAACAAAGGAGAAACAGATAAATAATAAATAAATAATACAATCAACAAACAGTGGTAGTGCTGCCAGCAATTGGCAAGTGCTAGGTTTAAGGCAGCAGACATGGTAGGTCTGATAAGTGCAAGAAGAAAAGGGGGGGGCTGTATGGGTACAGATACAGACCCCAGTGCAAGGGGTGGCCCGCAGGCAGTGCGGGAGGGTGGCAGGGTGAGCAGGTACCTGGGCCCGGAGGACCGAGGGTGACCAGGTGCACGGTGCCAAAAGAGAACGGATCAGCAGGGGAGAGTGGAGGCAAAAGCAGAAGAAAATAGCAAGGTCTTGATGTGCTCCCGGAACCGGAGATGTTTCTCCTCAAGTTTTAGAGTGGCAGGGAGGCTGTTCCAGAGGGAGGCCCCAGCCGAAGACAGAGATCTACCCCCAGCTCGTTTCTTTGAAAAACAACTATTTGCCCGGGTGTTTTATTTGTTTTCTATGATAATTGCCATTTGGTCACACCTTTGTCTCCTTGTACTTCTATGAAACTATGCCTTTATTACACTAGCCTGACTAGTACTTTGTACCTGCAACAGCGCCTCAATGCCTACGGGTTGTATGTGCTCTTTACAAATGAAATAAAGAAATAAATAAATAAATTATCAGCACATGTGCACGGCTGGAAATCACTGCAGGTACAGTACGTGAAAGGCGTCACACTTTTAGCGGACTTTCCGGGCGATCACGTGGACATTCCATTGACTTGGAAGGATGAAGGAAAGGCCGAGCCATCACTGCCTGTATTGAAATCATTGATATATTTATTTGTTTGCACCCAGCTGTCTACAGCAGACCAGACAAATGGTGTGTTCGTGTGATAAGGTTCTTTCCCTGAATTCTGATCCATCTGTGTCACGCTCTTTCCTGCAAATCAGAATCTGGCCATGGTTGGGGAAAAATGCCTCCCAAAGTATCACTTCCATTTGGTGTTTGCACTATATTAATAAGGTCTTCCATCCTATTTATCTTTGATAAGATAACTCAGTGCAACCAATATATCACTGGGTTTAATACAGGCCTTTCATCCTTAAAAGTCAACAAAATGAGCACAATGGCACTGAGTTGTGAAATGACTCCCAAAATCTCCGTGAAATAATTCACTTTGTGGTCTGCGCTTCAGCTACATCAACAGAGGGTTCCTTCTACCCTTCAACTTTACATCAAACAAAATAAAATCAGAAATCTCTCCCCATAACGTATGACCCAAAACATCTAGTTGGCCTCTAGCTTTACCCTCGTCGGATAGGGTGCGTGCACCACGTGAAAAGTCAAGCTAAACTCAATGGGATTAGGGGGAGGTACCAAGCAAAAACTAGTTTAAGGCAACACATGTACAAGGTTATTAGAACATAAAATGATTCTTTCGAAGCTCACAAACTGTAGCTGTATTTGTAAAAGAAAATAAATCACATATCTTGGAAAAGGCAAGATTGGTCTGGAAACAGCAAGCTCTTGCTATTGTAAATAACATGATGTTTTCAGATCAACCTTGAGTTTAGAAACATTTTTCTTAATTGTACATTTCTTGTCTTGACTTCGTTTTTGGCTGGGAATTTAGCATACATCAACATCGACATGAACTCGGGCAATTTCTCTACACCCTACAGTGGGATCCTGCCTATTTAGGGTTATTTCCGGAACTCTGTAGCACTCATGTCATCAACTTCAGAAGAGTGAAATGCTCAGTCTTGCTTGTTAGCATCCAGGTATGCGATCTATCTGTTGCACACAGATGTCTGCAGCAGGGCCCTTAACCCAGTGAGCTGGCTTACCAAAAAGGAATAAGAAGAAAAGTTATATTGATGCAGTGCGAATCGCCCTCATTGCACGTGGGCCCTCCAGTAGGGATTCCAATTCAACTGAAATAATGCCTAATGATCATGTACAGGAGGGTGTTCATGTGCGATGAGAGTTTGTTGCAATGTTATATTTGCATTTTGGGACTTGTAGTTTTGCCTTTTCCGGATTTAAATCCAAGGTTACAAGTCACAGAAAGCACTGTGAAAACACATCTTCTGGATAAGCAACTGTCGAATTACACTGGACATGTTGGCATGCATGTATTTGGTTTTGTATTATGGTTCCTGATGTCTTTGGAATGTTTTCTTTGCCAAATACCACTCATTGCTATGGTCCTGGTTGAGAGAAAACCGAGCAAAACTCGCAAGGTCTGCCAGTCTGGCTCTTTATCAGTCCAGGAAAGAATATTCTGATCTCAAAGATTATCTGCACAGAATGAAATTGAAACCAATAAAAGCACTGTTAATGACTGCGTACTGGCACTCTTCCCTGAGCTGAAGTCAGGCACCATTGGAATAAGAGTATATCAGTAGCTTGCCATTTCTGTCCACATGACATTGAAAGTATAGTGCATTTTATTTAGTTTTGTCCAAAGTATTCTCATATTAGGAAAATATTTCAAATACAGCTATTTAAACAGTTTTGCATTAGAGGAATTGATGTAGCGTTTGACCTTTGCTTGGCAGGGGGGCTGGAGCTGGCAACTAACTGTATGGGGAATTACTTGTTCCAGTCTTGGAGGCTGAGACGTAAACATGTCACCTTATCATCACCCTTGTTTTAGGAAATCTGGTATTTTTACATTTTTGCTTTTAAACTTGCAGCCTCTGGTCCTTGATATAACAGTGCTGCATTTTACAGATATTTACCAATGTTTTAATTATTTATTGTAATGTATTGTGTGATTTGTTACGATGTAAAATCTGTGTTTGACTTTTATGCTCTATTTATTGAATCGAAATAAAGTATGTGATTGAGTGATTGTTATGGCAATGGAGGAATCTTAACGTATACTATGAAAAATAATAATGGGCAGTTTCATGGCTGGTTTCAAGCAGGCATACTGTTACAGTTTTTGTGCAGAGAAAGGATTTGGCGCAGAGTTATTCCAGCTTTAAAATCAAACAAAAATGCAAGGTTGTTTACTTTTATTTTTTTATTAACATGCATAGTAGTTAGCAATACAATTTTTGCACAACAGCAATTACCATAAATTTCACATGTAACAAAAATATAATTCCATTGATAAAAACACATGTAACACCATTTATTTATTTATTTATTTATTTATTTATTTATTTATGTTTTGCTGCATTTGTGTAACCCCCAAACCCAGAGTTATCACAGTGTTTGTAGAGAGGTTGAAAAACAGTAGCTACAGAAAAATGGTATTTAACTAACTGAAAATATTATGCTAAGATGTTAGATGCATTCACTTTCAAAGTCACAGAGGCGTCTTTATCAGATGGGGTCACATGATAAAATGAATAAAATCACACAATAGCTGGACATCTCTTTTACACAGGAAGAGAAAACAAGAGATTCTCCCACTTCAAACTGCATCGGCTGCAGTAGTGGACACAAGGGTTCCGTCCTGCATGGCCCCTTTATCTACAGGACCAAAAATGTAGGTAGAGGTGCTCACCAAAATGTCATTGGCCCTCATTACGACCCTGGCGGAGATCCATGGTGCAATTTGCACCATGGTCCATGGCGCTAAGCTGCCAACTCCGCCATGGTGGTTGGCGGACTTACCGCCCCATTCCGACCTTGGCGGGGCGGTAAGTCCCCAATCCCCATTTACCCTTCCCCATTCCCATTTTTGCCCCATAGGGTATAATGGGAGTGGGGAAGGCGTTAATTACGCCACCGTAAATGACGGTGGCGTAATTAACAACAAGTCCTGTAGCGCCATGGATTTTTCCGCCTGCAAAAAGCAGGCGTAAAAATCACCATGGCGCTACGGGAACTCGTAGTCAGGCGGAAAGGTACGCCATGCTTTACGCCGGCGTAAACCCCTTTCCGCCAGGGTCGTAATGAGGGCCATTGTTTCAGTAAGTTGTGGGACCAGTTATCTTTAAGAAATTCAAGAATGTTTAGGTGCTCCCGGTCGGCCAAAAGTATTTGAACAAGGAAAGAAAGTCCCTCTGGATTTGAGGGTTAAGACCTAGGCATACTATACGGCAACAATGCCTAATATTTGATATTTGCAGGAAACTTAAAATCTAAGAAGTCTTTGAGCTGGACCTCGAAGAAATTGGAATATGTTAATAGTTATGTTTATCTGGGCGGCTCATCGATGAGAATCTGAATTGGAAGGCTCATTGGTAAAGAACAAAGATTTAATACTGGAATTTGGTTGGTTTAGTAAGTGGTTTTATTGGAAGAAATGGGGGACTATCGGTAAAAACTGTTTTGTTGCTCTATACCATGAAAATTGTACCTGTATTGACATATGGGATAGAGATCTGGGGGCATGGTTTGACTAAGGAGCTAAGAATATTTGAGGCAAAAATGCTTAGGAAGCTGTTTCGCATGCCGCAAGCTGTATCAGTAGAATTTTTCTACCTTGACTTTGAGCTTATATGCAGTCTATTGTAATCAATAGATCTTTCATGTGCGCCGTCGATCTGATGACATTGAATAATGATACCATCACTGGTGACTATGCGAAAGCATTCTTAAGCCTTGACAATTTTATCCAATTTTGTATATGGGGGAAAATATTCACATCTTTCAATAAATGGAAACAAGGATCTGAACTAAACTTACTCCCTACCAACACTAACGAATCAGATACTGGTTAAAAAATAAGATCAAATTGTACGACCGTGAAAACAACACGGTCCTTCTTAGTACCATTCACATAGCGGTTCCTTTATTGAATATATAATGGTAAGAAATTGCTTTCCGAAGTATATTGTGGCGTTTCCTGAGGCTTGGGTGGTCAGAGAATATCTACTACTGAAATGTAATCAAAGTAAACTGTTGAATGGCTTTGGTGCCACAGACCACCGGCCTCATAATAGGTGTGATTGTAGGCTATGTGGAGAAAACACACAGGAATCTCTTGAGCATATAATGACTGAATGCACAAGCTTGAACCCAATTAGAAATCATTGTATGAAAGCCTATTGCAACAGTTTTAATTGTGATGATCCCAAACTCCTGTGGAAAATGTTTATGGATGGTAATGATGTGAATTTTATCTTTAATATGGTCGGATTTTATAGAATATGTATTGAAATATTTGAAATTTACAAACCATGAAGGATATGTTTCTTGGCTTTGTGTCTAGTTTTATATTCTGTACTATCTAAAACCTGAATGTGCATGCCCACATGTAGAATTTTATTCCTCTTAATTAATTGTATCTTTTTAATTGGATGAATTGTTTTAATGTGTATCTGTGTTTGTAATAATAATAATAATAATAATAATAATAATAATAATAATAATAATAATAATATCTTGTTTTTTATTGTATATACAAAGCCATTTTGCTGTATGTATATTAATAAATTGAATTGAATAATGCTTAATGAATTCAATCACAATAAAGATATATATTAAACAAAGTGCAGTTTTTAATTATGAGTTACTATTGCATGAATGGATAACTAAATTAATACATTTAAACTCATAGGAATTACAACTCAATTGCATTGGTGAATAAAATAAAATCAACAATATTTGCACTACATGTGCGTCATTATTTCATAAAAGTGATTATTAAATGAGTTAAAGCATTGTCCATTGTAGACCGAGATTTAGAGTTAAATAACTCTAACAGACTGATATTTCTGTTAAGAAGATTCTTAATGCCGGACAAGTTGGTGTGTCTGCAAATGTCTTCTTATACTTTGCACGACGCGTTGTGTGCCAAAAATAGCCCTTCATCAGGTAAGGGATATCTGTTATTCTTAACTGCAAGTAAACAATAATAAGGTTCTGGGAGTAAAGGTACTTCTTAGTCTGTAAGATACTCCATAACCTGTGAAGAAGAATGACTAACCTGCAATTTCATGGAGAGGTGACAGTTGAGAAACAATACATTTTCGGTATCAAGTTTGGACTGGTAGACTGTGCCTTCCAACAGGACTTGTTAATGTTGAAAGATAGCAATAACAGTGGGGGACCTATTTGTAAGTAAATTGACATTAGACAGTGTGGTCTAGCATGGACTCAGTCGCTAATGTATAGCGCTGGGTGCCACACTTAGATGAACATTTTATAAAGAGCTGATGTAGAGCTGGGTGGGTTATAGGTAACTTGCACTCACATTGAAGATCAGGAGACAGGATTAAATGGATCGTACTTCGTACAGGGCGATACTCTGTGCGTACCCTAAAAAAGAAAGATTGATGTTTTAAATTTGGGACATCTAGATGACCATGCTGCAAAACAGAACACAAGTTTAGAGGTAATGGCAGCGAATCGCAGCCCGTGAAGAGCTACATATTCAGGTGTTATGGGCTTGGTGTGTGGAATACAGGTTTTCTTCATGCAGCAAGCCGGTATATGAAAAACAAAGAGACTTACTAGGTTGCGTGGCGTATAGGATCCACCATGTGAATCGGAACAACAAAGCCCGTCTTTCCACATTCAGTGTTGTTAACTGTCAGCATGGCAAAGTTCGCGCATGCGTGCATGACTCTTTTAAAGTCATAGGCACTGAGTGTGGAAATGTTGAGCGCCATGTTTAGATGGATATAAGGCAGACTGAACATATATTAAAGTGATGTGGAAGAGGTATTATTTGAGCAAGACTAACCTCTAGATGATTAAAAGAATATAAATATAAGGTGATTTGAGAAACATCACGTACATCTATTCATTAGTATTGTTGATTATGGGAGATCTAAAATCGAAGCCTTGACTTCCAACAGAGCTGAAACACTTGGTTTGTCTCAAGAAGAAGCTTCACGCATGCTGAATCTAATCAAATCTAACCACCATGACCTGTGTTCCACCAACAAGCCTGAGGAGATAGTAAATCAGCTAGAAAGATTAATTCAGAGAGAAATTAGTCAAAAACTTCACGCCACCACTCTTTCCCAATATCACAGAGCCCAACGTATCCCTATGGGACTCAGAATTGACCTTGAACCTACACTTTTGTAAAACAGCGCTGCATTTGTTAAGAGGTGGAAATTAATTCCAAACAAATGCTCATTAGACCTAATTATCCTCACCATTGAACAATTTTCTAAATCCCTAGACACAATTGAAGTGTACCTAGAATCTACAAAAACATCTTTAGAATCTCTAATCTCGAAAGAAGAGATTGCAACTATACCAGAAGACATTAACACAAAATTGGACTATAAAAAAGAAATTTAATTCAAGAAAATCAGAAAATTTAGGAGCGATACACTTAATTTCAATTAGATCTTGTCTACACTTGGAAGGATTACTATCAACAGAAAGACTCCACACACAGTAGGAGAACTGCATTTGTAAGAAACAAACAAGTATCCCATCCAGATATTTCATCTTCGGACACATCAAGTGGTGAAACAGAAATCCATAATTCAGATTGCGACAAGGAAATCACACCAGATCAAGACACCAACAGTGATCCATAAACAGTTACTTCATCTAAGATATGCTAACCTTCCTCTTCAGCTGGACTTTGTCTTTTGTTAACCCGCGTCTGGCAAGAAGAAAAAGTCCCACCAGTAAGGTGAACTTCCCCCCAAAGAGGACCTAGTAATTAATCACAAATGAAACAGAATTTGAATGGGTCAATCCACAAAAAGGTATCTCTTTTGTTCCACACTACAGCAGTTCACTATTTAAAGAGAACATTAACTTTTTTTAAGCTGACTAGAAAGATTCAATTGAAACTGTTCTTTGATTCAGTTGAACTCAGTGAAACAACGGAACATTCAAAATTCCTCGAGATTAAGCCTAAAAGCACGTTTATGCCCCACATTCAGAATTCTCTTTTGGATGCTTTTCAAAAACAAGTACTTAAAGACTTCCAGAAACTCAACTTTCCGAAACGATCACGTTCAAATTTTAAACACTGTGAACAACAGGTGCTATCCCGGATTTTAAATAACCCGGACATCATTATTAAACCAGCAGAGAAGGGTGGTGCCCTGGTTCTCTTAGACAAAGACAAGTACAAACTGGAGATAGAGAGTCAACTTGCGGACCAAGACACCTACTTGGAAATCTTTAATGATCCAACAGGACAAGTACGGGACATCATTAAATCTGTCCCAGACGAAGCTGAGACTAATGAACACATCACACATCGGACTAAGGCATTTCTAACTAATTTAAATCCATCCATGCCAGGGATTTACGCCCTCCCTAAAGTCCACAAGAACTTGTTGAATCCTCCAGGATGACCTATTATTGCAGCGAATAATAGCATACTCGAACCATTAGCTCAATTTATAGACCTAGCCATCCAACCACTCACACACAAGTTCAAGACTTACATTAGAGATTCTAACAATTTTCTAAACAAATGACACAAAACACCCTTTGAGGAACACGTTGACATTCTGTTTATGAGGGATGTTTCTAGCCTCTATAAGAACATCAAACATCACGCTGGGCTTGAAGCCATGGAATGGTTTCTGCTTACCACAAATGAAGTCTGCAAAGCTGACCAATTGTTCGTTCTGTAATTGCTTAGGATTGTTCTTAGCAATAATTTCTTTATGTCCGAGAACAGGTACTTTGTAGAGACCTCAGGCACATCAATGGATGCAGCTATGGCCCCAGTTACTCCACCAAACATATGGCTTACTTAGAGAAACTCACATCATCAACAACGGGAGATCGAAGAAACACCTGATATGCTTTTATAGATATATCAATGACCTCTTCAGCATCTGGAATGGCTCACAGGAATAACTATTGGAATTCTTCACATTCATGGATTCACTGGCACCAAGAATCAAGTTCACAAGTAAATCTAGTTTAACATCCATTGAGTTTTTAGATGTACTTGTTTACACCAAATCAGGTAAACTACAACGTACAATGATTTGGTATATATAACAATGTACTCCCAGCAAAGTCTGAAGATAAAGAAAAACATTATTAAAGAACTGGAAAAATCTATCGCTTGACACAACATTAGCAAGACTTTTTCCTAATCCTCCCCTCTTTGCACACAGCAAGAGCAAATCCATATGAGATCACCTCATTAAAGAAGACTTCAAATAAAAAAAGGATGCAATTCGTAACTTTAAAAGAACCATACCATGTAACAATTGTAACAACTGTCACAACGTGATAAAAGGTAACATCATAACACACCCATGCAAGGGCTACAACATTACCCTCAACTACACCTTCACTTGTGATACCAAAAATGTAATCTATGATATAAAATGTCCCTGTGGCCTTTATTATGTTGGCATGAACACAAGAAAAGCTAAAATGTTCTGGTAAGAGCACAAATCCAACGTTAGACAATTATCAGAAAAATCACCAGTGGCCCAACATTTCAGTAGATTGAGACATACCATCGCTCAAACACAATTTATTATCATCGAACATGTAAGCCCACCACATAGGCTTGGACATGTCACAGGATTGTTGTTACAAAGAGAGATCTATTGGATTGATCAACTAGATTCAATGTCCCCAAGGGGAATGAATGTTGTCTGGGATTTAGCTTATTATCTATGATCTGAATATTATAATGTCAATCCCCCTTAATTTGGGAGCCCAATGTTGCTTGATGTTTGTGTGTTCATATAATGTTCAACATGTTTTTACTTTTATGACATTCAAAGGGTTCTTTGATGTAACACTGTAGATATGTCTTCTTGCAGCATATCATTTAAATGAATATAAACATGTGATGTTCCTCAAATTCCTGTCATCTACACATGTTGTTTTGTGTATCATGAGCATCGATACTATGTAAAACAATAACCTGTGATCACACAATGTTAAGCACGTCCTTTTATGTCACCCAAGTGGTTAAGTACAATACTGCAGACATGGTCTCTCATAATCAACCATGCTAATGAATAGAATTATGTGAGGTTTCCCAGATCATGTTTTATATATTCTTTTAAACATCTAGAGGTTAGTCTTGATCAAATAATGCCTCTTCCACATCACTTTAATATATATCAAGTCTGCCTTATATCCATCTAAACATGGCGCTCAACATTTCCCCACTCAGCGCCTATGACTTTAAAAGAGTCACTCATGCATACCTGGACATTGCCATGCCGACAGTAACAACACTGAACACGGAAAGACGGGCTTTGTTGCGCCGATGCACGCAGTGGTTCCTATATGACACGCAACCTAGTAAGTCTCTTTGTTTTTCATATACCAGCTTGCGGTATGAAGAAAAACCGTATTCCACACACCAAGCCCATAACACCTGAATATGCATCTCTTCACGGGCTGCGAGTCGCTGCCGTTACCTGTAGACTTGCTGTTCTGTTTTGCAGCATGGTCCTCTAGCTGTCCCAACTTTAAAAGATCAATAATCTTTTTTTAGGGTATGCACAGAATATTGCACTGTATGAAGTATAATCCATTTTTAAAAAAAAAATGTATTTGCATTTAATTAATAAAAGATTTTTACAAAAGGTTTTTTAGCATTCTTACTAAAAAAGTTCTGATGAGGGTACTTAGGACACCGCTTTCAGTTTCTTTCTTTCAAAAGTCAAATGCCCCGCTGTTGACGTCAGACTGATCAATGACCGTTTGACACTTGAGGGTTTACCGGGTTTGCTCGTTTCAGGGCAATATCTAGAAGTTTGGCTGCGGCCCTCGACCATCTAGCTGAATCGCCCGAAATAAGCCGACACCAACCCGTCTCTTCTCTTAGTACCGCTGGGTGGGATAGTAGCGGTGCCAAGTATGCCTCTCTTTCTGTAGACATCGCTGGGCAGGACGTCAGGAGGTGTCTCACTGTTTCAAGCTGATCTGGGTTTTCACATAGACGACATGAGGCTATTGCAGATTGAGATCTGATGGCCAAAATTTCCCTTGTGTGTAGGGTGTTTAGCCGAGCTCGCATGAATAATCTTCTCAGATCTTTTTCCGGGAATTTTTCACAATACTTCAGTGGAGTTTTTGGTTTATTATGGCCCGGCGGAAGATCTTTCAATAGTTTATATGACAGGATTTTTTCATTTGTCAAGATCCAGTCTTGCTGCAGTATTTTTTCTTTCACTCTGCCAGGATTTGAGATTAAGAGTTCTTCTGTGCAGGCTATCTCTTCCAGTTTGTCTTTCCGTTTCTTGACCCAATCAGTTAGAGATTTACATCCCCCTCTTTGAATTTCTTCTGCTACCACCTAAAAGATGGGGAGGCCATCTGGCAAAAGAATTTTTCTGTAGAGTTGGAGTGCCCCTTGCTCCACTGTTGATGCAAGAGACGTAAGACCAAGGTCCCGTCGGATCACCGCCATGGGGGCTGACTTTGTGAGGCCCAGCACCGTCTTCCACACAAAACCTTCCAGTTTTAGCCACAGTTCTTCAGGAAGGATTAGATTTGCGCTCATCCCGTAAGCTAAAGCAGGAACTATTTTAAATTTGTAGAATTGAAGAGCTGGTGTCCACGAAGACTTTCAGAATTTCTTATCTACAGCATTTAGTTGGGCTGTCAGGTTTCTTGTTTTCTCCTACAGGGCCTTCATAGTGGTTTTTTCTTTCAGGGAATTATCTACCCACACCCCAAGATATTTGTATTCCTTCACCACTTCCAATTTGTTGTTTTCCAGGAACCAAGCCGATGGGGTTTTGCGGTCGATTGTCGATTTGGTAAAGAGCAGGATTTTTGTTTTCTGAGTATTAATTTCTAAGTTGTTTTCTTTCATGTAGGCGGAGAGGTTCGATAATTGTCGTTGTAAACCTACTTTGGTCTGGTCCATCAGGATCAGGTCATCCACGTACCATAACCTGGATACTTTTGACAGTCCCACTCGGAAATGAGCGAATTCTCTTTTCAGAATACTGGAAGTCGCCTATAAAGGCTATGAACAAAGCCGGTGCCAGGGGGCAATCTTGCTTGACCCCATGTTTCGTGTACATTTTATATGACAGATGACCTTGCTGGCTCAGGCGGACACGCATGGAAGTTTGAGTATGTAGGGCCATGATTGGATCCAATATTTGAGTCGGGCATTTCCAAGTTCTCAATTTTTCCCAGAGTTTCTCACGATCCACCATGTCGAAGGCCTTCGATAGGTCAACCAGAGCCAGATGAACTTTCGGGGCACCTGATTTCACCCTTGCTTTAATGATATTTAGGATTAAGATGTTTATCGCCGTCCCTGTGCCCTTTTGAAAACCAGTTCTGGAAAATATCAGCTGCAGGTGACACTCTTGCCCACTTCTGAAAGTGCATGAATAACAAAGTCACGAATATTTTCCCCAAAATGTCCAACAATGCAATTGGTCTATAGTTGGACGGGTTTTCTCTGGACCCTTTTTAAAAATAGGGACCAGTACCGCTTCTGTCCAGGATGCAGGGATCTGTCTGGCTTTATGACAATGATTAAAGATTTCCCTTATGACTGCAGCCCATTCTTCCGGATGTTTTTTGATGTCAATATTGGTTCGACCATCAGGGCCCGGAGCGCTTGAAGATTTCAGTTGTGTTATTATTCTTGAGATATCTTCCACATCTGTCAGAGGGATCCAATGGTCACTGAGCTGCTGAATTTTCCTGTCGACGGATGTTGGTGGCGGCTGAAAAAGGACGCTGAAGTATGACACCCAGTTTTCTTCTGAGACCGCATTTGCAATAGGTGGTGCCTTTTGTCCATTGGTAGTTTTTAATAAATTTCAAAAGTCTCTGTGTTTTTTAAAGCAAGGGACTTCTGCATGGCTTCGGCGTCTTTCTGATACAGGCTCACCGCGTGGTGTTTTATCCATGATTTATAGTAGGTTGCTCCCCTGTGGTAATCGGACCATGCCTCTGCTGATTGGTGCCTGATTGCGAAGTTTTTCAAATTTCTTGTTTCACGTCTCATGATCACCACCAACCAATCGTAAGTGTGATTATGTACGGGTTTCTTACCCTTTAGTCGTGAAAAGCACACCTTATGCGGTAACAATAAGGGCGTATAATCTGGTCTTCTAGCAACTAGAGTGGATGTTCTGAATTCGGAATCCGTGCTCAACCTATCCTTTATGGCTCTGATGTTCTCAGCCGTAAGGCCCAGTCGGGATTGTTGCTTGTGTGGTTCCACTTCCGAAGCGTAAAAAAGCCTTTCCAGTGCCTGTGCGCCCCAAGATAGTTGTAGCAGATTGTGGTCGCTTTCAAGCGTTTTCAGGACTTTGAAGGACGAAATAAAAGGGATCAGGCCTTCAGTTACAAAGATATAATCAAGAGTAGCAGAGGATATATCTCTTTCCCATGTTGGAATCTGAGGTTCGGAGTCTGTTAACGTTGCTGCATTGAAAAAGTTTCTTGATTTCATCAGCTTTGACCATGCAAAACCTCTTTTGTCTGCCAGGGAGCGGGTCGCTAATGGTTTTTCAGATGTTATGTGTGTTTTACATTTAGCGTTTAAGTCACCGCAACTTATGATATTATCAATATTAAATTCTACATTGATGGAATCAATGACTTCAGCCACGGAGTTGCACATTTCTTTTGATGATGTTCTCTTTGGGTTCCAATACAGGTTTATCATCGCAAGGTCTGAAGTGATCCATAAATCCTGCACTGGGTCATAGCACTGCCATGAAGTTAGGGTGCCAAGCATGCCGTAGGCTTCAATGATTTTGGTTTTAGGCGTAATCCCTGAGCCTATACGAATAGCCATTAGGAGGCCCGAGGATGATCTTCCCATTAATGATCTACAGGCTGGAGAAAGTTCTATTGCAAATCCATCTAATGTCGGTGGGTCTGTTAACCAAGTTTCCTGTAGACACAGGATATCGAAGCTCCCTAAATATGTGTCGCTTGGGCGGGTCACGTGATTGAAGCCTCTTGTGTTCCATGATGCCTTAACCAGATCTTTTTTGGCCAATTTAGGGGCCAGTTTCACTCTAGACGTTGGAAGCTTTGGAGGGCTTCGTGTTCGCTGCTATTTATTGTGAGTTCGCCCAAACATATCCGCCAACCACTTCCATGGTCCCTCTGAGACTTTAGCCTTCTTCTGACACATTTGGTTTTTAATAAGTTCCTCCCGTTTGTCTATAGAGTGGTTTCTATGTGTTGCACTCTGCATTGTTTTATAATGGATTCACTGATGAGGACTCCGACCGTTGGTTTCCCAATTTGATGAAGATTCGAACTTTTCATCTTCTCTTCTCCAGTCGGAGTGTTACTGGCCGTTTCTCGGCAACTGGTCTCTAGTGGCTCTACTCCTCGAGGGGTCTAGCCAACGATTTTTGTTATACAGTGCTTCAGTTCTTGAGATGTAGTGGGCCCTTGCCGGAGAGACCCTCCTCCGAGTTTCTTTTTCTGGCTGTTTTCGTGCTGGTTTGGCTACTGAGAAAAATTAAATCCTAGTTTGTGTAGATCATTGGAAACTTCTGAAGGGATTTCTGCTAGAGCTTCGTTTCTTATATGGATGAATGCTTTTGCTATATGGTCCCGATGATATGGTTCTACCAACTTAAAGTCGTTTGTCATCAGATGTTTTAACTTATTAATTTTTGCTAGGGTTTTGAGAACCATTTTTCTATTCAGGACCATGTACCCTTCTTTAGATGACATTTGTTCAAGTTTGAAGATTGTAGTTCCTGCAAGTTTTTCATCAAGTTTCTTGGATCCTTTTGGGAGCCATGAGTTTTCAACGTGCTTCAAAGACCTCTGGGCGTCCTCATGGTGATAATTTTTCTTTTCTGAGATAAAGGTCCTATTTTGTCTTCAATCTCCAGGGCTCATTTTGTGATTTCTTTTCGGTTCCATTTGACCCTCTGTGACCTCAACTCGTTGATGCCTCAGTTTGGGAACTTCTTTACCATCCCCTACTTCTTCGAGGGCATTCGATGAGGTGCTTTTGTTTGCGGGTATTGAAGCTGATTTGGGTTCTAGTTGGGGTGATAAGGCTATGATTTGAGATTCTTCTGGATTGTCATAGTGCTGAGACAGGTTCATTAGATCACTATTTTTCTGAAATTCCTCAATTGTTTTTGGAGATGTAGGCAGGGTCTGATGATCTAGTTAAATGGGAGGAGTAGTTAGGGGGCGTTCAGTCACCCTTAATTTCGCCTCTTCTTGTTTCTTTCCTTTTGTTCCAGCACCTAGGACCAACAATGGATGGGATGACTTTTCTTTTCTTTGCTTTGCTCCAGGTGTCGACACATGTTTGGTTTGTTGAATTTGAATTTTAGTTGGTTTACTTTTTTGCGACTCCAGCTCTGTTCGCTCTTTTAAGGTCCTAGATTCCGATATTACAAACAGATTCCGCACTGACTTTGTTCCAAAGATTGGGGCCAAATCCTTATGGAGGGGTCCTTCGCTGGTCTGGGACGCAGTAGAAATTAATAATGAAGGAACTTGAGCGACGTGATGCCTTTTCATAAGCTGGTCTTCCAGTTTGGCAATTTTTGCCTCCATGGTCACCTGTGATAGCGTGGTTTTTGTGTCCAGAGCTGTTATAAAGCCTTCAATGAAGGTCAGTTTAGCCAGCATTACAGATGATATAGAGGTGTTATCTTTGAGTGCTTCATTGATGGACTCGTAGAGTTTAGCAAAGGGATTTAAGGCAATTGTAAATGTTGACATTATTTGTAGTGGATCTATTTTTTTTGCTGGGGGAGTCCTTCTGGACCAGTGCTGATGTTTCACTGAGTCTTCAACTAGAGACCGGCGTATGGAGACCCTTGTCGCCGGCGTGGACCGGGACTCTATCTATACTTCTTCTATCTGTAGACAATAATGAGTCTTGAGCACGAAATTCTTCCTCTGCTTGGCGCCCTTTGGAGTGGCGTGAAGATTCTTGTATATGGGCTTTGGTCCATGTGTGTCTGCCTTCTATTAGTCCCGCTACAGATTTTGCAAAGCACTGGTCTTCTATTGGAGTGTTTGGCAGTGGAGGACTAGCTATCCCCTGGGTCTTGGGTGCCGCTGATCTTTTCTTTGCTTCGCACCTAGGTGGCCTCTCGCTGCTATTATGAGAGCTTAAAGGGGCCGACGGGTGTGAGGGCATCTCTGCACGAAGGCCCTGGACCGGTGTGTTTGACATTTCTTAAGCAATCATTTCCTTTTGAACTGGTGATTTCGGTTTGGGGTCCGGCCTTGGGAAACTTTGATCAGTCTTTCGTGCTTTGCTTGCAGGCAAAGTGTCTTGAATGGCCTCCAGGATCTCTGCATCGGAGAGCTCCGAATCGCGATCTAGTTTCCTTTTATGTTGGTTGAGAAAGTATTCTTTAAGGGAGGACGATATCAAGGGAGTTGGGAAGCACTTTGTACTCCCTTGACTTTTGGGCGCCATTTTTCTTTGTTTTTTCATATATATTTTATTTGGTGTAGACTTTGTTTTTGCCGATCCTTTTATGTTTGACTCCATTATTGCGAGACCGGCAGGCTTGTTTGATGCTCGCTGGCAATTTCCCTGAGCCTTTGTAGGAACCATTTCCATGTTTGGGTTTTGGTCTTTGGGA
Source organism: Ambystoma mexicanum (assembly GCF_040938575.1). Taxonomy (NCBI): domain Eukaryota; kingdom Metazoa; phylum Chordata; class Amphibia; order Caudata; family Ambystomatidae; genus Ambystoma; species Ambystoma mexicanum. Next base: position 451,059,599 of record NC_090931.1, read on the forward strand.
GTGGCCACATTCACAGAGTCTTCGATTGTCTGCGCCTGGTTCGCAGTCTGTATGGATGCTGGAGAGAGGTCCAGAGGCCTGTCTTTTTTGGTCGAACAAGCTTCCAAAGCTTCCTCGTCGGAGCTCCTAAGGTCGTGAATTATAGATAGGTCTTCTTGATCGGAAATCAACGAATCGCATGAAGCAATTCTGTTCGGTCGGTTGAGTGAAAAAGGAAATATTTGATTACCACTGGGTGGATTGATACTTCTATGGAACAGTGCTGTCGTTTGACCATTGACTCGGGAAGAACCGGAGCCTGTTTGTCTCAGAATCTGTTTCCAACCCCATTTTCCACAGTCGGGGGGTTTTGTGATAATTGCTACATATCATCTTCTGAGGCTAAGGGCACATTTTCCGTCCCCCGCCGTTCAGGCTCCTGCCGAAGCCGTCTTCCGACAGCCTCAGGCGAGAGACCACTCGTCGACACGGTGGAACAGTTGGGGGTCTGAAAATCTGTTTGCTGGATCTCTTGCGCTGCTGTCTTGTCGGCCATTTGGTTTGTACCTTCGCCTTCGACATCAGAAGCCCAGGGTTCCGCGAAGGGTGGTGGCCCCCCCTGGGCCGATGAATCCACTCCACCACCCGACGCTTGGCCTGTTTCGTCACCGTCACCTGGTTGAGTATAAAATGAGAGAGTCGTTTGCCGGCAAACGACTCTCTCATTTTATACTCAACCAGGTGACGGTGACGGTGACTAAACAGGCCAAGCCAATTTTTGATTTATTGAAGATTTTTGAGCCGCCATGTTCTTTAAGGAATCAACCACAGCCGGGCTTGTTTCCGAGTCGGCAGCAGTAACGATCGGGGATACAGGCGGCAAGAGACCTTCTCCCCCAAGTTCATTTAACAGAGTGTCGCTTCGGAGCCACTGTTTCTCAAGGGTTGCCTCGGACGGAGTCGGCGGCACCATATTAAAGATGGCAAGTCCCGAATGTCCCGCAAATCGAAGACCAGAGAATCGCAAAGCAGCAGAAAGTGAGGTAGGAAGAGGTAGGTTGTTGGATTAATTTTCTTACACACCCTGAGCATATCAGCTTTTTTATAAAATAGTGGTTTAGACGTGAGACCCAGCACTATAACTTAGCGACTGAGCCTGTACTAGACCAGCGTCTGTGGAATAGCACCCTGCACCAGTATGTTGAATAGCACCCTGCACCAGTATATTGAATAGCACCCTGCACCAGTATGTTGAATAGCACCTGCACCAGTGTGTTGAATAGCACCCTGCACCAGTGTGTTGAATAACACTCTGCACCAGTGTGTTGAGACTAAAACATTGTCAGAGGTTGAAGTGTGTTTTTGCAGCCTCCATGCTGGTCTAGGGTTGTACAGTAGGTCAACCAGAGTTACTTAGGCTTACTTTTGTGCATATTTGGAACCAATGCCGAAATATTCCCTAAACCTCCAAGGTGTCATGCCCAAATGTATCCTAATGTTGACTTGTGTTTGACAGTGGCTGCAAATGGCTGCAAATACAAAAATATGTTGCCACTGTTAAAATGGTGGAATTTCCACTGTTGGCTTAGCAGGCATCAATCATTTGTGCTCAGACTTTCAAAGCCACCAAATATGATGCCTGTCTCCTAACTCATTTGGGGTTCTGAAACATCATGTGCAGCAGTCATATGTGAGAGGTGGTAACAACAGGTCATCTTCCAGCACTGTCGATGTGGTTGCCATGAATACTTAGGCTCAAAGTATGCTGTAGTGTGTCTTAAATCCTGTGACTATGTTAAAAAAACATTTTTCAGATTGAGAATGTTCAAGTGGTTACAGAATCCATGGGTGGAATGAGAACCAAAAGAGGCCCTTGAAATAATTTTCAAAGTGGCCCCATATTACATATTTTCAGGAAGCTCAGCCCTTTTCATATAGGGACATTTTGAAATACCACACACAAAAGGCCCAGGGTGCAGAGGCCTACCGGGAAATCTCCAGAGTTCCCTTCAGGCCAGTCCACCCCTGACAGGATCCTGCAAGTGCTCTCTACAAAACTTCCTGGTTGGAAAGGGTGGAAGAATGGACTCATCTTCTCACTGACCCGCCCTCCCAGCAGCCCACAAGCAGCCCCAGACCTGCTTTCTGGGTTGAGACACTGTCCAAGCCGTTTTAGCCATGCTCGACTCACTTCATACACGGGCGTCTAGTGCTGCTTTTGGCACTCTAAGCACTTTGAATCACCTGCTTTTCTAGTTTACACCTACTCGACCAATTGAAGCCAATTGTCTTGCTCGAATTCATGCAAGGAACTGTCTCATTGCGTCTCAACTGCTGTCTCAGTCCACCGGAAGCATCGCCTCGACCTGAATGCCGACTTGAGGTACTTGGAGTCATCAATACGCCCATCTCAAACATCAACTTGATTCAGCAAAAACATTGCCTTGATGCAAAGTTAATCACTGGCTCCATCTACTGGAAGACATTGACTCAAACCATCCCATATCTGCCTCATTCCTCTGGGAGCCTTCCCCTTGAATCATCTTGATGCGAACACACCATTTGGAAGTACAAGTGTATCATCTCCACACCGGCTCGTCTGCACCCAGAAGCCTGGCTTGATGCTGTTGAGAACCAAAGACAAGCATTACAAGGTATCTGAAACAATCTTGTCCTCCATCTTCTGCATAAAGGGCCCTAGTGATTGAAAAGTGCCTTTTCTAGACCTTCTTAAAGACACCTTCATTAACTTTGATATTCGCTGCTGGAATCATTGCCTGAGCACACCTTTCTACAGACTGAGGGTTCCCCTTTTATTCTTAAAGTCATGTTTCCTTTTGTTTTCCCTTACATGGGATGGATATTAGTGCCTTTGTTAGTTGTGAGCTTTTTTGCTACTTTAATTAAAGATATCATTTTTATAGAAACTTAGTTGGACATTCTTTTATTTGGTACCACAGTACTATTGTTGTTTGGGTTGCTTCTTTACAAGCTTGCACCTCTCCTGAAGAGTATAGCCTGCCTCAGCATGTGCTACCTAAGAGACGAAGGAGGTGTACCTGTTTCTTTGTGCCCGTTTCACCTTTCTGATTGGCATAACTGCTGATTTAGAAGTAGTGTGGGGCTCAGTAGAGGTTGTATTCACTAATCCTCCCTGTATTCCTGTAGAGCAGTAGTTATTGTGTCATAGCCAGCTTGGGGTTTATCACAATAAGCACCCTGGGCAAACATCCAGGTTGCTGCGTGTCTGTTTTTGAGGGAAAAAATGGGCCATGAGGAGCCTGCAACTCGTTTTATGCCTTAAAAATGAACCTAATGCTCCAGTCCGATGTCCTTTTATATTTCCATGTTGGCATTGTAGGGATATTCTGCATTACACACACAGATAATAACACATGTGTATAGATAGCAGTGTTTCGAAGGGAAGCAACGAAATGGGTGTAAATGCTGATGACAGTGTTTTAAAAGCAGCCCATTATGAAAGGTGTGCAGATGATAGTTGTTTTTCAGTAGCAGCCAGTAAAATGGTGTTCATTTTAAAAGCACTCAGCAAAATGTTTTTAGTAGCAGCCAGCAAATGGGTGCGAGTTTTAAGAATACCAAACAAAATATGAAGTCATTTTAAAATGCAAATGGAGAGAATTTAGGGACACTGGTCAGGGGGTTAATGGGATTAGCCTGAAGGTAGAGAAGAGATGTGAAATTACATTGGGCCTGCAGTGACAAAACGGAGTGTTGGCAGAATTCAATGTGCATTATACATTCAGATTATGAGGATTCCAATCTGTGTAAATTGCATTGTGAATGAATTTCATTAACAAAATCCCCACTAATTAGAATTCCTTATTAACATGGCAATGCAATGAACACAGACTTGGATATACTCTGTTTAATATTTTTCATGGAGAAAAAAAAATATGCACATTAAAAAAAAAACAGATGAATAGGTGCTTCTTGTGCAACTGAAGCTTTCATTGTTCTCTAATGTAATGATTTGTTACATGTAAGCCCTTGTTATGTGATTGGCTAATGTGGTCAGAAGTTCTGGAGGTGTCAGAACTATGTCAGGGAAGGCAGAGCTAACTTTGATGGACAGACAGAGAAGATATAGGTAGTTGAGCAGAGGGGAGTGGGCATTCATTCTGGGATCCTGCTTCCTGCTGGTGCCTCCATAAGGCGCTGGCAGGAGCGCTGCTGGGCTGCTATCTGAAGATAGTGCTGGGGAGGTGACGCCGGCTTTTAAACATTCCTGAGGCAGTGCAAAGGCTGTGGTACTCCAGCGCAGCTAGCCACTACAGAAGGAGGTAACACGCAAACGCAGAAGCTTCACAAATCTTTGTAAGTAAGGTATATATAATTGAGGAGTACGTGGGAATGAGTGCATTGCATTTATTGGCAGACGGCATAGGGATCTAGGTTTGAAAACAAAAATGTCATATTTTTCTTTCTTTCTTTCTGCACTTGTTTAAAAAGAACTGCATACCACGTTCAACATCTCTGCCATTTTGCAATGTGTTTTTTTTTTAATCTCTTAGAGGCTCGAAGCTGTCCCCGCAGTTGGTAAGAATATGTAACTGTAATATCATGAAATGTAAAATGTTTCTTCCGATTGTGCAATGCAGAGTGTAAAGCAAACAATAACAACATCTGCAATTACCAAAATGAGACTGGTGCTTGGTTTTTGTGTTTCATTTCATGCTTCTGATGGTCACTGTTTCAAGGGGAAGGAGTAATTGGGAGGTTTTGGTTTTTACACCACAGTGATAAAATATTTACCGCTTTTGTTACCGCAAAAGGTAAAGTTAGGAAACAAGGAAAAGTATACATATGCCAGATAGAAGGTTGTGTGTGTGTGAATGTGTTTCACCCTGCATGTCAAAAGGGGGAAACTGTGCCCTCCAAAGCACCTAGGTGTCAGTGTAAATAAACCAGTAGCATGAGCTACATGCAATAAGTTGCATTCTGTATAATCTTATTGGGTTCCCTAAAAGTGTGCCAAGTCCAGAGGTTATCTACCGTCAGCCCAAGGTATGTCATAATTATAAAAAGGGAAGATTTGTCTTATTATGGGGTGGAATTATAGAAGCCATGCTCACCACTATTCCACAAGAGTAAGATACCACTAAAAACTACCACCAAGATAAGATAGTACTGGACTATTACCAAAGTAGGATAATGCTGAGCTATCACCAACGGTAAGGCCAATTTACTGCCAAAATACCACAATACTAAAATACAGCCAAATAAGGAATTCTGAAGACAAAATTTCTAACAGCATTAAACAGAGGGGCAGTAGACAAGTCGTTGAGATGACAAGGTAGCAGTGGTGGATTTGGCAAAAAACGGGACCAGAAGGAGGCGGGTTCACTGGTGTGCAACATGTGGTTTGCAGGGGTTAGGTGGGTGCAAGCGAGAGCAGCCAAGGGCTTGCTCTGAAAATAGGCTTATACTATCAAGTATAATCCACATTTGAGTAACCTGATTGGTTTGTGTGCCTACCCATTTAGTAATATGTGTAAGGATTCAGCTCTCTTGGCATAGTATAATCTGCAGTGCATTGACACTAGTCTAAGGAGGACCTCAGAAGAGGCTTTGTAGTTGGGGGAAGTTTCTTAATGACACCTCCACAGACACAATAAGGCAGAGAGTTGCTTATTACTTAATTTAGATCAACATCTGCTGAAAAACGTGCTTTGTACAAATAATGATGTTTGAAAATGTTTGACAGAGTTTTACTGTACTTTGACTAGCAATGAAGGTACAGTCTACATATATAGTAACAGCATTGATAATAATTGATGGGCAACCATGAGTCCTGGTGCACTTCGTGGTCCACTTGATCTTCCCTCGTTAACCACTTGCCCTCTTCCACTTGGTACTCCTTCATCGGCCCTCACTTCTACATGCGTAAATTGTGCTCACTGTCTGGGCTGAGGGGACCAAGTCCACTCCTGTGAAAAGATTCTTGTACTTCATCCATGAGGCCAGATGGGTAGCATTAGAATTTTCTCTTCGTATTTCCCCAAAGATGAAGACCATCTTGCGTACAGCATACCAGCCTTTCCCTGTACTCAGGATCGAGCTGAAGCATAGTCTGATTGGAGAGTGGGCTAAGACAGTGCTGAAGAGTATTAATTCTGTTCACCAGCTAAGGGCCTTGCCAAAATCCGCTTTGAAATTCGTCCTCATAAACTAGACGTTTTGACAAGGAGTCAGTTCAAATTATGTACAATTAATTCGAAACCCGTGGCTTTGGAGGACCACATACACTCAATTCATGTGACAGATTACCTCTTCCCGAGAGGGGGATTTTATAAGCAGGTCATCCAGTTAGGGGTGGGTGCAGAGCCCCTTCTTACGGAGGAGATTGACCAATGGGGCCAGGAGCTACATGAACAACTGGGGTGCTGAGGACATTCCGATTGGATGAACTCAGAGCTGACACATCGAGGAGCCCACGTCAAACCGTAAATAGGATTGGGATGTACAGGTAGGCCTCCTCCAAATCTACTGATGTCAGCCAATTTTCTGGATGGATTATGGGCACAACATATTGAGGAGTCTCTTTCTAAATGGGGCAACACTTGATGCAGTGATTCAATCTCTATAGTTCCAAGACAAAGCAGAATTTGACTCCTGACTAGAAAGATAACTGGATAAATCCCACCTTGCTTCTTCGAAAAGGAAATAGGAACAATAGCTCTCTTTTTGCGAAGGCTTTGAATTCCATCTTTCTGTGCTCATAGTTTCACCACGTCACTGCGCATAATTGTTGTCCATACCTTTGAATCCAGAAAGGTTTCTATGTATTTCAATGTCCTGCCATGCACTTTGGAAATGGTGGATTCTGACCTTATTGGATGATCTTCCTTATATTCAAGCCTGGGAGGAGTGTCCCGTGTAGAGGGCAGAATAGTTTGATGTCCTTTACATGGCCTAATCTTGCCACTGCCACAAAACAGGGGTTCTTAGTCTGGATGAAGGAACTAGTACAGTTGAACTGTAAGGCAGGCCTTGAGAGGTTTGTCCTCTACCACTGTATGACAGGGCCTGCGTACGGTCGTTAAAAGGGGCTTCTCCAAAAAGAAGTCCAACTGGGGAGCAAGGAGGCAGGGATGAAGAAATGGTAATTTTTTTCAAAGAGGTTCTTCAAGCTGCTTCTGGTTTCTAATTGTAGATCTGTAACTTTGCCTAGCCGTAATAGTTCAACTAACACTTAATACAATACCTCCCAGGATGTTAACTTATCTTACCACAGTCTCCAACAATGAAGATAAGTCTGCTCTTTCTTCATAGCCATATACAGAGACTAGAAATCAACCAGCAATATTGGGCCCCTGTATCGTCAATAAGATTCAGATCGCAAAATTAGGTTCAAAGCGGAATATGTCGTTTTGAGGTGAGTTTCAATCTTGCAATCCATTAGCTCAGCTGACAGTTGGTCCACTGATAAAAGATGACGCATGCCAATCAGGTCCACCAGTTGGAGGCGTCCACTTTGACATTGATGAGGTATTTGGTAACTAGACTTTCCAATGGGTACAACCTGTACTGATTCCTAGATAACAACTTTTTCACAGTATCCTTATATTCTTTGAGAATTAGGTCTCTGGTGTCCCCATAGAAGGGAAATGCCATGTTGGGAGCATCTTTAAACTGTCTGAAAAATGTTTTCTCCATGTCCAGGGAACTCCAGATTAGCTGTCATGTGGTCTAGGTTTATCTTTATGTCTTGCTTTGTCACATATTTGTCATATAAGGTATCAGCTGTCTAATCTTCCTATGCTAGCTGCTGCCCCTTCCTCTTCCTCAGGAGTCTGACTCACTGCTCCCCCAACCCCCAAGCAGCATTCTCTACTCGTTTATCCCTGCAAGGGACGATGGTGTTTTATCAGTTCTTCAAGCCTTCTTCCCATGTTAAAAACAAAACCTTAGAGTATAGTCTGCACTTGTGATGATTTCTTCTTCTCTCTTGCACCCAGAGCAGAGGCGCATCTTCTGAAATGTGTGAGGGCGATCTGATGCTAAATGTGCAAGTAAGTGGAATCACGACACTCAAGGCCAGTTAGAGTCCACCAAACAGGGCTCAAGTCGAGGGTACACCCAGGTGGACAGAGTCCACCCACTTTATTGAGAGGGTGGACTCAGTCCCCTCAGATAAAATGAGAAACATTGAATGTCCTCTTTGAATTTATTAATTAAAGCCGACCTCAGGGATCAAATCGCAGTCATCAGGTTTGTAGGCCAGACACTTCATCACTGCACTATATAACGTGATGAAAAATAACAAACAACTAAAGGTTAAATGTCCCATTTTGGTACTGCAAGTCCCAGGGAAAACATTTGTATCGGGTCTTGGAGGTTTAAACATGCACACCTTTTAACGTTTTAAAAAAAAAAACACATTAGAATTAAATTTCCTCTCTTGGTTTTGTGTGTGTGTGTTCATTTTATGAAAGGCAAATGCCATTCGTCCTGTGCAATTTGGGTGATTATGCAAACCCAATTTAATGAAATGTGCATATTTCACCTTGATATGCTAATTTCAGGGGACGTCACATTCCATTGTGTTTGTTGATGAGTCCCCCCACTTTAATTTTTAGGACTTGACTAATGTCACCAACTGGACCTTGGCCTCGTCTGTCCAGATCTTATAAAGTACTTGTGGCAGGAGATGAAATGGAGGGAAAGCATACAGTAGACGCTCCAGCCAGTTCTATGTGATATTGTAGAATTTTAAAGGCTGCACACAAAAAAGGCAAATGGGTGCAGCCTTTAATATTCACCAAATATCCACCCCCCTCACCCTTCAAATCGGGGGGTTTCACCCCCAAAAACCCCCTTCTGAATTGGTAATGAGTTCATCAGCCCACATGAACACAGTAATGGATTGTCTACACTGTGGGCCTCATTATAAGTTTGGTGGTATTTTGGTGCTAAATCTGCCGAAATATCACCAAACAGATTTACTGTTACTGCAACTTGATCCAGCGTAATTGCCACTGGATTACAAGTGGGGGTAGGCAGTATTAGTCCCCATTTATTGGAGTCTATAGCACTCGATTGAGATTTTGGTGGAATTATCGCTGGCGGTAATTCAGCAAATTTGCCAATTTTTTGGCAGAAAGGCTCAGAAATTACCTCGGTTTATCTTACACCTTACTTCCAAACCCATAATTTGGCTGTACGGTAATGCAGCAGTAATGCAGTGGTAACTCCTTTACCACTACATTACCAATGTTTCTGGCCACATCGCCAAACTCCTAATGTGGTCATGTATACTTAATATAGCCTAGTATACAGAGGGAAGGGTCATTATTAGCCTCAGGCCACACCTTGAAGGGGGTCATTACCCCAAGCGATATTGACCTCTCCTGAGGTCTATAAGGCTAATAGCATATAATGGTAGAAGCAATGCAGATTTTGGAGCTTTGGTGCTGATGTAAAAATGTTAGTCTGATAATGAGAAACTAAATTGACAAAATTAGTTAATACATTACATGTGGTTTTATTTTGAAGTGTTTGAATAACAAGCTTGTCTTCATACGTTAAGCATTTCGATTGCAAACGTGGTTAAACTGGAGCAGTTTTAAGATGAGCTTGCAGTAGGGGGCGTGTAAAAGTAAACAGTTTCTCCAGAAGAAAGTGAAAGCATTTTCCCATATTTTAGCTTCCTATCTGCTATTGACGTCAGAATGTTCAGAATACAGTCAATACCAGTAGTTAGTGACTGCACTCTGAACATTCTGATTGTCTGAGAGGAGGTAAATAATATATATTTTAGTTGGAGCGAAGCATTTAAGGGATATACGCACTTAGAGATAACGACTGCATTTACACATATTATAATAAGTAAGGGGTATATAAAAGATCCAAAGCACATCTAAAACCGTCCGAAAATGATTATACAAGCTCACATTTATTCCCTTTGTAAAGGGTTTTAAAAGTGAAAAGTGGTGCTTTTTAAACAAGAATGCATATAAAATAGCAGGTAATTAATTAAAACCAACATGGTACTTAAATAATGCATAGACCCCAATAGAAACAAGTATGCAGTGAAGAACTACATGTAAAAATAGGTGGGAGTTTTAGACATTCAGAAAGGTTTCAACAGAGACTCCACAAGGACAAATATGGTCTCCCCTTCTCTCTCCTTCCTCAATTCCTTCCTCTCCCCCTCCTTTTTACCTCATAGGCTAATCCCCCATACCTCTCCTCTATTCTTTCATTCTACACCCTCTTCCGCTCACTCCGATCTGCCGAACTCTTCCTACTTTCTGGGCCCCCACCACCATGTGCCTCATCTCGGGTCTGGTCCTTTCAGCTCCTTGCCCCCCTACACTGGAACACCCTACCTCTTTCTATCCGCTCCATCCCCACCTATTCCTCCTTCCGTGCCTCCATGAAATCACTCCTTCTCCACTCCCCACCTTGACACTCTTATCCCCTCGTCCCCTTTCTCTCTCCTCCGTCTAGTACCCCTTCATATTTCCCTTTACCTGCCCCTTTCTCTCCCAAATCCTCCCCTCCTCTTGCATCCTCACTCTATTCCCCTTCCCTCTCCTTCCTCATTTCCTTCCCCTCCCCCTCCTTTTTACCTCATAGGCTAATTGTTCTACATACTGTTTTACTGGTTTGATTCATATTTTGTAAATTGCTTCTACTGTTATCATGTTCTATGTATTCATGTTCTTAACTGTAAAGCGCTTTGGAGTAAAGTATAAGTTTGCGGCAGCAAGAAGGTAGCTATTACTAGTGTTCCAGAGGAGCTGCAGAGGAAGCAAACTTCAAGCATTAAGGGATGTGGGACCACACCCAGGGACGTCATTTGGGGGTTTCCAGGGGCCGCACCTGGAACATCTGAAGTCTCCCTTGCTACCCCTGTGGTCTCCCTTGCCACCCCTAAAAATGATTTGTTTTTATTTTAAATTGAAGCTCCTGGGCTGTGGCCAGCCCCATGTGGCTCTTTGTTTCTGGAATGGCCGGATTTCTTGTTCAGGCCTCTTAAAAAAACAGGGTTCCACAAGTGTAACTCTTTGAGCAGTGACCCTAAATGAGAAATAATAGGAATAACAAATAATTTGTCTTTCTGGAATTCTATACAATATTTGCATCTCTCATTAAAGGTTTATTTCAGGCACACTTCAGGGAGGTGAGTCACTGATTTAGTCTGTTCTTAAACACCTAAAAATTCACAATGCAGACAAAAACGTCCTACAAGCAGTTAGGATAGAATAAACATCCATTTGCATTTTGCTTTTCGCAAGTTGCAGTTATAGCATGTTTTTTTTCTGCCGTTGTCTCTGTTACGATCATCACAACATTCTTGTGCCTAAAAGCTTGTGTACAGTGTAGAAATGTTTTGACCATAGCACATAAAGTGGCCCTTGATTTCATTGTGCCACAATTAATGCTTTTTTGGAATGTGACTATCTTTCCTATCTCCATGGCATGCTGTTCAGGAAGTTTGTTTGCATGTCTGATGCTTTCCCTGCGCTCTACTAAATTCTTTAATACACAGTTATGAACCCTCGCAATGGTATGTATTTTGTGAACCCCTGAACCCTGAAAAATAGATCCACACAGGTTTGTCATGTGGCCAGTTTTGCACCAGACCTCGAAATGAACTGGCCTGCTGTTAAATCTGTTACCAGTTTAATGGTGCCCGCTACAGAGTGTAATTTGCTTTCTGACTTTGAGAACATTCAGACACGTAATTGCTCATTTTACTATAGCTGGTAAAATAGCTCAGTGGGTTGAGCAATCGCTGGAGCAATGTGTGAGGGATCTGCAGGTTGCAGGTTCGCATCCCGTAAAGTCCAGCTCTGTCTTTCATCCTTCTGAGGTTGATAAATGAGTACCAACACAGGTTGGGTGATAGTGTGTGTATATTTTTCCAATATAAAGCGCTTAAGCGTAAGTGCAATATAATAACACATCATTGTCATTTGGCCTTGGACATCTGCGAGCATTCACAGTAATTTGGTAATACGGGCCTATACACACTGATATTGATACTATGTCATGCAACTTCCTGTTTTGCCAAGGGGGTTGTGTTCCATCGCTTAGGTGATTTGACTTTGGGCGAGGGTCAAATGACATCACTTCCTGTGATGCCATAAGCGGTCAAGTATCATGTGATCTCACTTCCGCTACCCCTTGCATTTTGGTGAAATGATATACCTGACCCCACCAGATGAGTTCCTCGCCCAGGTTCCTATGTCGATAGGCCCAGGAGGGAAAGACTACAAATCTTACCTAGAGTATCGGAAACAGAAAAAGTCACAGTGCCAGTACATTGGATCATGGTTTATACACAGACCCCCCAGCCCCCAAAAACTGAAGACGCACCCCATTGATGGATTTGAGGGATAAACACCACAAAAATGTGTGGAGGGTCTTGGAGCATGAAGAACAGCACACGTTTTGAGGGAAAAGAAGACATTGAGTTTAGCAGGTCACGGCCCTCATGACTGATCTAGGAATTGAACACAGAGTTTGTGACATAGAAAGATTGTTCCATGAACACAGATGCTTCAGGGGACCCCCGCAAGATGACCTGAAGAATGCTGGATGGCAGGACTTGCGCCGCAGCAATATATCACAATACCAACCTTGCAAAGGCCAGTGAAGCACAAGTGAAGACAAATGGCTCAAGGGCGGGATGTGAATGGGTCCCTCGATGCTGATCCGGTGCAGGCGTCCAGGCCTGGACATCCCACGATGGAGCAGAAGAGATTGAGCAGCAACAACATGCCATTAAGTTCCAGCAAGGCAGCGGGGCACACATTTCTGGCGTAGCCGAGGACAAGGGAAGCCGGAGTTCAATGGAATGCACACAGGGCTGAGGAGAAGGAGGATCCAGCTAGTCCTGCTGGATCAGCGGGAGGAGGAGTCTCCTATCAAAGCATGGCAACCTGATTCAATGTAGCCCATCATCCCACTCACTTGTCCACTCCAACCTATAGCCGCACTCTCCACATACACGCAGGGAAACCACCCTGAAAACATTCACCTCCAAGTATCGCCACCTACTTTTCCCTATCCCTGAACCTTTTCAATCATTCCTCCTCAGCCTTGACTATATTGCCACCCCACCATACCATGGACCAACTCCCCTTGCCCCCTTAACACATGTGCACACGCATCCACACCTCGACATTTGATGCCACTCCTTTTTATGGGATGAATACCTGTGCATTTCACCATAATCCTTGATAATTGTGACTACTGTAATATTTGATGGCAATCCCTGTCACATGATGCAAGTACCTGGCATTTTATGGCATTACCTGGCATACGATATGAGTGTACACCAGTACAATGGATTACCTTGCGTGTAAGTACTTGTGTTTTGTTGTCAATATATATCATCTGAAGTGGGCCCTTGGCCATGCATGTTAGGTCAGAAAGTCGCTGTTGACTCTTGTTGTGAAGCCGAGTAGGATCAACATATGACCAAGAGACCTCTGACAAGATTAATTCATTTTTATTACTATAGTATAGCAAGCTGATATTCAGTGAATAAAAAAAGAATACTTCAGTACCCCTATATACCCACTTCATACGAGCTAGTGCAATGCACTGCCCACCCCTTCCACTTGGGTTAAACAAGTGGGAAGATATGTCAAACCAAAATACATGATGGCTTCTCCAAGGGGCAGTTTCCCCAAAGGAATTGACTAGTTCCAAACCACCTCTTCACATACCCCTATAGACCCCCTTTTCATATGCTCCCAACCAATCCCAAGCCTCCTAGCCAGCATGCAGACCAACGCAGTGTAGCCCCCGTGCAGACTCCTCTTTGTCAGTCCATCCACACACAATCACCATAGCCCCATCTAGAACCCTCTTTGTAGGCCGCTTTATACACAACCACGATTGCCCTAATGAAACCCCTTGTCAAAGGCACATACAGAGGATCTCTGTATCTTTAGATGTACCCCAATCGTAGGCCCAGCCAGACATAGCAGCATAGGCCTAAAGGGGCCAGACTGTGTCATCCAGACACAGTCATCCTAGTCCCCGGCCTCAATCAGAGCATCCCCAAAATCCAATCACTATAACCACTCCAAGGCTAATTACCACAGCTCCTAGGCACAAGCAAGATAGCACCTCGGGCCCACTCACCAAAGTCCCATCCTCACACATCCACATACAATCACTGCAGCTCTGAATTCCCACTACAGACCACAGAGCTCATCAGAACATCCCCCACTCACAAAATCCAATCAACATAGCTCCCAGACCCAATCAAAATACCCTCCTACCCCCAGTTATCATTCCTCAGGCCTAATCATCAGCCAATCACCATAGCCCTCAACCTCACATCCCCATAACCATACGTCCCAGACCCAAACACCATAGCGCCCAGATTCAAACAGAACATCCCCAAGATTAAATCACTATAGACATATCACTGAGAATTGCCATAGCCTCTAGACACAACCATAGTCACCTTAAACCCACAGATTGAATCACCACAGCCTCCCAGACCAAACTACCATATCCCCAGACCAAATCACTGCAGCCCCAGACCAGATTTCTGTAGTTCCAGGCTCACTCCCCATAGTCTTCTGTGATAAAGCCCCATGCTTAGGCTTGTGTACAGAACCTGGGTGATAATGGGCACTGGGGATCACCACCCACTCCGCGATGAAGACACTGGTGGGGTTATGCAGAGGATTCCCTTGCTTTTACAACCCTCTGTGCGTTCCCCACCATACTATCCCCAGTCTAAGTGTGGGCAATCTAGAAGAAAGACAAGCAGCAACTTGACGTTCATAGAGCCACCAGCTCAGGCATCCATGAGTTTTCTAGGACTGAGGCCTTGGTCATGGAAACACAGTAGCTCCCTAGCTCTTCCCAGATTGTTCTGGACGCCCACTCACACACATGAACATCTGCCAGAGTCTGAAGGCGTTCAGCCTTGATTCAGAGAATGCAACTCCCAATCCTCATACACAGAGGTACTCTCACGAGCATGGAACGTAAAGCAAAGATAACAGAGGTTTTAATAAGTCTGCTTGAGGAACAGCAGTTTGCCCCACAATCCAAGTGCTTACAGCTTGCGCTTCTGTCGTCTAAACGAGTATTGGCCAACACAGCACGCACATTCCATAATCACACCTGAATGCAGTGGCCCAATTATGTTCCCGTTCTGACTCATTAAAGACAAGAGATGTTGACGCAGAACACTCAACCATGTCACCCGGATAGAGTTTGTGAAATAACTATTATTTACACTTCCCCTTGTGAATAGACACATGCTAAATACATACCTCTGGACATAAACTGATGAAATCTGATACTTTTATGCAAACAAACTACCAGACTATCCATGCAGCAACTTGGCACATGATTCTTTGACATTCCTTCCACCAGACTCCCTCCAGTTAGCCTGAAGCACAATTTCAGACAGAGACAAACAGCGGACAGGCATAAGTGATTTACTACTTGGGTTGGATGTGCCCTACAGGCCATAAGAAAAAAAGACGCTATCCTCCAACGGCTGTCCAATTCAGCTAGAAGCTCATATACCTCTGCTGCAAGACCTCTGTGAGATGCAGAGTTCAGAGGTAAAACAAGACTTATCCTTGGCCTCCAGGACAGGGACTGCATCTCTCCAGCCCTAAAATCTCTGCACTGGCTCCCGGTGGCCGCAAAGATCCAATTCAAAACTCTTTGCATCATCCACAAGGCTTTCTGGGGCCTGGGACCTCTTTACATCCAGCTTTCCCTCCATAAATACCTCACGGCCAGAGCTATTAGGTCCTCTGGATCCAACTCTCTGCAGGTCAAATGTTTCTCCAAGCAAAGCGTGGGAGGTAAATTCCTTTCCTCGCTGGCTCCTCCCTCTGGTACGGCCTCCCTCACCCCCTCAGACCTGAGCCGGATCTTCTTGAGTTCCAGAACTTCTCAAGACTCTACATTTCTCCTCTTCCTCCCCTCTCCTTCTCCCTTGCTAATTCTCCCTTTGCCGCTGCGACTGGGGCATGGTCTCTTCAGAGTCATACAGAGGCCAGACCACCCCCTGCCAGTTCCCCCAGGATCCTTTGCCAGCACTTGCCTTTGGGCTCCCTTTCCTGGACTAGCCCACTGCCGCCACGCTTGGGGGCACCCCACTCCAGCACATCTCCCCCTACGCCCTTCCCCTTGCACTTCCCACCTTGACATGCACTTGCACGGTAGGATTGTCACAAGGCCAACATAACCGTGTTTGTTGTTCTTTTTTGTGATTCTTATGCTTCCCTCCCTCATCGTATCTTGTGGCACCTGGAAACACCTCTGTATAGGTGCCATACAAATGTCCAATAAATAAATAAATACAAATAATTAAAGAGGTGCTAGTATCCCCAAGTAACTAACCAACCACATACATTGCAGTGTTCTATATGCAGGGAGCACGTGTTTCTGCTATACATCTTTCAATAGCCTGCTATCTCACTACGCATACTGGGACTTAATCCTGAGCATGGCATTGTTCTGAAGCAAACGCCATTGCCATAGCGGAAGAAGGCGAAACATTATGGCTGGCTGCATTGTACTTTAATCTGAAACCCATAAATTGCTTCCATGTCAAATGCAAACATCATAACAAGTGATTGTCTGCATGCCGCCACCAACAACACCAGAACCACCTTTCGCACCCTCTACACCTTGATGTAGCCACCGGTGGAATGGCCTACAGGAAACTCCGGAGACTTTTCGGTGGGCCTCTGCACCATGGGCCTATTTTGGGTACCTCTGTATGCAGCGGGCAGTGCTATTAGTGGGACGCAAAGTCGAGGAGCGGCTCTGGAAAGGGGCAGTTGCCAAATGGTGCTGGGCATCGACCGAAGGACTAAAGCAAGTGCCACTTCAACCAAACAAACAATACATGATGAGGGCCTGAAAATATGTACTTTGGGCCAAAGAGCAAGGTCTCGGGTGGTCTTGGTTGCATCCAGTCTGTGTACTGTAAAGAAATCTCCCTCTGGGTCAGTTGCCAAATAAAGAGCTGTCTGTAAATAAATCTTTTTCTGACTGGGGATACAAGTAATTCAATCAGTGCAAAAATCACCTTCACTCTGTAAATATACGACCCTTTCCCTGAGTGCTGAAGTGCTCTTCTTAAGTGCTGCTTCAGGGTTTAAGCTCCCCTGTTGCCTGCTTGTCCCGTGATAATCTGTAGCTATTAACCCCCTGAAAGAAAGGGCTAATAGTACACACATATTGACTAGGGTCTTCTCAAACTACAGACTTAGGGCTTTATAACAGGTTTGGTGGTATCTGTGCGTTAAATCTGCACAAATACCACCAAATGGTATCACTGTTACCACCACTTGATCCGGCGGTATTACCACTAGATTACAAGTGGCGGTAGGCGATGTTGGTCCCCATTTATTTGAGTCCATTGGAGTCAATGGGGGATTTCGATGGAATTACCGCAGCAGTATTTCCGTCACCGTAATTCCACTGAAATTGGACAGAAAGTTGACAGATTTACCTACAGCTCATAGCTCAAGGTGAACCCTCCGACTTTCCACTAAACTTATAGTTGGGCGGTGTGGTAATACAGCAGTATACTGTAATACCCCTGCATTTTACCTGCACCGCCAACTTGTAACGGGGCCAACTTTAAATGTGCTTTTGCTTGCCAAAGACAGACTAAGAGTTGTTAATGTATCCTGACATCTTCAGCTGGCCCTGAAATCACCAATGGGAGCAACTGTGAGAAGGCAGAGGAGGGCATAAAGCAACAATATAAACTACTTGTCTTTGCAAAAAATAAAAGACTATTTTGAGAACATAAGGACATGTATAACATAACTCAGACAGTGGTTGAATGCTGCAGCCCTTCTGTGCATTTAATGCAAACTGGCCTTTCTGCTTATTTCATGTATGACAACGCCCGACCAGTAAATTGACGGCAATCCACGAGTCATAAAGCAGCTTTGGGGAGTTATCCTTTGGGAGTCAGGTGCTGCCAGCCCGGCTTTAGTCTACAGGTAACTTGTTCATCAGGTTCTTGGCGAAAATAATGCCAGGTGCAACTATTGGGGACTGATGGAGCCCCAACAGCACCCCAGCTCAAGGACAGCATTGGGAGACTGTCAGGGCTCTGTCCACGCTAGCCCCGGCCCACTTAAAGCCCTGGCAGCAGGTACAAGCAAACTTATTTGAAGAAGGCTATGGGGTGGATGGGAACTACAACACAGTTAAGTGAAGCACAGGGGACTGCCAACTTTACATAACCATTACTTATTTCAACTTCTTGTTCACAGGTGCGTCACCCTTCAGTTTGGCGCTGGGAGAGGGGGGGTCTCCTCAGCAAAGCTTGGCAGCGAATCCTTTATGCACTTTAAATCCTTCACATTACATCTTAAAGCAGAGATGTCTGACCTAATCCTATTTTCAGCTTCTGTGTACGTTTCATTACTTTTCACTATTTAAATACACAAAAGGTCTCTTGTGCTATGGCTGACGCAGGCTTGGCACCTTTGCCTGAGACTGCCAGGCGTTGTTTGGATAGCAGGGCTCTGTTTGCAAGGCGGCTCTTCAAATCTTTGGGGTATGTGCTCGCATTTGCCCCTAGATCGTGTGTATCTTGAGCAAATCCCTGCGGGATTTTCTGTAAATAGAAAAGCCACATTTCTACCATACCTCCTCCACGCACAAGATTTGGACATTCTGTTCCACTTGCTTCGTTACGCTTTCAGTAAAATGCTCCCGTGCAACAGTAGGGACAGGGCCAAAAGCAAAAGCATCATATGTTTCGGTTTGTTTGTGTGGGTCTGGGCACGTGATTCAGTTTCTGTTCCAAGTGAGAGCAAAGGATCTTGGCCTGCTCCTGATCCATGTTTCATCCAGTGATGGATGACCTGATTTCCAAAGAATCATGCAGTAGAAAAACTACATTCTGTAGGATCACAGCACGGGGCCGGTCTTAGACCAGACTGCACCCCAAAAGGATGCATCCTCTCCCCGCCCCAAAAATGATGACAAACAATAATTGCATATGATAAATGTTGCAAATAAATCTCATAGGCAGGAAAATCAAGTTCATATTCCTGGAAGGATTCACCCCTCAGCTGTCAAACTCACCCAAATCCCTGGGCTTTATTGTTGACAGTAGCCTTTCCTTCCAAAAGCACAAAGTCAAAAAGGCAAAAACCACATGGCTAAATATCCACACACTCAGCAAAATCAAACCCTTTGCTCCCTCAAATGAATTCCGTACGGTGGTCGAAGCCCTCATTATCTCACACATCAATGGGAGAAATTCCCTCCTTACTGGGCTTCCAGCCGCACACCATGCCCGCCTGAAAGCAGCACACCATGCTGCAGCATGCCTCATTGCAGGTGCCCGCAAATTCAACTTTATTTCTCCAACACTGCGCACGCTTCTCTTGCTCCCCCTCCCCACCATGATCCTATTCAAAACTGCATGCTTCACCTACAAAGCAGTCTCAAACGGAACACCAACATATGTTGCAGCTAAACGCCACACCTTTATGGGCTCCCGCACATCACGTAGCAAAACTATCAAAAGGTTGGAGTCAAAGCTAACCCGCAAAGAGAAGACTCACAAGCAGTCCTTCTCCTGCCACACCCCAACCATTTGGAACTCAGTCCTAGTAGAGGATTGCTCCATAAGTAAGCTGTGCCATATATTTCGACAAATATACCTCCAAAGGCTGCTATTGTTGAGACATGCTCCAACCTGAATTGCAGAGGTAAGCTGGCCCCATAAGATGATTTTAAATCTATTTCTTGCATAGATCATGTCGAGAGCCCAAGAGAGATTTGAAGATAAGGAATTAAAATATACTAGAAAATGTGCACTGCCTTCAGTTGCTTGCCCTTCCCCATACATTTCAGCTTAGGACACTTCCGACTCCCCATTATTATCAACTTCTATTTTTCATCACAAAACCATGATCAATGCAAAAGAGGATAAATCCGTTCAACGGACCCCTAACGGCCAACTCCATTTTATAAAACCACATTCTCAGCAAAAAGCAGGAGTGAGATGGGCTTCCCTGAACATTGTGCACCATCGTCAGTTGCTTTTAGCAGATGATCTTCCATCCTCTTCGCAAAAAAGATGGACAGTAAGGGAGCCAGTACTCACCCCTGATGCGCTGCGCGAGATGCTATGAAATCAGAGGTGGCATTTCCTCACCTCCCAAACCTCACATACACACTGCTTCCCTCACATGACACCATGATACAGCCTCAGAGTCCCAAACAAGTGCCCGTATTAAAGGCTTTCTAAATAGAACGATCAACAAAGATCTAGAAGTACACAAGATTCAAAATAGACAATAGGTGACAGCTCTAAAATATGACCAGTTTTATGCGTTTTTTATTTTCATGATGTGTGCTTATTTGACAATTCCACAAATGGGTTATCTTCAAATCAAAGATATTACAGCTGCATGTTTGTGTCCAACAAGAATTACAAGCAGGTGAGTTTATCACATTCGCACACTATTTATGTATTTATTTAATTTATTTTAACATTTATAAAGCGCGCTATACCCATGGGCATCAAGACGCTGAAACATTTCTCTGTTTTTGTATCAGTCTTGAAAGTACATTTGCAAATCCCAGACAAATGATTTAGCTTCACATTACATTGCAGTCTGCTACTTGTAGGCTTCTATACAAGACCAGGAAAATAAAGCTACAGTTATCCTTTTTTTGTTTAAAATATTTAGATATATATTTAATGATTTGTCAGGTTATTATAATCTGTACTTTTCAAGACATTTCTATAAAACAAGAGAATTTTTGAAAGCCAAATATCAACACCAATCAGACCTGAGAAGATTTGTGGGTAAAGCATCTTAAGTTACACATCTCGACTTCATCAGTTAACCGAAATGTCTCATCTTGGTCACATTATTTGATCTCACTGAGTTTTAGCTGCCAAAATTAAATGTTTATAGAAGTAATTCAGTTCACACTATAAGCTATTAAAAACACCTCCTTCATGGTATTGCTTCATGTAACAGTGGCCACTCATACATTGACTATCACAAATGTATTTATGTCTTAATTTACCAATTGTAAATTCTTGAAACATAACTTCCCATGATGCATCTAGAAGTCGCACTTTAACATTTTTTTCTATGATTTTCATACTTATCCAAAGCAGGGGCCGTGGGTGCCTTTGGCCACTCAGTGTCTCGCAAATCATAGAACCAGCTTTGTGTATCAGTGGAAATCGTCACATTTTTGCCTTTGAAACCGTCAACCATTCTGATCTTCTCTCAACACTATTTCTCCTGGACATCAGAAACAAGGCTCTTGTTTGGTTTGCTTCATATCTCTACCCCATCCACATCTAGGAGTCCTGGAACAGCTCTGCCTCCCCACTCACCTCCCCTTACTGTTGGTGTTCCCCAGGGATCAGTCCTCGGTCCACTTCACTCTCTATACCTCTCCGATTGTCACCTTGATGTCCTCCAATGACTTCTGCTAACGACTCTTTGCTGATGGCACTCAGATCTTCTTCTCCATTCCCTTCTTATCTGATGAGCTATGGTCAAACATTTTTAACTGCATCTTTGCCACCATATACTGGATGGCATCTCGCGTGCTCATGCTCAACTCCACTAAGACTGAAGTTCTCCACTTCCCATCCAGACTATCTCTTCGTCTCCACCTATTTCATTCTTCCCCCTTAACCACCTTCCCTACTCTGCTTCTGCTCGAAACCTTGGTGTCGTCTTCGACCCATCTCAAAACCTCTCACTCTTCCTCTTCAAATCTGCTACTGTGGCCAGACTTTGGCCCTGATTCATGGAATTAATCGCATGGTAAATAGGGACTTACTGCTCCAAACCATGGGCACTCCCCTTTCATCGATTCTTGGAATCGACTGCGCAGGAAAATCAGTACTCTGCAGGGCTTTTGCACAGGTTCTGTGCATCCCTGCATGCTGTAGATCCCATTGTGCAAGACCCCTTGCATAGCGTGGGTGAGGCCTGTGCATAGACAAGAGTAGGGGGTGGAACATACAGAATGAGAAAGAATAAGGAACATTTTGGGTGTTCTGAGGGACGGCCCGCATCAGGTGATCGCACGCTCATAACTGCGCAGGTAAAATCATATTCATGGATCTGACCGTGCAACCTCATGTTGGGGATATGACCACAGAAAGCTTTGATGTAACCGCCACATGAAGGCAGGCATACAGACACTTGTGCATAGGAATCACCGTGCAGAGGTAAGATTGTATGTTGGATTTAGAGGTGCATGTACTCGGTCGGGGTTCCGATAGAAGTTAGGGGTGTGCGTTAGCAGTATGGCGTGGTGCAGGATCATTGAAGGGGGTTTGCACGCATATTTACCAGGAAATTACAACCTTTACGAGACATGTTACGCATGTTGATGGAGTGCTGGGAATAGTTGGAAGGGACCGTGCGCTGTATCAATCGGATACTGGCTTGGCTGCGAGGGACCCCACGCAGCATTACAGGGGTCCATGAATTTGCACCCAAGGACTATGCAAAGGTAGGTATTAATGGCTGTTTGTGCTTTGCGGTGGCGTGTCAGACGCATTCCAGCCACGACTTACGCATAGGCTTACTTTGCAGGAACAATTCCATGAATACACGGTGCACGCAGAAAATATTATGCCAGCAGGGTCGTTCTTGGCATGCAGGCTTTGTAGGATCTATGCACCCTTTTACATGAATCAGTACCTTTATCTCCTCACCGTTAGAAAATAAAGCATCTTCTCCCCAATACTGTTAAGCACCTAATCACCTCTTTAGTACTCTCTCAATCTGACTACTATGCAAGTCTCCTCTACGGCCTTTCCAACTGTGCGCTTTCATCTCTCGACAAAGTCATCAACTTTGCTGTCCGTACACTCGTCAACCTTCCACGCTTCACCTCCACCTCCCCAGCCCGTCAACAGTTAGGCTGGTTATCTATGAGACAGAGGGCAAAGTATAAATGAATTCTCATCATCTTCATACTTATACACAGACTTGCCCCAACCTAGGCTTTTGTCCCATCTCAATCCCTACTCTCCCCCTCACTCCCTCGATCATCCTCGGCTCACCTCCTTGCAACCTCGCATACTGCTTGCGCTCCCTCTCATTTCCACTCTCTTCCTCACTGTGCTCCCTTACTCAGGAATGCCCTTCCTCTCCCTCTCCGCACTGCGACCCACTCTATCTATATTTAAATCCAACCTCTGAGCTTGACTCCAGTCTGTATAACGACTAGCATAGCATTCTACAATGCCACAAGTCCCAGTTCCCCTCTTCCCTTACCTCTTTACTACAACCCCACAGCACTTACCCCTCATCTGTTCATCCTAAAAGTTAGCACTTCCTTCATATATCATGCTCTACTGTCCTTGTGCTTGGTTCATGTTTCTGCCTCCCCTGCATCATCTGGCCTTATATCCACATTCTCCCACCCATTGTTAAGGACAATGGTCCTCTGATCTGTAAATCAATATTAATGAGTTTTGTAGGAATTGTTGTGCCAAAAATGCATTGTTTTCCCTGTAATTTTCATCAAATAAATAAATAAAATGAATGAATGACCCACATTTTCCCTTTATTCCTAAATTGTAGGATGGTATACATAAAAATGTATATGAAAGTATATACTAATATATGATGAAGTCAGAATATCAGTGGGGGAGCATAGAGGTAGACCGAATAACGGGTTAATGTCAAGCAATACCTAGGAAATGAAACAGACCCTGGGGTTTTCTTAGAGACTGGCAACTGTGCTGATGAACTGTTACGGCCGCTTGCGCTGGAATAACTTACGTGATTTGAAACATAGTGTGCAACCACAAGGTAGTTAGTTTGGTTACAAGTTCATGAAGGAAGACCAATTTTCGATTTTAAGACCCCCAAAATAGAAGGCTAGACTCTTACAACAAACGTTCTTTAAACGGGCTCGAGCTCCATGAAATTTTGTTAAATGTTTCTTATGATACACTTAGCTAGCATCTTCCTCAAGGAAAGCTTGGGTGTCTTTTCAATCTATTCATAAAAACTCTGCTGCTGTGATAATGATATCCCTGGCATGACAAGCACCTTTTCCTAGCCTGCACCTGAGGGGCTCAGGAATTCACAGTCCTTGGTGGTGGGGGTTATAGAATTGCGACACAAGGGTGCCAAAATCCTCATGGCTCAGGTCCTCTTTGCTGGCCTGTTTGTATTCAATGTCTGACTGGTCTGCCGTGTAAACTGTTCAGCAGGTCTAATTGGCATTGATCATTTGTGGTACGCAACAGGCAGAATTAACTGCATCAAGGTGCAGTGCTGTGACTTATTTAGCCTGTTAGCCAAAAGATATCAACAGAAAAGCCAAGATTTCGGATTTGGGTTGTTTGCACGTAACTGAAATGTTTGCGCCCAAAATGACCGTAGCTAACTGGACCGTTCCGGGTCAAACAACCCAGAGTAAATGCCTCCCCAAGCATAGCCTAAAAATACACACCTCCCCTCCCCCCTTACTAATCTTTGGGCAGCACACATCGTTGTCCCTTCACTTCCGTGCTTGGGAACCAGCGCTGCAGGGTCCTTTCCTTTTTTTCTTACTTTATTCTTCTATGCATGGGACACCCCTGCAACCCCGAATCAAAAATGCAGAAAAAGGGGAGCAGGGGACACCCCTGCGACTCCTGCTCCTCATGTTCAGTATTTTCAGATTTGTACGAATGGTACAGCCCTTTTTGGGTCTTTTGTACCATTCGTACAAATGGATTTTGGGTATTTCCAAGATTTCAATGCTTTACGAAATTGAACAATGTGGACATTTTAATATTGAATTTATGGATTTGTTGTGGCAGAGAATATCAAAATCTAGGAGCTCTGACTGCAAATCTGTGGTCACCTCTAGATCTGAACCTTCACTGACTGCTTTCCGCAAAGCCATGAAAACTTCCTTGTTCACCTAACCAACACCATATGTTCAAGCTCTCATCACTAACATGTATGATGTATTATGCTGTATGATATCTCCTATCGCTGAACACAGGATCCTGCCTCACTGTAAACCAAGGCACAACTTGCACCCATTGTAACTAAGTTCCTCTACAAGTAACAGCGCCACAATGCCCCTGGGCTGCCTGCGCGCTATATAAATGTAATAAATAAATAAATAAATAGATGTAAACTAGGATTTGGTAACCATCAATAAATTGTTATCCTTATGGGGGAAATGTTTCCTAGCATTGTAAAGGTCGAGATTATTCTGGATATAGACGGGCAGCATTCTGTGAAGGCATTTGAACATTAAACACAATACTTTGCATTCAATCAGTTGCTTCACCAGAAGCCAATGGAGAGATTCGTGCAAAGTGGTGATAGAGTCCTATCGAGAAAGTTGAAAAATAAGACGAAATGTCTGAGTATAATGAATTGCATTAATCAGATTTTGAATTTATCAAAGAAAAAGCCACAACTGGAAAATTTAATTTTTCAAAATAAGGAGTCCTTTGTAAAAGCATCAGTTTATAAAAGACTAATGTTACCAGTTGATTAATTTGAGCTTAGGTCTTGTTGCCAATAAAAACCTAATATTTTATTATTATCATAAATTAGTTTTAGGTCAACCAATACTGTGTCCCACAGGTGTGCACGTGAAAACACAGAAGGATGTGCTGTGCTCCCCTACTCACCTTTTTTTCCTATAATTTTGTTCAACCAGTTCAAAAAATGAAAACAACTGCAACTTAAACCTGTTATTTTTCGTGGAAAAAAAAGGCTGCCGTATACGGGTTTTGCTCAAGACGTGTCTCGTCGAGGTTCATGTTTGAGGAAGACATGCTACAGAGAGAGGGAGACAAGTGTGTCAGGCAGTAACCAGGAGGTTCAGTGTCACTGTGGAATGGCCAGTAAAGCGGTTCATTTAGGGAAACAATGTGTTTGCGTTGCTAACGCTTGTTTTAAAATAGGGGTGCAACTGCATTTTTGGTACCCACCCCCAGCTGAACAGTGATTTATACTTACTATTTATGAAATAAAGATGGAGATGTATTACATCCAGAAGTATCTGAAAGGCTGTTTTTAGATACATTTTTTCGATCTTTTCGTGTTGATATACATTCATATGTATTTTAATGATGTTATTGTGTGTATGTACTGTGTGTATGTAATAAATATCTTAATGTTATCATGATGTTTTTTGATTAAAATATGACGTTAAAATTGGTTTTCTGACTGAGCCTCTACCGTCTTCACACTTATTTGAATCAAGTAATATTTAAATAGTATTTATATTTAGCCGTGTGACTTTTGACCTTGTTTTCTTATGTATATTGTTCCCCTGGTCCACGGTTCAGGGGATACCCATCGCTCTTGTCTATCCATGGTATCCATGCCATGCCCTGGCCAGCCAAATATGGCGTGTCCACAGTGGAAAAAGGGTTTCCTTTACTATATGCCTGCTTCACGTGAGAATGGTTACTGCATGGATAGAAAGGTATCACTTTTGATGCACTTTCTAGGATATGAGAGTCAGACAATATATGAGACTTGGACTGATGTACCTGAAGAGGACTCTCTTACAGAAAGCATGACGGACAGAAATAGCATTACAGAAACTAAATATTTCCTTCAATCCCACCCTCATCGCCAGAAATATGAGCAGGCAGGAATTTAAGGTGGGTAAATGGGTGTGCGTGAAGATGGCAGTGGTGAAAAGGAAGGGGGATTGTTTGTGGAGTGAGCCTTTGCAAGTGGAGCCCTTAGGTTGGTAAAAGGAGATCAGACTGTTCATGGAAAACAAAAATTGGAAATAAAGCGCTGTCTGTTCTGGCTTCCACTAGATAGGGGCAAATTAAGTACGATGGACTTACATTGGAGGCTCTGTTCAAAGAGAATAAGGCAAAGCCAATTCCTTCTAGATTTATTGAATAACATCAAGCTGTGATCAATAATAGGAAAGGCTGGGAAGGACGTCTTTGGTGCCCAGCATTGAGTTTACCGAATTATGTACCTATGCGTTGGATCAGGGCTAAATTGGATTTTGCATTTTTGGTAACTATATTGCAGATGTTGCATTTCAAAATCTGGGAAATAAAATGTGATTCCCTGTTGCAAGTTTTAAAAGCTGTGATTGTGAAGGCTACTGACGGATGTATGATACAATTTGTGCAGGATTTAAAGAATTTTCTGGCAGACACTGAGTGTAATTGGAAGGAAAATACTCAATATGCGATAGTGGCAAAATAAATCAAGTAAAAAAAAATGTGTTGATTACATACAAAATTGCAAATATTTGTTGAACAAGTTTCTGTTTTAAATTTTTTTAAGAGCGTATCCTCACTGATAGCAACCGCAAACCTATCTTACGCATTTCCTATCTTGGGACGTTAGATATATTTTATGAATGTTTGTGAAAATTGCCTTGGTACAATTGAAGTGATAGACCCATGTTGGCATTTGCAAAACCAAATAGAAATTTCATTTGTGTAATACATGTATTGACACCCTTCGACATTTATACATTAGTTGTCCAGATACAAAAAAGATAAGATTGGAAGAGGTTGATCATTTCGTACATAAGGATGATTTTATTGAAACTGAAGACTATTGGAAACGCCTTAGGCAGTAAATAAAGTTTCGTTAATCATGTGTATAGGTTTCATTTGGTGAAGGAAAAACAAACCAATCATTTTCTGAATAATATTGTAAATGTACAATTAAATATGCTAGTAATCGGTATAGTTTATATACATTTACGTGTGTGTGTATGTGTGTGTGTGAAACCAATAAAAGAAAATATTGTAAGAAGTGATTTAATTGGAATAGAAAGGGTTATGTGTATTAACTGCATTCTATATTTGCATTTAGTATGTATTATACGTGTTGCGGTTTTGTATTTTCCATCTTTATAAATGACTGTATTTTTCATCTAAGTTTAGATGTATGTGGAAAGTTTCTTGTACACTGTAACACATTTAAAGAAAATGCTGCATTTCAATAAAAGTATTTTTCCACAAGACCTTCTACAATTCGGAGCGCGTATACTTTATATAGTCGTGTCTACTCAATGAAATCAAGTGATGTAAAGAGGCAGCCTTCAGAAAACCACCAATAAATTGGAGCCCTCTCGCCAAGTTGCCCGGAAATTGTGCCTTTACCATATACCTTGAGTGTTTTGTCACATATTTCTAGTATTTGTGCCTGTGTTTGTTATCATAGCATCGGTATAAACCCCGGAGATGCCCCCACACACTCCCAGCATTATTTTCTCAACTACATGAAAAATATGATTGCGGAATGCAGCACCGACGCTTGCAAGAAGAGAGATATTCATCTTGTCAACGTATTGAGAAGAGCTGCGAACCAATTTCGGGTACCATTTCATGAATAGTGTCCACCAAGGCCTCTCTAGCAGTGCGCGCGCCCACCTGCGGGACCACGAAATGTCGACAGCAGTAGCGAGGAAGAGTGCAGACCCGAGGGAACACACCACACATGGCAGCGGCATAGGAAGGAAAATCAGGGAGCGAGCAGAAACCAGATGAGTGCTGTGTAGGGACAAGCGATGTCAGGGTCGCCCTGGGGCAAAAAAGTAGGGAGAGGCCAAAAGAATTGCCTCACAACCACAATCTGTAACTGTTTGCAACTATGTTGGAGCAGTACCAGTGGGCATATTTGATTAGACTGGTAATATTGATTTAAACATCCAGCAGCATAACCGTAATAGTTGCCCTTCCTGGCCAAGAAAAATGCCCCCATTGGTCTGGTAGGCTGGACCTTCGAGCAATGCCCTTTGCCTGTTATACATTGGGAGTATTGGCAGCTGTCAATTTCTCAGGTTCCAAAATGCTGGTTGCAACGACCTTCAGAACTGACAGTGTCTCGCGGTGCTCCCCTATGCCGGATTCTGGGAGGATGGACAGCTGCCAGGTTCTTAGGCACCACACCCTGTTGGATGCTGGGAGGCTTAACAGCTGTCAGCGTGTCAGGCTCCACTATTCTGGGAGGCTTCACTCCTGTCAGTGTGTTATGCACCACCATGCAGGATGCTGGGAGGCTTGACAGCTGGCAGTGTCTCAGGTTCCACCATGCTGGATGCAGTGACCTTCAGAACTGAAAGTGTGTCATGCTGCTCCAACATGCTGGATGCTGGCAGGATGGACAGCTGTCAGGTTCTCAGGTTCCACACCCTGCTGGACGCTGAGAGGCTTAACAGCTGTCAGTGTGATGGGCTCCACTATTCTGGGAGGCTTCACACCTGTCAGTGTGTTATGCACCACCATCCAGGATGCTGGGAGGCTTGACTGCTGTCAGTGTCTCAGTCTCCACCATGCTGGATGCTGGGAGACTTGACATCTGTCAGTGTGTCGTGATCCACCATGCTGGATCCTGGCGTCCTTTACAGTTGTCAGTATGGATGCTGGGAGGCTTGACTGCTGTCAGCGTCTCAGTCTCCACCATGCTGGCTGCTGGGAAGCTTGACAGTTGTCAGAATGTCGGGCTCCACCGTTCTGGGAGGCTTCACACCTGTCAGTGTGTTATGCACCACCATGTAGGATGCTGGGAGGCTTGACAGCTGTCAGAATGTCTGGCTCCACTATTCTGGGAGGCTTCACTCCGTCAGTGTTTTATGCACCATCATGCAGGATGCTGGGAGGCTTGACAGCTAGCAGTGTCTCAGGTTCCACCATCCTGGATGCGGTGATCTTCAGAACTGACAGTTTGTCGTGCTGCTCCAACATGCTGGATGCTGGCAGGATGGACAGCTGTTAGGTTCTTAGGCACCACACCCTGCTGGATGCTGGGAGGTTTAACAGATGTCAGTGTGATGGGTTCCACTATTCTGGAAGGCTTCACACCTGTCAGTGTGTTATGCACCACCATGCAGGATGCTGGGAGGCTTGACCGCTGTCAGTGTCTCAGTCTCCACCATGCTGGATGCTGGAAGGCTTGACGCTGTCAGAATGTCATGCTCCACCGTTCTGGATGCTGAACGAGAGGTGAAAAGGGGTAAAGGGGGATGTGTTTGATAATGTTGCGAGCAGAGTGGGCTGGGAAGAGGCAGATTTTGAAGTAAGCAAATGCCAGTTAGAGGGCAACTTGGCTTTTTGTGACCCTCTTATCAGTAGTTTAATGGACCAACATTTCATCACACTGGTGGGTTGGGGTGCAGATTGACATTAATTAGGATGGATTAACAGGACAGGAAGGGATGTTTAACAGTATTAGTTTTAATAATTATCATAATACACGGTGCAAGGGAATAGCTGTCAGTGCCTCAGGCTCCACTATGCTGGGTGGTGGGAGGCTTCAGATCTCACATTGTCTCGTGCTGCTCCACCCTGCTGAATGCTGGGAGGATGGACAGCTGTCAGTGTCTCAGTCTCCACCTTAGGCTTGACATCTGTCAGTGTGTCGTGATCCACCATGCTTGATCCTGGCGTCCTTTGCAGTTGTCAGTATGGATGCTGGGAGGCTTGACCGCTGTCAGCGACTCAGTCTCCACCATGCTGGTTGCTGGGAGGCTTGACCGCTGACAGCGTCTCAGTCTCCACCATGCTGGATGCTGGGAGGCTTGACAGCTGTCAGAATGTCGGGCTCCACCGTTCTGGGAGGCTTCACACCTGTCAGTGTGTTATGCACCACCATGTAGGATGCTTTGAGGCTTGACAGCTGTCACCGTCTCAGGCTCCACCATGCTGGATGCTGGGAGGCTTGACAGCTGTCAGAATGTCATGCTCCACCGTACTGGGAGGCTTCACACCTGTCAGTGTGTTATGCACCACCATGTAGGATGCAGGGAGGCTTGACATCTGTCAGAATGTCGGGCTCCACTGTTCTACGAGTCTTCACACCTGTCAGTGTGTTATGCACCACCATGTAGGATGCTGGGAGGCTTGACAGCTGTCAGCGTCTCAGTCTCCACCATGCTGGATGCTGGGAGGCTTGACAGCTGCCAGAATGTCGGGCTCCACCGTACTGGGAGGCTTCACACCTGTCAGTGTGTTATGCACCACCATGTAGGATGCAGGGAGGCTTGACATCTGTCAGAATGTCGGGCTCCACTGTTCTACGAGTCTTCACACCTGTCAGTGTGTTATGCACCACCATGTAGGATGCTGGGAGGCTTGACAGCTGTCACCGTCTCAGGCTCCACCATGCTGGATGCTGGGAGGCTTGACAGCTGTCAGAATGTCATGCTCCACCGTACTGGGAGGCTTCACACCTGTCAGTGTGTTATGCACCACCATGTAGGATGCAGGGAGGCTTGACATCTGTCAGAATGTCGGGCTCCACTGTTCTACGAGTCTTCACACCTGTCAGTGTGTTATGCACCACCATGTAGGATGCTGGGAGGCTTGACAGCTGTCAGCGTCTCAGTCTCCACCATGCTGGATGCTGGGAGGCTTGACAGCTGTCAGAATGTCGGGCTCCACCGTTCTGGGAGACTTCACACCTGTCAGTGTGTTATGCACCACCATGTAGGATGCAGGGAGGCTTGACATCTGTCACAATGTCGGGCTCCACAGTTCTACGAGTCTTCACACCTGTCAGTGTGTTATGCACCACCATGTAGGATGCTGGGAGGCTTGACAGCTGTCAGCGTCTCAGTCTCCACCATGCTGGATGTTGGGAGGCTTGACAGCTGTCAGAAGGTCAGGCTCCACCGTTCTGGGAGACTTCACACCTGTCAGTGTGTTATGCACCACCATGTGGGATGCTGGGAGGCTTGACAGCTGTCACCGTCTCAGGCTCCATCATGCTGGATGCTGGGAGGCTTGACAGCTGTCAGAATGTCGGGCTCCACCGTTCTGGGAGGCTTCACACCTGTCAGTGTCTTATGCACCACGATGTAGGATGCTTTGAGGCTTGACAGCTGTCACCATCTCAGGCTCCACCATGCTGGATGCTGGGAGGCTTGACAGCTGTCCGCGTCTCAGTCTCCACCATGCTGGATGCTGGGAGGCTTGACAGCTGTCAGAATGTCGGGCTCCACCGTTCTGGGAGACTTCACACCTGTCAGTGTGTTATGCACCACCATGTAGGATGCTTTGAGGCTTGACAGCTGTCACCATCTCAGGCTCCACCATGCTGGATGTTGGGAGGCTTGACAGCTGTCAGAATGTCATGCTCCACCGTACTGGGAGGCTTCACACCTGTCAGAGTGTTATGCACCACCATGTAGGATGCAGGGAGGCTTGACATCTGTCAGAATGTCGGGCTCCACTGTTCTACGAGTCTTCACACCTGTCAGTGTGTTATGCACCACCATGTAGGTTGCTGGGAGGCTTGACAGCTGTCCGCGTCTCAGTCTCCACCATGCTGGATGCTGGGAGGCTTGACAGCTGTCAGAATGTCGGGCTCCACCGTTCTGGGAGACTTCACACCTGTCAGTGTGTTATGCACCACCATGTAGGATGCTGGGAGGCTTGACAGCTGTCACCGTCTCAGGCTCCACCATGCTGGATGCTGGGAGGCTTGACAGTTGACAGAATGTCATGCTCCACCATTCTGGATGCTGAAGGAGAGGTGAAAACGGGTAAAGGGGGATGTGTTTGATAATGTTGTGAGCAGATTGGGCTGGGAGGAGGCAGATTTTGAAGAGGTTTAATGGTAGTTTAATGGACCAACATTTCATCACACCGGTGGGTTTGGGTGCAGAGTGGCATTAATTAGGATGCTTAACAGGACAGACAGGAAGGGAATGGGGCACATTGTTAACAGTATTCGTTTGAATAATGTTCAAATGCACTGTGGGAGGGAACTTTCGGGTGAACAGACAGTGTTATCAGAGTTCCAGGGAAATAGGTTGATATGGGGAAATAGTTGAGCCTACAGGAGGCTAAAGGCGTGTCAATTGCTTGACAGAACGCATCACTCACCTGTCTTTCACGCTCGGGTGGAGGACGGGCCCCCTCACCCTTTTATTTTACTGGACTCAATGAACCAACAAGTTTACAGGAGGATGAGACCCACACTGGGAGGAGGAGCAAACACTGCAGAAATGAAGCAGGGATAGTAATGGCAGTGCAATTAAATGGAGCGTGTGTAATATGAGGCCCAGCAGTAGGGAACGGGAGAAAGATGGGCACAGGTCAGAAGACAATAAAACAACATGTCTGAGCAACACTGACGCACTAATCCAGGCGGTAAACCCAAGGGTTCCAAAGTTCAAAAATAAAGTCATGCACTTTTCAAATGGGATAAACATTAAACATTTTTAGAAATATATATATTTGATTGTGGTTTTATAGCAAATAACAGTGTAACATAAAACCCCTCTCCCCCCGCCCCATCCCAGCTCGATCCCCATGTCCAGTAAGCCCCTCTCCCTTTCTACAGTTCTATGGAAGGTCAGGTTCTACTCAATGCAGTTCCTGTGTCCCAAGGACTGGCTTTGCTCGGTCAGATAGTCCTATCCTGCGGCGGCATAATCGCGTGTCCCCGTCCTCCTCTACCCCCCCTCCTAATCCCCCAATATTCTTCCCAACACTCTGCCCGTTTTCCACTACCTTCTTCAGTTAGGTAGATTGTCCGGGGAGGTTCGTAGATCTTTCCACAGGATATTCTAGGCCAGCCCTCTACTCTCTTCCCGTCCTTTCCTCCGCAATGCCTGCACTATCCCCTGTTCTGCTGCCACCCACCTCTGCGCATCTGCCACCCACTGCGCCATGGTCGGGCCCCTGGGGCATTTCCATGCGATTGCTAGCCCCCTCCTCGCTAGGATCAGCAGGAGGGCAGCCAGTCCCTTTCTTTGGCTTCTCTGATCCACCCCAGGCACCACCATAAACATACATTTAATAACTGCAGGTTAAACAAAACACAAATGCTAATTTGAAAAAAGGAATACTAAGTTCAAAAAATGTTGTTTCAAAAACAATGAAAGAATTTTCCGATATATCAACACCTCCCTTCAAGGTATTCAACCTAGGGATGGTAGTGATGTAAACTTACAAAAAACATTAAGGGCAAGAAAAGTATCAATAATGCTGTGTAAAGCATAGAGCATAAGGGTATTCGCTGTTTATAAAGTGCACCAAATAGGGCCGGTAAAATCAATATTTAAAGGTGATGTCAGAAGCCAACAGGCTCATGGTACAGACCAGAGGGAGCAGATACTGTGGGTACGATGACAAGACAGCACAGAAGGTGCAAACATGTACTTAGAAATACATATTCAGTGATGCATTTCAGGTAAAGCTAGGTCACAGGATTCAAAAGATTTTTCGAGATGTGGTTGTCATTATGGATATAAACAGCCAAAAGTAGATGTAACTACAACCTCTAACAAACAACTAACTGAATTGATTCACTGTGTGACACACATGCCTCGCTCGTCGATTGCCTCTGTATATTCGACCGTAACAACTACTGACAAATGTACCTCTGGCGGTGGCCATCTTGGATTTATGTGGTACGAGGACGATCCAATGCTGCCACTCCTTTTACAGTTGAGCACTGGGCCTATAGGAAAACAGCAGCAAACACAGCCCGTCAGCAGGCCCACTCACTCAGAGGCCAAAAAATCTAGGAAAAATATATCCTGCGCAACAGTAGCCGTCTCAGTTTCTTGGGAACAATACGAAGCAGGAACGACACTACCAGCTAAAAATCACCCAAGCAGACAGTAAAATGATTGCATGTGGAGTCCATTTATTGGGAGCCCCCTCTGGAGGTGTTAACTGTTGGGAAAATTGAGAATGTTTATGGAGCGGATAAAGTGGATAAAGAAGGGGACCGTTGGGAAGTGGAAAAAGTATTTGAAGGTGGCAAACGATAGGGATGAACCACTGGTGCCGCTCAAAACCTGGGGGCCCTCACTGCGAGCCATGCTCATGAAGCCCCCCTCACCAAGCTCCTCAACAAAGCAGGGGGCGTGCCACACACTGGGCCTACCTGGAACACCACGCATGCGCAATGCCCATGATGATCATGCTGCTCTAGGGGCACGCTGCCCACTGCACTAGGTGAAATATGCAGGTATGTTTTTTCATCAACGCTAAAAACGTTCACCTAGTGTAGTGCCTGGCCCCTGGCATATGGATGGCCGTAAATATTTACCAGAAATATGCAAGAACAACTGAGCATAGCCATGGAGCACTAATCAACCAACGTGGGTTCAGGGAGTTCTCCCCCCCCCCCCCCCCCCCGAGAAAATGTTTTGAGTCAATAGTTAAAATGGTGCATAATGGTGCATATTACAGAACACTTTCTGTGAAAAATGTATCAAAAGCCAGTTTGCAATCGGTTTTGAAGGATAACTCGAATAGATGTAAGTCACCAACAGTGCAGATGAGCAGTTGTTAATACACTTTCATAATGCTTTTCCCCACAATATATGCTAGTATGAACACATTTTCATGCTGGCAGTGACCAAATATTTCCATGCTTGCTGCATCAATATATGCCAGCATTCCCATATAAGAACACACTCATGTTTGCTTTGTGCATAATGGCAGTTATGAAACTTTAAGAAAAATATATCCAAGCTGTTGCTGCGAATACATACCAGTACCCTCATGTAAGAATATACTTTGTTAGATTTTCCATTAAAAATGCCATGTTATAATGAGAAAGCATTTACAAACTGGCTGCACCAAAGTAGGCCAGTCCAAACACTGTTGAGTATATTAATATATTTATGACTAGTGGTTCACTCAAACATGACATGCCATTCTAATGCTCCCATATATACAATCCCAACCCATAATTCAGGGCAAAGAACAGACAGAAAGGTATTCAAAATTCGAAGTATATTTAAAAGAAGAGTTCAGTTTCAGACATCTTGGTCTCCGGCTTTACCCTGGTGATCACTAGAATATGGAATCTATATAAAAAAATACAAAATTTAATTTGACCTGCGTAAAGGAATCTCATTCTTCTAAGTCCATGAAGGCATCCACTTTCAATCACAAAGTGTTCTTCTGACTATTACGAAAATCTAAAAGATACTAGACTTACTAACATTCTACCTACCATTATGTAATGCAAGTATGATTAAATGTTTGGTTTTCTCCAGCATCAAGATAGGGATTGTGTCAGAGAAAAACGACTTGAATCCAGAACAATTAATTATTTTCACGTATCTCTTCTATACAAGTGTAAAGTTGGATATATGTGGGGATTACAGGGAAACCATATGCATTAAACAAAAGCTTACATCCATAAGGTGTATGCTGAACCCACATGTATACTGGTTCTCAATACACCTGGGCACGGATTTCTCTGAACCTGTATGAGTGACTTCCACTCATATGAGAATACTGCTTGCAATCTGTTCATATATGTTTGGCCAGCTTTCCTTGTCCATGAATGCATTCCTTTCAATTCAAATGCAGGTCCGGTTTTAAAGAGGCCTGCCTATAATGCTTTCAGTATCTTTATATTTCTAAGCTGGAGATGTGCTGTTCCCCAGTAACAGATATTTACTTAGATACCCTCTTCCTTCCCACATTGCACTTGACTCTGGCTATGCACTAAAAGACGGGTAATGCAGATGATTTGCACTTTGCACCTCCTTTTAATGAATAGAATAGGAATTCCCTTAGCATACATTGTGTTGTACAAACATCTAGTTTATGCAATGGTTTCTACCAGCAGCATTAACTGCCTGATATCTCTCAGGCAATAGTGGGTCATGATTCCACTATGATCTGAATGACTCATCACTGGTTGTAACCACTAACTGTATTCACGAATAATACTTTTCTAAGACAATCCCACTTTAGAGTGGCAGCCAAAATGCTTTTAGACTTCGATTTCATTTGTTCACTGCACAGTGGACCGGTCCTTAAAGAAACCACATCTCACTTTTTCAATAAATCTCGCATACATTGGCCACCGTTCTCTCCTGAGCTGGCCTCCTTCTCTCCATGTATTGGTTTCCTCTTTGGGTGGGGTTTAGTCCTTCTGTTCTCCAATCTAGTTCACTCCCATTCTTTGTCTTCATTACCCAAATCCATATTCCATCATCCATCGGTTCTATGGGTATCCCATTATATTTCCCTCTAACCCCATCCCTGTCTTGTCAGTGGTGTGTTTTTCTAGCCACCTGACTAGAAAAGGTGGGAGGGAGCTTGCTCTTTTTAAATAAATACTAATTGGGTTTTTATACTCTACCTTCTGACCATCTGTGCTAACTTGATAAAATGTGTATTTTTAGATTCTGTGATTTGGAGGGAAACTTTTGAGATGTTGGATGATTACTTTCTGTTGATATTGATATTGATATTTGAATTCTATCACGCTCATATACAAGTGTTTCAGAGCGCGAAACGTTGACAACTGTAAACGTTGTTATCATTTTCAGACCATTCTTAATCCAGCAACATATAATTATTTTTCAGAATCCTCATAGAGCTTATTCTTATCTTCAAACTGCTCAAATATGGTTTCAATCCGACTTTTTTTTGTGATACAACACTCAATTTCATTTTTACATTTTAGGTAATTATTCTCTTCATTTTAAATGCATTTATTTCTTTGGTGTGCAATTGAATCATATCTCCAACAGAGGGAAGAGACAATACATCACCTAAATATTCCCTTTCCATGTTACCACTATCCAAAGTAATACTCTCTCAGTGTGCATATTCCCAATGACCTTTCACCTTGACTAATCCAAGGCAGATGTCTGGTGCCAGGCATCTGAATGTCAGTCACCTTTTTGTTGACCTCTCAGGCGGATGCATTATTGTTAGTTCATATTAAGTAAAACATGTGACAGACCTTCTTTAAAGTCCAAACCTTGTGCCAATTAATGAATGGCTGAATAACATATTTAGAGCATATCTTGTTTAACAATCTGTCTTGAATACAATAGAGGAGCATTTCAGGGTGGCCTAAAATCCATCTGGCCTGACATAACATGTTATAATCTTCTAACAGCTTCCAACAGGACAGGAACCTTTATGGGCCCTACAGCTCACCCGTCAAGTAGAATTTAAAACGTGAATACTATTTTGATTTTATTCTTGCATTTTAGTGACCTGGGTTTAATTTCTTCATTTTTCAGCGCGGAACTGCCTTTTCAATGTACATGACAAAATAAAATAAATCTCATTAGCTTTTTCAGTCCTGTTCTTAAGTTTTCAAACAATATTGTTTGATGAATAACTAACATGACAGAATAAATAAAGAAGCACATTACATATTAATGCAAGTCATCCTCTTTAAAAGCTATTGCATTAGAAGGACACGTGAAGAAAACCCATTCGCAAAGCTTTTACTTCCATGGTCTGCTGTATCCCATAAAAAAATAACAACTTCAGTTCTGGGCCTGCCTTTCAAATGTGGCATGGTTCATTCTTTGAAATAAAGACAGTCACTTTAAATATTGCAGTTTTCATCTGCTTTAATCTGTTCTATGCTTCGTATGTTTCTACGATTTCTTCGGCACTGAGAATGTATAATATCCTGTGCTTGATGTTTTGGGCTCAGGAATTCACACGTGACTGAAAGAAAATATGTGGGAGCCTCTCTACTGAGAACGAACATCGGTCAAATACCCTGTTCTATGGAATTTCTTTCACTCAGGAAGGTTTACAACCACGTTTTAGCTCACTACACCCTTTGCAGAGGCGAAATATCCATTTGCATATCAGTCTTTGTCCCACCCAAAAGGGCAGTCCAGCAGCAAAATCTAGGCAAATCTACTCTGAACAAGAGTACCATCAGCAACCCCAGACACGTGTTTCAGCCTAGACTGGCATTATCAGTGAGCGGAAGCTGAGCCTCTCTGAGACACAGTGAGCAAGGGGTCCACGTCTGGATTACCCTGGGTTACTTAGGGTGAACCCCCACATTTTACAAAGTTACAAAGGAGTGTGGGAGCGCCTCTGCTGAGAATGAACATGGGTCAAATACCCTCTTCTATGCAACCACGTTTTTGCTCACTGCACCCTTCACAGAGGAGAAGGACCTTTTGTATATATGAAAGAAAATATGTAATAGCATTCTTCTTTGCACATGATCATTAGCAATCTCAGTCTCTGATGAGTGTCCTTTTAATTGTGGCAGCAATCAAGAAGCAGGAGCCTGCAGTAAATGCCAGAGTCGTCTCATTTGATTTCTCTTGCCAGGAAGGTCTTTCTTCTTTTATTTATTTAGGCCTCATGTTTATTATCTGTCTATAAAGAAATTCCTCACCAGGCAGCCCAGGTGAGTGTGGTTAGCACAATGACACTCCCGGGCCTTGTTTCCATATATTTTTTAAGTTTGTTTGGTCCCCTAGCGCCCGCGCGCAGTGCATCTCCCCCGTCTGCCCTGAATCCACATCCCACCTCTGAGCCCGCCCCCTCACTCCTGATTGGCTGTTGCACTCTTGGTGCCTAGCCTTGCTCCCAACACAGCCTGCGAGCACCCAATTTCACCCAAGCAGCCCAGTAGAGTGTGGTTAGCACAAGGACCCTCTGGGCCTTGTTTCCATATATTTTTTACGTTTGTTGGGTCCCCTAGCGCCCACGCGCAGCGCATCTCCGACCAGCTGCCCTGAATCCACATCCCACCTCTGAGCCCCCCCCTCACCCCTGATTGGCTGTTGCACTCTCTGTGCCTAGCCTTGCTCCCGCCACAGCCTGAGAGCGCCCAATTTCACCCAGGCAGCCCAGGTGAGTGTGGTTAGCACAAGGACCCTCCCAGGCCTTGTTTCCATATATTTTGTAAGTTTGTTGGGTCCCTTAGCGCCCGCGTGCAGTGCATCTTCCCCGTCTGCCCCAAATCCACATCCCGCCTCTTAGCCTGCCCCCTTCGCCCCTGATTGGCTGTTGCACTCTCCGTGCCTGGCCTTGCTCCCGACACAGCCTGCGAGCGCCCAATTTCACCCAGGCAGCCCAGGTGAGTGTGGTTAGCACAAGGACCCTCCCCGGTCTTGTTTCCATAAATTCTTTAAGTTTGTTGGATCCCCTAGCATCCGCGTGCAGTGCATCTCCCCCAGCTGCCCCGAATCCACATCCCGCCTCTGAGCCCGCCCCCTTGCCCCGATTGGCTGTTGTATTTTTGGTGCCTAGCCTTGCTCCCAACACAGCCTGCGAGAGCCCAATTTCATCCAGGCATCCCAGGTGAGTGTGGTTAGCACAAGGACCCTCCCGGGCCTTGTCTGCATATATTTTTTAAGTGCAGCCCTGCGGCTAAGGGCCCTAAGGCCAAGGGCGGCTCCAACGGAGGCGGCTCCAAGAAGTGTCAGCAGGTGACCACAGGGGAAGCCAGTGGCCAGCCGTCAACCATCAACTACAAGGACCAGTAAGGTAGGAGTGGCCTGGGTCAGGAGTAGAGCAACTACTCTACCCTAGATTCCGAGCCACTTACCAAACCCATAGCAAACAAGGTGACTACTCCCCACTGCATCTCTCTCTCCCTCAACCTCAAATTTAATCATTATTTAATACTGTACCAATCTGACTGGCTAGGCACAGACCCCCTTCCTCTGTATAGACATATACAGTTCTCTCAAATCTAGTTGGGTTTTGTGCCCAGATCGCATTGTATGATATTTAGATTGCATTGATAGGCCTCTCTCCCACTTTACAGGTCTCTCAAGCGTAGCAGGGGTTCTGTCTCCAAAATGCATTGTATGATACTCAGATTGCATTGATAGGCCTGTCTCTCAAATCTAGCAGGGCTTCTATGTCCAGATTGCATTAAGTGATATCTAGAATGCATCGATAGGCCTCTCACCCACTATACAAGTCTCTCAAATCCAGTTGAGTTTTGTGTCCAGATTCCATTGTATGATGTTTGGATTGCATTGATAGGCCCCTCTTCCACTACACAGGTCTCTCAAGTGTAGCAGGGGTTCTGTCTCCAAATTACATTGCATGATATCTAGAATGCATCAATAGGCCTCTTCCCACTATACAGGTCTCACAAATGCAGTTGGATTTTTGTGTCCAGATTGCATTGTATGATATTTAGATTGCATTGATAGGCCTCTCTCCCACTACACAGGTCTCTCAAATCTAGCAGGGGTTCTGTCGCCAAATTGCACTGTATTATATTTAGATTGCATTGATAGGCCTCTCTCCCACTATACAGGTCTCTCAAATTTAGCAGGGGTTCTGTGTCCAATTTGCATTGTATGATATCTAGAATGCATCGATAGGCCTCTCTCCCACTATACAGGTCTCACAAATCTAGTAGGGTTTTTGTGTCAAGATGACATTGTATGATATCTAGACTGCATTGATAGGCCTCTCTCCCACTATACAGGTCCATCAAGTTCAACAGGGGTTCTGTCTCCAAATTGCATTGTATGATATTTAGTTTGCACTGATATGCCTCTCTCCCACTATACAGGTCTCTCAAATCTAGTAGAGCTGTTGTGTCTGAATTGCATTGTATGATATTTAGATTGCATTGATAGGCCTTCCCCATTATACAGGTCTCTCAAGTTTAGCAGGGGTTTTGTCTCCAAATTGCATTGTATGATATTTAGAATGCATTGATGGGCCTCTCTCCCACTATACAGGTCTCTCGGGCATAGTGGGGGTTCTGTCTCCAAATTGTATTGTATGATACTCAGTTTGCATTGAGAGGCCTGTCTCTCAAATCTAGCAGGACTTCTGTGTCCTGATTGCATTAAGGGAGTAAGTCTAAGCTGCGCCCCTCAAACTCACTCCTCAACTAGTACATGTCCTTCCTAAACCTACTTGGCTAACACACCGCAGTAAACCGCGTTCAGGGAGACGTCCACTGTGCAGGACTCCCAGACTTAGCTGTGTTTGGTATCATGCTCCACTGCTTCAACTGACCCTCAGATCTAGCTGAGTTTGGTATCAAACAGTACTGTTTCAACTGACCCTCAAATCTAACTGTGTCTGGTTCAGCACTCTACTGCTCTCTTGGGCGTGGGACTCTCTCCCACTGCACAGGACTCTCGGGTCTAGCAGTGTTTGGTATCCTACTCTACTTACTGTCTCGACTGACCCTCAAACTCACTCCTCAACTAGTACATGTCCTTCCTAAACCTACTTGGCTAACACACCGCAGTAAACCGCGTTCAGGGAGACGTCCACTGTGCAGGACTCCCAGACTTAGCTGTGTTTGGTATCATGCTCCACTGCTTCAACTGACCCTCAGATCTAGCTGAGTTTGGTATCAAACAGTACTGTTTTAACTGACCCTCAAATCTAACTGTGTCTGGTTCAGCACTCTACTGCTCTCTTGGGCGTGGGACTCTCTCCCACTGCACAGGACTCTCGGGTCTAGCAGTGTTTGGTATCCTACTCTACTTACTGTCTCGACTGACCCTCAGATCTAGCTGTGTTTGGTCCGATACCCTGTTGCTTTCCTCGGCGTGGGCCTTTCTCCAATGGTGCAGGGCTCTCAAGTCTAGCTGTGCTTGGTATCGTGCTCCACTGTTTCGGCTGACCCTCAGATCTAGCTGTGTTTGGTTCGGTACTCTGTCACTCTCTTAGGCGTGGGCCTTTCTCCCACTATATGACAGAAATGACAGACTGAGCCAGAGAGCATCCAAGTGTATCTATAGAAGAAAAAAACAAGATTACTGTGCCTGCACAACACAGCATAGAGGGCCAACTACCCTACTACGTCTGCACCTTGAACTGAAAAAGCCCGACCCAGAAAAGGACGCTGAAAAAGAGAGCAAGATCGTGCAACAAGGGACGCGAACACACAACACCAACAGAACCCAGAAGAAGCAGCCTCATTGGCAGGAAACATGCCTAATGTGGTCATAACCGGAAAAAACGATGTAAGAGAAAAATCCTTATACCTCACACCTTACCTCGCGACACCCACGGAACCCCGACACCTCAACACGGAAACCTCGAGACATTCAAAGAATTTCCCGAAAGACCTGGAAAAAAGACGAAGCACTCAACAAGAGAGTGGGATGACTCCAACCCTATTACCCCTTACATCACAAGAACAGAGGGGCACCATCAATTTCCACAACATCCCACACAACACGACGAAGCCCCGACAACCGACAATGCTACCTTCAACCCATCAATCGGACTTAATGAAGAAGAAGCCATCGCTGATCTTCAACCAAGCATCATCACAGCAGAAGCACCAGGATTGATTATCCCTGCTATCAACCTATTGGACCGCTTCAATGAAGAAGCAGCTGTTGCCGTTCTTCATCCTACCAACATCAATATGAAAACACCACGACCGGACAACTACAAACCGGAATGACGAAAAACCACAAAACAAAATCACACCCAGAGAATCCACTGTAACTTAATAAATGCAAGGTCAATGTCCAAACATTCAACCGAAATATATGACCTCCTATCAGACGGAGGCATAGACATCCTATTTGTAACCGAAACGTGGCTAGACGACAACTACAAGAGCACCCTCAACAACTGCCTTCCTGAAAACTTCAAATGCATCCAAGCAAACAGGAAATCCAAAAGAGGAGGAGGGCTAGCGATCATCCACAAGGAGCAACTGGCCATCAAAATGGAAGATCCACTAAACATTGATAAATACAAATCCTTAATACTACGGCTATCTGTAAACCCCAAAACAAACCTGAAATTCATACTGATATACAGACTGCCAACCTACAATGCAACTTTTGTAGACGCCTTCATGGAAGCAATCACCATCCTATCCATCAAGTGCAATCATCTGATCATCCTCGGAGATTTCAACATCTGGTTCGACGAAGAAACCACAACCACACAAAAATCCTTAACCACCCAACTAGCAGCCATGAACTACAACAACTAGTCAAAGGAGCAACACACTCAGCAGGGCACACACTTGATGCAATCTTCGCCAAGGATCTCATCACCACGGCACCCCCAATTCAAATACTCTGGAGCGACCACCTCATCATTCCATTCATAATGACAACGGCCGCTCCAACAAAAAAGCAACAATAAAAACCACTGATCACGATGAAAAGAAATTGGAGAACCATAAAAAACTCCAACCTAACCGAGCTCCTGGAACTCAGCAAACCACAACTGGACTTCATACATAGGGAGAAAGGCATTTCCCATGGAATGATCACTATGCCCCACTAAGGAAGCCAACAGAGGACACTTTGCAATATGGAATCTGTCAAACATATCCATCAGAGGTTGGAACTGTGACAAAATGACAACTGCTCTGCTGGAGTACAGGGATGAGTAGCAGCTGAAGCCATACATTTCTACTAAACTATCAGTGATCCCCATCACAAAGGTGAAACAGGCACATCCAGACAGGTATAACGACCATGCCTCTTTTGGCATTGCAGGCCGGAGGAAGGCACATTTCTTCGGGAGTGGTGAAAGCTTGTACAGTTGCAACACAAACAACAATAATATGGTGGTACCAAAATAATGGAATGTCCAACTAAGTTAGTTTCTAGAACAATAGGGACTTTG
Source organism: Ambystoma mexicanum (assembly GCF_040938575.1). Lineage (NCBI taxonomy): Eukaryota > Metazoa > Chordata > Amphibia > Caudata > Ambystomatidae > Ambystoma > Ambystoma mexicanum. The sequence continues at coordinate 451,103,880 of NC_090931.1, forward strand.
GGGTTTAACAGCATTAAACCTGGGTTTTTGACTTGCAAGTGGAATTTGGGCACTCTCAGTGCCGGCAGTCATTGACCCTGAGAGCCACAGGGCTAGGTCCAACGATGCAAAGCTGTTTGGCAGCAGCAATGGCTTGGGGATTGAAGATGCTGGGGAGAGACAGCATCTGATTTTGGGTTGGTGGCAACGGAAGACTCAGCAGCATTGTGTTCAGAGAATCAGAAAACTGGCCTTCAGTGGTGAGCGGGCTTGGCTGGCTCAAGATGGTGCTGTGGTCCTGCAGTGGCAACAGCTTAGAGCTCAAAAAAGATGATGACTAGGTGGCAGTGTCGAGTTGGGAATATTAGAAGACTCAGTGGGTCTCAGATGTGGAGATGCTTAGAACTTCGGTGTCGAACGAAATGTGGAGATGCAAAGGATGTCGATTGTCAAGGTCAGAGGATACTTCACATGCCTCAGTTTGGATGGTATTGGAGGCACCCAAATCGGCATTGAGGCAGCTCAAGGCTGCTGGGAAAGCTTGGGACCACTTCCTTGGTCAGTGACCGCTGAGGGGGCCATACCATGATCTCAGGGGCAATGTAAGTCTTTTTTTGTACTTTCCAACGAGGAAGGGCTGTAGCGCACTCTTGAATTTCTGCCACCTCCAGAAAGAATACTCCTGCATACCACTGTCTCATTTGCAGAGGGCTTGTAAACATCAAAGTCATCCAAAATGTGCCAATGAGGTGAGTAAGAAGAGCTTTCCTCTTCCTTTGACCTTTCTGTCTACACCTGTATGGCAGAGGATGTTGGAATAGGCTGTATTCCCAATAGAATTCCTGGGACTCCTTTTTTTCCTTCTGAGAGCCTAAAGATGAATAAACTGAAGGCAGGGTTTCCCACACTTGTAAAGGCAACATCCTATAGTGTATTGTGCCAAATCACGCCAGATGTCAGGGGCCTGATCCAGGCTGCTGTAACAAGCTTCCTTTGACTTCTGATGTAATACCTAGAATGCTTTGTCTGCTGAATGTCTGCTGAATGTCTCCTCTGGCTACTCTTACTCCACCCCTTCTCATATCTGCCTACTTTAAAAAAAAAAGGACTCCAGTGATTGGCACACTGGTGAGAGAGTGGCTTTATTTCAGGACTCCTTTGAAGCACCTGTACCCAGGGGGATCAAAAGAGCAGCATCCTGGGACTAGCCCCACATGGCTGTGCTTTAGACATCCACACATATAGCTAATACACACCAGCCTTGTCATGACTGAAGCACTGCTACCAAGCTGACACTAATATGACATCCAATAGCTTTGCCATTACAACTGTGCGACACCAGGAGCCACCAAGTCATAACCAGATATGAATTATTCTTAAAGTTTAATGTTTCACCAGACAATTATTATATTTAGCATCAGAGGTAGAGATGATTGAAAAGCCATTTCTGCCTGTTAGAGCGTTGTGTTCCAGCAGGTATCAGTTATGCACATCTGCCTTTTGGTCCTGGCCTGCTGCCACTGCAGAGCAGGTGCTAGGGTTGTCGGGAGATGGTCAGAGCAAAGGCAGATGAGTGCAATATACTTTTGGCTTGGAGCATTATGATAGAGGGGGTCTGATTATCAAGAACCAACAACTAATTTCTTTGAAAGCCTCCCCAAAGGGTACATTCTATAAATCATTAAAACAGAGTGAATTAGAAAATGTTAAATGGAAAAAGACATTAGGGATTACTTAGTACCGAGACGAGGAAGAAGGACTCAGAGTTGAAGAACTGTAGTGTGCAGTCTAGTCATTATAATGGCCCACCCCTGAGCGGGAATTTTAAATATGTAAAGCCCCTTCAGGTGCAGGCCATTAGAAATATGCATTGGGAGCAGCAGAAGGAGAAGGAATAAGATGCCGATCTGCCGATGTGTTATCAGCGGGACGCAGTCCGGAGAGAGTCGCAGGATTCAGAAATCCTGAATGCAGAGTACGTGCAGCGGGAAGCAGTGCTCAAAGTTAGCTTTCCCATAGGAGAGAGAAGATCTCCTGGTTCTGCATCCTAGTCTGGTGGGTGGCGTTCACCGGAGTATGTGAGGAGCAAAGAAGTCTACCTTTCCAGGAGGTGCGAGCGACAGGAGTGTTACCGGAGCTGTCAGACCCCAAAACAGTCCTGACGTAAGAAGAAGTTAAAGCAGCAGCGGGTGCAACAGAGGTGCAAGAAAAGCCCGGTGAGTTGGCCTTTGCTGGGTAACCGTGGGGCGCTTGGCAATAGAGCGCTAACTCAAAGCAACCCTTTTGAATACTGATCTATTTAATTAAAGCATTTTTGGCATAACTCTCATGTTGAGAGACCAAGTGTAAAAATATTGTAACCACCATTGACAAAGTAACAAGGGGACAATATGCAAACAAAAAGTGATATTACCTAAAAGGGAATATAATAATCACCATTGCCTAAGCCAAAGAAAGGCAATTTTAAATAAAAGGGAATACAGCTTTTAAAAATGTTGATTCATGTTGCAGGAAAAAAAGTGTCATTTTTGGAACAAAGGAGGAATTTTGAAAACATTACCAACAGCTAATTGGTGATGTGGAAGGAACCCAATGGTGGCAGGAGAGAAGCCCTCCTTGTAGAAATCCTCAAGGGGGAGAGGAACATAACAAACAAATCAGTTGGAAAAGCAGTGTCAATGTGGACTGTACGCTTGTGTTGGAGGTTGTGAACCCTAGTATTGTTGAAAAACTAAGACTTTTCCAAGAAGCAGGTTTTTGATTAAGTTTCAACACTGAGGATCTAAGTGTTGAATGTTTAAAGCAATCCAACCACAGAGTACTTGTAGTAGTGGTAAGAGTGTTATCCTGGAAGCCAAGTATACCAGGAAAGGGACTTTTAGTGGTTCTATGTTCTTTTATCGTCAGGATTTATAACGTCTGCCTTTTAAACGAGGAGAAATTTATGATTGAATATAATTGTTATTTTATTGCGTTTGAATGGCCATATGATACCTGTATGATTTTGTTGTATGTATAAGTGTGAGGAACAGATACCTTTTCATATTACAGTGATTTCCTTTAGTCTTACTTTGACAGGTAGGGAAATCCTCACTAGGTTAGGGAAAGTGAGGTGTTTATCTCACCCTTATTATTTAATAAAATGGCTACTGTGAGAAAACTCTATCTATTTGTCCCTCTCACATGGCTGACCCCTCACAGTGGGAGGGGGACATGTCGCCTGAGAAAGATGTCGTGCAGCATGGCACAGGCAAGGAATATGTGTCTAACCTTCTCTGGCCTGCACATCAAGGCCCTTCTGGTCCGGTGTAGACACCGAAAACTACCCTTCAGCAGGCCAAAGGTCTGCTCTATGCACAACCTGACTCTGACATGTATCTCTTTGTAGGCCACCTCCTGTTGTGAATGTGCATTGAGCATAGGTGTCATTAGCCGAGGTAACTGGTGGTATCCATAGTCACCTCAAAGGGCACAGGTGTCAGTCTCAGTGCATTGTTGCACTTTTTGTATGTGCATGTAGGTGGGCATGCATTTTCCATGTATTGTCCTACGACATTGTTGTGCCTCCCAGTTGATGCATGCAGTGCCATTCACTATGGGGGTTCATATGCATTGTCATGTTCAACCTTGCGTGCGGCTCACAACCAGCAGTCATCACTCACGATTTTAGGCTGTATGTACTTTTCACACCTGTGCACCTTCCCTGCATTGCATCTGTGCTAAAATTCGAATTTTTGGTTGTGTACTTTTTACATTTGCACCTCTCTTGAATTGCATCTGTGCCTCTTGCAAATTCTATTTAAGGCTGGGTACTTTCACATCTGTGCACCTTTCCTGCATTGTATCTGTGCTAAAATTCGATTTATTTTTTGGGGTTATGACTTTTTACATGCATGCACTTCTCTTGTATTGCATCTGAGCCTCTTTAAAATTCGATTTTAGGCTCTCCTGCATTGCATCTATGCTAAAATTCGACTTTTTGGTTGTGTCCCTCTTACATCTGTGCACCTCTTATCTCTTGACAGGGCCATCTTAAGCACTTTTGGGGCCCTGGGCACAGATATCTTTGTGGCCCCCACGATCAAACCGAAGGAATGAAGTGATCAAAAATATATTGTTGCACTCTTCCCTCCTACCCCCCTCGTCATGATGACAACCTATAAGTTGATATGCTGCCTCGCAACATGCACAAGTAAGCATTTTTACTGCCTTTAAGTCCCTTACCCTCTTCATTCTTACTCTAATCAGAAGGATAAACAAGTAGCATTTGAAGGCCAACATTAGCAGTCTACGAAGAGGTTACTTCTTTTCTGGTATAGATACAGGAGACATTTTATCAATAGCATCCAGGAAGGTATAAGGCCTGTGGTATTATTGCAGGGCTGTATGTAAAAGGTACATGTAACCCAGAATAGACAGAGACTCACATTAGCTAATTCGCAGAATGCAAAAGTGCTCAAGCATGGAGACAGGACACCAATTGGATGGAAGGGGAAAGCTACACTATAGCATGAATAGTGGCTGCAGATTAGAAGCTGCCAGGAAGGTGTCTGTATCCAGACACACTGAGATTTGAAGTGGGACATGGTTTACAAATAGTGTTGCCATTAGAGATCAAGGGAACAAGTGCCTGTGGTGTGCAATATATCCATGCTCACTATTATAGTGGAAGCAACACTATAGCCAGTGAAACCATAAGTGGGGCTTATTTGAAGATCATACCCTGAGAAGGATATCACTCTGATTAGCTGACAATTTTGAAAGGTCTAGGGACTGGCAATTTTCAGAGGTTAGGCAATACAAGATTAAATTAGATGCCCAGGATCACACATTGCTTAAGGGGTGAAGCTGGGATGTATGACAACTCTGCAATTTCTGCATTTAAGAACTTTCGTTTGCAGTTCTTACCATGAACTAAAATAATCAAATTGTCATAAAAACAGGCTTGGAAAGTACACACATCACATTACAAAACATGACAATGTTTTAAAACAGAATGTTATAGAAGGGTGTTTTGCAAAATGGGAATGATTCTAGCTTCGTTCTCTCCATCATCTAGGGAAGTATATAACTATCAGCATAGCAATCGATGTGATTTAATCTGGGTTTGTCTTTTGTATTTTAAAGCTTTAAATACTTCCAAAACACTGGCTTGTCGAATAGTCATTTATAAACGTGCAGAAAAACCTTTGACTTGTACAAAAAAGCAAACAGTTTTTTCTGTCAAATGAGCAGACATTGAAATATGCTTTCCTGAGGCCTACAATATCTGGTCCTCTCTGTCTACCACCCCTTCCACTCAAATGGCCTCCATAAGAAGAAAGATCAAGTAATGGGCTAAACGATGCCACCAGCACTTGAGAAGACAAACCTCACAGAAGAGTAATGTAAGACACATTAGATGATTTGACCACGATCACTGTATCGTCTGCTGGTAAATCCAGGATACAAGCATGAACGCTTTGTTTCCACAGTCTTGAATTTGGATAGTTATTCACCTTTTGGACTGACACTTTAGGCTCATCATTGTAGGTGATTGCCTAGGTTTTACAACACCCCATCTGAAGAAGCCAATTTCTAGACCTTCATCATACAATGACATGTTAGTTTGTATAGCAACACCTCTCTGGTGCAAGCACATTGCAGATAATAGCACCTTTTGTACTGCAAACCCAAGTACATATGCAGGCACATTTATAAACTTCAGTCATAGGCAAGGCTCAGCCAGCCCTGCTACAATGTGCTATTCTAATCTTGCATATAAACACATATCTCTGCAATGAGTGTTCAACACACTGAACTAACTTCTGAACTACAATATGCATTAGCCATTTCGCTATTGCACATGATCAACATAATTCCCACAGGAAGGAAGGAATGCTACAGGAGTTGTGCAGTAGTGAGCACACTAGCTATGCATACCGCAGTGAACTCAGACAGCAGCCATTGCATGTTGAATTGATCAAGGCAGAGCACCCGACAGCCAATAGGTTTAGAGTCTCAGCAGCAAGCCATCAAATATCCTGATGTGTGCTGTTTAAGTCTGGTGACAAATGGAATCTTACTTATTTAGATCAGGCAGCATTGTGGGGCCCCCTCCAAGTTGGGGGCCCGGGGCATGTGCTCCTTTTGCCCTCACATAAAATTGTCTGTGTCTCTTGATACTCTATTCTTTTCTGTATTGCATTTATGCATTGTCACTACTTTCACTAGGCCACCTGGTGAGCTTAGAACTGGCCTGTGCAGCAACTCTTCTTTCATCATGGCTCTCTCCATCTCTCCTATTTTCTCTAACTGCTACACTATCAACCATCCCTCACTAAGTCTGGTAGAAAAAAAGACATCTTGAGTGCAAACGCTGGACTTTCCATCGCAGAACCCTACGTCAGCCCTTCCTCCAGAGAGGTTTTCACTGATATCCTCTTCTCTGTCCCCTCTCAAAATCTATGGACCCTCCATCTCATCTCCATGCTCTCTCCTTCCACATCCTCTACCATTAACGGTGGCATCAAGTAGGAAGTCCTCTTGGCCGGCTTCTCATCCTCACATTGCTTCATGAATGTCTATCACACAGGCACTATCCTGGTTCAAGGTCCACAACCCAACCTCCTTCCCTTTGACCGGATCCTGCCTTCTCTCATTAACTTCCTTGCAGCTCCTGCATCTCTTCCTCCTACTACTCTCCCCCTCCCCCCTCTGACTGGTGCACCACACCCCTGTACTCCTCACCAGAAATATTTCAGAGGCAGAGACCTCCTCCATCTGGAGACTCTTAATGCCCGCTCAGCCAACAAACACTCTGCTGACATCTGCCTCAATCTTGAAGACATTTACCTCGACATTCTTCAGTGGCAGCTCCATGGTTCAGTGCCAGCTCAGTCACTGCTCTTGGCTCCCTCCTCCCTGATGGCTTCAAAATCATCTCCAAGCCTCGACCTAACCGCACTGCGAGGGGCTGCCTTAATCTTCCCTGAGTGGGCTCCTGCTTCCATCTTACCTATCCAGCTCTACTCTTCCTCTGAAAGTTGGGATTGCAAGTTGGTTATCTCTCCACCCTGACCATTGCTACCATTTGCCGGCCTCCAGGTGCCACCACCTGTTCCTCTCTTAATGGGCTGATTTCTGCTCTGCCTTACTTTTATCCACCTCAAACCTCCTCCGCCTGGATGATTTCAACATCCAACTAGCCGGTCTGATAGCACAGCGAGTAGAGCGCTCGTTTTCACATCTGTGCAGAGCCTGCTGATGCAGGTTCGAATCCCTGCAGGGCCAAACTCAGCCTTTTATCCTTCTGAGGTCGATAAATGAGCACCACACACTGTGGGTAATAATAAGCACCGCTCAGATACCTGAGGGTTTGTAGCGCCATATACATGCTGAATTATTATTATTATTAACTGGGCTCCCTTGGAACTGCATCCACTCTCTTCACTGGTCTCTGTGTCTCTCTTTCACTCTCCATTCTCCCTTCTTGGTTAAGCCACTCAGCTGGACATACTCTGGACGCCCTCATACACTCTGACCTCTCTCTCTCCGGCCCACTAGTCACCCCTCCCTCAAGGTCAGACCACTCTCTCCTAACCTCCAACCTGGGTCCCCTTGGCTCTCTGACTGCCCCCAAAAAACCCTGTCAACCTCGTTCACTAACATCTGCCCGATGAAACCAGTGTCAGCTGCTGCCTTCGCTTCCACCTTTATCCGCCCTCCCCCCCCTAACTCTGATACTACCTCTGACTCTTCTCTCAGCAACGTCCATCTTTCCATCACCAACACTCTTGAAATTCTTGCCCCAGTCATGAGGATCTGCCTGAAACCTGCCTCTAAGCGTAACAACAGGAAAGACTCCAACCTTGCGGCCCTGAAACGAAAGTGCAGGGTGGCAGAACGGAAGTGGCAAACCTCAGGCTCACCCTATCACAAACTGGCCTGCCGCCAGCTCCAAAAGCAATACAGACTCTCTATCCATGGCAAGAAAAGAGCCCACATTCAGGAACGGGTTTCCGGTGCATCCAACAACACTGCTGAACTTTTCAGGATCTGAAGGGAACTAGCCAACACTTCTGCAGTCTTCTCCTCCCCTTCTCCTTCCCAGGCCCTCTGCAATGCACTGGCCACACACATTTTGCCACCAAAACTTAGGACATCCTGAACACCCTTGCTCTCCACCATCCTTACCCATTCCACTCCCCCTTGCATCCATTGGCCCCTCACCCTACTCCTTCTCCTTCTCCTCCTTTGCCCTTTGTCACACATGAAGAAGTTACCAGAGTTGTCCGCTCCATGAGGGTCTCTTCTAAACAGGTTTCCCCTTGCTCAATCAAGACCATAGCATTGGCTCTCTTGCCCCCCCACTCGCTGATTTCTGCAATCACTCTTTTGACACTGGATATTTGCCCTCCCCTTAAGCACTCCAATGTGCGCCCAGTACTGAAAAAACCTTCAGCAGACTCTACCTGCCATGCCATCTACCCAATTGCCATCACTCCCTTCCTGGGGAAGCTCCTGGAGAAGTTGTCATTGCCCCAACTCAACTCACACACTGAAATTGCTGATGGTCTCTACGACCAACAATCTGGATTCCAAAACATCCAGAGGCACGGGAACTGCTCTTCTGAACACATGTGAAGAAGTACTCCCATCTCTGGAAACCAACTCCCCTGCTGTCCTTATCCTTCACGATTTCTCCTTTACCTTTGACACAGTCAACCATTCCACCCTCATACAAAGGCTCCACGATACACTTGGTATCTCCGAACAGGCACTGGACTCGCTGACACCCTTTCTTACTGATCGCCCTTCCCAAGTCATCCTGGGTACCTTCTCCTCTCCTACTTCCTTCTACACCTGTGGTGTCCCCCAGGGTTCTATCCTCTCTACTTGGCTCTATAACATCTAACTTGCTCTGCTTGCACGCCTCATCTCTTCCTTCTCCTCCAACTTCCAGTGTTATGCAGATGACACACAGCTCTTTTTCAAACTTCCTGCTGACCCTCTTGGACCCTCCATCATCCCTGACTGCCTATCTGCCATCCAGCCCTGGTGCACCTCCAACGATCTCTGCCTTAATGCCTGTGAACTGGATAGTCCAGCTCCTTTGATGAGCAGTAATTACCCTCGAGATGGATGGGGATGGAGATCTTACTCATCCATCAAATAATAGAGCCAACACAGGAAGTTGACAAAAGGAAGACTGTTTTAATATCAATTATCTAAAACAGGGAGCTTAACGAACATCAATGCAAACCCTTGATCTTCAAACTCAAATACTTTAAGAAAAAACGCCACTTTTATAAGCAAAATGTGTCATCAATGACGTGTGTACTAACGTCATCCTACGTGGTAAACTACAAAAACCTATGTGCACGGGCTATTGGTTCTGAGTAAACATCTAAGTATATGATCCATACTAGTCTAAAAAAGTGTAACTATGTGATTGGTTACTTAACATCAGGTGGGCAACTAAGCCCTCCTCTAAAAATTACCACTATGAATGTCACTAAATACACAACGTCCCATTGGTTTACGCACTATAGGCCCCATGAATACACAGGTCCTCTACAATTGGTTGGCACTCTATCCATCTTCAGTACTTTCCCACCTACGTTAGCAGCCTGCGAGCTGGCCGTCCAGATGCTGGTGAGGTTGCCTTAACTTTAGCTTCCCACCAATTAGCATATCAATCCATCATCACTGCAGTGGTCTGGTGTCAATTAGGCCTTTAAACTTCGTCCTTGAGAGTGTTCTTAGCACTGAGAAAATTAGGGAGTGAGAAGCACAGTCTGGCTTCAGGCATAGGTGTGACCATCTCGTTCATCCAACTTCATGCTTCCATGTGACTAGAGACCATAAAGTCGAGCATTTTAGTGTATTTAATATTCTATACCAATAGACCTCTGATGTCTTCCTTGTTATGTTCATTCCTTTTGAATGAATAGGAAGGGTCTCAGGTTTGGTAGAAGCATTGAGATATCACATCTCATGCTATAGGAAGGGTCGCAGGATTGGAATGGGAAGGAGGTTTGTTCTTTCACACAATTTTGCATCCAAAGTCAGTTTACTCCAGTTTTGATAAGACCATGGCTTCTTGGGGCTCATCCAACCTCGCCTTTCTGAGCTCTGCTTCTGTAATTCAATGTCTGCTTTTTAACTGCAACATACTTAACTGAAACCTTATTCCTATGTATGTATACGTTGGCAGTTGCCGCAATCTATTTACTATAAGCTTAGAGCTAGCTTCACGATTACTTTTCTGCTTGCGTTTCTTCTGCATCTGTACATGTGTAAAATTATTTGATATCTTCCTCTGTTTCTGTGGCATAAGTTTCTTCATCTTGAGCCCAAGATGTCACTTATCCTTATTGCTTTCTTGATTCCTTATAGAATATCTGCATTCTCTGTTCACTGCATCTTTTTATGTGCCTCATCTTCAGATCCATGTAACATATAATTGGCAATGGCTAGTGACATTACCATTCATCCTTGTCGTTTATTGGTTCTGCTTCTGAAGGGATTTCATTCAGATGGCCATCATATTTCTTTGTATGCAGATAAGGTTTTCTCAATGGGTACCTTGGCTCCCAGATTCTCCTAAGTATTGGCCCTTTCACTGGCGCTGGACTGAGTCCATATTCTGCTCTTTGTCAATTCAGCTGTTCTGTATATGTCACATATTCTGGCTTCCAGCATACAGGTAAAAGGGGCGGGTCGATTGAAGCGGGGATCCTTGGCTCCTACTCTACACCTGTAAAACTGAGATGCTTCCCATCGGGACCCCTGCCCCCTCCTTCTTCCCTTCACTCTGGCCTTCCTCCTTGGGCTCCCGCCTGCTCCTTCTTCTGAAGCCAGAAACCTTGGTTTCATCTTCGGCTCCACTCTCTCCTTCCTCCCTCGCACTCAGGACATTGCCAAGAAGTCCCACTTTCAGCCATGCCTTCTCAAAGGAATTCTCCCTTTTATCACTTTCCCCCAGAGGCTTACCGAAGCCCTGGTTCTCTCTAGGCTTCACTATTGCAATAGCCTCCTCCTGAATCCACCTTCTTCCACTCTGCGACCCCTCCAGCTAATCCAGACTAGGGCAGCAAGACTTATCCTTGGCCTTAAGACCTGCGACCCCATCTCTCCTGCCCTAAAAAGTCTTCATTGGCTCCGAGTTGCTGCACGTATATAATTTAAATCCCTTTGCATCTTCAACAGGCATGTCTGGGCCCGGGCACCACACTATCTTCAACTTTATCTTACTAAATACTCTCCCTCTAGACCACTATGTTCCTTTGGCATCAACTCTTTGTGTGTAAAGCGTTTTGCTAAACAGAGGGTAGGTGGTCGATCACTTTCCTCAGCTGGCTCCTTCCTATGGAGCAGCCTCCCCCCTCCTGTGCAGGTACAGAATTAGTGGATTGCCCCAAATGATTATCCAGAAAAAGAACCTTACCCAAACAAATGTGGGGGGGGAACTTTTGGACAAGGTTTTCTGATGAAAAAAACCACCTCTGTGCTAATCAGGAGTACAAACGCCCAGTGAGCGATCAGGACCAGTACTCATCTGTGAAATCTATAATTCAAAATGTTTTTGTTTGTGTTTTGCCTCAAAACTATTGCTTAAATGAGCGATGTTCTGATATCCCCCCGCCTGTGCACCTTGAGCAGAACTTTTGTAAATTCTGGAAGCTCCTCAAGATTTTCCTCTTTACCTTGCCTTCCCTTCTTCTCTTCTCTGCAAATACCACAGTTGCTGTGATTGGTGTCCAGGGCCCTTATGCATCCTCGGGCCCCTGACATCCCGCACCCAATCAGCCCAGCTCCTGTCTACCCTCAGCAATTGCCTTGGCACACCCTCCACCATGGAGGTTCGCACTTGCTCCTAATGTGGCCGCTGGCCGGGTAGCACTCAACAATCCAAGCACTTCCTATGTGGCTCACCCATGAGCGCGCACTCCCCAGCACTTACACCCTCAGTCCTCTTTCTTGCTGCACTTGCATATTCTGTATACTCACAAGGCATAGTAGGTTTGTGCTTCCTTCCTTCCTTCCTTCCTTCCTTCCTTCCTTCCTTCCTTCCTTCCTTCCTTCCTTCCTTCCTTCCTTCCTTCCTTCCTTCCTTCCTTCCTTCCTTCCTTCCTTCCTTCCTTCCTTCCTTCCTTCCTTCCTTATTAAATATTGTGTTTTGTGATGTACTCCCTTCTTCCCTCCCGTCTCCCTGTGGGTGCTTTGAAACAGTATTTTACTTGCTGTGTAAGCACCTAACAAGCAAACAATAAATAAATAATAAATACATAAAATAAATCCAGGACTCTGCGGGCTACATCGGCCTGGTAACGGAACCGGGGCCCGACATTACAGCACTTACTTCGCTCATGTCTGTAAGTTAGCCCCAGGCTGTTACCAGCCGGTGTAGCCCACAGAATGCAGGATTAATGCTTAATTATTAAGAGTACTCTGTGTGTGTGTCTCACTGAACCTCTCACCACCTTCAGACTCCTGAGTCTAGGCCTTCTGAAAGCTTTGAGTGGGACTTTCAGTTTACTAGATATGTAGCATCTATGGTGTGCCATTGCCTCATTATAATGTTTTAACCTGATAAGAAAGATAACCGTATGTCATGTTATGTTATGTTATGTTATGTTATGTTATGTTATGTTATGTTATGTTATGTTGTGTTATGTTCTGATTAGGCAGAAACACTGACTCAGTGGTACTTGTAGCAAGTGATGATTTTGAAATGTGGAAGAATACAAGGGGTACATGCATCCTCATCTTGTTAGACCTCTCTGTGGCTTTGATACAGTGGATCATGGCATCCTTCTTGCCTGCCTTTACAAGCTAGGTCTACGGGTTAGCCCGTAAGACTGGGTCAAATCATACCTGGCCAACCAAGTCCAAGTAAAGGTCATTAGACCTGTATGAATCTGAAAAGAAAGCAATCACCTTTGAAGTGCCAACAGTTCATCTCTCAGCTAGCTCTTCTTTAACTTGCACATGAAACCACTTGCTTACTTGATTCAGGATTATGACCTATCGTTGTATATGTATACAGATGGCACGAAGAACCTTCTCCAATTGGGTGAGGCTGTGGATGACTCAACAGAATGATTTTTAAGATGCATGGAGCAGGTGACAATTTGAATGCATACCATTAGACTGTAATCAAAATCTCAAAAGACAGAAATTCCACTTTGCCTGGGGGATAGACCATTTTCTTGGAACAACAACCTATGCCCTATCAAAATCTGGTCCTCAACCTTCGACATCGCTACACAATTTAGGAGTCTGGTTCGACTCTGCTCTCTCCATGATCACCTAAATGAATAAGCTGTCTAGCAGCTGTTTCTTTCACTTCAGATTTTTTAAAAGATGCTTTGATTATTTTCCTTTTCTAGCCAGGATTCAGCTGCTTAATGTTTGTGTCTCACATTGTCTTGGTTAATGTAATTTTGCCTACTTGGGTCTCCCAAACAAGGAGCTGACCAAATGTATTCAGAATTCTCCTGCTAGATTATTGCTACATTTAAGCCGCCAAGAGTATGCTTCCAGGGCACTTAAAACCTTATGTTGGCTATCTGTGGCAAACTGAGTTGAGTGCATGACCCTGTTTTTGGCCCATGAATCTCTTTACACAGGTCACTCCTTCATCAAAAACCCGCTCTATTTCTAGTCTCCAGACAGACACCTAAGCTCTGCATTAGTGAAGCTCTTACCATCTCCTAAATTTAGATATCAACCATGGGATGGCCGCTCTTTCATGGTGTTGTTTCCTAAATTGTGGAATGCTCTCCCACTGTGACTACACCTAATCACTGCCCACCTAGAATTTAGAAGCATCCTGAAGACTCTTTTGTTTCCTAAGTCACCTATTTGAAGTGATTGGGGTGAATACGTTAATAAGAGCTTAGCACCATGATACCTCTTTTAATGTGATATGTTGCACTCAGTAAATATTCCCCTACCTACCATCTGTAATGGTAGGCAGTGGTTCAGACCGAATTCTGACCTAGAAAGAGAGAAAATAAGTAAAACGCTCGATAACAAGCTTTTTCCGGTGAAAACATTTTCTGTTACCATGAGTTAGTGGAAGCATGGTTGTGTGATGGCCTGAGATGTGCCTAGAAAGCCCTTAAAGTGCGAAGGACACACATGCCAGGTGGCTATATGTTATTCTTGGTCGCGTCCAAAATGATATTGTAAATTCTCATGCAGTTTCATTGAGTGGCACCAAAGTTATAAGCCATCCAAATATTGCTTTTCACTAACCCTATAATTCACAAATATGCATGGATGTCCCCGAACAACTGAGATGTTCGCGAACATCACAGAAATGTCCCTGAATATCTGAAATAATTGCAGACTTTGTAGAATAAAAACATCAGATTTTGGGCTTTTTATGGCCACATCCCATCCCAGCCAAATTACCATTCACCTCCCTAGAGATTGTTTAATTTTTGACAAGTGTATTGTAGTTTTTTTATTATGTTTTTACCGTGATGTTCACGGACTATGGGCATGTGTCTGCGAATCCAACATGGTGTCCGTTTCAAAGGTTTTGACATGCACATTTTTAATTGTCCAACTACTGTGCACGCTTGAAGTCTGCGAACGTTACACTGCTCTCTGATTGGCACAGAGGTGTCCGCAGACTCCGAATCAGGAAATGAGTCAGCGGACCAGACCCAGATATCACTAATTTTGGCTGACCTACTTATTGGCCAGTAAAAAATAAAAACGACAGGATGGATTTACACCAAATTTGCAAAAGCACACTTTCGGGACCAAGCCGCCGCTCCTCGTGCCAGGTTTGGTGCAAATCCGTCCAGCAGTTTGGGCTGAAGGCACGATCAAAAAATGTTTCCGTTATGTCTATGAGGATTTCAAAAGAATTGGGACCCCACCTAAAATTTTGCCTCCCCCTTGATGAAACCGCACTAAACTATGTATCATCATTCAGAAGTGGCCATATACTTTATTTGCAAAGTTTGGTGAGGATTCGTCAAACGGCACCAAAGCTTTAAGACGCCCAGAAAGTATTCTTCCTATGGGTTAAGCATCTTAACCACAACTACACGGCTGCTACTGCAGGCCATGTTATATATATATATATATATATATATATATATATATATATATATATATATATATATATATATATATATATATATTCAGTAAAAAAACTTTGTTAAAGGGACGTTATGGTTAAGTTGCGCTACTAAAAACCTGTGAAATTCACAATTTTTTTTTTTATAAACGTGACATTATGGTTCGCAGTAAAACCGAAAAACCCCTGAAATTCGCCAGTTATGGTAGGCTAAGTAACCATAACTGACCGCACCACTGTGCACTGTTAACACTAACTCCCAGGACATGAAAGATGACATCACAAATGTCATTGATGACATTACTGATGACATCACATGTCAGGCTCACTCTTTTTTCCTTCACTGATATATCTGGGGCAGTAACAGGCAGGAACTAAAAAGTCACTATACTATAGTACAAAGTACTATGGTGACAGCACAGATGACTTTACATGTCTAGCTTCTTCTTTTTTTGTTCACTGACATATGTAAGCCAAGTGGCTTTCTTCACTGTCAGTCCGGAGTTAAAGAAGGTAAAAGGTCTATATTTGTAGTCCTTACCCTTCTCATGTGTTCTTACAATACTTTCCTTAGGCTACGGTTACATCATATCATCCATATGCATAGAAGAAGGAATCCAGAAGCAAAAGAATCTTTTCTGTGCATGAAGTTAATTAGTTTGGGTATGAACATTTTGTATTAAAACTGCAGTTTTTGGTGCATGCTTTACGTTCCCTGTATATGCGTATATTTGTATGCATTATGCTCTCTATATAATTTTGTAAGTAATAGGGTAATAATGCAGTAAGGGAAGCATACGTAGATACTTATGTTTCACAGTATGTAAACGTTTGTAATGGTAGCATTTATCAATGTAGTATGCAACATGGGAAGATTGCAAATATTGCACATCTGTATTGCATGCTGCAGAGAATGCCTACATTTCCTCATGAGTTTGTTCATGTACTGAAAGAACTCAGTAATGGAATTGATTTTTTTCATCAATGCATTACTTAATGAACTACATGGCATATCTTAGTTCTTCAATCATCTCTGATACTTTTCTGCCAATGATATAATTACAATCCCTTGTGGAGCCTCTGAATGAAAACTAAATGTGATCGATGACATTTGTGATGTCATCTTTGATGTACTGGTGTTAGTGTTAGCAGTGCACAGTGGTGCGGCCAGCTATGGTTGCTTAGCCTACCATAACTGGCGAATTTCAGGGGTTTTTCAGTTTTACTTCGAACCATAATGACACGTTTATAAAGTTTTTTTAGTGAATTTCACAGGTTTTTTAGTAGCACAACTTAACCATAACGTCCCCCTAACAAAGTTTTTTTTAGTGAATTTTATGGGTTTTTAGTAGAAAACTTAACCATAACGTCCCTTTAACAAAGTTTTTTTTACTGAATTTCACAGGTTTTTATTAGGGCAACTTAACCATAACATCCCTTTAACAAAGTTTTTTTATTGAATATACACTTTCATCATGTGAAATTGGGAGACATGTACTATAATTCCCTTACTTTATATACATGTAACATAGAACATTCTGAACCCCCTCGCTAATGATATTTGAAAGGCACGGATGGAGCGCCTGTCTGCGGACAGGCGCGGACGAGATCAACACTACCCAAACAGTCAGGGGGTATCTTAAATTGTACTATTGTGCCATATGAAAAATGCACAAGTTTAAAAAGAGCACATAAACACATTATAAGTACTAATAAGTAACCAATCGAACCTACATGTCTCACACATTACCCATGCATTTAATTAGCATGTTGAATGAATTGGATTATACCATAACAAAAAAAGATATGCCTCCAACGTAATTACCTCACAGAAACTGTGCAGCCAGGAGCGACAGTAGACGAACACAGCACAACAAAGACAAATTACAAGAAAGTAGTAAGTGAAATTTATTTTTCTTATATGTGTGTATACTTTTTGTATGAGGTGCAGAACAAATAATGTGTTTCTATTGTTTTGACACAGAAATGTGCAGTACTTTGTAGTGGCTGGAGGAGAATTTTCCTCATGGCGAAATGTCGGAAGAAAGCGATAATAATGGTGCACACTGCTCTGCATAAGCAAATTAAAAGTCAGTACGTTATGGGTACTTGACATATATATATTTATTTTTAACAGACCAGGTAAAAAATTAAGAAAGTCCACCAAAGGACACAGTGCAAGACAGCCTGAAACGGATAGAAGACAAAGTGGACATGCTGAAAGAGAATTTTAATGGGCTAAGGCAATTTGTGGAGGAATGCGTGAAAGGAAAAATCAGATATCGCTGTCCCACCTGTACCTGTCCCCATCTCCATTTCCTAATGAACCATCCCCAAACCCTCAAGAACAACATAAACGTTTTGACGAAACGTCCATCCCTTCATCCCCTCACAACCAGCCTGTGCTAAACCCTAATTCCCCTATATTTGTTTCAGTGTCTGCTTCCCCCTCTCTGTCTTGATTGATGTATGTGTGTTTACTAAAAAAAATGTTATGTTAGTTGTAGTAGAATGGTGTGGATTAAACATTTTCTTTTAAAAAAGAGTTAGAATGTCTGCGGACAGCGTGCCTGTTCGGCCTGTCCCTAATCAATATAATTTGGATGTTCTAAGGGCAATACACCTACCCGTACCATTCGCAACCAAGATGGAAGTGATCTTAGAACACACCAGTTATCCAAGTTGTCTGTAAATCAACAAAATGGGGGCATCCAAAGAACATTATACCTCTCTGTATGGTCACAACCAAGAAAAAACTGTTCTTAGAACACACCAGGTGTCCGGGATGTCTGTAAATGAACAAAATGGGAGTGTTCTAAGGACACTATATCTGCCCATACCGTCCGCAGCCAAAATGGAACTGTCCGTAGAACAGGCGCGGTGGCTGGCATGTCCGTAGTCAAACAAAATGGAGGTGTCCTAAGGACACTGTACCTGGCCGTACAGTCAGCAGAACATCTACGCACATGCACACCACAACCGTAAGTTTTGCGAACATCGCGCCTGTCTGTAACTGTCCGTCTCATTTGTGTCGCACTTTTAATTAGTTTCAGGACCTGAACACTGTCCGTAGAACACCCACGCGCATGCACAGGACCGTTACTGTTCATTTGGAGTCCAACAGGCACCCATTTCCTTGCAGATGTTTTCACAACGTCATCATGTGACTGCACCCACGCTGAGCGAGTGGCCTAATTTGCGCAGTTTGTCCGCTTCCGCAACATTTCAAAAAAATGTATGCAGGCATGGGAAATTATTTTACAATAGAAAATCACCATTTCACATGTCCCATACAATGGCCCTAGCTATCAACATATTGTTTAGAATTTTTTCAACGCTTTTGAGTGATCGATATGGTCACCCCTCCACCCTATAAAAGGCCACACCCCCGAGCTCATCTTCATTGTACTTCTGGCTATAGCAGATTGAGTTTTGCTGCCTTTACTGCTGTAGCGAAGATTATCTGACCAACCCTAATGGCATCCATGGCTGCTGTTGCTTCATCAGCCTCAGCACCACCCCCAAACCCTCTACCGCCACCACCTGCCCAAGGGCCTACAGAGGGAAATACCCGTGAGGATGTAGAGAGCGAGGAAGAAGAGGATGTAGAGAATGAGGTGGAGGAATTCCGTACTACAAGCACTCGCCGGGAGTCGTGTGTGTGGCGGTTGTTTACCGTTTTTGAAACGTACCAAAAGCATGTGCGAACCAGGTCATATGTAACCAGTGCAATTGGTGCTGAGTCGCGAGAGACCTGGTGCGTACAGCTTTGGTACGACAACCATGAAGCGACACCTAACTTCATTCCTCAGTGCGGACATTCGCAAGGTGGTACCATGTGATGAACGTAGTAGGTTGAGTTCCTCCGCAGCATTCTCTGTGTCTGATCCTCTCACCACAAGAGACACTCCTGTGGGAGAGCGCATCCTCCAGCTGCCTCACAGGCCATTCGCGATGCTGTTGACCCTTACCTTTCGAGGGTCACAATATTGTGTATGTGCTGCGACGCAGTACTCTGCAGAGGGGAGAGTCTTCGAAGTGCTTTCGAGACTACGGTCACAGAGCACCAGAAGAACTGCTACCTACCTAAATAAGGCCCACCCTACATCTTTCTCTCTCCACCTCCCTTTCTTATCCCCATGTTTGGTGTCTCTTCCTTACCCTCCTTTACCCTCCTCTCCTAGTGTGTCATGTAAAAAAATCAAAAAAATATAAAACAACAACATTTTAAAAAAGGCTCTTTTCAGAGCCGCCTTATTCAGTTTAACAATGGAACTATCAAGTGACCGGTGTAGGCCCCCGCACATTTTTCAAAAAGTCAGCAGACAGTCATAGGACGCACAAAAATGGAGGGGTCACGCGTAGCAAAACCTATGCACTTTTCGCTGGGAGTAAGTGGTGGCTCTGAAAAGAGCCTTTTGGTGGTGTTTTGTGTGTTTCAAAAACTGTGGATTCGAAAAAATGTAATGCAAAATAGGTGACTATGAATCCAAAAAAGGTTGCAATGCATTTTGTACATTTCGAAGAAAAATCTGATTGCCAGCATATGTGAGATGGACTCCATCTCTGCGAAGAATGAATGTGATGCGAAACAAAATGTTTTCATTGTGGAAAGAGGATATGCCAACATCTCTTAGAAAGGCACAAACAGCCTTATTGACATTGCGCCTCGCTTTCTCCATTTGTGGACCAAATGAAGAAGAATGCAGCCACATTTGTCTTTGTGCAATACGGGAAAAATTACTTGGCAATTTGGAAACATATCCATCACCTTCGCAAGTCCATCCTTCATAGCAAATTGCAAATAAATTACAGAGACATGCCCTAAATTGTTTCCTCCACAATGAATGATAATTATATCAGGATTACGCTCTGTCTGTAAAGTAGCACAGAGAGGTACCAAGTCCAGCCACTTCATTCCACGCACTGCATGCCGGTGCACTTCCACATGAGAAAATCCAAGATCTGCAGATATACCGCAACATTCTGGATGCACCTTCAACCAATGTATCCATGAGTCTCCCAAAATCCAGATAATCTGTTTTCGAGCACACAGAGCCATAGCTATCTGGTCTCCTCTCAGGAAAAAGACATTCTCACTAAATCTCTCTGTTCAGAACACACGCACTGAACTTTACTGACAAATCCCTACCTTCGCTCATTCTCATTTGTATGCGTCTCCACCCCAGAATCCCCTTTGGTAATACGCACTGCCTGCAGACTACCGCCATGTCCGCAGACACGTAGAGGATCTGAGCGTGACGACTGTACATTTAAATAGTATTCCTCTTTTCCCCTTTAAGATGGGCTCTGAAAAGAGCCGTTTTGTTAGGTTTTTTGCAGATGCCTGACAGACACCTGTCATTTTGTATTTTTTTGATTTTTTTTCTTCTTACTTTAGTCCCACAATCATCACAGAACCTTCTCTAAACAAGCCTTACATTCCAAAAGAACATGGCATTTCCCAAAAAAGATAAAGAAACACCATCTGCTTCAAAATAAGCCGCATTACTGGAAACAATGTTCTCGTGGCTGCAGAAAAACATACAAGCACGTAACATGAAAGCATGCATGCCACGATTGATGGTACACGTCCCAATGCTTTAATCAGGACAAAAAACAGAACTGTTGTCCCATTTTGCTCTAGGGAGTAAGTCAGAAAAAATTACTTTCACAGTTGGAAAGATGTTAATGACTGCTTTCACCAACTGTTCAAAATCTTCCAACAAAGTAGGTGAACTCACGTAGCCCAAATGGCAAGCACCATAGTGTAAAACTACCACATGGGGACTGGTCATCCTACGCATATCTCTGCAAACTTGGAGAATTGATGCTACATTGCAATCAGTTGGAGCGCTCCACACCACCTCAACTCCTCTGACATCGAAATTGTTTGCCACATGCCTACTTTCGGAATAGTGCTGTAAACCATGGACAAAAATATCTCCGAGCACCAACACCCTGACTGTCTCCACCTCTGCCATCTTCACTACACACACTGTCTTTCGACACAAATGAACAATGTGAACATCTGATTGGCTGATGCCTACAGTCCCCTTTCCATGCTGGATTTGCTGTAGAGCGCCGTATGTGGCATGCCCTACCCTCGGACAAGCGCGGTGCCCATGCGGCACGTAACTCTTAGCCAGTCCTTCTACGCTTCCCACATCACTCGTGAATCCTTTACCTCATTGGACACATTTAAGCAGTCACACAACCATCCACCAATCACATTCAAGACCTCTACATCTAACTCCATCATCAGAGTTCTACACTTCAAATGTACTGTTGATCACTCTGAATGCAAGTCGCATATCATTGCAAAGCACCTACTTCAAAAACTACTGTGCAAGTGTCGCGGATTTCTATTTACAGCTCCATGCATATGCACATGCATGAGTACAAAGTACAGGTATGCATATTTTATTCAGAGAACATGTGCAACTCTTATGATTCCATTGAAACAAAATAATGCCACTAAATCTGCATAGCGAATAATTACCAACGCTCCCGCTTTAAGTGCAAGACTTCCGATTTTTCATTGAGAAATCGCACTACTTCTTACTGTCTCCCGCATAACCTAGACATATGTACCAACCCTCCCAATTTATGCGCTAAACTCGATTTTCCATTAGAAAATGTCACAATTTGTTACTGTCTTCTGCCTAAATTAATGCTAGTTCTAAAGCGATCGTATGAGAAAAATAAACGTTCCTGATTTCTGTGGTGACATCTCCCTCTGAGGTGCGCCCGATTTTTCGCATTCCTACTTATAATATGAAAGTATTCACATTTTTCCCATCTACTATAATGATCTATCACTTCCAAACCTCTCTGCTATGGACAACACAGCTTAAAAAAACAAGGGAATTTCATGAACTGAAAATTGTACACATTTGCGAAGCAGGTTCAACTAACATACTGCAAATAACATATAAAGGCTGCACATAGTGAAATGAAATGCACACATACACTGTGTTGAGATATCAAACAAGAATACTTTGACGAAAGATGCAAAATTAATGTGTACATTAACATCACTGCTTTAAACACACAAAGTTACTAACTTCTTCCTTTTACAATTGCAGTGAAGACTACTCTCCTGAAAATCAACAGCATCTACACTGCAAACAACATATCCGAAGAAACCTGTTCATTCCACAAAGAAAAGAAAGTACAGTACTACCTTTATATTCTTACTGTTCCTCAAAGAGACTGTGTGGGTTGTTTATGTAATTTGCGCACCAAAAAACATTGATTTCTGAACCATTCTGCCCACAAATCCCCATTTATTAAACAAAGAATAACAGGCAGAATGGCACACAAATCCCTGTGTTTTTGGAACACAAATAATATACAGAAGACTTAGAATGTTAGTACTACAAAACAAATAGCTGCTTTAATTTTATACCATTACATTTACTATTAATGCTTCTCCTCGCCACTAGCTCACTTTCTACTCTCATCTGAAGCACAGTGTAGTAATATGCAAACAGAAAAATAGCCTTCCCAACTCATTGTAGCTGCCCAATGCACATTCACACACCACCACAAACAGCTTCCCCATCAAACCCATACACACATGCACACAGCACACATACATTGTAAAACAGACCAAACCATGCCTTCTTTTTTTTCAACAGACCCCAAAGAATGCCTACCAAAAAGCAAGTCCGTAGAAAGGAACGCAGAAATAGAGCAAATGAAAATAAGTGTCCAAAGTAAGCATCCATCTCTAGCAGAGTTTGTAAAGAACGTTGAAACAAAACAGCTAATATGGTCATTTAGAGGAACAAAGAAAGCTTCAACTACAGAAACTTTGTCTCCTCTATCAAAATGTGGCACGAAACAGAAAATGCTTTACAAGAATTCGGCTAGCAGTACTGCTACCAATGCTCCTATAAATCCTGATATGAACCCATAGTAAAAAAAGTATTTTAGCAAAAATGTTCCGCCACAGAGTCCTTCAGAATCTAATAAGAAGAGGAGCAAAATCATCCTCAACCATTAAAACCTACCGAAGACAATCCTACAAGCTCTCGTAGACAGTGCAATCCTTCTCAAAAGGAAGTTATTTATTTTTGTGTTAAATAGGATGAAACCACTAACAAAACTAAGTACTAAACTACAAAAAAAACTTCTCAATAAACGGAATGTCAACACAAATAACTTCTTAAATATTTGTGGAGGTGAATGGAGTCACACAACGACCACAGAACCATATTTTAATGAAGAAGCATACAAACAAAATCAAACAAACACAATTGCCATCCATAGCATCATGGAACAAGAAACACTGCTTACAAAAAGTATTCCCTGAAAACTCAGAATTACCCCTCCATTCGACTGAACCAGACCGTCCAGTATACAAATGGCCGTGCACGTCAATGTGTAACATTCCTAACAAATCTTTCAAATCTTTACGTCAGTTCCTCAATCAGTATGTGAAAGGCAAAGACAAAATCAAAATGATTTTGTCCAGTGCGCAAATACACAGGACTACAAGGACATTAATTAGCCTGCATTTCAGGACCTATTTGCAAAAGGACCTTCCATGATATCAAAAGGATATCAACACATCATTCAAATGTAAGAAATCTAGTGTATAAACTGTACTATGCTAAAAGTCCAGCTTTAGACTTAGCCAATTTAAATAACACTCTTCTGCATGGTACACCCAAATACCTACAAGAAGAAATCGACCGTATCCAGAGAAAATATTTTGGAAGTGAAAGCCACTTACAAAATGCAATAGTTTTAGAACAGACTAGCAACAATTCTGCACATAGCAACCTTCTATTACACACATACAAAAAGAAATACTAAAATGTAAAAGTACATCAGCTGAAGTACCAAACCATGTGTGTGTGTGTTCCCGCAGAACGTTTTACAAAGGGAACACAAAAACTATAGACATAACATACAAAATAGAAGACAATGAAGATTCCAAATGGTTTGAATTAGCTCTCTACCTTTTAGCAGAAAACAAATACCAAATAAGTGAACCCCTAATATGTTGAAGTTACTGCACTACAAAACTGGACAACAACCAAACTCCTTCACGTGCTATCACAAATAATTTGGAATTATTCCCACTACCAAAAGCCCTGCAACAACTCAATTTGTATGAGAGCATCATAATTGAAACAGTTCACCCATTTTAAGCAATAATACGCCTTCAACCAAAAACAGCAAAATGACCTACCTCTGAATTGGTTAAAGTCATTTGTGGCAAAGTAGTTTATTTGCCATTAGATCTGACAGAAAATGTGCACACTCCAGGAGTGCAACGTCCAATACAGTATGCTTTAATTGTCTTAGTAAATGGTGTACCAACAAAAGACAACTTGTGGACTTACATAAAGTTAGACAAGCCTTGCAATATCTGAAAGACAATAACGAATACTACAAAGAAATAAATATTGAAGAAAGCTGAAGGGCAAGAACTGAAATAATTCAAGAGTTATCACAAACTGGTCAATTTGAACTTCTGGATCCTGCTGCAGTATCCACTCTTTTGGACCATTACACAATTCATCCATTGCACTCTAATGAGAGCATAGATGATGCACTAGAAACTTACCAAATGCGACAAACCTAAGGGGCACCAATGAGCATATGGGAAAAAAGTATAGAAGCACGTGCTTTTCCATTGCTATTTCCTACTGGCAAAGGAGGAAGATACCATGATAGACCCACTCAGATTACAGCATCAGAATACCGCTCATTACAAATGTATTCTCAAGATCCCAGATTTAGACAAAATGTGGAATACATATTCCACCTACTCTTTGAAAGTGAACTAGAAACCCTATGTTATGGAGTTGCACACATATTGAAATCTGGAACCCACTTTCAAAATATGTCAGCTACGCAATTAATACAAAAAGTGCAAGAAAAAGATGAGGTTTTACAATCAAATATAACAAATCTGTTCGCAAACATGCGTGGTACGAAAGAATACTGGTACTGATGGCACGGAGCTGTACGTTGTATGATCAGAAACCTTGGACCACCCACTTGGTTTGTTACATTAAGTTGTGCAGAGTATGCATGGGAAGATTTACATGATTTCCTACGCATATCAAACAACAACAAAACCAACATAGATATACTAACACCTGGAGAACTTTGCTCTCTAGATCCTGTTAATGTGTCAAGACATTTCCATCATCGTTTCATTGCTATGCTACACTTTATTTGTAATAAAACTGTTCCTCCCTCGGAGAAGTGCAACACTTCTTTTGGAGAAAAGAATACCAAGCCAAAGGAGCACCACATATTCTCATGCGTTTATGGATCAAAGGTGCACCTAAATTTGGTCAGTACAGTGATTGCATCCAAAAACATGTCACTTGTGAAATCCCTTCACAAAGGACACATAGTGACCTTCATAGACAGATTGTACAATTTCAAAGACACACATGTGGCAAATATTGTCGTTGCAAATACAAAAGCAAAGGGAAATACTATACCAAATGCTGCTTTGGTTTCCCTAAACCAGTTACAGAAACAGGTGAAGTGAACAACTTCGTGTCTTCAGTGTGACATAGGGCCTCATTACACGGAAGGCGGTAATGGTTAACGGCCACCGTTAATGGTAACGGTGGCCGTTAACCATTACCGCCTTACTACGAGGTCCCTTAGCGGGTTGGTGTTTTAACGCCTGCTTTTTGCAGGCGTCAAAAACCGACCCGCTAAGGGACCTCGGAGCTAATTACGGCACCGCAAAATTGCGGTGCCATAATTAGCGCCTTCCCCATTCCCATAGAGCCCTATGGGGCAGAAATGGGAATGGGGAAGGGCAATGGCGGAAGGGGGATTTACCGCCCCACCAACCTTGGAATGGGGCGGTAAATCCCCTTTCCGCCAAGGCGGTGCCGGTAATTTACCGGCATGGTCCAGGGTGCTAATAGCACCCTGGACCACCGCCTTCCGTGTAATGAGGCCCATAGTGTTACATTTAAATCACCTAAGAACACGTATTACATAAAAAGAACAGAAGAATCAAAATATATCAATGATTACAATGCAATCATTGCCCTCTTATGGAATGTAAACATAGATGTGCAGTACATTGCAGACAATACCACTGCAGTTGCACGATATGTTACAGCCTACTTAACAAAAGCAGAAAAAACAGAGCTTCAAAACCTCTGGCATGACCTATCATCAGACAAAACACTATCTCAGAAATTGTACAGCCTAGGCATAAAAATGCTCTCTCGTAGAGAATGTGGCGCCTATGAAGGTGCAGATCGTTTAACTGGTACTGCTTTGTATGGAAAATCAGAAAACATAGTATGGATAAGTCTTGGTCCTGCTAAATCTAGAAAATGAGTTCTCAAATCTTATGAGGACATAGAAACAATTGCCAAAAATGATCCCAACAGCCAAGACTTTTTGAAAAACAATTTACTGGGTACATACTACCCGAACAGGAGTACCACTTTGGAAACCATGTGTCTATACCACATAGCTCAAAACTTTGCATACAAAAATAATATAAAACCCGATGAAAGCTAAGGTAGATATAGAGTGACAGATTGTGAAGGCAGCTTAGTGAAACTTACCAAATGAAGCTTAATTAATCATGTCAAATTGTCATTAAAAACTCCTCAACAGAAAGAACTATATTACATGTCCTGGCTACAACTTTTTAAACCATGGCGAAAAGAGGAAGAGATACTAGATAACTATGACTGCTATGAAGACGCTTTCAAAGCAAATGAAAGCACTATCACCGATGTGAACCTTACGCAGTACAAAACAATGTTGCACAATGAACAGCAACACAAAGTAGAACTTCGGCCCAACTGGATAAGCACACTTCCAACAGTAGTCAACCTTCTGTAACAGGAAGTCAAGAACCACTAGGACAGCCAGTAATAGCAAATGAGGCAGAATTAGCTATGACAGAAGTGGAAAAAACCATGTGTCACTATGAAGAAGATATAGAAGACTTAACTATACTACAATGAAAACTTAACAAAGACCAGCGCACCATTTTTGAAGAAGTAACAAAAGAAATTGCAAACCTACACTGCTGTACGTCAGTGGTGAAGCTGGGTCATGAAAAACATTCTTAATCAAAATCATCAGCAAGTTCCTTCAACAATTGACAAACAACAAACTGTCAGCTGTTGTAACTGCCCCCACAGTTTTAGCTGCCTACAACATAGGCGGCGTCACTTTACACCGATTACTACTCCTTCCAGTAGAACACCAAAATAAATTAGACTATTACAAACTTTCTGCAGAAGCTGCAATGGAACTACGCAGAGTATAAAAACAAATGAAAATGCTACTAATAGATGAAGTGAGCGTGGTCTCCAACCTAATGTTGGCTTTGATTCACCTCAGATTGCAAGAAGTACTTAAAACAAACTACGAAGAACTCTTTGCAGGGAAACACATTATAGTTTTCAGAGATCTTCCTCAAATGACACCGGTGAAAAGTGAACCTATTTTTAAAACCTTAGGGCACAAACTCTGCCGTAAAACTGTTGGCAGCATAGGAAATGCCAACCTTTGGCAACATTTCCAATACAGAGAGTTAACAGAAAACATGTGTCAATCTGCAGATCTCACTTACGCCAACATTTTAAAAAGTATTAGAGTTGGTGTACTATCTCAAGAAACACAAGCAATATTGAAAAACCGGCACATTCATGCACTTTATGGCGATAACGCATGTGCTACTGATATTATGGAACAATTAACGCACAAAAATGTCAATTGTATGGCCTTAATGCCACCTCTTGTAAGCTGTTTCAAATTCAATGAAACAATGTTAAAAAAGAAATGCAACCAATAATTGAAATTTGCTCCACAGACAAACTGGACGTACATGGTATGACACTACCCATGTGTCAGCAAGCCACAACAAGACTAAATATCTTAGAAAATTCAATCTCCAACTCAGATGGGTTGGAAAAAATATGAAAATTATCCTTAAATTGTAGAGTAATGCTTAAACGTAACACTTGACGTGGAGCAAGGGCTAGTTAATGGTGCACTGGGTACAGTGGTTGGCTTTCAAACATACCCACGTGACAACAACATTCAGTTTGTCAATATTCGCTTTGACAAACTTTCAGAAGTGAAAAGGATAGGGCGGACAACAGCTCAATTCCTTCTCTTCAAAGACATGTATGAACGTAGAGAACAATTTTCTCTAACTCTTACATATGCAGTCACCATTCATAAATCCCAAGTTCTCACCCTAGACAAAGCATTGATAGATATAGGAAACACAGTCTTTAAAGAAAGCATGAGCTACGTAGCACGATCACGCTTACGTACACTTGACGGTCTATTTCTAATCAACTTTGATGCAAGCAAAGTGAACGCTGATATTCCTTGCATTTTAGAATACAATAGACTGCGTTCACTGTACACCCCCCATCTGAAATCATAACCTATTCCAGAAAAAGAAAAACGTGGTAAAAAAAAACTAATTCAAACAGAAATGCAAATGATCTGATGGCAAATCCTTCAAAGAAAACAAAAGAAGCTACAACTTCATCAATTACCACAAGCAAAAAAGAACCTATTAGGGAAAGTAAATCAGGTACTCCTTCTAAGAAGGAACATAAACTCCGAAAAAATCACTCAGAGACAGAACTATCTGGTCCATTTAAATTTTCAAATGAAACTAGTGTAAGTTGCTACGCAAATGTAGCAATGAATATTCTATTTCAATTGCCACCAATTGTTAACAACATTTACTTACACAGTAGAGACCAATTGTGTTTGCAGATGTTAGTCCTTCATAGAAACGCAACAAACAATCCTGACAACACGTATAGTGTTCACAGAATAAGACAAGACTTGGACTACTGTGCTGGAATGGTGAGATTCACTATAAACTCACAAGAAGATCCACAAGAATTTCTAATTTACTTACCTCAAGTACTGGAAAACAAAAACATACCTATAAATGAAATCTTCTAGATTTCATACATGTGGAAACATACATGCACTCTCTGTAACAATGTGACACAGGAACAAATCCCAAATGAGTGATTTGTGTACGTATCCATACCTAATTGTGAATCCATTCTATTTCAGCAACTTCTACAGAATGCAAACCATGGCAGATTATGTACTATCTGCAATTCAGATAATCGCTGCACCTTACTGATACAAACACATAGTAACTACATAATACTAATGCTTATACGTTACAATGCAGATGGTACCAAAAACAATTGCAAGCTGACTGGATTCACACACCGTCAAGTGTCACTTGGTAAGAAAATCTTCACAACAATAGGTATAATCTACCACGCAGGAGCCACAACCAATGCAGGTCACTACACTGCATATATTAAAAAGAAATGTGGATGCTTCGAATGTATTGATAGTAGCATTACTCTAAAGCAGAGATTACCAGCAAATCTTACAAACACGTTTTTAATCTTCTTAAAGCCAAAATTGAATAACTAATGTCTACTTCAACATTAACAAAAATTAAAGTAAAAGACTATAAACAGTTAGAATACGCCAACGGGTATCTAACTGCCACACAGATAAATGAATACCACAGATCCATAACAAAA
Organism: Ambystoma mexicanum; assembly: GCF_040938575.1. Taxonomy (NCBI): domain Eukaryota; kingdom Metazoa; phylum Chordata; class Amphibia; order Caudata; family Ambystomatidae; genus Ambystoma; species Ambystoma mexicanum. Next base: position 451,133,508 of record NC_090931.1, read on the forward strand.
AATACACAGTTAGAATACGCCAACAGGTATTTAACTGTTTAGAAAAACTGCAACAAGCCAACATACATAACATTTACCAGAAACAACAAGTGAACACTCAAAGGAAAAAAAGAAATTGTTTGTAGCATAGCAAAGAAAGGGTTTTTATAATCCGACAAGGATTTTTTCCCCCAGACCCAATGATTTGAAAAACAAACACAGAAACTGAGCAAAATGCTAAATATGAGGGTAAAAAAAAGCTAAAATGTCTATTGTACAATGTAATAAGTCTTTATAAAATACAAACACTAACATGCTCTTTTCTTTTATCACAGAAATTAAAAAAGGATATTTCCGCCAAGTACTAAAGTCATGTAAGAAATACATCGATTCTCAACAAAGTAAACAGTAAGTATAATTTCACACATTTCATACATATTCGAATCTATAAGTCTGATCTATGGCAGTAATATGGTGCAGTGGCTGTAGGCTGGGCCTAGAGTCTTGGATGTATAACCTACGACCTACACCCTGCGGCCATGCAACCAGGACTGTAGGTCCTACCCACAACCATTGCAGCATAAAAAAACCATGGTGGCTTATAACTGCACTGCTTAGAACTTTGGTCTTGGGTGCATGGCCTGTGGCCATGCACCTAAGACTCTAGGTCGTGCACACAAACACCGCACCACATCACACCCATGCTGATTTATAACCTCAGTGCTTATAACTTCAGTCTTGGGTGCATGGCCTTTGCCCATGCACCCAAGACTCTAGGTCCTGGCCACAACCACTGCAGAATATCACAACCATTGTGGCTTATAACTGCAAGCTTATAACTTTGTCCAAGACTCTAGGCCCTCCCCACAACCACCTGATCGATATGCAATACTACAGGTGTATCTATTGCTGTGATATCCTGTGATGGTTGTGCCCAGGGCCTAGAGTTTTACGAGTATGGCCTACGGCCTACGGCCAAGCACCCAAGACTCTAGGCCCTGGCCACAACCACTGCAGCATATCACACACATGGTGGCTTATAAATCATTAGCACACCCATAGAATGACACATTTTAACTGCAGCACACACTCAATTTGCACCCAGGACTGTAGGCCCTGCCCACACCTACCAGATAGATATTCGATTGTATGGGTATGATGTATGAATGTCATATGCTACGGTGATTGTGGGCAGGGTCTAGAGTCTTGGGTGTATGCCCTACGACTTATGGCCTGCGGCCATGCACTTAAAGCTCTATGTCCTGCCCACAACGGCCGCACTATATAAAACCCATGGTGCCTTATAACTGCAGTGCTTATAACATTGTTCTTTGGTGTATGGCCCACGGCCTATGGCCTGCGGCCATGCACCCAAAACTCTATGTCCTGCCCACAACCACCGCACTATATAAAACCCATGGTGCCATATAACTGCAGTGCTTATAACTTTGTTCTTGGGTGCATGGCCTTCAGCCTATGGCCTTTGGCCATGCACCCAAGACTCTAGGCCAGCCGCACAACCACCTGATTGATATTAGATACTACGGGTGTATCTATAGCTCTGATATGCTGCAGTGGTTGTGGCCAGGGCCTAGAGTCTTGGGTCTATGGCCATAGATATTTGAATGTGTCGGTGTGCAGTATATAAAACCCATGTTGGCTTATAACTTCAGTGCTTATACCTTTGTTGACTCTACGTCCTGGCCACAACCACCACAGCATATCACACCCATTGTGGCTTGTAACTTCACTACGTATAAATTTGGTCCTGGGTGCATGGCCTTTGGCCATGCACCCAAGACTGTAGACCCTTCCCACAACCACTTGATCGATAAGCGATACTACGGGTGTATCTATTGCTGTGATATGCTGAGGTGGTTGTGGACAGGGCCTCGAGTCTTGTGAGTATGGCCTACGGCCTACGGCCATGCACCCAAGACTCTAGGCCCCAGCCACAACCACCGCAGTATATCACACCCATGGCGGCGTATAAGTCAGGAGCACACCCATCGAAAACATTTTTTTAACTACAGTATGTACTCAATTTTAATATTTGCTAACACCACGCGTGCCTTAGAACAGTTTCAAGTTGCCTGCGCACAGCACAGACAGAAGTACTATCCTTATGAGACCCCTTATTTTCAGTACTTACAAACATCCTGGACAGGGCGGGCATGGCTAATACATCATTAGCACCTGCCGCCTAAACAAATACAGTATTTCACCCATCTCTTACTTTCAGAACCTCCCCAAGCACTCTGACATACCAAAACAGTTTCGGAAACAGTATTTCGCCCCTGGTCGCCGCCGCACTGTCGGCGGATCCAAGATGTCGGGCGCATCCAAACAATCTGATGGACATCACGGCACTGCAGCCAATCGGCGGACACGTCGCGTGTCCGCGGTCATGACGCCAGCCCCTTAGCCGATCGGTATCTTGTCCGCGGAGCGAATAGGGAAGTGTGACCGCGGAGCGGACATAGATATCACTAATTTCTTGAGACATACTTTTTGGTCGTTTTAAAGGAAACTACTAGACGGATTGTCTCCAAATTTACAAAAGCCCGCTTTCGGGACCAAGCTCCTGCCCCTGCCTCAAATTTGCCAGTGAAAATTAACGCCCCACCCCTACCTGTTTCTTACTGATATCGGGGATCATGAGAAGACAAGAGTCCTTGACTGCAGTTCCCGAGAGGGCACATAAGGACACATTTTTTCTTCTAGCTATTCAGTGCCAGATACAGAACCACCTCGAGAAAAACAACTTATTAGGACTCAGACAATCAGGTTTCCGACCCAAACACGGCACCGAGACTGCTTTGATTGACCTCAAGACACAATTGGACAACATCAAAGACAATGGCAAACTTGCACTTCTCCTCCTCCTCGACCTATCAGCGGCCTTCGACCTGGTCAACCATGACATCTTTTGTAAACACCTAACCTCAGCAGCCAAATTCTCTGACAAAGCCAATGCCTGGATCCAGTCCTTCTTGAATAACAGATCCATGAGGGTCTTTTCCCCGACAGCCTCTGCCAAACCAGCCCCAGTCACATGCGGTGTCCCGCAGGGCTCCTGTGTCTCCCCCACACTATATAATGTATTCACTAAACCCCTTTTTGACATATTGGACCGATTGGGTGTCATCTACACGAACTACGCAGATGACACTCAAATACTTATCCCACTAACAGGCGACTACTCTACTGACAAGGCAGTTCTCAACAACATCTTCTCCATTATCCAAGAATGGATGGCCAAGCACGGCCTCTGCCTCAACGACGATAAGACTGAGCTCCTACTCCTAGGCACCCAACACAGACTCAATAGATTGGACAATCCGTATCAGACATTCTCTATTGACGGGAACATCATCTCTGTATCCAACAATGTCAAAACCCATGGGCTCTACCTTGACTCGTCCCTCACATTGACAAGACAGATCAACGCCATCTCCTCTGCCACCGCCTACACCTGCAAGCTTATCAATGCCAGCAGACCATACCTCTCACCCTCCAATTGTATTACATTAGCCAGAGCGATAGTCCTCTCCAAAGTCGATTACTGTAACTCTCTTTATCTGGGCACCAGCCAAAAAAACATCAACAAGCTGCAAGTTATTCAAAATAACGCCCTATGAGCAGCTCTGAACATTGCCAAACACAAACATATAACTGACACCAGAAGATCCTGCAATTGGCTATCTATACCTCAAAGAATTGAATACAAAATGCTCTCGTTTACACACAAGTGCATAACTAACCAAGCACCCAGATACCTATCAGACAACTTCACATTCCACATCCCACCTCGCACAACCAGATCAGCGCAAACACACTGTCTAACCACCCCCGGATACAAACTTAAAAAAGCAGGCGGTGCAAGCTTCCCCGTACTTGCCTCCAAACTTTGGAACTCATTGCCACTGCATCTCAGATCTGAACCCTCTTTTCATAGATTCAGACACAGCGCTAAATCTTGGTTACTATCCAACGAAGCCTGAACTACGTCACTATTCTACTAACCTTTTATACTATCTACAACCTAGTACAACGTGTATTATGACTTGTTCCTGACCTTTAACCAAGTATTTTGACATAACCTATGCTTGCCATACCTCGCATTAATATGGACTTACCTGTTTAATGTACCAAATCTGCATTGTATTATATTATTCTGTAATCTGTATTGTATTGTATTACTCTGTAATGTTGCTCTTAATTTGAGCGCCTGGATGCCCCAGGGCCAGGCGGCGCTATACAAATAATAAACTAAACTAAACTAAACTGAGCGAGGGGGGCAGCGAGTTACATTGTTTGACCACAATATAGGGGAAGCTAGCACCTCCCTCTTTGGCACAACTGACTTTGGGGAGCAGCAGTTTGTGGGTGTACGGTGTTCTGGTGGGTCTGGAAGAGTGCGCTCTGAATATTTTTGGGGAGGGATAGGGCAGGGCTGAATTGGCGAAGCACTTGTGAGTGATAGCCAGTGTTTTGAACAAGACCCTTTCTCTGATGGGCAACCAGTGGACTACCCTTCTTGCTGTCATGATGTGTTCCCTTTTTGGGATGCTGAGAGCTGCCTGGAGCAAATTATTTTGGATGACTTGTAGTTTTTGTAGATTTTTGGAGGATGTGCCAGCGAATAGGACATTGCAATAGTCCAACGTTGAGCCTATGATGGCTCTGGCAATGGAAAGGCAACGTGCAGTGGACAAGAACAATTTGGCTCTGTTCAGTAGTTTGGTGGAGTAAGCTGCGGAGGAGGCAATGGAGCTGACTAGGCACGACATAGAGAGGGTGGCATCTAGGTACACCCCTAGGGTCTTAACAGCAGAAGAGACAGGGCTCTGTATGTTACCTATGTGGAAAGCAGAATATTGGCTGTTGAGTTTCTTTAGTGTCGCTGGGGGACCTATTAGCAGGATTTTGGTCTTGTCCCCATTTAAGCATAGACCATTTGCTGCCATCCAGGCCTGGATAGTGGAGCAGCCTGTATTGAGGGCCATTGAGTCTTCTTTGTAGATACCTGTGAGGGGGAGGAGGACATGAGTGTCGTTGGCGTAGTTGGTATAGCTATGCCGATGGTGTCCAGGATGTCAAAAAGAGGTCTGGTGAAGATGTTTTATAGTGTGGGAGAGATGCAGGAGCCCTGTGGGACTCCGCATGGAATGGGGGAGGGGAAAGCACTTGCATGCTCTGCAAACGCTCTCATGAGTCTGTCCTCAAATAATGAGGTGATCCAGGATGTTGTGTCACACGAGAAGCGGGCCGATGTAGTGAGGTAGTGTTGATGAAGGCCATGATAAAGGGAGTTAGGATGTTCAGAGCATTCCTTAATGACGGTGGCAGGACAGACATCGCCTTTGCATTTGAATGGTTTAGGTGTTTTAGGATGGAGAGAACTTCAGATTATGAGACGTCCTTAAAAGAGAACAGAAGGGTGTCTGGGGAGGATGTGTTAAATGCGGAGGCTGCAGATAAGTGGTGGGGTGAGCCCAGTCTGATCTGGGTGGTGTGTATTTTATTGTTAAGCATGTCTATTTTGCTAAACATAGACTTCTGTCTTTGTACAGTTCCATTTTATCCTGCAGAAGTGACCGAAAACAAAGAGTTGACAGGTGTTTCTCTTTAGGAAACCATTGAATTGCGGTGTGGTATTTTTGTCGATTGGTTTGTTTTGTAAAAGCTTTAGTTTTCAACATCTGTTCATCTGATCAGGCTTTTTGTTGGTGCTCTGTTACCCACTCTGTCCTTCACTGTCAAATGATGAAGCATTGTCCGCTATAAGCATACTCCATGTTCTCAGCATGTCCCTCCTGTAGAAGAACCCACAGAAATAGCCCAATTCTTCTTAAAGAGCTCACCTTCTGTTTACATCTAAACTCCAGGAGCATATGAGGTTCTAGCTAAACTGATCAGTCATTCGATTAGAACGTATTTTTTCTTAAGGCTGGCATCTCGCATCTAACTCAGGTAGCATATATATCACTTAGACCTGTCCACTATGTATCTGCTATGTTGCTTCAATGCTCCAGTAAATAGCCTGGGCCTAAAATCAATGGGCCTCATTAGGACCCTGGCGGAGAGGGTATTACGCCAGCGTAGTGCATGGCGTACCTCTCCGCCATACTACGAGTTCCCGTAGCGCCATGGAGGTTTTCTCCGCCTGGTTTTACCAGCCGGAGAAAACCATGGCGCTACGGGACCTCGTTGTTAATTACGCCACCGTATTTTACGGTGGCGTAATTAACTCCTTCCCCACTCCCATTATACCCTATGGGGCAAAAATGGGAATGGGGAAGGGCAGAATGGGGATTGGGGATTTACCGCTCCGCCGAGGTCGGAATGGGGCGGTAAATCCGCCAACCCCCATGGCGCTATCGGCGGCTTTCCGCCATGCTTCGCGGTGCATTTAGCACCGCGAAATCCGCCTGGGTCGTAATGAGGCCCAATGTGTCTTAACTCCTGCGTGCGAAGGCAGCTAGATTGTGCTTCAAGCAAACCAGACAGTGCCTGATGGAAGATATGTAAAATAAGTATATGACAAGTTGCTGCATGGGTGCTCTGGGAGAGTCGTGTTTTAGTCTTTTACAGAAAAGTAGTAGGGTTTCTCAGTTTATGTCCAGAGGTATATATATATATATAAACCAGAAGCGTCTTTTCACAAGAAGGAAGTGTAAATAACAGCTATTTCACAAAATGTAGCCATGTGACATGTTTGAATATTGGAGTGCCCCACATCTGCAACACCTGACTTAAATGTCATGTTCTACCAGGGCAAGCAATTCACTGCTTTTTAAAATTATGCTTCTTTGGTTTCACAAGGGGGAAGTTCATAAGGGCGAAGGAGACCTGACTCTTCTAACACCCTCCCTGGGCCATACTGATATGGAAACAGAACACTTGTCTGTGACCAAGTCCACTTTCCAAAGGCTTAAGGAGTCCTTTTTCATAAGGGGCACAGTGCCAAGCCGTCTACCCTCAGATCCAGAGAAAGGGTCTACAGATGCAGTCTGGCCACAAGCTGGGGATCGCCATTGAGGTGTGGTTCATCCATGCAGATAACTATGATGATGCTTCAGATTAAAAGGACTGGCATGATCTAAAGCACAGGAAGACCAGGACCCATCCACACCATTGACCTCAGAAATGTTTGACTTTGAAGATTGCTAGAGTTGCAGAGTACACGGGTCTGCACCTTCCTAAAGCATAGACAAAAAGGCACTAGACCATTCTTGGATGAGCAGGTCAGTTTAGAATCAGACATGGATGCTTTCATCCTCACTTTTGTGTCTCAGAGACACAAAAACCTCAGGATACACACTGAAAGCTACTGTCATGTGTGGCAGGACAAGCTCTTAGATATAACCGTTCTCCCGGGGAGAAAGGATCGCTCATGGGAAACAAGTTTGTCTTTGAAGCAAGACAACGCAGCGCAACACAGGGTTGAATCTCGATCCTGCGCGTAGAAACCACTTGTTGGTATTAAGAGCATTATAAATGAACAATTATAATTATAATTATGTCTAAAATAATGGACCTCTCCAAGAGTGCAGTGGACACTGGTATTCCAATGGATCCCCCCTACTCTTGCAGGCTAGTCCCAGATGAGGGTTTGCCTTCTAGGCTATGCAAATTGTTCTGCTTTCAAGGAGCGGATGAGAGGTATTCTAGTGAATATAGACCCCAATCTGGGTGAACTAGTGAGCTCTGAGGCAAGCCAGAGGCCCTAGGCGTCAATTTTGGCAACCCCTTCACCAAAAAACTTAGCAGGTTCATTAGAATACATTTATATATATAGCCCTGGACAAAGCCCAAGTATCAATCTGGAGGGTTTGGCATCCAAAGTTATTTTTTTTGAAGAAGTAACAGGGATTTACTGTCCAGCCTCTTTGCCAGCCACACTCAAGTCCCCAGTAAGAGATCTGTCCAACTATTAGGGCTAGTGCCCTCAAGACTCATTCTTCCCGAACAGAAGACATGGTAACCGTAGCAGCAGATAGAATTACTCCTGTCAACCTTCTACTACTCAGATGGAAGCACCCCTATGAGTTTACTACTACTGGGCGAAAGTGTGCACAACTGGTGCTTAATATGTGAAAATGCCTGGTTTTACAAACAGTTCAAAGCTTCCATCAAGACTTTTATGGGACCTCCAAGAAGGGGAGGCTCTCTCAATCTCATCCAATTCTAGTGAAAAGAAAGGGGGCCACTTCTCAAACGGCATCTGTGTGAGCGTAACTTAGATGTGCTCATTCAGATGCCCTTTTTGCCCACCTTTGCACATTTGTACAAATAAGGGGGCGTTTCTACACATTTAAAAACGCATCCCGAATTCACAATCAGTGGATCATTAAAACAAGAAGGGTTACATTTTCTTTCGAAAAGTATAAAGATCGTTGATCGAACACATACTTAGTGCAAAGGAATTCCAGAATTTGCCAGCAATAACCATGCAATAACTATGCAGGATTTTCCCAGGGCTCAATGTCTATTAAACCTGTTGATGGAAATTGGTGGTGGCTCTCTAAGGGTGGGAAAATATACAAAACTTTTATCTTTGCTAAATGCCATGCCAAAAATGGATTTATGTGTTATAGTTAGAAGTTTGAAATTGATTCTGGATTTTGTGGCAGCCAATGTAATGTATGCAGAACCGGTGAGATGTAGGCATCTGCAGGGGCGTTCTACAAGCGACTACATTTTTATGGATTTGCAAACGTTGTAATGTGTAGTCCACGAGTCCAGCGCAGAGCATGTTACAGTAATCTAATCTGACTCCTATTATAGAGTGAGCAAGATAGGCACAATGTTAGGTGGACATTAGTGCTTTTAGTTGTATTAATATCATTAGATAATAGTTGCAAGAGCTAATTATTAGATTGGTCGGAGGGACCATTGAAAGGGAGGAATCTAATAAGATCCCAAAGCTGTTCACTTTAATTTCGCTAGTAATATATTATGTCTTGATAACGGAATGTCTGCATATAGTGTTTACGTGACAATTAGTAAAATTGTGGTTCTATCCTATTTAAGGCTAAGCCAGTTTTCTGCCATCCGTTTGCCAATTTGAGGAAAGATACATTTCATCGAGAAATATTGGCGTGATTGTCTCTCTCACCTAAAGAAGATTTAGGTGTCATCCACATCATTTTGAATAATGGCACCCAATTCATCAAAATGTTGTGAAATGTTGCTATATAGATGTTAAACAACAAGGGGGGCCTACATGCCCCCTGTGCAACTCCACAAGTCACTGGAGTAGTATTGAAGACAAAATTATATAGATTGACTCTTGAGGTTCGATTTGTCAAGAACCATAATCCAGTCAACACTGGTTTTCGAGTCTCTGGTTGTTTTTTTTAACACAGTTCAGAAGTATCCTATGGCCCAATGTGTAGAAGGCAGCCTACATATCCAACAACATTAAGAGAGCTATGTTCCCTTGGTCCATCAGTTTAAGGAGGAAGTCCTTCATGTCTAAGAGGGGCAAGTTCGGTGCCTCTGAATGGGCAAAAGCTATACTGACAGACTCCTAACAAGAGGTTATCTTCAAGATGCAATTCAAGTTGCTGGGTTGCATCTTTAACAAATTCCTTCAATAAGAAAGAACAGTTTGTGATGGGGCAATAATTAGTACAAATTCTAGGGTCCAGGGTCAATTTCTTCATGAGAGGGGTAATCAAGACCTGTTTAATGAAGAGAGTAACATACAGTCATTGAAAAATGTATTAATAAATCTAACACTATAATAAAAGGCCAGATGTATATTTGTCCCTGTATGTTTGTCTGATGCAGTAGCTTTGCCTGTTGTCACTGCTAGAGGGAGCTGGTGCCTTAGGATATACAGAGACAATGCCAATTTGCATAGCTTTGCCAGTTGTCACTGCTAGAGTGAGCTATAGGCTTAAGATATATAGTGGTCCTACTGTGTTAATGAAAACCTGAATGTTGCACTAGTCTTGAAATAATCTGACTCGATACTTCCACATGGCCTCATTATGAGTTGGGCGGTATCCCAGTGGTAATACCGCCCAACTGTAATAGCATTAGCACCAACTGGTCCGGCACTATTAGCGCCGGATCACGGGTTGGGCGTTAAAGGTAAATCCCCATTCCCCACTGGGTCCACTTGACCCAATGGGGCATTTCGGTACTAATACTGTGCGCTAATGCAGTCGGTGGTAATAGTGCCAAAAACAGGGCGCTATATGAGATTTTCACATCCAGCAAAAAACGCCCAACTCGTGATCGCACCAGCCCTTAAATGCAGCAGGGATATCGTTAGTGCCACATTTAGGGGTTACCGTCCAACTCGTGGTGAGGCCCACAGACTTTTATTATAAAGGAGGGACAGGGTTCACGAGGACAAGTGGTTGTTTGATGAAGAAAGCTCATTCTTGAATTGAAACAGAACTTTACAAGAGTAGTATTCATTTTGATAGTATATTTTTCAATAATGGGGATATGGTGTAAGTATTCTCACACCAATTTGGATTAGAGTTTATATACGAGTGTGAGGAATTTATCGCCCTTATTTTCTCAATTTTAAAGGTAAAGGCTAATTGGGTTTTGTTACACCAGTTATCCGAGGGTTGGATAGGTGGAACCTTATTAAAGTGCTTTGTGTCATCTTTTCAAAATATTTAAGAATGTCCTTGTGTAGTTTTCTAAATTTGTATCTGGTTAGCGTAATAATCACAGTTTTTCAGAGGTGTAATGGTGGGGAATAAATTCATTTTAACTACCTGGAAATCTGCCACGCCACTGAAAATGGATGTTTGAGTTATGCAAATGCATAAACTGGCGGAGATGGATAGATGTATATATAGAAGAGAAAGGAAAATCCGGCTTTTTGAGAAGATCTGGGGGAAGTTTTTATTGTTCTACTAGACTCAGCCTATTGTGAATATGGACCTGGATTTCGGGGGTGGGCTTTGGGTGGGGGTTGTGGGGGTGTTGTTATTGAATTGTATTTACTGTTACTGTACATAGTTCTGACTGTCTAATTGTTTATACTGTACTGATGTTCTATTTCAATTAGCGTGGTTTGATTTATCATGTATATATATTCTGTATACTTGAAAATAAATAATTCAAATTTTAGGAATAGCGTTCATATAATTCAATCTAGCATGCTTTAGCTTTAGGGCATGAAATTCGTCACGCCCCCGTCTTCCAAGTATTCCCCCTGATAGGGTGTTAATGTGATCTAACAGATGTTTGTTGGTTGGGTCCCAAAGGCACCCTTTCTCGTATACCTCTCTTTGGCAAATTGCCCATTCTCCTGTGCTCAATCTCTTGCAAGAGAGTGTCAGGTGTTAAGGTGCTAGGCCTTTCCTGCCCTATTTTTGCACAGTTGTTTATTGTACCAACGCTAATCTAACGTCGTTTACATACTGCACATTCCTCAAGAAATCCCACCTTTGTGTGCCTGCTGTCTTGAAGGAGTATGAAATAGCTACAGATGCTGGCAGACCTATTGGGGAGACACCTTTGTTTCTGGGATTAAGAAACTATATAGACTGGTGGTGGTGACTCCCACGCTTGTAAATTGGAGCAGATGGTTCATGGATTAAGCTGTCACCAACACTGCCAAGTTCAATGTTCACTATGCCCTTTGGGAGATGACCTCCAAAGCCTTCGGTTTGGGAACTCATTTGGAGGATATTTTAAGAGCTGCAGACTGGTCCAGTGACTCTACTTTCAATGAGTTTTCTTTTAAACCTGTGGGATGGTATTTGCTTTGGTGGGGAGTAAGCGGTGAACTAAACGGAGCAGGAATTCACATTACTTGTTGATATTAGAGAATTCTAGCTCTTATACAGACCTGGAGGTGAGTGCTAGCCCTGCATGTTTACAAATGTACAATGTGAATATGGTTGTGTTGCCTACAGCACTGTTCTGTGAGTCTGGACTTCTGTTTCCCTGTCTGTTTCTGAAATGTGGTTGTTCTTCCTTGGTTCAAACCAGAAAGTTGGCCTGATTGGTTAATTTCCGGAGTATCGTTGACCTTCTTTTCCATGGATTGGTTCCTGGCATGGACTTCCGGTTCAAGTGGCTTGTCTATCCCTTTGCAGATCTGCTTGTTCTGGGATGGCTGTTAGTGTGGCACCACTGCGGGACAGCACTTGGGCTTGTGGTATAGGACATGAAATCATGGGGAGGGGCTCAGATGGACTGGGTACCCGTTACCATTTGATTTCAAAGTTAAACTGCAAAGCGACTCAGAGTTTGCAGAGTGATATGGTTTGTGTTTCAGTTTTGTTTTGCTGCTGAACGTTTTAAGTAAAGAATGTGAAACGTAATGTGTGCCTCCATGGCTTCAATGGAACTAAAGTGCCCCAATACCTACAAGCAATGGGAATTCCTACAATGTGTGATTTTGGAAAGTTCAAGATCCTTCAGAATAAGGTCAGTCTTGTCAATGTCTGCTTACTCTGAATGAAAGCCTAGTGACTAGCAACCAATAATGACGTGTTTTGTTTATCTGTATTCAGACCCATCTAGAAACCTAAAAAGCTCGATTTAGACAAACAGTCAGGAGGGGTTCCTATAGCTAGTTATGACGGCTGATTGGGATGTCTCTAACCTTTAATGATGTATTTAGAGGACTCAGTCCATTCTCGAAGAACAAACCAAAAGTAGTTATTTCTACTGTGCTAGTCTTGCTTTTCCTTTAGCCATAAATGGTGGTTTCCAGGGGTACTTTGAACTGGGAAACACAATATTGGGTGTCACGTGCAAAATTCCTGGGCGGTAGCATTGCACAGTACATTTTTCCCGGCTCTTCTTTTATTCATGTGGAGGATGCATGTTTAGATGGCATTTTTTCAAAACTGCAGGCATGCATTGCACAACTACGTTGTGTTTGGAGGGGAGTACCTGGGAAAATGGATGGAAGCCAGAGTTCTTGAAAAAAATAAAAAGCGTGATGCTATGTGCACTACAATTGTGGGCCCGGGATGCTACTGGTGTGCTACATGGGTTCAATGTGCATATGTCTCTTTGTAATAGGACACTGATTAATCACTGGGAAATGTTAAGCCCTTCATGATGGTATTGCGATTATCGATTACAAATGGTTCATGGATCTGTCTATTTCCATCAGGCTATCTCAGCAGCGTAATCCTGGATATTCACCAGGAGTAGGTGTGCAATCACTCTCGGTGCAGCTGCATAACCTGTGCACAGGCTGCCTATGAACAGGCCTGAAATTCAAGCTATCAAGTAGCTATTTACTGCTTCAAGATCATATTTTGCCAGTTTGAAAAATAGATCGTTTTTAGGTACTTAAAATACAACACTAGGTGAAATGCAAAAAACATTTGTAGACACTTGATTTATAACAATGTCTACTCTAAACGAGAGAACAATTCATTAAGCATCTGTCACACACCCTGGCGTGGTGCTTCAAAAAACCACTATGCTTCTGCGCTTTCCTATTTTAGGAGGGACTCCCAATGTTCAACTCCAGAAGGCTTAAATCCTATAGAAGTTATTTATTTAAATGACGTTGATTACATGTCATAAGTAACATACTAGATAACACGTGTCTTCCCACAGCCCTGTAGACATAATTGTATGCTTAGCGTGGTCGGCCTCATGGCCTTCTTCTGAAACATCACAAGGCTAATAAAGGAGAGAAACATCCTTTGAAATATAGGATCAAGTAAGATATCTATATCTGCATTTTTACTCTATTAAATATATTTCAATGTTTTAATTTTTCAACAGCACATCCCTATTCCCCTATGTAAGTAACATTCATTGGGGTACCTGTGCATTCTATAATGGTGTTTCAACCTATCTGGCTGTGTCTCTAGAGAAAAGATCAGGAGATATGGTGACCATCTGCATGTTCATATCTATGAAACATGCTATATATATCATGTTGAGTAATAAAATAAAAATAACCCTCATTATGTGTCTTTTAAGTAAAAAATATGAACATGTTATGGGGTAAATCTTCAAGTATTCTCTGCCTGAAATATAAAATAACATATATCTATTGTCTAGGCCCAAGACAGAATTTAAGTCACAATTTTTTTTTAAAACACGAGTTTACAATTACACAAATGGGCACAAGAATCCCTTTATCAGTTCTTACCAGTTCACACTCTGTATTAAAATTGTACAAGTGTCCCCGTTCTAGAGGATGGCACATGATTGTGCTGCATGGGTCTATCTGTTGAATACATGGAGGTATAGCTTGTTAATCGCGCAGTGCGTAATGACAGCATCAAGTGTTTGCACAATGACGTCAACAAGGCCTGACGCGATGACGTGAACACGGTGTTACTGAGCCTCTGAGTCACACACGCACTCTGGTAATTATTAAAATGAGGCCACATATCAGAAAATAGCCCTTTGAATATTTACATAATATGTTGGCAACTCGGTTGATTTTATCCACATAATTATGTGACTCATTCACTGATAAGGTAGTAATATAAGAATAGGCATGACATATTTCTCAGTTTAGTACATGGTTTCGTTGTAATTCAAGACATTGCGATTCATGTCATTCCAGGTCACGATATGCAAACATCTTCAATCATATGCACATTCTTGTCAAAATAGCTGGAAAAGATATCTTTCAGTACATCCTCAATATTTTGTATATAGTACTCTGTCTCTTTCATAGTATGTCAAGAAGACAACACGAAAACAATGAGCCTCATTACCAGATTGGTGGTAGTCATGGCGCTATTTGCGCCATGACTGCCATCAATAACGTGTCCAGCACTGGTCTCGTTCAATGGGGACTTACCGGTGTAGTCCGGCCTTTGCGGGACCGGTAAGTCCCCATTGAAAAAGCCATTCCCCATTCCCATTTGATCCCCCGTAGGGCTCAATGGGAATGGGGAAGGCGCTAAAGACGGTACCGCACATTGCGGTACCGTTATTGGCTCTGAATTCCCTTAACAGGTCCCATCCATAACGCCTGGTCAGACCAGGCGTTAAAGGAGGGACCCGCTAAGGGAACTTGTAATAGGGCGGTAAGGGATTACCGGCACCGGTCTCCTTACCGGTGCCCGGTTTCCCTTACCGCCCTACTCGTAATGAGGCCCAATGTGTCATATATATCAGTGATAGAGTGTATCATTTAAGCCTTCTGGAGTTGAGCATAGGAAGTAACCCCTAAAATAGAGAAGCCGAGAGTCATTTAGGTTTTAGTTACTTGCCTGTTACAATTATAGCTTCGATAGGCTGCTGGGTATGTATGTACATAGCTTGTTCGCATGTTACTTGTGTTGCCTCTAAGGTCTACAAAAGCCTCTGACATTTAGCTGCTCTTTCTTATCAGTAGCCCTCAAAGCTAAACAAACCCCAAATGTGTCAGTGGTGAACTGTCCTCATTGGTTCCGATGACTCCATGCTTGTGTGTAAAATTAACTAATACCTAATTCTGCACATAAATTTGGGATGAATACAATTGTGTTTATCCTTAGGGGATATGGCCAGTCAAGTTACTAGACCTTTGACCCCAGTGACCAAATAAAAAGATGTGGTAATAATAAAGCAGTAAGCTCCCACCGGAAACTTAATTTCCTTGACAACTATGTTCTCCATGATGTTCTCAAGATGATGACTGTACCAGTGCTGCCAGAGCATTCAGTTACAATCCCAGTTTCTGCCAGGTGTTTCCTAGTGTGAGTAAAAACACCTAACTGTGTAGGGCTGGTCAGAGAGGGTTTGTGCTGTGAAAACCTAAGGCATAGCAATCTCATGTGCACTCTGTCATCAATCAGCAGAACAGCCAAGCACCACATCCTTCCGATTGTTGCCCTGTGCCTCGGAGCTGTACCCTAACTGGACCGAGGCTATCATACAGTGTGTGCATCTTCAAGTTCAGGGAGTGCCTCCAGTGAGGGAGATCAAGCAAGATAGCTTAACAGGTACCTTTATTTAACCATCAGGTAACAAGGTGTGTTCTCACCATGGCTGGCTTGAATTATCCACCAGACTTCTGTGTTCTTTGGCAAATCATTATCCTCTGGCTTCTTCACGTGGCCAAATCGCATAATACAAGGCACATAATTCTCTCTCAAAACCTCAGCCCCCTTACCTCCCAAATATTGGCCATATGTTGGCAGTAAGGACTGTGACAAGGTTCCCTGCTTGGCTGTAAGTGCCGACAGTGCAGGAGTGTGACGGGCCGGATATCCCTCTATGTTTCTGCATGACAGCCCTGAGAAAGGTATATGGATGATCCCCTGGGACCTTGCACCATGTCATGTTCACATAACAGGATACTGTCACAAACCAACGACCAACCCAACAATTCTTCTGTCTCATGGCCAAAGGTCTCCATCCCTCAAGTAATGTGTGCAGGCCCCCTTAATTTTTACAGAGGGGGCATGCAGAGACAAAAAGCTGGTGGACACCACCTGAGGACTACCACGAGTGTTGTTGCCTGCCATGGATGTCATAAACATGCGGATATGTCCAGGAATGCGCAATTTGAGATATTCAGAAAATACGGCTCCTGCAAGGTCTTTAACCGCAACATTAGGTCAGTGGATTGTGGAACTTCTGAACATTATCAGCAAACTCAACAGAAACCACCCCTGGGCTCACAAAAGCAATGCAGAGACTGGGGGAGGAGAACATAGGACAGAGAATGGTGGAGGATGAATGGTGAGAAGTTAGAGGTGGAGATGGGAGGGGGACGTTGGAAGACATCAGGAGGAGGGAGAGTTAAGATGGGAGGGGTTAGTGTGAAGGGGTTACTGACTGCACCCTCATTGTGACATAACACCGTATATGTTTTCTATAGGTGGTATGTCATTTATGTATATATTTCAGTGTAGTATAAAGGTTATGTATGCTAGTATGTATGTATAAAGAGTAGTATAAATGTTAACTAGGGGACAATAAGAGTGGGGAATTATTTAGTGGGAATGTTGAGTAGGATGGTAAGTAGGTGAAGAATATTAAGTGTATATAGTGGGTAGCGGGGAGGTACCTAGCGTGAGGTAGCGGGAAGAAGTGGTGGCCTGCCTCAGGCCGCCTACATAGGCAGAACCACCCACAGATGCCATCCTCTGTCCTCACACTCCATGTGGGTGGTACCTAGAGTTAGGGGAATGGTCTGTTGCGTCAGACTTACCCTATGGGTCCCTGAGACTCCTCCAAGGAAGGATGATTTGAGGTAGCATATCCCTATTTAGCTGGTACTCATGTCAGGGCGATAATAGGAAGCGGGTAGGAAAGGTTTTAAAGTGAATACGCGTTTTATAAATAAAGAGGGGTACCTGTTGGGGTCCCTATAAAGTCACCTTGGTGCCTGTGTCTTTAGTAAGGTAAGAACACTCATGTTAACAGCATTTGTATTTTCATGTGCAGCGCTGCTCCCTTTTCAGCGGGTCTAGGTGATTGGGGTGATGGTTTCCATGGGAACTGTCCCTGATATGGGGAAGGAAAATGGTCACCCCTTGCCTGGACCAGTGCCAGAAAGCAGGGGCTACACATAGCATAAGTGCAGTAACTAATATTTAAAGCAAGTTTTGTATAGTAACCATCAGGAATGCCAGGCAGGGACTGTGAGGTGATTCTCCTGGCACAACCCTGCTTTTTCATGCCGAAAACGCAAGCTAAAATGTGGCACCTGTGAGGTGCACGCGTTTGCCACGTTTTCTAGGCATTTCCCAGACTTCAGCACCACTTTTCTAATTTGCAGAAAGCTTAAGGACACTTTCATAAATTAGCAAAGTGGCAGATTAAGAAATGCCCTCAGTGAAACTGTAGTGTGAGTTAAGGTTAAATTGTATTTGCATTAGAGACATAGTTCAGTTGTGTTTCTATATTAGCATTCGCATTCCGATCATTAGTGGACTTTACGTTCTTTTACCTGTGTTGTGAAGGGCTCAATTCAGAAGTCCATGTAAATATAGAAATGTGTTGTTCCAAGCAGGAACAACACATTTCTTAAACCAACATATTTTGACAAACAGAGAAAGTGGTGTGGGGACATGAAAGCCTAGACTTCTGCATGTGACTGATTTACGGCCTGTTAACATTCCTGGCAACCATCAGGAATGCCAGGCAGGGACTGTGAGGTGATTCTCCTGGCACAACCCTGCTTTTTCATGCCGAAAACGCAAGCTAAAATGTGGCACCTGTGAGGTGCACGCGTTTGCCACGTTTTCTAGGCATTTCCCAGACTTCAGCACCACTTTTCTAATTTGCAGAAAGCTTAAGGACACTTTCATAAATTAGCAAAGTGGCAGATTAAGAAATGCCCTCAGTGAAACTGAAGCACAAGTTCTCTCATCCAGTCTTTCCACCAACCACAGAAGGGGGAGGTGCTTTGCTCGGGCCCTCAACTTGGGTGGCGGGCCGTTACCGGCATGGGAGGCCACGCCTCGGTGTATATCGCCTCAATAAAAAAACACCTATACTATTTCAACATTATTTTTGTACATGACAACGTCCATGAAACTTCCAACAACTTTTACATGCGTGTTCGTGAGTTACTTGCTGAATTTGGTGACCCGTCATGGATGTGATTAGGAGTTACAGTGGAAAAGGTTTTCTCGTTGTCTTTTGTCGTATTACGTGACCACAGCTAAAGCGTCACTAAGACATTATAATTACGGAAATGCCCTTCCCGAGAGCACTGATCGTCGTCTCTGATAGCCTGATTGCAGAGTATTGAACCGATCTACCTTATGTCGTTTACGGAAGGATTAGCACCGGCCCGCAGCAGCTTGTTCAGTTCAGAGGACAATGGTTTGGCCGCCTGTAAGTAACACACGGCCAAAAATGGAAGTTTAGGGAAACTGAAATCGTTTTTTAGAGACTCCGGGAGCCGTAACCCAACTTCATTCACTCAGCTCACATTTTCCAGGCCGCTTAGGCAACCTCCGCATCATGGTCCAGACAGTTAATTTTTCCACACTTCCAAGGAACAGAAAAAGTGCACTTAAAATACAAGCAGTAACCAGCGTCATCATAACCATATGGGTTTGTGGAGATGTTGAAGACAGACCCAAACATTGAACTGAATGCAATAGGAAATCATTTTGAAGGGGAAAATGGCGACTGTTTACCACAAAGCTGCTGCGTAGGTAGATACATTGCATAGAAATATAGTACGACACTATAGGAAAAGAGTTGGTTTATTAGCCAATGTACATTGTGATTGACGGTGGTGTGGCAAATTTCAGTTAGCGGCTATTTACAGCCACATTTTCGCACCCTCTTGCTACGATTTGTTGTGTTAAGGTGGATGATCCACCTCGTGTTAAGGTGGATGATCCACCTCGTGTTAAGGTGGATGATCCACCTCGTGTTAAGGTGGATGATGCACCTCGTGTTAAGGTGGATGATCCACCTCGTGTTAAGGTGGATGATGCACCTCGTGTTAAGGTGGATGATCCACCTCGTGTTAAGGTGGATGATGCACCTCGTGTTAAGGTGGATGATGCACCTCGTGTTAAGGTGGATGATCCACCTCGTGTTAAGGTGGATGATGCACCTCGTGTTAAGGTGGATGATGCACCTCGTGTTAAGGTGGATGATCCACCTCGTGTTAAGGTGGATGATCCACCTTTCAGCTAAAAATCATCGCATTTACCGCAGGGAATTACAGCTGGCGGCAAACCAGCAGAAAATCCCCATGGAATCCTAAGTGCTTCAAAAATGCACACCAAAAACGACTCTGATGCCACTCGTAATGCCAGTGGTAGTAACACTGATCGTTGTTGGCAATAAATTGCCAGATTTTCTGCTGACTGCTTATTAGCCACCTACAAGGCCTTGAGGTAAATTAAAATGCCTTTCTCAAATCAAAAAATGTGACACTGTCTAAAGACAGTTAAACTGAGTCATCTCAAAATATCCCCCCTCCCCCTTTTTAAACCAACTTTATTTCAATGGAATATGCTGGTGTTGGAATAGCATGCAAAACACGTTCTTTTTAATAGAACTTAAAATGTTCATAGTAACAACCAGCACGTCTGTGCCAAACGGTGACTAGAAGCAGGTAAATATATGACATTGGTTGTTTTGAGTGGTGTGTTTATGTCTTAGAAGCACAGTTTTAAAACCAGTGCCATGTTTAAAGGCTCACATTACTTTGCCCATCCTGGCTTGTAAAACAGAACTACAATCATACTTTTTGCTCACCTGATTCAATAAGGATGTCTATATCTACCTGCTTGGTTTAGTATGTTATTTGGGTACTTTTCAAGTCACCTCTATATAACAGTATTTTTTTTTTAGCACTGAATGCCAACGATGAATGTGTATGGCATGTGTGCCAACCAGATCTGAGAAGATTAAGTGGAAAAGTGTGAAAATCGCAGACAAGGATAATAGGCTGCAGTTTTTCAGGCCACACTCCAGGGGCTTCCCCTTATTGTGAGAACATTCTTCTGTATAAGGGTGCTCTGGTGGGACCACTAGAACCCTCTGGCCGGCGATACCAATAAACTGGCCCAGGCTGACTATGTTACACACTATACGCAGGCCTTCCCTATGGGGAAAATAATAGCTCGCCAGATATTCAACCTTCCTACTCGCTTCTTTGCACAAGTACAAGACTCTTACTGTAACTGATATACTCAACTAAGGACTTTTCAAACTGAGAAGAAAGTTGTGTTGCTCGTCCCCTCATCCTAGAACAACATGCTGGTCCAGTAGGGCCCCTGTACTGCTCCAGCAGTTTTTTCCCTGGGGCATCCTCGAACCGGTCAGATCAGTGGCTTACAAGGTAGAACAAAACGATCTGAAGAATAGCACAGAAATACCATGTTAACCTCTTAAAAATTGGATAGAACCAGAGACGTCTATGTGACTGATCATAGCAGAGCACACAGAATATATTCAGATATTGTTTGTGTGGCATCCATCCTCTCTCCAGAATCAAAGAGTGAAAGACAGTTCCATATCAACACAACAATAGGTGCACCAGATCATGTTTCATTCCAAAATGGAAGTGTTCCCCAATTTCCCAGGATGGATCATGTGGGCCGAACATGTAATACAAACCAATCTGGGGGGCTGTCATGCGGCAGCCCTGGAGACTTTGGAGTCATTGAGGCTCCATTGAGTTCCCCATCACGTTTTACTAGGAACGTGACTTAGCGGTCTAGTCTCTGCCTAACATGGCTGGTGTAAGCTTATACCGGCTTGTTGTCAGTTGTTCGGGGCAAAGCAACCCTTGCTGTTACACTGGGTAAGACGCTCTGTAGTTTCGCTCGCTTGTACTTTGTTTCTTTTGCCTAGCTCTGCCTTGCTTTCCTTTCTTCCGAGGCACTCACGCCCTCTGTGTTGCCTTCCTTCCCGGTGCCACGGCAGCCTTCCTTTTTTGTTTCTTATCTGGCAGTGCCTCCGAAGACTTCGTTCCGAGTCCATCAGAACTGAAGAGACTGCTAGCCCTGCTTATACTTCTCTGCTCAGCAGGATTGCGTGCTACATACTCCCATCCTCCCGTAGCACGTGACACTTACCTCTCTCCCTTTCCTCGGCAGCATACAGGCTTTGCGCTTTCAGATCCACTTTACAGGAAGAGTTCTCTACGCTGTCATCCTATGCTTTCTTTACTAGCCTTGCGTAGTGACAACACTGTCCTTCCTTTGCCTTATGAACTCACCAGAATCCAGTTCTCTGACCGGACACCATTCTTCAGGATTACATCCAGTCACAATTTCATTGGGGACAATCGTGCCAACCTTTTTTCTACTCTTCACGGAGATCCAAATACATACCGTCCTGTGTCACCGGAACCTCCAGGGTTTTTCTGCCAAACAGCTTTTCCCTGGGATGGGGTCGGCTCCCTGGAGTCCCCACTGCCTGGCAGATTGCGATTAAGGCAAATTGGCCTCTGGGGGAGCTCGCCTTTATCTCTTCCAGAAGAAGAAAAGAAAGAAGACTGACCCCCAGAGAAGGAAAAAGAAAGCAGAAGCATCAGACGAATCCTCTGATACTCCAGGTGAGGAATCAGACAAGGAAGCACCCATAGAATCTGAGAGTGGCTCAGTCCGTTTATGACCGCCATATACAAAAGCCAGATGTTTCAGAGTACAAAGCGAAGTACACACAGAACATGCTATGGTTAGAGATGATCAAACTCTCCACAAGCATTTGGTGCTTACGTATGACCTGGTCCCTAAGTCAGATTAATCAGTCTGGTTCTGTAGGGACGTCATACAATTGAACAGTGTATCGCTATACAACCCTTGTCCGATGCCCTGAGTGGGTGAGATTATAGACCAGTTTGGATTAGCTTCTCACACCAGCACAACTAATCTAACTAAACAACACTGGCAGATCCCACTCTGCCAAGAGGGCAAGGAGAAGAATTCCTTAGCCAATCCTCCAGGGTTATTTCAATTCACTTTGCTTTTTTAAAGTGTACACAGTGCCTCAGAAATGTTCCAAAGACTACGTCGTTTGCAGTTGCCTACTTGGACTACTTTTTTAAAGGGTACACAGTGCCTCAGAAATGTTCCAAAGACTATGTCGTTTGCAGTTGCCTACTTGGACTACTTGGACTACACCATTGTATACGGTCCCTTCATCCGCTTGCCCTCTTTGATGCATATAGTTTTCTGAAATGTGAGAAGTGCAATATCTATCTTTTGGGCATGAGCACATTTGAGGGGGAGGAGGGCTGTCTAGAGGCTCCATTGGCTTCATTTCTTCAGTTTCGTCAATGGTTTCAGAAGAGTCCAACTCTCTATTGAATCATCATGGCTGGTCTTCTCTGCTGCCATTGCCACATAGTTTACAAAGATCAACTGGGCAATGGAGCCTCCCGCCTGATTTGCAAAGAGGCTATCGCTGTGCTTGAACAGCAGCACTTTTACCCAACCCAGTAATCCAGATTGTTTTGTCCTGCCCCCATGTCAATGTCGAACTGTGTTGCCAGGCTAGACTTCATTACCAGCTGCTCATAGGTGCCTTTGTGTAGGGTGACCACCAATCCTGTGGGGATGAGGGTCCTCCCTCGGAGTGGCAGATCAACATCTTTGATTCTACATAAGACCATACCAGTAGTGGCAGCAGTAGTATTCATCGGGACCCTCACCATTGGGGCTTTTTTCTTCACCCACAATGTCTGTACTTACAATTTACAAAAGGCATTGACTCGAATGGATGGTCTTTATGAAAAAGTTTAACGAAGACTGCATACAGTTCCAGGATTCCACAATAAACACATTCTCTTTGCAAAAGTGTCTCTGGTCAGAGTCCTTCTAAACCCCTAATCTGGCTGCTGTCTCCACAGGCTTCCCCACATCAGTACAGACATCCTGCTTACCAGCCTTCACCCCCAGCACGTTGCAGGTGACCTTTTACCTGAAGGTAGTGACTTCTGAGCTCTTCAGGTTGGGAAATTGACTTTGAAGTATCTCTACCTGGGGAGTCTATGCCTGCTTTGACCTTGTCCAGAACCTGCCCTACCCTCCTTGCCACCCCACCACACTCTTGTTACTCCCCCCTGATGGGAGGTCCATCCCTTCATGTTAGGGTCTCTCCCCTAACCAAGGCTCACCTTTCTGGGTCCACTATTTCTATGACTCTTCACTCTTGCTTTATCTCCCCTACTCTGGCTCCTCTGAACTTCTTCATCAACCGTCGCTTTTCCTGATATATCTTTGCTTACCACCTCCAACAGATGTCCAACCTCTTGCACTCATTCTGTTCCATTATCCACCAATAATTCTCCACCTTCCTCCAACAACTGTGAACATCAGGAGGAAGATGGAGAGTTGATGGAGGAAGGTAGAGAAGGCTGCCACTTCTTCCCGCTTCCTTACGCTAGGTTACCTCCCCTCTACCCACTAATATACACTTAATATTCTACACCTACTTAACATCCTACTCAACAATCCCACTAAATAATTCCCCACTCTTATTGTCCCATCGTTAACATTTATACTACTCTTTATACATATATACTACCCTACATAACCTTTATACTACACTGAACTATACATACATAAATACACATAAAAATGACACACCACCTATGGAAAACATATACGGTGTTATGTCACAATGGGGGTGTATGGTGCAGTCAGTAACTCCTTCACAGTACCTGTGGTGCTGCCCCTTTTGGTGGCTGCATGGGCAGACTGAGGGCTCAGCTCCTGTTGGATCTGGCGCCTGGCCCCCTCCTGTTCATTCTCCTGGGTGACCCCATCCACCCCATGGTGCCACCCACACTCTTTCGGTGGCCCACTGCCAGCATTGTGGGCTCACCCAAATCACCACCTTACCTGTAGCCTTTCTTGATCTCCAGAGTAGGACCCATAGTCTTTCGGTAGCCCACTGCCAGCATTGGGGGCTCACCCAAGTCACCACCCTACCTGTAGCCTTTCTTAATCTTCAGAGTAGGCCCCATAGTCTGGGGGGCCAACCTGCAATCACAGCTGTCCACTGTGATCGATTCAGAATGTTCATGGTGGCCCTATTGACATGGGGGCTGCCGCACTCACCGCTGCACCCTGGGTGCCATCTTCACTTTAGGCGGCGTCCCCATGGCAATAAGGATTCTGCCATTGTTCACAGCCACGTCCCACAGCTTTCGTCTCGCTTCGCAGTCGCACCCCCCTCTGTGTTGGGTCATGGAGGCGCACGGAGAGGACCGCAGAGTTTTGTGAGCTCCAGCAAGTGTGCCAGAGCTTCAGTCTTCACCGCAGGCTGCTCCACTGTGGCAGCCCAGAATTTTTCTTTGCCCGGGCTGACCGATAACACAACCCAGGACTTCCTGTGTCTTGCGCTTCACCTGAGCTGCCGCCTAGCTCGCGAGGCCCAGGAGGTCTTTCAGAAGGGCCCGCTGTTATCAGAGTACCTTCTTGACACAGATGACATGGTAGCCTCATGTAGGAAAGCATCTACTTTAATTAGTTGCAGGTTTCAAGCATAAGATACAGGTTACAAGTACAAGACATGTACATTGGGAAACATCCACCGGCCACCCTTTCTCTCAGCCAGCCTCTCTCAAATGTCATTCCCAGAACACTCAGCAGAGAACATTCACTCAACATCCAGGCACCCATGACCTCACATACATTCAGAGTACAATAGAAGGGAGCAAGTCACACCACCCGCCTCACTGGCCACGAGGTGGCCAAACAGAGGGACGGCTGGGCAGGCAGGTGTGAGCCACCCCCCACGTGGACTTTGATGTTTATCTTTGGCCTGGGTAGACCTGCACATGCTGCCCGGGCCATTTACTTGTCCCCGGACGGTCTGACAGACGCCATGGCCCCGTCAGCAGGTGAGGTGCTGCTGTCCAGCAACCCAGCGCCATGGATCATCTTGCTGGGGGGCTTCTCCACATGGGCCGGCACTATGATGCCTGGGGGCCACTCAAATCAGCGACACCCCGAGGGACTTTTTATTCTCCCCCTCTAGTTTCTTTTCCCTTTCTCCTCCCTATTCCTGTGACGACTTCTTTCTTTCTCTTTTTCCTCACTGTCCTTTATAACTGTTACTTTTCTTTCAAATCCCCATTAGATTCTTTTTTCTCCTGTCCAGCTTGGGACAGGGGGGTTGTGTGTCTTTGTTTTTCTTTTTTTTTCGTTCTTCCTTGATGGGCTGGATGGACTAGTCCCTCTTATGGGCCACCGGACCCATATAGTTAAAATTAGTCTTGCAAAGAAGTTATGTAGTAGGAGTTAAGGCTACATTTGTTGTGCAATGGACTTTATTTGTATTACAGAAATAGTTCACTAGGACTTACGTGCCAATTTTGCCCTTTGCAGAAAATATTGAAAGTGTTGTTATGGAGTGTAACAACACTTTCAATATTTTTTGCAAATTCTGGCGTGGGGTAATGCGAAAGTCCATCACTTCTGCATTGTCATTCATACTTGCACCAGATCTGCCTTGAAGCCTGGCAAGACAGCTAGCAAACCAAACGCCATTTGCCACGACACCCTGTACTAACGATGCCACATCTTCTGAAGAACACACCTCCAGCCATTTCAAAGGCAAGCCCACCAGGGTTGCACCCATTTGCATCAGTTTATCTGCTCTGCTTAAAGATGGCAACCGCCACAGCCACCATCATCCAGCAGCAGCCCGCAGACCAACAGCACTCCATGGAAGTGCTTTGCAGAGTGCCCTGCCCTCCGGCCCACCTGATTGGCCACACCAGTGGTCATCTCCCGAAACCAGCACGAGCCAGCAGGTGATGCAGGCCACCCATCAAGGCCTCCCACTAAGGCCTATGCCTGCCTCTGCATGTCTGGACTTGGACGGACCCATAAGAAACATCACCCTTGGTAAGCCGCAAGAATAGCCCTCCCCTACCTCCTGATACATGCTTAATTTCTACCTGCCTCACACCCCCAACACCCTTCCTAACCCCTCTACTTTATACTCTCCACCACCCAGCATTCTTGCACTACAACTCTTGCCACCAGCACAATCACTCACCACAGTAGCCTTCATTTATCCTCTAGCCTGTGTCTTGGCCCCAAAGACTCTAAAGGTTCTATTCTCACTATCACTCTCCTGTGCCTCCCATCTCCTTCCCCCCTCTCCCTCCTCCAGGAATGTACACCTTGGCACACACACCAGATCCCCTTCTATCCCATCACCCATTTTTCTCCTGGCAACTCCCTTCACACCTCTGAGACAAACACTGCATCTACCCCTCTACCCCGGGAAGTTAGGGATTTCATCATCTCTAGCAAGCTTTACCTCCTTGCCATCACGGAAACATGGCTACATGCTGTCAAGGGCTTTGCACTTTCCGCTGCCATCCCACCTGGCTATTCCAACCTCTGCTGTGACCACTCTTCTAATAGAGGTGGTGTGGTAGCTCTCGTCTACAGAGAAACCCTATCCATGAGATCCATCCCCATTTGTACACCTCCCAACTGAGAACTCATCAGTGCTAAAATCTCCCTCTCCCCCACAACCACCATCCCATTGCATATCATATGTCGACCCGCCAAGGCCCACCTTCACTTTTAAAGTGGATCTCCTGCAGCTCATCACAACCAATCTTAAAACAGAATCCAAACTTCTCCTTTTTGGTGATCTTAACTTAGGCTTCACTGACCCTACAGACAAAGATGCACTCTCACTTCCCATTGTTTTTGACACTTTGGACTGCTCCCAATGCATCATTTCTCCCTCATACACTCTCGGTTACACTCTTGACTGGTTAGTCGACCTCAATTGTAACAACACAATCATCTCCAATAACCCTTGTCCCTAGTACGACCACCATATCATCACTTTCTCCACCCATGAGAATAATCATACAACCAGCACTTTCCCCTGATCCCCAGCACTATCACGTTGCTCCCATAATCTCACCAAAGATCATCTCCTCCCTCTGCTAGCCTCGAACCCCTCTCTCATCCAACCTCCAACCCCACGACATTGATTGATCTTTAGAACATATCCATTGCCTGTGCGGTAAACAAATTTGTCCCACTTAAGCCTTGCAAGGCCAATCCTTCAGCTCACAAGATCTCATGGTTCACACTCACCTACAAAGGTCTAAAACGTGATCTACCGAAGCTAAATGGCATAAAAAACCCTCCACTATCAGTAAAGCTAGCTTCATTGCCATCTCCAAAGAGTACAAACTAGCCATTCACAACACCAAAGCCACTCTCTATATCCCTATACTGATAGAATCTCCAAAGCCAAATCTCATTCACATGAACTCTGCCATTCTACGTGAACTTGAGACCCCTATCACACCACCCACCAACTTCATCATAGATGATACTTGGTGTGGTCAGGTCGAGAAATCCCTCACAGGAAAAATCACCTCTTTACAAGTGATAATCCTCAAGAAACAAGCGTTTGCACCAAGCTCCAGCTACTTAACTCCCCGATGCCCCCTCCCGCATTCCCCCCATTCAATTTCCACAATATAACGGAAGCGGAAACTTCCTGTTTCATCTATGGCTGTAAGCCCTCCCGCTGCCAAGCCAAGGTGAGACCTGCCCAGTCTCTCTCCTCAAAGATTGTGCCTAACCCCTAATTCCCTTAATCACTGCCATCATCAAATACTCCTTCGCATCATGCTCAGTACCAACCAGTCTCAAGGAGGCCTAGATCTTGCCCCTGCTCAAAAAACCTTACCTTGACCTTACTATCCCTACCAACTACCGCCCCGTCACCACTGTTCTTTTGATCGTCATCTTATCTCCAAATACAGGTCTATCTCGAGCAACCATCATTAGCACTCGTCAATCTGGCTTCCGCCCTGGCTATGGCATGGAATCTGCTCTGCTATATCTGAAGAACCAACTTGATGACATCCGAGATTCAGGCAACTTTGCCCTCCTGCTCCTACTCGCTTTATGCACCGCCTTTGACCTTGCCAACCACTAAACCCCTGCCACCATCTCTCCACTGCAGCCAACTTCTCCCCTGAAGCTTCCAACTGGATTACTTTGTTTCTCATGGACAAAGCTGCCTGTGCATATGCTGGAAATGATCATGGCCACCCTACTCATGTTTCCTATGCAGTCCCTAAATGGTCTTGCATCTCTCCCACACTCTACAACATCTATACTCGACCTCTATTCAACCACCTGGACTCCCTTGGCATCACTTACAGCAACTACACTAACACCCAAATTCTCCTCCCCCTTTCAGGCAACTACTCCCAAGACACCACCACTCTTAACACAATTTACGACACCATCCAAGAATGGATGGCCTCCCACCAACTATGCCTCAATGATGACAAGACTGAAATACTCATCGTCAGCTCCCGCGGACAACTGTCCAAGCTTGACCCTGCCTATTGCGCCTTCAAGATTGATGCCTTCACCATACCAGTCTCTTTCAATGTCAAAACCCTAGGCGACTCCACCCTCAACATGTCACGGCAAGTCAACGCCATCGCCTCCTCAGCCGCCCACTCCACCAAGCTTACAAACGCAAGCAAACCTTTCCTCCACTCTCACACCTGCCTCACCTTAGCCGGTGCCATCATCAGATTGCGACTTGACTATTGCATTGCTCTTTTCACAGGCGCCTCAGAACTCAACCTCAATAAAATGCAGGTAATCCAAAACAATGCCCTCCATGCCGCTTTAGATCTTTCCAAACACGACCACCTCTCCGCCTCCATGAAAAATGGCCATAGGCTCCCTGTTCGGGAACGCTTAAGCTTCAAAGTACTCACTATCACCCGCCACAGCCTTTCAAATGCTGCACCCTCATACTGGCACAGAGGCTAAACAAAGCCACCCCCAGTCGACCTCTCCACTCAATCTACTGCCATCGTCTTGCTACGCCAAGATTCAAACACAGCAGAGCAGGTGGCTCCAGCTTTATAGTCGCTGTCACCCGTCTTTGGAACTCACTGCGGTTCGCGGTTCGCTCCTCGCTCTGAACTGACTTTATCCTGCAAAGACATTGAGAACCTGACTCTTCAACTACCTCTATTGCAACTTTCTACCACCTTTCCTTTATTTATCGACTTTCACCTGACTTTGTATTGTAAACGGTGCCTTGAGACCCACGGGTTTAGTACGCTTCTACAAATGCAAAAATAAAATCAATCAATACATACATTCGGTCCCTTTCGCTGCCTCTTTTGAGGGGTATTATGCCATGTTTTTCCTATACAATCATGTGCTATCTGTCAGTATGCAAGCTGGTGGCATGGGGATTGCCAAATTACATCTGGCTACTGGTGTAGTTTTTGCAGGTGAGGAGAGGGTGTCCTAATTATGTTGCCTAATTAGGTTGGCCTAATTAAATATTCTGCAGATGTACATTGTGCAGTTAAGGAGATGCTTTTTGTGCAGTTTCACTACATCAGTGGGTGGTAGATTTGCTACCTTCCAAAATCAATATCACAATTTACAGATACTCTTAGTAAATTACGAAGTAAGGGCAGAGAAATAAAAGATGGACGTTAATGGTGCAAAGATTTATTGGACCTTTTTGCAGGAGGCGCCCATAGACCCAACGTCCCCCTACTCCTATTGCCACTTTATTTTCCAGCATTGCATGCCAAAATGGCTGCAGAGAAACAATTCGAGGCCACAAACCGCATTGGTCAGGCATCTCTCTGCCCCAATCCCCCACTTTCTTCTTCCCCCTTCTTTCCAAGCTTTCCATCACCTCCCTAAGGCGGCCAGCACTGGCTGTGCTTAATACCTCCATCATCCTGCGAAGGTCCCTACCCAAACCAGCGCAACACTCTGCTATAATGGTCCCCAACGCAGAACCCCTTCACCCTTCCTGGGAAACTAACTAGCCAGACGAATAACCTGACAGGAGGCACCAGTAATGCCACTCTGTTGTCCCTAGGCAACCAGTAGGCCCCAGAAGGAAGAGTAAAACACAAGGAGGTGGCTGGAGCCACAACCTACCTTCAGGCCATGACAGGACACAGGGTCCTGACTTTGATGCTCAAATACCTCAACACTCAATACACCTCCCCCTTTGCACCAGCCCCTCCCTCGAGCAGGTGCCACAAACTGAGTCACCCCGAACCTACACATTTCCTTGTCAACTCCTATCTCCCCTTGTTAGTTGGCAAAGCAGAAATCTTTCTTTTATTTTAGCCCTATCCTACCTGTTAGGAAGTAGGACTCCATCGGGGGTGCCGTTAGCAGTGGCAGTCCCCTTTCCCTGGCCATTACCATCAAACCTACTCCCCTGCTGTTGTTACCAAGGTGCTACAGTGCCCAGCTGGGCCTGAACTTTATTTTCTCTCCATCTTGTTAGTCCCTGCTTGCACCCAGAAAATACCCACATGGGCAACACCTGCTGCCAACTTTGAGGCCCCAGCACCATGCATCCGACACCTCTGAGGCAGACCCACATGGTCTAGGAGTCTACACTGAAAGAGGAACAACTTTACCCACTACACATGGTGGAGGCGGGAGGCCGAACCGTGTCCCGATGCTCCAAAACCAATTCTCCCCGTAGGCCTGCTCCTGCCTGGCCTCTACTACTACCCAAATCACCCGGAGGTGAGGCCCCCTTATAATCCCCGCGTTCCACGGGGGCACCCCTTTACTGCCTGGTCACTCAGCCCCTCACCATAATATCTGTACACTTTTAGGCATGACACTCCTCATCTTCCTGAAATTAGACAGCCTGGCTGCCTAACTTCGACCTGCACCCGGCTACTGGAGGCTGGTAATGGCATTAATGAACTCTGCTGCAGGCTTGCTCAGCTGGTTACGGTCCTACAGCTGTGTTGAATAACCTGGCTTTGCTGAGACTTATCAACCGGGATGCGCCATTACTGGCTAGCTGGATCAGCCTAGTGGAATCCATTAAAGTCTCTAAGGAAAATAGCAAGTGTTAACATAATGTTATAAGATAGGATCAGAAAATACCACAAGTCCAGTGTCAAAAAAACGGGTATTCTCTAAACGGGCAAAAATATTTGGAGTTCTGTATTCAGGGCCAATGGCATGAAATATATGGCCCAGCATTCACCTTATTCAAGGAGGCAGCAGACAGCTGTCATTTGGAGATTGAGCGCGTGCCTACCTCTTCAGTTCGGCATCCTCCTTGGGTCTAGTGGCCGTCGGCGCTTAAACAGTGATACCTTCTGGGGAATTAAAGCTGCTCATCCTCTTTCGCCAGGTGGGTTCTCCGCGGTACAAGCCACAAGAAGGACATCCTGCTATAAGGGTCTCGTTTTTGGGCCTGTGCGTTCCCATTGGCATTTGTGTGGTGATTGTGCTACAGAGGCTAAAGGGGAGGGATGGGCAAGGACAGATCAAGAGAAAACACTCATTACCTTATTGCGTAGAGTGCAAGACAATGCTTTATGAGTTCGTTCCTCTTTACAAAAATCAGTTTGATGAAACATACCCTTGCAATTTTTGTATTTCTTTGTCTTTATTGGTTTCAGTTTTGCCAGGCATCCGAGACACCTAGGAATATTTAACTTTAATTAACGGTTGGTACATGCTACCTGAAGGTGTCTCCCTCACCCGAGAAAGGTTCTACAATGGAAATACAATTTAAAAAAAAAGATTTTAGTCTTATCGACCTTTTGACTAAATGTGCACGTAATTGCATGAGATTGGTGGTTATTCTCTGTGCTGAAGACTTGCCTGTAAGTATTGCAGAGCCCTCAACTGTAGGCAGTTGCTCGTAGGATTGGTTGAATAGCTTATTCCAGCCTTTCTATAGCAATGCGACCTACAAAATGAAGCTGAGTCACAAAACTAATTCTGAACGCTAGCTTCTGGAGCTTGTATAAAGTCACTAAACTAAAATCTCTGCTGCTGTCAACTGGGCATTTACCTGTAATGATATGTTCTAAAGTCGCATTTAATGCAATGTTCTGTTTATTCTTGTGTTTGCTCAGACTGCAGTCTGCCAAAGGGCCACTCATCCACATCTCTTCAAAGCCATAACAAGCGCAGTAGGCGCTATACAAATACGAAGTGACGTAACATAAGATTGGTTCCCACCTCTTTTTATGACAACTAATCTGGGCCTAAAGTTAGTGTGCACCTTGCTGTGCTACTATTTATTTCTGCGTTCTGCATGCCTGAAGGGGAAAGGTGTGGGGGAAGGGAGAGAAGAAATCATGTGGAGAGTGGAGTGGAAAGTGGAGGGGACCCGGCAGGTCGCACAGAGAGAGTGCAGTCCATTAAGAGTGGGGCTGCAGGAAGTGAGCGGTGTGGGGTGGTTGCGTCTTCCCTGCTTCCAGTGGGTCTTCCTGCCAGGAGGTTCCTTGGATATAGGGACAGTAGTGCTCAGCCCCTATCCTGCTATGGGGGGAACGGGCATGGGAGTACAAAAGGAATGTTGGGGCATTGAGTACCTCTGCGCTGAAGAATTGGCATCAAGGAGGACCTAAAAGTAATGTCAGAGGGGTCCAGGATGGGTTCTTGCAAGGGACAGATGGTAGAAGGGGAGGAGCGTAAGGTGTCGCCGCAGGGCGAAGTTCTCTGTGTACATTGTGCAGTGAGCAAGATGCTGCAGCCTTTAAGGACAGGATGGGAGGTGTTCTAAATGGCTTCCCTCGGCTAGGAGCGAGTGGGAGTGGATGGAGGTGGTGGTGGATGGCGAGGTGCTGGGTACAACTCTGGGGAAGAGGGTGGATTGGTATCTGGTTGGGGAAGTCCAGTTATCAGATGTGGTCAAATATTCTGAATGGGAGGAAGAAAAGTGAGGAAGGGAAAGAGGTGGAAATGTTTGGAGTAAGAGGATTGCACACCTCCTTGGTGGTGAGGAACACTCACCCCTGGAAGAAGTGGGGGAGGGGGCGTGGGGGGGATCTGGCCACATTGGTGAAAGTTGGGGAAGAAGAGGTGACAAAGGAGTCAAGTGGGGAAGGTGGACGCAGTTGGCAACAGGAGTGGGTGAGGTTGGAGGGGCAATTTTATAAAGTGGTGAGTGGATATGTTGGTGTCATAGCAGGAGTCCAATGAGAGGAGCTCGAGGAGGAAAGCAGTGCAGGATCTAGGAAGACTGGACAGCAATCTTCCATCTAATTATTAAGTACGGAAATGGTTAGCTTTTGTGCACACATTATTTTGGGTGTGCGTAACTGACTAACAAGATAAGCCACTTTGAAGGCACTTTGAAGGCACTTTGTGAGCATGTGTAGTGAGCCATCATCTGTGAAATTCTTAGTAGTGAATTTTCATTTCTCAAACCACTGCAATTGTTTGCACGTCAGTGTAAAAAGGTGTATATTAAAGCACTTATTCTAAGAATACAGGCTTAAAACATCTTTATATAGGATTATAAAGAGATCTAATCAACCAGTCAAAGACTTCATGATCAGCTGCAGTACCTAGCAAAAGTACTCCTAAGCATAGAAAAATGTGCATGCACAAAAAAGCATTGTATGTTGAGTGTAAACAATACGTTTATTTGTTGCTATTCATTTCTCGACAGCGCTTAGAGACAATTCAGAAATAGCGTTATGCCATTGGGAAAACACCCACCCCTTGTGTAATACAAAAAACAAATATCGCTTATCTTAACTGATGTGACTGTAAACATATTCAGACATGCTACACTATTTGCCAGATGGAATAGGGCAATTAAATGTAATGTGTCAGAAAACATGCAATACGAGTTCCTGTGCCACTTTAAAGAAGTAAGTCAGGGGCCAGGAGAGACTGTATCTCATCATTTGTGTCAGGATAATTGCATTAAAATAACTGCACCACAAAGTATGATAATCAGAATTATTGGTGCACTGCTTAATATTACATTGTTCTGTGAACAGAACAATGACAAAACATACTCAGTACTAGCCCTACAGCAGATAGGCAAGCATACTACCTATGTTTACTCCCTAAAACAGGAAAATGTGCCCACCAAAAAATGTGGAGTACAAATGAGCCCAACAATAAAGGGAAAACAATGACCTCGTAGGAGTATATCCGAGCACACTAGGTTTCACTTACATTTTCGAATACAGGACTGGCATAGGAATAAACTCTAATAACTGCCAGCTCTCAAGAGAGCTTAAATAGGAAATATCATTGTTTAATAAGCATAAAGTGTCCCCATTGGCAAAGTAATTATTTTTGACTCCCTGACAATCATTTGACTCCAAGTAGGAAATGCAATCCTATCAGGGCCCTGCATGTAATCCTGACATAGGAAGTGGAATGCAAGGTACATGAGACATCCTGTAATTTTTCCCACTATTCCTCACCACAGCCTTGATGAAATTCAACAAGAACCTCACTGATGTTTCTTATGGTGCCCTTTACATAGATTTGCCTTCTGAGGTAATAGCAGCAATACTCAGAGGTTCAACAGAGAGTGCCTTTTTAGTTGGATTTGTTGTTGTTTTATAACGCTCTTAATACCTGAGTTTGGTATGTAAGCGCGGATCAAGGGTTCAAACTTCTGTTGCTCTGCGTGGTCATGATTCCAAGACTAGCATGTTGCCCCTCTACTATCCTCCTTCTCCTGTAACTAGGAGTCCCTCTTCTACAAAACACTGTTATCAGTTAAACAAGATGCATGGCGATGCTAGAACCTGATTATACTGACAAGCCCTCATCCTGTGAGCATGAAAAGGAAACAAAGGTGCAGTTTCCTAGACTGTCACTAGAGTTTCTTGTCCTTTAATGTAACCAAACACTTTTCTTTCACTGTACTGCTGAAACATCTGACTTAGTTTTTGAAAGGTGCTGATTTGTTCTTCGCCCCGAAGGAGTGTTCTTCTTTGCCCATCCCTCCTTCCATCAACCTCCCTCCTGGTCTTCTGTGCTAGCCTCTAATACTATAATACTATTTGAAAGGTCTCTGTAAAATGTAAGGGATTGTAGCAGTAAAATGCTCACTGGAATATCTGCATACCCACCATACTTTGCAAGCAAAACATATTTAAAACCTCCCCATGACATTATGGGCAGTTTAGGAAAATGGCATGAATCTGACGCACACAATTATTTGGCAGTGCATATAAAACCTTTTTCAACATCCTCCACTCTATTTCTAGTGCTCAGTGAAACCATGTATGTATTGCAGAGCATTGCCGTATCATTTGTCAAGGTCTGTGCCCAATGGAACTCTGAACATTTGAAAGGATGCAGATTG
Organism: Ambystoma mexicanum; assembly: GCF_040938575.1. Lineage (NCBI taxonomy): Eukaryota > Metazoa > Chordata > Amphibia > Caudata > Ambystomatidae > Ambystoma > Ambystoma mexicanum. The sequence goes on from NC_090931.1 coordinate 451,168,986, forward strand.
TGTGAAAAACACTGTCTAAAAGTCAGTAAGGGACCAGGAGGGGACAAAGAAGTAAATAAAAAGCCAGACACTAGACGGGAGAAAAAACGATATAGAGCCAAAATGAAGGTGAGGGAGGCAGGGGCGTTGCATGGAAGGGTTGAAGAGGAAAACCCCAGTTCAAATAAAGAGGGTGGTGTGAGGCAGGGCAGTAAATGGATGAATCCCCACTTGAGCATTGAAAGCTCCACTGCAGGAAGGAGCCCTATTCAAACGAAGAACAGGAAGTAAATGTTCAGTTGACCTCTGCACCCTAACTGCGGCCAGAAAAGATTGCGATCCAAAAACATTCAAACTCTAGTGTATTTTGGGAAAAATATCCAGAGAGTGATACTATGGAAATACTTGGATGTAATAAGAAAGGCACAAGTACATTTTGGGGCCATGGGTTAGCTGAAATATGATGCAGAATTTCAGTCCAGAAGGGGGAGGTTGCCTCTTTGGTATGGGGTGAGTTGGACATGGATTTGTGGTTGCAGTAGTTGGCCCCTATGTGCCCAATGCCAACCATGTATACGGCCTGTGTAAGATTGATTTGTAAACTCTGACCTGATGGGCAGACGTTCGGGAGGCCACCCTAGTTTAGTGGAACAGGGGAACCTTCTGAACCTTCTGGACAAACCAGACCAATCTACGGTAGCTTGGCAGGTGGTCAACACTAAGTCTCAGGAGGGGTGAAAGTGATTGGAAGCCCACAATGAGCACAAACAGTAAAACTCCACAGATTACCCTTAGACAGATGTATATCAAAAATATATTTATTATTGGCCTTTATAACAAAAACATGATTAAAGCACAGCTATCAAGAAAACAATTACCACACATGCTTATTCACTAGCAACATATATACAATAATTTGATTAGCCTTAAGCTGATGATGGGGGTGGAATAACCACAACCTGCAACAGAAAAAGGTTTGTTCAGCACATATATCAGATCACGCAGTTCTTCGTCAACAATCCCTAATTTATGTAGTCCAGCCCTACAAAGTGAGGAGCCTAACGCTGAAAGTACAGTTGTGTATTGACAACACGCGGTTGTACATAAAACGAAAAACCGTCCTCTTCAGAGGGCTGTAGTTGCTCTGGAAGGGGCTTGAGGCAATGAAGAATAGTTCATATTCCTAGAGGAGAGTCTACCCTTGTGGATAGAGTGACATTTGGAGTTAGGGAATAGCTGGGTGAGCATCTTTTAATTTATTTATTTATTTATTTGCATTTCTTAATAACAAACAGTAATGTTTTACCCCAAACCTCACCCCACCGAATACACAAGAAACCCTCCCTAGCCCCAACTCCCATTTTCCCTGCATAGTGCTTAACAAGAAAATAATAACCTAAAACAATCTTAAAGTCAATGAATGCCCAGAATTCCTTGTAAAAACTTCAGTACTTACGCTCCGTCTTGCGAAAATTGTAACTGATCCCCAAGGATATTATTTGTGATCCAATCAAGTGCAACATAGTTCCAAACCCTGCATATCCATTCAGCGTAGTACGAATGGTCCTTAGATTTCCAGTTCTGTGCTATACCCAAACTGCATCCAATTGGAGTATTACATACATTTTACACATCTGTTTAGAACATTTTCATTTTTGCCCCATGAATCAGCAAAAGACTAGACTTCAGAGAACTGGGTTTCATTGCCCCATTAATATGTGCCAGCGTGTCCCCAACTTCTGCCCAATAGCCCTGCAATTTTGGACAACTGCACCCGATATGTCCCAATCCCCAGTAGTACCACATTGCCTCCACCACTGCAGTGAGATAGCTGGTTTCATTCTGTGTAACCGAGCCGGCATATAATGCCATTGGACCAATAGCTTGTACCAGATTTCCCTCACTTGTATTTAGTGGGTATATTTGGGAATCTCTGACCAAACCACCTCCCACTCATTTTGCGAGATATGTTCCCCCAAGGTGATCTGCCATCGTGCTCTATAACACGAGGAAGCAGCGGGAACGACCTCTGCCATAATTTATATAGATTCGAAATTAAAGCCTTGTTCCCTGGATTAGAGTTAACACATTTTTCAAATGTGTAAGTTCTCTCAACGCCTCTAGCTTGTTCGGTGGGGGGGGGCAATATACAGAGGCGAACCTGGAAATACTGAAAGCGGGCTGATTCGTTTAGTCCTAATTCTGTTTTGCATCGATTGAAGGGCTTGATTACAGTGCCTTGGAACATATCTCACAATTTCGTGCATCCTGTCTGTTTCCATTTGCTAAATGCCTTTGGATCCCGGCCCGGGGTAAATTCGGGATTACGGAATAGCGGGGTATAAGGTGACAGAAACGCTGTGAAAAAGTATTTTGTATTTTTTTGCTGCTTTGTCCCACTATTCCTCAACTAGACTTGTGATCAAACTCTTGTGGGCATTGTGGCGCAATCCCCTTTGGGAAGCCAAAGATTTTCACCTAATTGCGGACCTCCTATTGCCCGAATCATTTGCATACAGCTTTTCTCCGAGTTTGTCACCCACCAGTCTTTCACTATACGGAGTTGTGAGGCCTAATAGAATCTTTTCATATTAGAGAGACCTAACCCTCCCTTAATTGTAGGTATAGTTAAGACGTCATTTGCCACCCTTGGGGATTTATTACTCCAGACGAATGCAGATATCCTTCTCTGCAACTTGTTAAAGAAGGGGGCTGGGATGCGAATAGGGAGAGCCTGGAACAGATAAAGCCATTTAGAAAGATGTACCATTTTTATCGTATTGATGCAAACAAGCCATGAAATTGTCAACGGGCCCCATGTTCTTAGTTGACCTGCTATTTCCTTCAATAATGCAGGGTAATTGACTTCGTACATTTGTGAAAGTTCTGGAGGTAATACAACGGCCAAAAATGTAATTCTATCTTGAGCCCATGCAATTGAGTTTGCAAATGCAGTAGCTGTACTTCCTCAGTAGTCAAAGAAAGATTTAGTACTTCAGATCTGGCATGATTGATTTTTAATCCTGCCACCACCCCATAGTATTTAAATTTGCGTTTGATTGACGCTAGAGATCTTATCGGATCTGTTACAAACAACAAACATATCGTCTGCATATGCTATGATTTTGTGCGGAATCCCCCCAAAGCTTATCCCAGATATATCAGTCATCTGATATATTTTGGCTAAGAACCGTTCCAGACATATAGCGTATAAAAGTGGTGACATAGGGCATCCCTGCTTAGTCCCTCTCTAGAGCGAAATAGGTGGGGAAAGCTGTCAGTTTATTAAGAGACAGTCATCAGCTTTTTATAATTTACTTTAATTTTTTCCTAAAGCTTTGGCTAAATCCCATATTTATTAGTGCAAAGAATAGAAATCCCCACTCCACCGATCAAAAGCCTTTTCCGCATTCAGGGAAAGTACAACCGCGTGTGTACCCTTTTTCCCTACTTTTTCTAAAATGTGACAAATTCTTCTAATATTATCATGGGTCTGCCTTTGCTTTATAAAACCAGATTGATCTGGATGTATAATAGCAGGAAGCAGCCAATCAAGCCTGTTCACCAACATTTTGGAATATATTTTTGCATCAATATTTATAAGGGCTGTAGGGCAGTAAGAGCCACATCTAGTTGGGTCTTTCACCGGTTTTGAAAAAAGTACTATTTTTGCCTCTTCCATTGTGGGGGAAATGTGTCCTGATCTAGCGAATGAGTTATACAAATTGACTAATTTCGTGGTCTGTTCTTTCATAAATATCCTGTAGAATTGGGCTGTGAAGCCATCCGTACCCGGCGATTTATTCGGGGGCAAGGCATTTATGACCTAAGTATTTCTTCCATGGTAATATCCCTTTCCAGGCTCTCCTGGTCTTCAGGTATTATTTGGGGAAGGTCAATTCCTGCTAAATATGCCACCAGTTTTCCTAGATCTGGACATTCTGAGCGATACAGATCGGTATAAAAAGTGTGGAATTCTGATACGATGTCTGGTGTTTCCGTGACTAACTCCCCCAAGAGGGTTTGGATGGATTGGATTGTTTAGGCTATTTTTTGCCGCAGTTGTCTAGCTAGCAAGCGGTCTGCCTGTTGGCTTTAACATGATACTTTTGTCTAAGAAATAATAGAGATTTTTCAGCTTTTCTTGCTCAAAGCAAATTCAATTTGCCTGCCACCCTTCTAGTTAGCCTTTGGATAGCAGGACCAGTAGTAGTCTCCATTTTCTTCATTGTTTACATTTAAATTCTAACTCCAAATCCTCATCTAAGGCCACTCGTTGTTTGCGTTTATATGTCACTCCCGCTATAAGAGCTCCGTAAAGTGTTGCTTTAAAAGCATCCCACTTTACATTTAGAGAAACATCTGATATGCCCATTCAAATTGAAAAGTTCTGTGATCTTACTTTCAATTTTCTTCACTACCACTGCGTCCCCCAAGAGTTCAGATGGGAACCGCCACGTCCAAACCCTCGGAGGTGTCCCGCCCAATCGTAGATCGAGAACAAGCGGAGCATGGTCCGACAGTGAAATCTCCAGGTTAGACATTTGTCTGACCAGCCCAAGTAGTGGCTTCATAACCCAGACATAATCAATTTGAGAGAAAGTCTGATGGACATGTGAATAAAGTGTGTAACCTCTGTCCTGTCCGTGAATTGCAGGCCACACATAAACCAGAGTTCAGCTAAAAAAAATTGCTTTTACATGGTGTCAATTTCAGGGAGCAAGTAACCATGCTGCGGTCCTAGGTCAGCGCCCAAGCTATATTTAAGTCCCCCATTAGTACTATTTCCCCTCCCTGAAAGCTTCCAGTAGTGTGAGGGTTGTTCTTATAAAGTCATCTTGTCCTGTATTTGTTGTGTATATTGAAGCCACTGTCACTTTCCTAAGGCCTATGGAAATTACCATAAAAACATATTGCCCATCCTTATGAATTTTCATATGCAGGACCTTGGTATGTTCAGCTGTATGTACAGATATTAACACCCCTGCCACCTTACTCTCTGCATTCGCCTGTATCACCACTGGGTATCGTCATAGTCGAAGCTCCAATCTGTCTGCTTGGTATATATGAGTCTCTTAGAGTGCCACCAAGTCTGGTTGGTGGCGCCCCAAGAGCGCTTCTAGCTTCCTGCATTTCGCCGGGGCATTCAGGCCCCGTATATTAGGTTTGAGGCACCTGAACAGTATTTACTGAAACAGAGAAATTGACATCTTAACCTCCGGAGGCGATAACATGCAACATTCATCCATCCCCCACAAAAACACTATGCAGCAGACCCTCCTTCCCCCTCTATCTAACCCCTCACCCCTCCAGTAGGTCCCACCTCAGGCTCTCTCCTTCCCCGCTACAATCCCTAACAAAGTCCCTTTGTGTGAGCCACGGTTACTAACCATTCCCTGGGTACAAGACCCCGGCCGTGAGTCAACTTTAACCCCAGGGCAACATGCAGGGCAACCTAGTACGTCCATCTGTTACCTGAACAGATACAATTCTAAGATGGTGCATTCCGGGACCCCATCTCTTGATATTCTTTATAGTCATCATTACTCTCTCAGCAGACTTTTACTCCAGATTAAACTCTGCCTATTCTGGTAAAGATTTGTTGCTAGGGTCTCCAAGTCTGTATTTCTGCTCATGCTGCAGTGTTGCCCTTTCCCTCCTTCCACGACGAGCTACTGTAGACCATTCCCACGAAATATATTGTTGGGCTGTGCACCTGTCCTCAGACTCTGTAGAGCCTACCAGTTCTTGGTCATCAATTTGCAGTAGGACCATTCCTGCATCCCGGGAAGTTATCCTGTGTTGCCTGCCCTCTAATGAAAAAATGAAGCCGAAAGGGTATTTTCACTTATACATAATTCCTCTAGCTCGGAGTGTCCTCACCACCGGCTGCATCACCCCCGCTTCTGCAGGGTGATCCACGAGAGGTTCGGAAAAATTGTGTCTTTAACCCGTTATAACTAATCGTGGACAATTCCTGTGCTTTCTCAAGGATCTGTTCTTTTTGCGGATAAGAGGAACATGCTGCCAATACGTCCCTTGGACGAGCCCCCAGGTCAGTTCTTTTCAGGCCGGTTCTATGAAGGCGATCCAACGAGATCACTGCTGCGCTATCTCCCAGAATAAGGTCTGTAAAAATATGCAGAACTGTGTCTTTCAAGTCTGAGTCAGTTACATCATCCGATAAATGTCTTATACGGATATCAGCATGATGAGATCTATTTTCTAAATCTTCACATTGTATGTCCAAGTTGTGTGTTATCCTTACGAGATCTTCCATTGCTAAGTCTGCTGGTTTACTCTCCTGTGTTAGTTCCTGTATAGCCTGCTAATTTTTGTCCACACGTTCTCCTAGCGAGGCAATATCCTTGCCGAAGTTGGAGAGCGAATGTCTGATTTCCTCAGTGAAAGTGGTAAACTTCTGATGAAAAGAGGTTGAAACTGTGTTCTGGAAGTCCTGAAAAGACGTATTGAAATCCTGCTTAGATGCCGCCATCCCAGACTCAACGGTGCCAAGCTCCTCCTGAGAGGTAGACACTGGTGGATTTACTGCAGTAGAAGTGTCCAGGTCTAGAGCCCACAGCTTTGCTAACGGATTTGCTTTCATCAGAGACTCTTTAGCTGACCCTGACCGGCTATGTGTCTTTTTCCCCCTCGGCATAGGCTGCTTTTAAGTGTGTCCCTTCAGTATGCCCCTTAATTTGCTGTGCTTCTGCACAACTCGGATACAGTGCCGGTCTTTACTGTATCTAAGCACTCCAAAGTACCTCAGGAAATGAAACTTTAGTTCTCCACACACTAAGAGATTAGATTATATTGCAGCTTTCTCCTCTGGGGCAGGTCCCCAAATTTTTAATAGGACGTGGGTTCTTAAAGCGTTCTGGAGTCCTGCGATCCGTTTCTATGTGCATGCTTTCATTCTTAGCTGACGGCCAGGCCCCTTGTTATGTCCTTATTTTGAGCTAATTAGCATGCAGTATGCCTGCTTTGGCCACCCCCTCACCCGAGGCATAGCAGACACTCCTGCTTCAAATCCTTCAGAGTAAGCAACACCTCCTTGCGTGGCGGTCATAAGCTTTAAGCACTGGTCCGCTTCAGAGAATTAAGAAGAGCTAATCCAAAGGTGTGGCCATATTCGAGCCTGCCAATCAGATCCCAGCTGCGGCGGGGTCTCTGCTTTGCACCCACCAGCCCGCCACCTTCTCTATGTGGCAGATCTGACTCCACTTCACCAGCGCAGCAGTCCACAACCTTGGAGCTTGTTCTAAGGTGTGGGCGCGATCACCCGGCCGAATAATGCGTCCCTCAAGCCACTCCCTGCCTGCTGTGCCTTTTCAGGCTTTCATGCGCTGGCCGGCCAGGCCGTATCACAAGCTCCCCTTCAGGTCGGATGTATTGGGGGGGGTCCCCTGCTGCTAAACCGCCCCAATAAGGTGCTTTATGCATAGGACAGCTAGCGTTGATAGTCTGGAGTTGGTGGAGCGCTCCGCTGCACACCTTCAGGTAGTGGCAGCCATCTTGGAATATGAGTATCTTTTAAGGGATTCTTCTGCGTAAAAAGGGATGGATGTGCTAGGGGCCACCAATACATGATGAAAGTACTCACTGACCCTCGACACATTCCAGACCAAACTTTGGCAGTCTAGCCCACGTCGGTCGTAGGTATTAACCCTGCAGTTTCAGTATGCTCCGGCTCTCCGCGGCTGCAGGACTGGATGATCGTTCCTGGCAGGACAGGCAAAGGGACAAAATGGCCAAAGGACAGAATAAAAGACTTTGTGACATGGCCATTTTCGGCCTTGGTCCAAGCACGGATAGTCTATAAACATGAAGTAAAAATACTTTAAAAGTAAACTGCTGCCACCAGATAATCTTAGGCACACTTGTACAAACACCAGAAAATCCTTGAGGGTGGCTAGTGCCATGAAACAAAAGGACCCCTATGCATGGTACTGTAAGCCAAAGCCCAGAGGAGTGCAGCTGAAGGCTGTGCTCCACTGGAAAGTCAGGTTAGGAAAGCCAAACAAAAGCAACATTTTTGGGAGGTTCACAAATGGAGGGAAAATTGCACCCAAGGGAAATCTTTCCTAACAGCCTGTAGGCTACCTTTGCCTCATCAGCCAATTCTGTTCTGGTGCATCTCTCCTAGGGAGGTGTTGGGATTAGCAACAGGCAATGGTGTGTTGGGCCTTTAACAAGGAAGCTTGTTTTGGGGCATTTTGCCAGTGCAGGTATTGCATCAAGTCACTAAGGGCTTCATAGCCGTCGGAAGGGGGCAAGCATATTTGAAGTTTAGATAGAGGAGATAGCAGGAGTGTGGCGCCAAAAAGCTCATAGACATGTTATCCTGAAAGGCTGAGTGCCAATTTATTGGAGAACAGGTATAAGGATGGCTTTAGATTGGGATATAGTGTGCATAGGTTGATAGGACGGGTTTAGAATTTGCTGGCTGCTAGGGAGATACCAGCAGTGGTGAAGATGTAGCTGAGGAAATAAATGGATGAAGGTAGGGTGGAAGGGCCTTTCCAGTGGTGGCTAATGCAGCACCTGTTTGTATCTCCAATTGGATGGGTTCCAAGAAAGATAAAGGGAAGTTCGGGTTGGATGTAAGTGTCATGCTCGAATTTTCTTGTCGAATTGATTTAGGTTGAATTTCTTTAGTTGATTTTTTCATCTAGAATGCAGGGGGAGGCTCTGCAACTCTCACACCTGTGAGACAGGGAGCCACATCACAGGATTAGGGTCACAGAAGCCTTCGTGTAAGACCTAAAGGTGTAGCTGTCATTTTTCAACGAGTATAATAGAATGTCAAGATGGCTCGATGAGGACCCAGTGGATTGGAAGGTGCAGATCTCTTTCAGACATGTCTGGTGCAGGGGGTTTCAGTTTGAATTGCTGGTGTGAGGAGAAGTGGCCAAAGGGTTAGAGGGACAACTGGTGATGCCTTTGATATTGTAGGGGAAGGAGTTGGATAATAAAAGGGTACATTTCAACGTTGATAACAAGACAGTAGCGTCAGTAGTGAATAAGCAGCTTGCACAGGATGACAGGGTGTAGATGTTGGCCAGAGTCTTTCTGTTGGGTTCCTTGTCTTGGAACATAGTGTTCAGAGCTAAACCTTTCCTTCCATGGATAATACGATAGCAGATGCTTTGTCTCACTGGCAGTGGCAGCGGTTCTATTGGCTGGCGCCTGGTGCAGCGTAATGACGAAGAAGATGCCTGAGGACTTGTGTGAGATGCGAGACCTGAGGTCAGAGAGGGCTTGTTGTCCTGCTCATGTGTGGACAATCATAGGAAGGCCTGGAGGGATTTTGCAAGTAGAGGGGCTAAAGCTTGGAAGGGCTGTGCAAAACTAAGTCACGCAGAAGGAACAATCTGATGCACGTGTTGCTGGGTTTGATGGACATGGGGCTGTCCTAGCAGGGAAGATGATAGGGATTGCCTTTTACAGAAAATGGCTTTATGGTCTGTAGCTGTGAGCCAGGGAATGTTGAAGTGCTGAGTTAGGCTGGAAATGGATGAGAAAGCACAGAGGGCACCAATGACGAATGGCTTACTGAAGAAGCTGGTAGTGATGCTGAGGCAGTTTTATATCAAAATGGAAGTGGCAGCTATTCATTGATTGTTTTTTGTGGATATTTTATTTGGGCATTTCTGGTGTCTGAGGTGGTGGGGAGAAAAGGGATTCATGATCCGCAGTGCACGTAAGTACAGAAAAAATTAGGGAATATTGGTCAGCTCTGTCTGGATGGACAAACCAGTCCCAGTGGGTTTGAGAGGATGTGGAGTGTCAGGTAGGGACACAGATTTGGGATTATGGGCTTTGCAGGGAGTAAAGCGAAGTAAGGGAGTTTAGTTGGCCTGTGGAAGGAAAGGTGATTTGAGGAAGGTGGGGGGGGCAACTGGAATGGTGGGACCTTACGGGTAGTGTGCATTTAATGGTTGATTGTTAACATGTTGCTTAATTAGAATGTAAGGCATTGAACAGTTTATCTTTTATTTTTTTAATTGTACATTTGTAAGGCTCTTTATACAAAAGAATTGTGTTTCAAAGCACCACAAGGCTAAATGGGAAGGGAACAGGGGGGAAACAACAAAGGCAACACAGTAATATACAGTTGTGGTCCTACAAGGCCTTGTGACATTCAGTCCTGCAAGTGCATTGAGTTGAGGAGAAGTGCAGGGGAAGGGGATGGAAGGGGAAACAGAGTAGTGGACTTGTGCCGGAGGAGGGCCCGGGAAGGAAGTGCTAAGGGGAGCCAAGGAGGAGAATGTCAGACTAAGTGCTGGTACAGGCAACTCTCAAGGTGGGATGTGGAGCCACAAAGCAGGGGCCCGCAGGGCAGTGCAGTGGGGGAGGGGTGCTGATATTGACTGGGGGGAAGGGCCTGGGATCCTGTGAGATTCATGAGGATCAGGCCACCGGTCACAGGGGCAGTGGGATGATTAGCAGGGAAGGGAAAGAGGTAGATAAGAGCAGAGTTTTGAGCAGTTTCCACAACTTAAGGCAGTCCGACTCAAGTCTGAGGGAGGCAGGGAGGCTGTTACAAAGGGAGGCACCAGACGAGGAGAGAGGGCTGCACAGCACTCTCTGCTTGGAGAAGCGTTTGACAATTAGAGAGTTGGAATTAGTGGAGCGTAGGGCTCTAACAAGGGAGTATTTAGGGAAGGAAAGTTGGAGACAGTGTGGATCCAGGATCAAGAAGGCCTTGTGGATGATGCAGAGGGTCTTCAATTTGACCCTTGCAGCCAGCGGAAGCCAGTGGACAGATTTTAGGGGTGGAGGCCAAGGATAACTCTTGCAGCCATGTGCTGGATTAGCTGGAGGGGCTAAGGGAGGAAAGAGGGAGATTGAGAAAGAGGCTGTTGCAGTAGTCCAGCATGGAGAGCACCAGAGCTTGGAGACATTGAGCATCTGGAGGAAGGTGAGAAAAGAAAGAAGGCCTCTGAGGTGGTGGAGGTGTAAGTGGGATTTCCTGGAAAGGTCCATGATGGTTGAAGGAGAGAGCAGAGTCAAAGATGACCCCAAGGTTTTTGGTCTCACAAGTTGGTGCGGTAGAGGGCCAAAAGAGGGTGGCCAGAGGGTAGGAGGAGAAAAGGGCACAGGTGTCCCGATGAGGAGGATCTCTGTCTTACTAGCATTGAGACACAGATCATTCGCTGCACAACATGCCTGAATGGTGGACAGGCAGTCAGTGATGAGAGAAGAGAAAGAAGGGAAAGTAAGGGGAAGTTTGAAGGAAAGCTGTGTGTCATCAGCGTAATACTGCAATACATGACCCAGGAGAACCTACTTGTGAAGAGAGGCTGCCTTTCTTGTGGACGGCATTGCGAGCAGCATTGGGCTCTTGCTGCTCCACCCACGCATCATCGTGCTTCCTGGAGGAGGCGGGGCAGGTGCGACACGTGACTGGATCACGTGATCGAGGCCGCCTTCAAAGGACAAAGGCTGCCGCCCGGCCAGTGTGCTACGTGACCCAGGAGAACCTACTTGTGAAGAGAGGCTGCATTTCTTGTGGACGGCATTGCGGGCAGCATTGGGCTCTTGCCGCTCCACCCACGCATCATCGTGCTTCCTGGAGGAGGCGGGGCAGGAGCGACACGTGACTGGATCACGTGATCGAGGCCGCCTTCAAAGGACGAAGGCTGCCACCCAGCCAGTGTGCTACGTGACCCAGGAGAACCTACTTGTGAAGAGAGGCTACATTTCTTGTGGACGGCATTGCGAGCAGCATTGGGCTCTTGCCGCTCCACCCATGCATCATCGTGCTTCCTGGAGGAGGCGGGCAGGAGCGACACATGACTGGATCACGTGATCGAGGCCACCTTCAAAGGATGAAGGCTGTCGCCCGGCCAGTGTGCTATGTGACCCAGGAGAACCTACTTGTGAAGAGAGGCTGCATTTCTTGTGGACGGCATTGAGAGCAGCATTGGGCTCTTGCCGCTCCACCCACGCATCATCGTGCTTCCTGGAGGAGGTGGGGGAGGAGTGACACGTGACTGGATCACGTGATCGAGGCCACCTTCAAAGGACGAAGGCTGCCGCCCGGCCAGTGTGCTACGTGACCCAGGAGAACCTACTTGTGAAGAGAGGCTGCATTTCTTGTGGACGGCATTGCGAGCAGCATTGGGCTCTTGCTGCTCCACCCACGCATCATCGTGCTTCCTGGAGGAGGTGGGGCAGGAGTGACACATGACTGGATCACGTGATCGAGGCCACCTTCAAAGGACGAAGGCTGCCGCCCGGCCAGTGTGCTACATGACCCAGGAGAACCTACTTGTGAAGAGAGGCTGCATTTATTGTGGACGGCATTGCGAGCAGCATTGGGCTCTTGCCGCTCCACCCACGCATCATCGTGCTTCCTGGAGGAGGTGGGGCAGGAGTGACACATGTCTGGATCGCGTGATCGAGGCCACCTTCAAAGGACGAAGTCTGCCGCCCGGCCAGTGTGCTACGTGACCCAGGAGAACCTACTTGTGAAGAGAGGCTGCATTTCTTGTGGACGGCATTGCGAGCAGCATTGGGCTCTTGCCGCTCCACCCATGCATCATCGTGCATCCTGGAGGAGGCGGGGCAGGAGCGACACGTGACTGGATCACGTGATCGAGGCCACCTTCAAAGGACGAAGGCTGTCGCCCGGCCAGTGTGCTATGTGACCCAGGAGAACCTACTTGTGAAGAGAGATTGCATTTCTTGTGGACGGCATTGAGAGCAGCATTGGGCTCTTGCCGCTCCACCCACGCATCATCGTGCTTCCTGGAGGAGGTGGGGGAGGAGTGACACGTGACTGGATCACGTGATCGAGGCCACCTTCAAAGGACGAAGGCTGCCGCCCGGCCAGTGTGCTACGTGACCCAGGAGAACCTACTTGTGAAGAGAGGCTGCATTTCTTGTGGACGGCATTGCGAGCAGCATTGGGCTCTTGCCGCTCCACCCACGCATCATCGTGCTTCCTGGAGGAGGTGGGGCAGGAGTGACACGTGACTGGATCACGTGATCGAGGCCACCTTCAAAGGACGAAGGCGGCTGCCCGGCCAGTGTGCTACATGACCCAGGAGAACCTATTTGTGAAGAGAGGCTGCATTTATTGTGGACGGCATTGCAAGCAGCATTGGGCTCTTGCCGCTCCACCCACGAATCATCGTGCATCCTGGAGGAGGCGGGGCAGGAGCGACACGTGACTGGATCACGTGATCGAGGCCACCTTCAAAGGACGAAGGCTGCCGCCCGGCCAGTGTACTACGTGACCCAGGAGAACCTACTTGTGAAGAGAGGCTGCATTTCTTGTGGACGGCATTGCGAGCAGCATTGGGCTCTTGCCGCTCCACCCACACATCATCGTGCTTCCTGGAGGAGGCGGGGCAGGAGCGACATGTGACTGGATCACGTGATCGAGGCCGCCTTCAAAGGACAAAGGCTGCCGCCCGGCCAGTGTGCTACGTGACCCAGGAGAACCTACTTGTGAAGAGAGGCTGCATTTGTTGTGGACGGCATTGCGAGCAGCATTGGCTCTTGCCGCTCCACCCACGCATCATCGTGCTTCCTGGAGGAGGCGGGGCAGGAGCGACACGTGACTGGATCACGTGATCGAGGCCGCCTTCAAAGGACGAAGGCTGCCGCCCAGCCAGTGTGCTACGTGCCCCAGGAGAACCTACTTGTGAAGAGAGGCTGCATTTCTTGTGGACGGCATTGCGAGCAGCATTGGGCTCTTGCCGCTCCACCCACGCATCATCGTGCTTCCTGTAGGAGGCGGGGCAGGAGCGACACGTGACTGGATCACGTGATCGAGGCCGCCTTCAAAGGACAAAGGCTGCCGCCCGGCCAGTGTGCTACGTGACCCATGAGAACCTACTTGTGAAGAGAGGCTGCATTTCTTGTGGACGGCATTGCGAGCAGCATTGGGCTCTTGCCGCTCCACCCACGCATCATCGTGCTTCCTGGAGGAGGCGGGGCAGGAGCGACACGTGACTGGATCACGTGATCGAGGCCGCCTTCAAAGGACAAAGGCTGCCGCCCGGCCAGTGTGCTACGTGACCCAGGAGAACCTACTTGTGAAGAGAGGCTGCATTTCTTGTGTACGGCATTGCGAGCAGCATTGGGCTCTTGCCGCTCCACCCACGCATCATCGTGCTTCCTGGAGGAGGCGGGGCAGGAGCGACACGTGACTGGATCACGTGATCGAGGCCGCCTTCAAAGGACGAAGGCTGCCGCCCGGCCAGTGTGCTACGTGACCCAGGAGAACCTACTTGTGAAGAGAGGCTGCATTTCTTGTGGACGGCATTGCGAGCAGCATTGGGCTCTTGCCGCTCCACCCACGCATCATCGTGCTTCCTGGAGGAGGCGGGGCAGGAGCAACACGTGACTGGATCACGTGATCGAGGCCGCCTTCAAAGGACGAAGGCTGCCGCCCAGCCAGTGTGCTACGTGACCCAGGAGAACCTACTTGTGAAGAGAGGCTGCATTTCTTGTGGACGGCATTGCGAGCAGCATTGGGCTCTTGCCGCTCCACCCACGCATCATCGTGCTTCCTGGAGGAGGCGGGGCAGGAGCGACACGTGACTGGATCACGTGATCGAGGCCACCTTCAAAGGACGAAGGCTGCCGCCCGGCCAGTGTGCTACGTGACCCAGGAGAACCTACTTGTGAAGAGAGGCTGCATTTCTTGTGGACGGCATTGCGAGCAACATTGGGCTCTTGCCGCTCCACCCACACATCATCGTGCTTCCTGGAGGAGGTGAGGCAGAAACGACACGTGACTGGATCACGTGATCGAGGCCGCCTTCAAAGGACGAAGGCTGCCACCCGGCCAGTGTGCTACGTGACCCAGGGGAACCTACTTGTGAAGAGAGGCTGCATTTCTTGTGGACGGCATTGTGAGCAGCATTGGGCTCTTGCCGCTCCACCCATGCATCATCGTGCTTCCTGGAGGAGGCGGGGCAGGAGCGACACGTGACTGGATCACGTGATCAAGCCGCCTTCAAAGGATGAAGGCTGCCGCCCGGCCAGTTTGCTACGTGACCCAGGAGAACCTACTTGTGAAGAGAGGCTGCATTTCTTGTGGACGGCATTGCGAGCAGCAATGGGCTCTTGCCGCTCCACCCACGCATCATCGTGCTTCCTGGAGGAGGCGGGGCAGGAGCGACACGTGACTGGATCACGTGATCGAGGCCGCCTTCAAAGGACGAAGGCTGCCGCCCGGCCAGTGTGCTACGTGACCCAGGAGAACCTACTTGTGAAGAGAGGCTGCATTTCTTGTGGACGGCATTGCGAGCAGCAATGGGCTCTTGCCGCTCCACCCACGCATCATCGTGCTTCCTGGAGGAGGCGGGGCAGGAGCGACACGTGACTGGATCACGTGATTGAGGCCGCATTCAAAGGACGAAGGCTGCCGCCTGGCCAGTGTGCTACGTGACCCTGGAGAACCTACTTGTGAAGAGAGGCTCCATTTCTTGTGGACGGCATTGCGAGCAGCAATGGGCTCTTGCCGCTCCACCCACGCATCATCGTGCTTCCTGGAGGAGGCGTGGCAGGAGTGACACGTGACTGGATCATGTGATCGAGGCCACCTTCAAAGGACGAAGGCTGCCGCCCGGCCAGTGTGCTACGTGACCCAGGAGAACCTACTTGTGAAGAGAGGCTGCATTTCTTGTGGACGGCATTGCGAGCAGCATTGGGCTCTTGCCGCTCCACCCACGCATCATCGTGCTTCCTGGAGGAGGCGGGGCAGGAGCGACACGTGACTGGATCACGTGATCGAGGCTGCCTTCAAAGGACGAAGGCTGCCACCCGGCCAGTGTGCTACGTGACCCAGGAGAACCTACTCGTGAAGAGAGACTGCATTTCTTGTGGACGGCATTGCGAGCAGCATTGGGCTCTTGCCGCTCCACCCACGCATCATCGTGCTTCCTGGAGGAGGCGGGGCAGGAGCGACACGTGACTGGATCACGTGATCGAAGCTGCCTTCAAAGGACGAAGGCTGCCGCCCGGCCAGTGTGCTACGTGACCCAGGAGAACCTACTCGTGAAGAGAGACTGCATTTCTTGTGGACGGCATTGCGAGCAGCATTGGGCTCTTGCCGCTCCACCCACGCATCATCGTGCTTCCTGGAGGAGGCGGGGCAGGAGCAACACGTGACTGGATCACTTGATCGAGGCCGCCTTCAAAGGACGAAGGCTGCCGCCCAGCCAGTGTGCTACATGACCCAGGAGAGCCTACTCGTGAAGAGAGTCTCCATTTCTTGTGGACGGCATTGCGAGCAGCATTGGGCTCTTGCCGCTCCACCCACGCATCATTGTGCTTCCTGGAGGAGACGGGGCAGGAGCGACACGTGACTGGATCACCTGATCGAGGCCGCCTTCAAAGGACGAAGGCTACCACCCTTGCGGCGTTAAGCCCGGCAGGAGTAAAGCCCAGTGACTGTTGAGCGACTGTTTGGCGCTGGTGGGCGAATAGACAGATATTCCTACAAAGAAACCAAGAGTGAACTGAGATTATCGGGCCATAAAGGTAGGCCTTTCACTTATTCCTACCAACACTGTAGGCTGTGTAAACGGGAGACTGCGGGAGGTATCTCCTTTGATCCCGTTGAACTATCATAACAGATTCATTGTAAAGTCTTACCATTATAGTGGGTTCTCCTCTGGCAGAAGTACCGTTGCAAATGAACTCTGAAGATTCCAGCCACCTGCTGAGAAGTGGACTCGTAACCATGAAATCTTCTGTGGCATCTCAGGCACAGAAAACAACTAACAAAAATGAAACAGCGATTACTCACAAAGGTCAAAAAGTGACATTCTCACCCCCAATCCCCCCCTCAGATCAACCCATAAGTATGGCTCATCTTCGACTGGTCCTATGCCATCTTGCGGAGAGTCTGGGGGCCTGAGTAGCGAGGAGGTTTTAGAGTACACAGCCGCATTAGTGGGGGGAGTAGAGGGGATGGAAGTGGCCTCACAGCCTCGCGAGCGGAGTCCTCCCAAGGTGGCGGGGGAAACTGGAGCCCTGGCTGACGAGGCAGAGAAGAAAGGGTGGAAAGCTAAGCCCGCCGGAGACCAACAAGGGTTGAGCTCAGAGGAAAAAGTTTCTGTTAAACTGCCCCCTGATGGCATGCCTAAAACACCATACAAAAATGTAAACATACTAGAAACAAACATGCACAACCTAACTACAGAAAATTGATTGAAAAAATTCTTAGATCAGACTTTTTCAAACCAAAAAGAAATAATAACAGAAAACAGTGTATCTCCAATCAAAACGGAGGTCCATCCGGTGATAGCAAGAGCTGACCTACCAAGCCCGGATCCAAACTTAACAGATCTTAAAGAAAACAACTCATTCAATGGAACTATATCCGATCCGGGAGACCTGGATGAACGTGACCCAGACGAATTTAATATGCTGAGAGAACATGCTTGGATTAAAACGCACACTTACTCAGCAAGAGAACATCAAGGCGAAACATCGCTGCGTCAAGATACAATTTACTTAAATTTCGAGCAAAACGATGATGAAAAACCAGCATCTACAATTAAGTCCAAACAAGAGGAAGTCGTGGGAAAACAAACTACAAAAAGTTCAGAACGAAAAAATGTTAACCACACCTGCTCATCAACTCCCAACTTCAAACTACCACTTAAGTCCCAACCAAAGAAAACAGGCAAATTAACAGACCAGACAAATAATCCGATAGGCAGGTTCTTTGAAAAACTAGGGAAAACGCACATGATGAACCGATTCGAACTCTCCGACACAGAAATTCTGGAGGGGATTCCATCATCTCCGCATAGAAAATCACTCAATCAATCAGTTCTAGCTGAAACATCGGAAAGTGATTGCATTTCACCGCAAATACGCTGGCACTTTAGCCATATGAAGACCTCCCAACTTACAACGGAGCAACCAAAACTTGCAAGTGACTGCAGAAACAAGAAGCTTATACCAGCAGCAAACAACGAGAGAAAACAAAAAGAAACAAAATCTAATACATTAGAGACGGAAGTGTCATCTTCAGATAGGAAAAAAATCAAGAAGCTTTAATTAAGCCAATAACCGTCAACGCAAGAAATCCTGAAAAAGAGAAATTACCCGAAGCTACTTCAGATCATAAATCAATGACCAAACAAAAAGAGTTGGATGATGAAACAAGAGACCAGGTAGTAGGTAAAGACACCATACCTACAGAGGAGATAAGGAGTCAAGAAATCGCATCGAGGCATCAAATATCTCATCAAAAAAATCAAGAAGAAGCAAAACTGGTAGAGGCTATACTAAATTACAAAAACATGATTAAACACAAAGAGTCAACCAGATGTATGAACTCGACAATTAAAAAAAGAAAGGGTGACGCATTAACGGACACACTGCGTTTACTCCTCTCTACCCCACATAAAATTAAGCATGAACAGGAAACTTTGAAAACAAAAAAAACTAATTCACCTGGAAATAAGGCTGATTTACTGCCGGTGATGTCAGCAGTAACTATCGCCTTAGCACCATTTGGCAAGGTATATGAATCCATTAACGATACATTAAAGGATCACACTGCGCTATTAGCGTCCTTCACTTCAAAACTGACTCACTTAGAAGGATTTATATTAGCCACAGAAGCTTGGAAGGCAAACACTCAAGATCGAGGCACAATGACGGACACAGCCAACATTCCAATAAACCCTCCAGAACAGCAAAAGAACAAGTTATTTAAAAAAAAATCAGTGAACATCAGCACCCAAAAATACCAAACTGAGAATCAAGGAAAAACGAACAGTATAAATGAAATAGAGAGACCGGCGTCCACATCCGTGAGTCAGATTTCAGATTGGGATAGAGATATTGCCAATGAGCCCCTACAAGAACCACAAAGATCGAAACAACACAACAGTCCAAAAGAAAATTTACGTGAAACTGAAACGAGAATGAAGGGACAAATTAAAGTCGATCAGTTGAAACTGAAAACAAAAAACTCTGAAGGTCACAAGAAGGAGAAGAACCAACAACAAGCAAGACCGACAATATCAAACAATCGGCCAACATCGAAAGAAATCCAATGTCTAAAACCACAACAAAGTGAAGCCAAGACAAATGAGCTAATGACAAAATGGATAACAGTTACGGAAAAAAAATCCACATACTCAGAAAATGGTTTCCAGGAGACATGCGATAAAAGAGAGCATCAACAAATGATAGATGAAAGTATGATTGACATATCTAACATCAGTGTATATTCAATTGAAAATTCTGAGTCAGAAATACCGCGTCCAACAACAAAAAAAAGAAAGGTGTCATTTGCAGAAAATAATCCCCTATCTCAAAACCTAAAAGGAAACCTACAAAAGAAACAAACAACAACGCCAAAAAAAGAGAGAGTCAAAGCATCAAATCCAACTGACAAAAGATCCTGGATCACTCCAGAAAGGAAAACGCTATTCCGTTTGGCAAACACGAGGATACACAAAACCGAAAACGGACGAAGAGGCCATGAGGAGCACGGCCGAAAAAGCTCAACATACAGTCCAGAGGCCAGAAGATATGTAGAACTAAGCCCGAAGAGTGAAAGACGACACAGAGAAAACCACCGAACCAGTAAAGGAACAAACCGACAAGTGAATAACACTTACGGTCATAAAAGATCGGGCAGACAAACAGAGGGTTACACACAAAGAGAACAACCACAAGAAAATAGACACAGACTTAACCAAAGATCCTCTTATTCATCTGGTCAACAATGCCAAACACGAACATCAGCGATCTTTACCCATAAGAGTAAGTTGACACGAACATTGAAACTAGAAAGACGTGACAGTTCAGGAGAGAAGATTGCCCTGAACAGGAGAGCCACGATGAAACTTCTTGACAAAATTTCCAAAGGAGACCAAATTAAAAGTGTGGACATAAACATAGTGGAGTTCGCACATAAGGGACGGACAGACAGTATTTTCTGCACATTATGTCCGAGACAATAAAGAAACTCGTACTCCTAACAGCAGGTGAGCTCTTAAAAAGAGGATACATTCTACGAGAAACAACGTCTGAAGAAAGAGGTCATAAGGGAGAAAATAAAAACAAAATGGAAAAAGATTGGAACCACGCGACCAAGAAAAAAGAAGAAAGAGCGGATAAGACGCACAGAACCCCAAATATAAAAGATCCTATGAGAGAGATAAGAAAACGAAACCAAACGTCAGAGCAAGAAAATCATGAAAAAGAGGATAGATCTGCAACTCATAAACGGGAAGGCTCCAACTCAAGGCAGACTCCTAGAGACATTGAAGAATAAAGCAGAGAGAAAATCCACCTAATAAAGGACAGCGGAAAAATGAGGACAACCAGGCAGAAAAAACGCCAAGCTGGAAACCAAAGGGTTGAATCCACTTGCAGACCACTGGAGGGAAAGAGAGACGCTCGGTGAGAGACAAACCTCTGACCAAAGATCAATTAGATACGATCGAAAAAGAACCAAAAAGATGGGCGTGGATCCCCTCGGTACTGTCCCGTTACACTAGAACTAGCAATCCACATACTGTGTCGGCGACCTTGAAACTACGGCACATACCAAGGAGCAAATCATTACCATTGGATCATGGAACACCAGAGGGCATACTCACCTCACTCAACCAGGGGAAATTAACCTAGGCCGATTCGACCTGTTAAGTTGGCAAGAGACTTGGCTATTGGAACCACCGAGATCAGACGGCTTTGAAGTTTTACTATCTCTATCAGAAATAGGGGAAAAGGGTCGCCCAACATCAAGCCTCATAACAGCCCTTCCGCATAGGCGGAAATTTGAGAATAGCCCATAAACTGGTATCATCCTTGGCAATCCAAGCGACATTACTAGACTGGGAGAAAGATGGTAAATCGCAGCCGGAAGGAAGAGAAGATCTTATTCTCCTGCTGAATATTTACTGGAATCCGGCTGCAATCAAAACGACTGAATTCCTTAATGATATAGAAGAATTATTAACAATAGCAACGACAGCTTACAATGTAGATCACATCCTGATTTGTGGTGACTTGAATGCCACTTGTTTAGCTCCAGAAGAGGAAACAAACATAGTCCGAAATAAAACCAACTGTAGTTCGCAATCAGCAAAAAGAGGTCTTGCATGGTCTGAACTGATGGAATCATGTGACCTGTATAACCTCAACTCCTTAGAAACAGCTCGACCCAGGATTCCGACATGGGAAAGCGAAGGACACACAAGCACAATCGATCATATCTTCGCCTCCAAGGGTCTATATGTATTAATCAAGTGTTTTGAGGTAGTAAAAACAATCAGGAGTGATCACAATTTACTAGCGGCCACATGGCACACAACTAATGACCTGCCGGTGAAAATGTCACAAAAAATAGAATTTAATACTCGAGGAAACTGGCTAAAGTTTACAACACAGGACATAATTTCCATCACGGCAACTTATAAAAACGAAAACAGCCAGAATACCACCAATAACATCGCAGATAAGGTGGATTATTGCCCACTTCTCATTCCATATTCACATCCAAGACAGAAAAGAAGACAGGAAAAAACAAATTTGAATATACACAATGAAGAAGTGAGGCTAAAGAAATCCAACCTCAGAAAAATCATAAGGAGGGCTCAAACAAATCCTAATCAAGAAAATCTTGACTTAGTAACCCAACAGAAAAAAAACTACAAGTCATGGATTCAGTCCATAGGTTGGAAACTTTATCAAGAAGATGCCGAGACCATGCTGAGAACAGTTTGCAAAAGGAACTCTAAAGATTTCTGGACGATAATAAAGACCAAATCGTCAGTCACAGAAAAGACTATTACCAATAGCGTTTCTGAAGGTAAATGGATGGAGCATGTCACTAATCTATTCAAGGAAACTACACCAAAAATAAACACAATACACAACGGAGGAACAAGCAAATAGAACGTACACTCTAATCAGACCATCGTGGAGAAGATAAAAAAGCTAAATAACTCTCGGGCCTCAGGCCCGGATGGAATCTCAAACATCAATCTTAAACAGGAACCAGAAATCTGGGCACCACTAATAACAGAATCTTTTTCAAGATGCAGGGCTACGAGATCTGTTTCCGCAACCTGGAAGACAGCAAACGTGGTCCCGATTTACAAGAAGGGCCTGAGAGATGACCCAAAAAATTACAGGCCGATAGCACTATTGGACGTGCTGGGAAAACTTTTTGGCTCTTTGGTATTGGACGATTTTCGATACTGGCAGAAAGAGGCTAAGACAGCCGACCCACTACAATCGGGTTTTGAAAAGGGCCTAGGTACTACGATTAGCATCATGATGCTAAGTATCTAGAAGTCTAAAGTTTCCGAGGGGCATCCGACAATTTATATAGCAACAATTGAACTGGTCCAAGCATTTGACGGCGTAAACAGGGAAAAACTATGGGAAAAACTAGAAAAACAGAAATGTCCATCATCAATTCTAGACCCAATCAAAGCGTTATACAGTGAGACCTCAATCAGAGTACGCCTCAATGAAGCTGGCCTCTTGTCAAAAACAATAAAAACAGCCAGAGGAGTTAAGCAGGGCTGCCCCCTGGCTCCAGCTTTGTACAAGGCATATATGGCAGACATAGTGTAAGCAGAAAACGACACCCGATCATTTCCACCCAAAATCGGTGAGTCCAAATTAACACGACTGCTTTATGCGGATGACATCTTACTGCTAGACCAAACAGCTATCGGTCTACAGCGACAAATAGACAGTCTTTCAGTAAATCTAAGGAAAAATGATTTGGAATTGAACACAACAAAGACCAAAATCTTGAACTTGGAAAAATTGTCAAAACCATCCAAAAGATTTCAATGGTTTGCTAATTCAGAGAAATTGGATATAGTCAAAAGTTTTGCCTACTTGGGAGTAAAAATCTGTCGAAGTCGAATAGAAATGACGATGCAAGAACACCTACTGATCAAGACTAATACATTGGCAGCACAGGCCTTGACCCTGGAAAGAAAATACGGTAAATTCACAATCCTTCTACTAATCAACTTTTTCAAAGGAAAAGCAGTACCGGCGATAATTTATGGGGCAGAGGCAATGCCATATCTTCCATCAACATTATGGCCTAAATTGGAAGGGATCTTTTGGCGCAAAGTGCTACGACTTCCAAACTCTACTCCCATAGCACTCATCCGACGAGAACTGAGTCTCCAATCCGTAAAATCAGTAGTTGAGAGAAACAGTCTTTTATTCTTGGGAAAAATTCTAAGACGTCCCCGGCCGAAAGTCTTGGACATCATTTACGATGAAATAAAGAGCAAAAAAAACCAAACGATGACGAACTAGTATAATAAATTACTGGAACTAACAGAAAAAATCGGATGTTCTGAATGGGACATAGAACGTATTCTCGGAAAAATCAAGGAAAAATTAAAAATTCAAGATTGGATTGATACGCTGGAAAAAGCTGAAGAGCATACACCTCAGACTCATTATACAACCAACACACAGAGGATAGATGAGGTAAGGAACTATCTAAAAAAGTTTCCAGACAAACGGTTATGTACAACTTTCTTAAGAGCACGTTTGAATGTCCTGAAGACGAAAGAAGTTCTATTCCAGAGAAAACTATCAGAAGACCTCAACTGTCGGTATTGTAACAGTTTGGAGCAGGAAACAGTACGACACCTACTTCTTCACTGCCCGGGTACGGATAAATTAAGAAAAATCTACCTGCGCCCACATGGGCTTTTACATTTGACAACAAGTGAAGACGACTGGTGGAATAAGTTAATGAGTGGAGATTCAACAACATTAACCTTGGCAACTGCCAAGTTCCTTCAAAGCTTGGATTTGGAAGGAAATTCCACATGGAACGAATACAACCTGAATAAGATTTATTTTTTCAAAAATCGCAAACAGGGGAATGTCCTTTTGTAAAAATTGTAACACAAACACAAAAAAAAAAGGAAAGAAGGAGGAGATCGGGTGGTCAAAAGTGGCAAAATAGAAATTGAAGACATGATAGGATAGAGCCCTGGGGGACGCCACAGGTAGAGACGGCAGTGGTGGAGGAGAAAGGGTCCTGTTGCAGCTGGGAAGGGCGGTTAGTGAGTAAGCAGGTTAACCTATCCAGTGCATGGCCAGTAATGCTGATGGGTGTCACTGAGTTGTTTTATGAGGATGGAATGGCAAGGAGAATGAGAACAGCCAGAGAGTTGAAGTTGAGATTTGCGAGCATGGTGTCACAGGTGTTCAGGAGAGCAGTTTCCATGCCTCTGGATGCCGGAATCTAGATTGATGGTCACGGAGGCAACCAACAAGATCAGTGTGGAGGGTCAGTTGGTGGAGGACCAACTTTTCCAAGATTTTACACAGGGAATGGGTAGTACAGATAGGGCGATAGTTAGCCGGGCAGGAGGGATGACCAGACAGCATTTTTAGGAGAGGGTGCACAAGGGAGTGCCTGATAGATAGAGAGATATAGCCAGTGGCGACATAGTGGTTACAGAAGTCAGCAAGAGCGGGGCGATAGAGGAAATGTTGTCCTTGATGGTTCTGGAGAAGCAGGGAAGCACTTGTTTGGCGGAGCCCTGAATAGAGCAGGCCACTTTAGAGACCTCATCCGGTGCTATGGGCAGGAGGAAGGAGAAAAAGAGTGGTGGGAGGAGGGGGGCCAAAGGAGGCACGGGAGCAGGCATGGGAGAGGAGATGGGGCAGGAGGGTGAGGACAGGATGTCCGGAGTTTCGGATGTGAAGTGGTAGGCCTAGGCTGTGCAGAGAGCCTGGAAATGGAGGAGAGAGGTGGAGACTGCAAGTGGATTGGTGAGTTCCTTGCAGATTTTGAAAGGATCAACCATGTTGTTAGTGGCTCCAGAGATGCAGGCCTGGATGTGGGCGAGCTTCTTGGAGAAGTTAGTGCAGCGAGATTGCCTTTGGAGCAGGCAGCAAGCCAGTTTGTCAGAGGATAAGTCTAAGGTCTGCCACTTCCATTCAGCAACTATACACTTGCAGTTCAGAGATGCTAGATCAGAGTCATACCAGCTGTTGTTCGTGGTGGCAGGTTTTAGGCAGGTCCTCATGGCAGGGGCAAGGATGTCAAGGGTATTAGGGATGGCAAGGTGCAGGTTAGCAAGAACAGAGTCAGAGGGAGAGCCAGGAGCAGGGATGGAAGGGGGATGAAGGTGGAGGGAAAAGCAGCAACTGACATTCGCTTGATCAGTCAAATGATGGCGAAGGAGGCAGGCAGTGTAGGGGGAGGCTCAGAAATGGGGCCCAGGGGTCCCAGGTGGGAGGAAAGGAGAGAGTGGTCAGACCAGGAGAGGGGGGTGCTGACAGGGTTAGACATAGGGATGTCACCAGAGATGAGGGCATCATGAGTGTGGCCCGGCAGAGTGAGTCAGTCCGGATGGAAGAATAGTGAGAGAGAGGGAATCACAGAGGACCCGGAACTGAGAGGTGGATGATTCAAGAGAGTCAAGGTGGATGTTGAAGTCACCAATGAGGAGGAGTTTGGAAGAAGAGGATGAAAGGGATGAGGGAAGGTTGTTATATTCAGAAAGGAAGAGGGATGTGGGGCCAGAGGGTCTATAGATAGAGGCGAGGGTGAAAGAGAGAGTAGGCGAGACCCTAAGCCTACAGACGAGGCATTCAAAAGAGGAATTGGATTGAGTAGGAATGATGGAAGCAGAGACCCACTAAAGGAAGAACAGGGCAACTCCACCTCCAGGCCTGTTGGGTCTGGGTTTGGAGAGGATTTTGCAGCCCTCAGGAAGGAGAGTGTCAAGAGCAGTGAAAGTGTTGGCATTGAACCACATCTCAGTAAGAGTGAGGAAGTCAAGGTCAAAGTTTTTGAGAAGGAGGCAGATGTCAGAAGAGTGTTTGACAGCAGAGCGATCATTCAGAGTAGCTAAGTGAAGCTGCTTACCACCTTTAAATGTTTTCTGAGGGGTTGTACAGGGGTGTGGTACTCCCATCGGTGGTAGTGGTGGGGAAGTGAAGGGAGAGGAAGCAGGGGTGGCAGGAGAAGGGAGGAAGTTTGAGAGAAGGCAGGTGCTAGTGGAGAAAGAGAAGAGTAAGTTGAGAACCTTGGCCCATGATAGTGCCATTTCGATAGACATTAATGATACACCTAGAGGATGAGAAGTATGCAAGGAGTACTTCCCACATGGTGCCACCATTAATGGGTGATGAGGAGAAAGAGTGGAAGTCAGACAGGGGGTCCATAGGTCAGGAGAGGGGACGGTGAAGAGAATGTCAGTAATGATCTCTCTGGAAGTGGCATTGACGTAAGTGTCCGCGGTAGGTAGGCCTGGATTACAGTCCAGGAGAGCTTTTTTCAGTTTTTTTTCTTCCAGACTTTGTGAGAAAGGTAGGATAGGTGATAGAATAGCAGTTAGAATAGGTAGGAGAGAAGGAGAGTGCCATGGGAGCAGAGGGAAAGTGAGAGATAAGCAGCAGGAGCTGCACAGTGCACAGGAATTCTCCAAGTGGCCTAACAGACAGGCAGGCACATATGAGGAGGTGTACAGAGAAGGTAAAAAGTGCACAGAATAATAAGCGCACCTATATTTGAATTTTGACAAAGCCCTAGAAACAGACCAAAATAGAGGATGTAGAGATTTAAAAAGCACAACTAGAGTCAAATGTTGCTAAAATCACTAGAAACAGCACAAAATTGAGGCTAAAGATAATAAAGGTGCCCTGGAAGAGGAATTATGTGGTTGGCACTGGAGGCAGCAGAAAGCAGGCTGTATGTGAAAGCGACGGCAGAAACACATATCAAGTGAGAAGACGGTACAGCTTGAAGTCAGGCTGTAGGGGACGGGAGGCAGGATTCAACAGGCAGCCAGGTGGAGGGTTATGGTGCAGCAGCAGGTGATCCAGGGTGCTTACCGGGAAAAAGTATGCAAAACTGACGATACCTAAGGCCTCCGCAGCTGCTCAGCTGAGCAAGGTATTGCCGCTCACCGGGGTCACATAGAATCGAGCCTTGATTTGTGAGCCATCATGCTCCACATCTGCCACGAAGGCACCGTCTAGCGGTATCGGTTCCTGACCCCCAAAAGCAAATATGCGGGTCTTCGGTGTGACCAGACCTGGGAGGGGTTTGAGAGAGTCATAATGCCCTCTGGCCATCACATTGACTGAGGCACCTGTGTCAACGAGCACTGGGACTGGGAAGTGGTTGATCTCCACCACACATCTCGGCTGTCTCCTGCTTTTTCCTTTGAGTATTCCCACGCTGGAGACGAAAAAGATGTTCTCCTCGTCTTCCTCTTCGGCTCCTTCCGCATGGGACTCGACTTCACCCTGTTCTACCTGGGCTACACTGGGCTGTTGAGTCCACGTCCGTGCCTGACCTCTCTGCACCATCACCGGCATGGCTGCACGACACACTCTCGAGAAGTGATCGGCCAGTCCACACCTCCCACAGGTTTTCCCAACCGCCGGGCATTCTGCCATGTGAGGGAGGTCGTACCCGCACTTCTGGCATGACTCCCCGGCTCTTCCTGCCCTGTCCCGGGGTCCTCCACCCGGGGCGTCTCACTCCTCGGCCACCTCGCCACACGACACACACCTCCTCCGACCTCACCGACCGAGACCCTGCTTCCATCTTGTTGGCTCGGGCCTCTGCTACCTCGTGGCACCTGCCCAGCTCCAGTATGCGGGGCAGCGTGATGCCCGGCTCTCTCAGGACTTGCCTCCTGAGCTTGCCAGAGGAGCATGCCTGGATCAGCAACGTGCGTATCATGTCGTCTGCATCCCCCCATGCGCATCCGAGGGAGAGGCGGCGTAGGCGACCATAAAAAGTGTCCAATGTCTCCTCTTCCTTCTGCTTAGCCGAGAGCATGACGAATCTCTCATAATCCACATTTGCAAGGGAGAGGAAGTGTGCCAGGAATGCCGCCTTGGCCGCATCATAAGAGTTATTAATAGGTGCAAGCGATTCAAATATCTCCTGGACTGCCGGCCCTGCCGAGTACAGCATGGTGGCAATTCTGCTGTCTTCATCCGTCACCTGAGCAGCCCTGAAATACATGTCAAGGCAACTCACCCATCTTCTCCATCGGGGCCCCATGCTCGAGGGTGGGCCCGATGCATCGAACTCTGGGATGGGCTACAAGGCGGCATGGGCCGCGGGTGCTCGTGCTTGAGCCATGATGGGAAGTCCTGGTTGTCCAGGTAGCGGTACTGCAGGGGCTTGAATCACCTGAGGTAGGACAGCCTGTTGTTGAGCCGCTGCCTGGCCACGATCGCGGGGGAGTGACGCAGCTGCAACACCACTGTCCGAATCCTCAGAGTCACCCATGGGCTTGAGCGCACAGGCACCCCCACCTACTGTCCTGAGGGCCGCGACTCACTCTCCCACCATCATAGTGCAACTCACCCCTTCCTTTCCGGGCACACGAACAGTTCAATCAGGGGGAGGCTTCCGGACCGGGCACCAATGGAGGCACAAAGGAAACAAGACACCCAGAGCAGCCAAACTTGATGATGAAGGAAACAAAGAAGAAGCCATAGCACTCTGATGATGAAGGGGACAAAGAGAACACTGTGGATCCACCTTGCCGTAGTCCAAATAGACCTGGGAGTTCCCAAAATTGAGCTGAGGCGATGGATTGGCCTAGACAGGCCCTGTCATGTTAGTCCTTCTCCCAGCTTTCACACGACGTAGGAGTCCCAAAACTGGGTTAAAAAACACAAAACGGGCATGGGTGTGCAGGGTAGACTTCCTGCTATCAATATTTCCAAATATTAGGCCTGTGTTGCCTTCACGCTCCCAACCGGAGCATCGTGAAGTTTCACGGCCTACCAGACAAAATGGCCACCGGCCGCGTGTGCGTCCCGCGACCCGGCATGAAACGAGGCGAAGCTTCGTTCCGCTTCGATTGAAAAATTAATCCCAAGGAATTCACCGCCGGGCCCGGGTCTCCCTCATCACTCGTCGCCACTGTTGGGGGCGGGTCGGAGCCCCCACGCGATCCCGTAAGCCCCTTAACATAAGGACTCACATGGGCACCAGTCCTTCGTGTTCAGGCTTCCTGGTCGCTCTGCCGCGGCCGGGAACGCCCCCTTTATTTATACACCCCACGGCGGCGTGACACGTCACGCCGCCGCGTAAGCCCGTCATCGGGCAGCGCCACAGGTGGATGGCAAGGACACAAAAGTGTCATAACGCTGACAGGCAGCAGACAGTGTAGTCAGCTCGCACATGGAGAGTGTGAAGGAAGGGGCAAAGGAGTGGAACAACTGTAAAGCAGGGGTTAATGGTGGTGGAAAGAGGGGGAAAACGAAATGGAGTCCGCCATATATTAAAACAACTATCTATTGCAAAAAACAAGCGAAACTTAATGAACTAGGAAGAGAGAAAACAGAGGGGAGGCTACAAGGGTAGGGCATAAGGAGGCAGAAGAGGGAAAAGAATATGTACAAAAAGAAAGGGATAGGGAAATAAGTGAAGAGGAAATAAAGGAAGCAGGAGAAGGGAAGGTGGACAACAAGAAAAGATGAAGCGAAGAAGACCTACGACTGGGCAGCAAGGAGAGAGGAGAACAGGGCCTAAAAGGTAATACTACAAGGGGAAAAAGAGGAGTATCTAGGCCTTGGACTCCGGCAGGACATACACAGTACTTACAATTGAACTGGACGCTCCCTTGGAACACGATGGAGCAGCTGGAGAACTGACTGGAGGAGAGGAGGGAACAGGAAGAGAGTGGGAAGCGGGTGCAGGGGAAGGGGATAAAAGAGCTGTTGAGGTAATGGTGTGAGGGCGAGATGAAAGCGGGACACAGCGAGGAGAATTAGCGAAAATGGAGGACCAATTCTCACGTTGATTTGAGCGGGCTGCCAGTACCTTTTGATGGATGAGTCACTGTGGTGACCGATGACAGACATTATCTAGTGAATGGCAAGGCCCGCATATGCAAGAAGCTAAAACAGTGGCCTAGACACAATGATTAGGGTACACGTACAAAAGGTTACCAAGGACAGATATAGCGCCAATCATGGCAGATACAGAGCAACGCATTCTTGCCGAGTGGATGGTTCGAATACCAGGTAGAGTATTTGGGTGCTAATATGACATAGCCAATATGTATGCATCACAGACACATGACTGGCCAGGACTACACTGCTGCCCCAACTTCTTTTAATTCCTCATTCTCATGCAAGCACCCTCTTCTCTGAACTTGTATTGTGCAGTTACAATCACCGCATCATGATTGCACATGTGTTGAAGAGGACTTTCTGACCTGAGAAGAGACACTGGCAATTATGTTTAAGCCTGGCAGTGTTTCACTGTTAGCTAAGAGCAGAAGTTGTAATTGTAAAGGAATGGAGCCGTGTTCTCTTTGATGAGCCCCAGTGTCCCACCTTCTAGGTAATGGAGGACTCAGTTAGACTTTCTGCTAGAATCTAGGCAAACCCAAGCAATAGTGCAAATGTAGGTAAGGCCCTTTTTTTATTATTTCTTTTTTATTTATTTGATTCAATTGACTCAACAATTTTTACAAAGTTTTACAGGGTGACATCATCTGCCCTGTTTGTTATCCCTTATGTTTCAAGTTCCTTACTCTTTGCTGTCTTTGTGCCTTTGATGCTATGTGATTGTTATTACTCATCAATAGGTGCTAATAATTCCAATTGTGGGATATAATTTGTATCATTGATACATCGTCTATAACCCACGATGACTTTTCTCCACTTATCAAGGCTTTCCAGCGATCCTCATCGTCCATCGTCCTATAATTCTCTGTCAATGGGGTTAGGTACTTTCCTCTTAGTTCTGTCAGCCCACTACAGTGGATCAGGGGATTCTTGATGGTTTCAGTCTCGTCTGTAGATGGACATAATCGGCAAGTATTACATTCTGAATTACCACGGATTGCGTTTATCTCGTTAGTTTTGAACAGATTCAACCGCATTCCCCAAAAAGTGTCTCTATAAAATATGTCTGGGAATTTTAGTAAGTCACCTCTAGGATGATTTAGCTTGGTTCTGCTAGGTGGTAGGTCTTTGGAAAGTTTGCTGGCTGCAGCGGCATTGAGCGGTTTGATCCAATCCTTCTTGAGGAGCTTTCTTTTTACTCTTGTGGGATTCGAAATCAGATATTATTCAGAACATCCTATCTCGTCCATTGTTTTTCTTCTATCGTTTACCCACTTGGTTAGCATTCTGTTGGAGCCCTTCAATAAATCTTCATGCAATAACCTGAAGATATCTGCAGTTGATGGTAATAACAGCTTGCACAGCTTTCTAGAAAGGGCCTCACCTTTCCTTTGTACAATTTCAGACAGATGGTGTAAAGCCCTCATGAAAGCTCTACTAAATTCGATCTCAGTCTCCCACAATTCCTTGGCCACATCGCTTTACCCATTAATCTATCCCCATCAATTCTTTGACCCTGGCTGGTAACTGACTGCTCCTAGCGTTGGCCTTGCGTGTAAACACCTAGTAGGCAAATCCCTTCCCACCACATTCCCTGATTTCCTCTTTTAAAGGTCCTAGTCTACATTAATGTCACAAGCTACTCTCTTTCTCACCTGTTTTTCCTTGCTTGTGGTCTTCTTGGATGCAACTTCCTTCTACCTCACTGTCCGAGACTTGTACAGATTGGAGTGCGAGTCTTCGGGTTCCAGCGTGGGTAGCTAGCTGCCTAAGCCGGATAGCGTTCAGTTTCCAGGAATGATAGCCACAAATCCAGGAAAGAGGAGGAGCAAGTGTCCTACGCTCAGAGGATGTTCAAGACACCTCGGCACAAGCGCAAGACAGCGTCCGGGATGTGGGATACGGCTAGCGGGTAAGGTAAGAATCTGGAGGGGGTTCCAGGAAGGGAGAAAAAAGGATAAGAACTGGAGATAGCACGGTTAATGGATTCGAAACATACGTCTAGCAACTCCAAGCAGTTGCGTTGAGATGTGCAGAGCCGCTGGGGCGTACCTGTTTTCTAGGAAGCAGAGTATTGCACGCAAAGACTAGAGCGCAGCGTTTCTGGGCCGTCAGCCATCTTGGAGGAGTCAGTGAGCTCATGCCGTAGTGCATCATGGACCACGAAGTCCAGAACAACCGAATTCGGTGGTTCATGACAATTATGTTTGTTTAGAATATTGGATGAGGGTTTCAGCACGTACATTTTTAAGACTTGCCTCAATCCAGTGACTTGAAACTGTTCCTTGACGCAATGTTTTAACAAGTCAAACGCTATTATGTCCATTCTTTCATTTTCAGAACCTTCACCCATAGAATATTAGCTGGCCAGTAATTTTCTATATGAGAATGAAACTGTGGTTGTTACATTTTCCAGTATAATGTTATTCATACCATGGTGCCACCATTTTTCTATCAATAACCATCAATCATGTAATGTGGCTTAGCTAATGTTAGCTTACTTCCCTATCACATTACATTGATTTGTTTTAAAGGAGCAAGATCCAAATTCGCCGTGCAACCAATTAATTCCCTGTCTGCCATCTTGTTTGCTTAGGTCTGCTACAGGCAAGTTGTCTTCCCTTGCCCCACATATATAGATTAGGAGTCAGTGGGCCTCATTACAAGGTTGCCGGTCTGGTAATAACGATACCTGTACGGGAATACCAGCATTGTTTACCAGACCGATGCATTATGACCTGCGGTGCTACCGGCGTCTGCAGGGGCACGTTGTGACCGGGTAGCACCATCCCGGAATAGGCGCGGGCACGTGGCAGCCGTTCCAGTAACACCTGCTTGCCGTACGGAAGTGCTCATTACGAGGTTCACAGACATGCACTTACCGGCATCCAGATGCCAGTAAGAATGGGTACCATGATGCCGTTCACACCGGCATCATGGAGCAGCCATTAATAGCAATCTGCTGTGCTGAAACCTGCCACAGGTGCACACAATCAGCACAGGTGGAGGCAATAGAGTCTGGCACAGCACAAAAGGAACACACCACACCCCTTCCAAACCTAAAATTACACCATTAGCAGTACTAATGCAATACTGGGGCTGGAGGACATGCCTGCACTGCTAATACTCCAGCAGGCATTGAACCTGCGAATGCAGCGGAGGCGCAGGAGGAGAATGAGGGTGAGACAGGTCCACCACAGACCACCAGGACAGGCAATTGTACCCCGCAGGCAGCCACCAATCCCTCGCCAAAGGGCCAGTCCATTTGACCTAACCCCTGCACAGATCCACACCCTATACCGCCTGGAAAGGGACATCATATGCACAATGGTGGACCTCATCCATGACGACCTGATAAGCCTCATCAACATCCAGACAGGCATCCCCCCTTGCTGAAGGTAGTGTCTGTGCTGCACTTCCTTGCCACAGGCACCTACCAGCACACAGTGGGGCAGCTGCATGGCATCTCACAACAATATTTCTCCCATCTGCTCAACCAGGTGCTAGATGCCCTCCTGAAACATGGAAGGGACCACATATATTTACCACGAACTGCAGAGGAGGTGAAAGCATCCAAAATCGCATTCTATGCACTTGCAGGCATGAAAAACGTAATTGGTGCCATCAACTGCACCCATGTGGAGCTGGTAGTCCGGCATGGCGAGAAGGTAGTGTACCGCAACAGGAAGCTCTACCATTCCTTGAATTTCCAGATGATGTGCGATTGAAGCCAATTGATTACGCATTGCTGTGCAAGATACCTGGGATCCACACATGATGCCATGGTGCTGCGCAACTCCACGCTTCCCCGCTACATGGCATGATGCGCTGTACAATGTACCTGGCTGCTGGGTAAGTCCAACAACAGGGCAATGAGGGGTGTTGCCTGGGGGGGAACACAAGCATAGGCAACCTCTATCTGCTGGCTGTAGTATGAGGGGTGTTGCCTGGGGGGGACACAAGCATAAGCAACCTGTCTGCTGGCTGGGGTTTGAGGGGTGTTGCCTGGGGGGGGAACACAAGCATAGGCAACCTGTCTGCTGGCTGGGGTATGAGGGGTGTTACCTGAGGGGCAGGGGGACACAAGCATAGGCAACCTGTCTGCTGGCTGGGGTATGAGGGGTGTTGTCTGGGGGGACACAAGGATAGGCAACCGGTCTGCTGGTTGGTGTATGAGGGGTGTTGCCTAAGGGGGGGAACACAGCGACCTGGGTGGCAAAACTGTGACCCCAAATACCTCGACAGAATGTTCAACACAGCCAATGGATGCAGATGTGGCATGCCTACACAGCTGTGCGTTAATGTAAGCAACATACACAACACCCACCCCCAGCACATGCACCTTGAACACCATCAAACATGAACCACAGGTACCACTATGCACCACCCTGCAGGCACAATGCCTGAAATACATGAGCGGAGCAAAGTCCATCATTGGACATGCAGGCATACCTGGGGCAAATCCAACTGCCACACATGGAAATCTCTGTCACTGCACCCACCCCACACGTACACCGCAGACCAGTATACCGGCCCAGGCACCTCAAGGGACACTTACAATTGCAATGGTGCAAGCAAGGAAACTAATGTAATCACTGATCAGTCACCATCACTAACATATGAGGGAGTGGCACAGAACCCATCCACAGTACCTCTGCTCCACCATGCCAGTACACACCCAGCCCCGTCACAGAAATGTTTACTGTCACTGGCAGACCATACCACCATTGCCATTGGGCCTTGGTCACATGGGGGAAGGCAGTGATGGACAACTACATGGTGACATCAAGTAGTTGAAAACAATATTAGCAAACCACTGTGTATCATGAAGCACATCAGGCATATAGGTCATGATGCACTCCACATGTCTAGTACAAATTTCAAATGCAACACACCCATCAGATGTCAGCAGATCATGATCATTATCAACTCATTTGTGTGAGTGCTGTACCTGATGGAAAGGTCCCTAAGACGTGAACGGCACACATACCCCCCAAGCATAGACCATCCCTAAGTACACTTACCTATGTCTTACTATAAGGAATTGTCAAGTGCAGTCATGATGAATCTGTGGCATGTGACCATTAACACTGTACAGGCATTGCACACAAGGAATGACAACCATGTTCACATATACACTTTCCATTGCTCCCGAGCAAGTGATGCCGGGTATCCCCTGAAACCGTGGCTCCTGACCCCCATCAGGCAACCAGTCAACAGGCATGAAGAGGACCTCAACGGTGCACATGCACACACTCGTGTCACGATTGAGCAGACCTTTGGCCTGTTGAAGGCCTGTTTTCGCTGCCTCAGCAGGTCGGGTGGGGCACTCATATGCAGGCCTGAGAAGGTGGGCAAGATAGTGTTGGCATGTGCCATGCTGCACAACATGTGCATCAGGTGCAACTTACCCCTATCCCCTGACACGGAGCAGATTACACCAGAAAATGAGGAGGATGATGGTGGCGAAGATGCATATCGACCATGGCACAATGTGAATGAAGGACGTGTAGTACGCCAAACTTTGATTGCACATTACTTTTGATGGACTGGGTGACACAAGACACTTGGAATGGGGGACACTGAGCACTGGGCACTGTTATGAAATAAATTGACACACACTCAAAAAGCAATGTCCAGTCATGTGTTTTTCTTTTGCACACCAGGTGTATTAAATGTATCATAACTATGTACAGTGAACAGGAACCAACGTGGACCTCTACCCTTCAATATGCAACAAACTACCCCCCAAACCCACCCACGCCCCCACCCCATTACTTTTGATGGACTGGGTGACACAAGACACTTGGAATGGGGGACACTGAGCACTGGGCACTGTTATGAAATAAATTGACACACACTCAAAAAGCAATGTCCAGTCATGTGTTTTTCTTTTGCACACCAGGTGTATTAAATGTATCATAACTATGTACAGTGAACAGGAACCAACGTGGACCTCTACCCTTCAATATGCAACAAACTACCCCCCAAACCCACCCACGCCCCCACCCCACACCCCCAACACCCTCACACTCCCACACACCCATTCCCCCACCCCCAAAACCCCCACACACCCACGCCATCCACCCCCCCACTGCCTACACCCCAACAAACCCATACACCCATGCCCCACACCCACACCCCCAAAATCCCCACACAACCATGCCCATGCACCAACTTCAAGTTCAACTCAACCCCCAATGTGTGTCAGGCTACTGACACCCCCTTTTAGGTGGAGGGGGTTGTTCGTCTGGATGGTGCAGACTGCGCAGTGACCTGCGCACCGGGCTCGTCTGGGTCGAACTCGCCGGTGTTGAGCTGGTCGACAGGGGGGGTTGCGGGTCGGCCCCTGCAGCCCAATGTTGGGCCACAGTGGCCACCATCTGTGTGGCTTCCCCTTCTGCTACGTATAGCTTGCCCATATCATGCATGACCTGCTGGCGCTCCTCCATGCGGGTCAACTGGCCCTCCAAGTCCCGGATCGATTGCGCAGCCAGTGGTTGCACGGGAGGTTGTGGTGGGTGCGTGGTTGCGGGGCTGTGTGGTAATATGGGCATCTCATCTGCGGAGGCATGTCCACCGGAGCCAGGCATGGGTGAGAACTGTGGGTTGTCCAGCATGGTTGGGGTGTCTGACATGTCTTCTGGCAAGCTATAGGCTGCAGTGTCTTCTTCCTCCACCTCCTCCACCTCTTCTGCACTATGTTGCA
Source organism: Ambystoma mexicanum (assembly GCF_040938575.1). Classification (NCBI taxonomy): domain Eukaryota; kingdom Metazoa; phylum Chordata; class Amphibia; order Caudata; family Ambystomatidae; genus Ambystoma; species Ambystoma mexicanum. Next base: position 451,205,512 of record NC_090931.1, read on the forward strand.
CAGATTGTGCTGCCTCTACAAGGTCATTGGTGGCCGTCGACTGTGGCCCCTACACGTCACTGGCCGCAGGTGATCCCTCCTCTTCCACCTGATGTGTTTCCTGTGGGGCTGATGTTTTTTTGGTGGGCAGATTTGTGGCAGGTGTGCCTTTTGGCATGTGTGCCTTCATGGCAGCACTGTGTCCTTGCTGCTGCACCTACCGGGGTGTTGGTTTTGGCTGCTCAAAAGGTTCTCCAGCCTGTGCGCCCTCTTGGCTGGGGGGCTGTGGCTTGGAAGCAGTGGTTTGATTATGGCCAGCCCTTGGTGTGGAGGGTCTGGAGGCGTAGTCATGGCCTCGACTCAGGTGTGCAGTAGTCTTTGTTGGTGTTGCAGTGTCTTCCACCTCTCTGTCTGATCCCATGCCTGTGGGGGGGAGAGGCAGGGCATCAGTCATGGGTCAACGTACATACTACATACATCGATGCTACTTCATTTTGAGTCCTGTTCATTCTCGTGTACATTTGGAGGGGCAGCCATGGTGCTAACAGTAGTTGGGGGGGGGGTGCAGTGTTTCGGCATCTTTCTGGTGCAGTCATGATGGGCATGGTATCTGTTGGGTGGCCAAAAGGTGTATTGTGGCTTGCGTGTTGTGGCCATGCCTCAGTGGCTGTGTGTCATGTGGTGTCTAGATGTGGGTCTCACGTGCTTGCACAATGTGTGTTGTTGCATTGGTGTTTACACTTCGTGCATGGTCATGGTGGGTGTGTGAAGTGTGCAATTGGTAGTGGTGATGTGTGCACCATGATATGGGATGGCACAGTGGTCAGGCCTGCATCTGTATGGTGATGTATATGTGTGTGTGTGCATGCAGATGGTGCATGTGTTTGCTATTGGGGACTCATGTGGTTTGTGCCAGTAGGGTTTGTCATGTGTTGTCATGGCAGGGATTTGAGGGTTTTGTATGGGCTGACTTTAGGTCGGTGGTGATGGGCCATGTATTTGCTCTCATCTACTTGCCATTTGTACTCCACCATTGTACATGGGGTATTGGGTATGTCTGGTGACTTTTGTATTACGCTAAGGGTCACTCACCGTCATCATCCAATTATGGGACTCCCATCTCGGAATGGCCAACACCCTCGATATCCTCCATGTCTATGACAGAGCTGCAGGTTTCCCCCCAATGTGCCAGCTTTATAGGGGATAATGCTCTGCCTCCTGTTGCCTGGGCCTAACAGCGGTTTGCTGAGAGGATGTTGCGAACACGCAGCCGCCTATTGTCCAAGCGCTTCCTGCAGTCTTTCACCATGCGTGGGGTCGTCCCTATGGCAGAGACCTTCTGCGCCACCTCCTCCCAGATGTGTTTTTTTTGTATTTCTGCCGCACGGCACTGGTCTGGGCAGAACACGACAGCTGCATGCTCGACCAGTGTGTCGGGGAACGTGTTGAGTTCGTCATCACTAAAACGTGGCTTCTGCAGCCGCACTGTGCCTTTTCGGGTTGCCTTGGCCATCTCCTTGCTGACACAGCCCACAGTTTGCCAATCCATGTGCTGTAGGCAGAGGATTGCAATGGATTGTGTTTTTAAAAATGGCCACCGGTGCATTTCCCATTCCGGCGCGATGACGTTGCTTCCGGTAATGGCACTTCCGGTGCCGGTATTTATGATACCGGAATCAACGGTACCATTCATTAGGGCATCTAGGATGCCGGTACCCATGTCTGTGGCATTGATGATGCCATTATCAGGGGATTGGCGGGCATTACCGGCATGCCGGTATGGGCGTGCATGCTGACTCGGAATCCACCGTTGATTCCTGCAGCAGTGCTACATGGACACGGTTGCACCGGCATGCCAGTAATTCCAATTTTTTTACCAGCCAACTCGTAATGAGGCTGAGTGTGATTTTTAAGACTTTCAGCACAGGTCTCACAACTCTGCAATTCCCTTATCAGAAGCAGTTAGGATCTGAACTATCATATACATTTTGGGTGCACCTTAAAGACCTGGTTTCACTTGTGACTGCTGAATCATTATATTATTCTGCCATAGGCTATTTGTGACATTTGCAACATAAACAGTTGAGTTGTTTTTATATAGCACTTCATGTCAGATACCTCTCACATAGCCTTCAGGAAAGCCATTAAAACGCACCAGTTTGTATAAAAGGGCCTCAGAATTCCCTGCCGCCTCCCATCTCCTGTCTATCAGTGTACTCAGGCACTGTAAACTGTTCCATTGCTGTGTATGGTGAGTTATGCAACTCTTTACATGTTTCTGTTTTTTTCTTGCATTCTGGCTTAGCCTTCTGCTCACTGTAACCCAGGAGCGATCCTTCGCACATGTAACTAAGCCACCTGCTTGCAACAGCGTCTCAATGCCTTTGGGCTGCAGTGCGCTTTACAAATACAAAAAATAAATCAAATAAATAACCACTTCTAACTGCTCTAGTATTATGTCTTATTAATACCCTATTGAAGTGCACTCAAATTGTTGACATTTATGGCTGAGGGGAGCGTATGCACCATCAACTTTACTCCCTATATGCAGGTCTCTGAGTTAAGGTTGTCATCACTTCCAACACCCTCCGAATATACAAATCCGAATTAGGATTTCAGCCAAGTCATACGATGCATGGCATAATCCAGTAGCAATCCCTGGAACTTCACCTCCATTTCAGTGATAGATTGATAATGCATTGTTTATGTGCAGATTGCCTCAAAAGTCAAGCCTTTGCTCCAGGAAACATATTTGTCTCTAGGGCTAGAGGGCAATGTTATTTTAAACATAGCATTTTTCATCCCAAGACAGACAGCTCTCAAGGATTTGGACAACTGCTTACAAGCAACCCTTCTGGTTGGAGCATTGGAGCATGTTGACCAAACACCGGCAAAGTTATGGTTGGTTGCAAAAGCTTGAAAAAAACTTCCACATGAAATGTGAAAGCATAATCAGTCATTTTAGCAGATTCACACACAGAACAGCACCATCCAGTTGCCTCACTGGAAGTTCTCCACCAGTTCAGAGCCAGAAAGGCAATCCATTGTGATTGTGCACATTAGCTTAAATGGCAAGTCTTTTCTCCAAAGAAATGTTCTGTCTGTAGGGCACTACTTATGAAATAAGCACCAAGCCAGGTGGGGGGGGGGCATTACCACGCCAGGTACTGCCCCTGGGCCCATAGTTAAAGCCTTAACAAAGGCAAAAGGATTATTGATATTAGTACCGCCATCTGTTAGACCAGGGTACTAATAGTTACTTTTTTAAAGTTCTGTGAGGCCTTTGGCGTTGGACAACTGAAAAAAGGAAAATAAATGGCTGCCATGGAACAGGGAGTAGGGACTATATAAAGTCCCTTCTCCCTTTCCATGTCAGCCTTTGAAAAATGAATAAAAAAGTAAACAAAAAATAGCCTTCCATGGAAAGGGAGCAGGGACTACACGTTGCTTCACTCGGGCCTGTAACTATGGGCTACGGGACATTACCTGACGTGGTAATGCCCCCCCTGGCTCTGAGCTTTTTGCTGTTAGTACCCAGGCCTGTTAGACTGTGGTACTACTATTTACATTTTTAAAGTTGTGTGATGCCTTCGGCATCGCACAACTGAAAAAAGAAGAAAATAATGGCTGCCATGGCATGGGGAGAAGGGACTGTGAATAGACCCTTCTCCCTTTCCATGGGAGCCATTGAATATTGAATAAAAAACTAAACAAAAAAGGATGCCGCCATGGACAGGGAGAAGGGACTACTTGTAGTCCCTTTTCCCTTTCCATGGCAGCCAGGACGTGGGCGCGACTGGCCCGACAAAGACTTTGTCAGGCTGGTAACGACCCAGCAAGGGCCAATGAGCTTGCTTGTTACAAGGTCATTGACCCTCACGGGTGCTAATATTTGATACATATCCTTTGTCAACCCACAACAGCCAGCCCCCCAGGATTCAGACAGCTGCATTCATGTGTCACCTTTTTTAGGGATCATCAGCGCAGTATAGTCGGAAACCTTGCGGTTGGAGCATTGGGGCATGCTGAGAAAACACCGGAAAAGTTATGGTGGGTCTAAAATGCTTGAAAATATATAAATATATTCTTGACACTAAATTGCTAAAATTACAAAGTAGATAATTCCGTAGGCGGAATGTAGTGTGGATTGCTTTTACGCTTTAAAAACCACTAACTGCATTTCAGTTAAATTTTTTACCTGGTTTAAAAATAGACAAACCATCTTGAAACTCCTTCCACACAGCCCCATACAATTATGATGACATTGTTTCTATTTTAAATCCCCTTTTTCTTTAGCCTGACTGTTGCGAAATGCCACGATTTGAAAGTTCCCTTAAGCGCATGTGACACGGAAAATATGAGCTGAGTGACTAAGTTGATTTTGGGTTAACAGATTCTCGGAAATACGCTTTCAGTTTTCTTGAGGTTGCATTTTTGGCTCTGTGTTACGAAAAGAAGGCCAAACCATTCTTCTCTGAATTGAACAGTCATCACACAAGCATGATTTGAAGCCGCCTGTAATTTCCATTAGATTGATTGGTTCATTATGTTTTAATCAAGACATCTAAGAAGATAGCCTTTGTTCTAGGGAACTTAATGAGATCAGAGCATTTCTGTGATACAGACTTCCAGTGTGGGGGTGGAAGGCACCTGTAGGGAGCAGGAACACACTTTTAATCTAAGTGAAATCTTCATAGGTGTCACTGCATACCATAATGAAACAAATTTCGAGGGCAAAGTTTTATCAATCTGATTTTTTTTAAGTGGAAAGAACACATGAAGTACCCTAGTAAAAATGCAATAAAGAGTGTTTTAAAAAAAATATATAGTAAGGAGCTTTGCTGTGAATACAGCGAGGTCTGGGTATCAACATGTCCTCAGTCACAAGCCTGCAGCCATTCACTGCTTTATACTTCATAAATCCTTACTTGCCCTTCCCGAGCGGACTCAGTAACAAGATCACTGTACATGTTGGCAATGCAAGAAGGGCAGAGGTGCCCAATTGGGTATCCAGTGGGAAGGTCGCAGCGAAAAAGTCACGGCCGAAAAAGCCGTTTTTAAGAATGCATTTCTTTACTGCATTTATATGTTGGGGGGGTGGGCAAGGGTGATAAGTTACAGTAAGGGCAGTATGTGGGCTATGTCTGGGGTCTCCCCTGCATATTAATGCAGTAAACAAAATGCACACAAAAAAGACCGATTTCGGCTGCGACTTTTTCACATAGAACCCCAAATTGAGACCCTTTTAGAAGGGTGTCATTCTACTTGCTTGTACTGCAGAGATCCCTCCTGAGGAAAGGGGATGCTGTGCTTGAGCCCCCTCAGACACAGAGGCTGTCTGCTTTCTCCCCAACACGGATGAAGAGTTTAGCTGAAGGTCTGGTGGGTCGAGTAATGAATGATTCATGTGACACCAGAATGTAAGTGGTTCAAAAAGTACACATTTATTCTTCAGTTTTACAGGTGTGACTTGAACCAAAAGCCGACAGGGAGTAAGGATTTCCCCCATAGCTAAGAAAGACTAAAATAGAACAGGATCGGGAATGGGGTCATTAAAAGTGTGTCTTTTGAAGTGTTCACAGGCTTTAAGGTCAAAGGTTCTATATCACCAAACAGAGCCTATTCTTATAAGTCCTTGACACCTCCGGTACAACCTAATCTACAAATAATGTTCCAACTTCTATAGCCAATAGGTTTTTAGCCCCCTGCATACATTACGCTAATAAAATAAATGTTCCAGGATGTGGCCAAGAACAGAGTATTTAATCCTAATCTCAGATTTTAGACCCTGAACTAATCAAAAGCCAAATTGATTAATGTTCCTGGCAAGGAATATTGCCCAACGCCTTAAACCATCCCCTGCCCTGACGACATTTGTCCTCCTGCTAAGATTAAGCATGTTTTCAGTTGTCTAGCACCTCTGGTCGCTGGAATGGTTAATTCATCTTTCACCAAGTGTACTGTGCCTGCAAGTGTACTGTGCCTGCAAGTGTACTGTATCTATCTATTATGGTTCTTATATAGCGCAAAATCGCCCCTAGGCTGCAGGGCTCTCAAAATCGCCCATAGGCCTGCTTTTCTCCAGGATGTCTGAAACTCCCCAATTGTACTCTTGATCCTGCCTCTATGGACAACTATCGCCCTATGTCTAATGTTACCTTTTTGTTAAATATTTTGTACAAAGTCGCATATAGTCAACTACAGCAACACATTGAAAATAATCGTCTACTGGGCTCATTACAGTCTGGTTTTCACACATCACATGGCACTGAAACCATACTGGTTGACTTAAAAGCTAACCTGTGCCATATGGCTGACTCAGGACAGATTGCCCTCTTAATGCTCCTAGGTCTCTCGGCAGCTTTTCATCTCGTTGATCACTCTTTGCTGCTGCCGAGACTAGGAACTATTGCAAACTGCTCCAATGACGCCTTATGTTGTCTCTCCTCATTTCTAAGTCCCAGATCTGCGGTGTTGCCTCAAGGGGCTACAAATCTTCCATCCAACTGCTGCGATGTCGTTACCCTCAGGGTGCATCTCTTTCTCCCACTTTCTTTAACTTATACATTCGTCCTCTCTTTGACGATCTTGAGAGCATCGGCATGAGTTATACCAACTATGCTGATGACACTCAGGTGGAGATAAAACTGACTGACAATTATGAGTTGGACCTTATTAAAATCACTTCTATCTATGCTACCATTGAGGATTGGATGATCAAAAATTCCCTTGCCCTCAATGCCAATAAAACTGAGATCATGCTTGTTGGTACTCCTCAACGTCTTGCCAAACTGGATTCCAGATATTCAGCTTTTAACATCTCCGGACCTACAGTTCAGACCAGTCCCTGGGTCAAGATCCTTGATGTTTTTTTAGATGCCAATCTCAACATTAACAAACCTGTCAGCCAGCTGAAGGTCTCCTGCCCTATACAATATGCCTTATCAGACAAATCAAACCTTTCTTATCCACCACCAACACTGCAGCCCTTGCTGGTGCCCTCCTCAACTCCAGACTTGACTATAGCAAAGGCCTCTTGGCTGGTACGTCTCAGTTTAATCTAGTGTCCTTACAGGTGGTTCAGAATATGCCGTTCGTGCAGTAAGTGGTATCTCCAGAAGGAGCCATGTCACTGAAGCCTGTAACTTTGTAGAATGGCTTCCTGTTAAGCACTTCATTGCATATAAGGTACTTCTCATAAGTGCCTCACAGACAATGCCCCATGTTACTTGAAAGAAAGAATTAAGCTTTCTCAGTCATCTCGCGTTCGACGATCCAACAACTCCAATAACCTTACGCTGCCTCATACACTCTTGCCAGCTTTGGTGGCACTAGCTTTGTTTCTGTTGCCCCACGTTTCTGGAACTCTCTCCCTGTATTTCTGTGCACCTGCCCTGAGCTTTCTTTCTTTAAGAAATCTCTTAAAACATTTCTTTTTAATTCTTATGACTAGTGCCTATCAACCCCTGCATCTCCATGGTCTGCCCTTTGCTTCTCTCCACTGAGCTCTATTACTTGCTGCGCACTGAGGCCTACGGGCGAGTTGCACCTTATAAAAACAATTAACATTAACATCAACAAGGCTCCTTCACGGGTTACTCACAATCTGCACTTTCCTTCAGCCTCCCTGCTTTTGCCCTGCTTATTAGGGACTCTGCCAGGCATATCACAGCTTTCGCGCCTTCTAGCTTATCTGGGTTTATCTCCAATGGTAGGCTTCCGGTTTCCTAGCTTCTTGGAATATGTGTTCTCTCCCAGGCTGTAACCTTCTAAGTATTCTTAATAGGCCTGTCCCGGACCTTGGCTTTCTCAGGATTCAGAATAGGTCCTCCCTTACCTTGGCTTTTTCATATTCATAAGAGGTCCCTCTCAAACCTTGGCTTTTCAGGATTCAAACCCGGTATCTCACATAGACCTTGCATTTGTATGATTTGCAATAGGTCTCTCTGCTAGACCTTAGGTTTTTAAGTATAATGGGTATTTCTCCCCCAGTAATTTAGGGTCCCTTTTCAGGCAACCAATATTTAATTGGCCACCTACATAGGCCAACGTCCTCTACTTTCCTTCATTAGGGGTTGCTGGTGGAAAGCTTCAGGCACTGTCTCGCAGTTCCCCATGAATATGAGAGGTATTTTTTTTATCCCTCTGACCAGCCTTTGGTCCTCAAAGTGTACAAGGATTAGCAGCTCGTACTCCCTCCTCCTTGCCTCTTCAGGCTTACACTTCCTTCCTCCATTCAGAAGTCCACCCAGTACTCCCCTCTGCCGCAATCTCCCTTTGTAACAATGGAACATCAGTGTGTATGTCTGATTCCTCTGGGTCCAAGACACTGATTGAACTTTCCCAGCACCCATAAGGTGGTGAAGTACTTTCTAAGGCTGACGCTACTTGGTTATTTCCTGTGTGTTCTTGTAGTCCCCCAGGAGTCATTAGTTATTTTTCTCTGGAGTATATATTTCTTTTGTTTTCTGATTATTAGTCATACTTGGGGAATTATTTATTGTGCAATGGCTCCTATTAGGTTTAATTAGGAATTGTGAAATTTCATACGTGCGCACGATGTCCAGCACCATCTTGGGACTCATCTCATCGTATTTAGCAACTCCACTGTGTTCCCTGCCTTCTCCATCTGGTACAATCTCTGCCTCTGCAGAGGCCCTGGGTCCTGTGGTCGTGAAAGGATTTTTTGCCTGATTTATTTTGGGTTAATCAATCGAACAGTGTTTACAAATTCTGTAGGTCTGCATGGTCTGTAAACCGGTCCGAAGACTGGTCGGCTTCCTTGTGGTGCTTTCTGGTAGATGTAGTTCCTGCATGTAAGACTGCACAGGGTTGCTTGTTGGGGCAAGTTCCTGCCTCTCTTTGGGGACAGTGAGGCAAAGGGATCTTTAAGGAAAGTGAGCACGAGTGGCACTCCGGTGGAGCCAGGTGTGCCAGCATTCTCAGGTCCCCTCGCATGGGTGCAGCAATCCAATATGGAATTAAAGGGGTAAGAGGGGACCTGAATTAGCATGAAAAACACAAGTAGTGATCAGTCTCCTCACAAGGTCTCCACACTCATACACCTAATTCCTGTTGGAAAAAGATAGCTCACCCGGAGGGAAGGTCCAAGGTATGGTGAGCTGAGAGAAGACCTCCCATAGTGAGGGACTAACAACACTAAGTCCCACATCCAAACTACAAGCCATCCCTAGGAGTGGAACCTATCAACTAGGCTTGATGACAGCTGTATAGGGGGTCACAACTGACAGAAGACCGGAGAAGGAAACATGGCTAAGATCGCAGATGGAGCAGGAGACAGAGTAGGGACCCAGGAGGTTGGGGAAAGAAGGACCCAGATGGGTGGTACAAGTGAAGGACCATTGGGTGTTTTAAGCAACAGCTGAGCAGTGCTGGAAAAATATGGAACTCGGATATGATGTTAGGGGAGAAACGTGGAAGTGCTTGAATCGAATCATGAAATCACTAAGAGAGCTGACTGATAAAATTAGTTGTTTTTTAAATGAGTTCAAATCAAATTCGAATCAACTCAACCTGAAAGAAATGCCCAATATCGGTAAAGTGTTTTAGGAAATCCAACAAAACCAAAATAGAAACAAAAGAAAATCAAAAGTAAATAAATGAAAAGCGCAACATGTGGCAAATGCTCAAGCTAACGCATGTTCTTGTCATCTTTCTGAGCTGCTTGAATAAGGGTTCAAATCTTTTGAATCATTTTGAACTGAACCCACAAATAAAATCTGCTGCAGAGTCTTTTGGTCAGTGACAGTGCAGGACTCTATTCCTTTTTGCTCCAGTTTACCAGAAGATTTGAAGACCATACCAGTCCTCTTTCTATTACTACTACCTTGACTTCAAATTACCCAGGAAGCCGCGGAGCAGCCGCGGAGTCTGCTGCAGAGTCTTTTGGTCAGTGACAGTGCAGGACTCTATTCCTTTTTGCTCCAGTTTACCAGAAGATTTGAATACCATACCAGTCCTCTTTCTATTACTACTACCTTGACTTCAAATTACCCAGGAAGCCGCGGAGCAGCCGTGGAGTCTGCTGCAGAGTCTTTTGGTCAGTGACAGTGCAGGACTCTATTCCTTTTTGCTCCAGTTTACCAGAAGATTTGAAGACCACACCAGTCCTCTTTCTATTACTACTACCTTGACTTCAAATTACCCAGGAAGCCATGGAGTCTGCTGCAGAGTCTTTTGGTCTTTAGGCTCTGCAGGCTCTGTGGTGCTGCTCTGCTTCTAAAGAACAACTAAGGACCCTCGCAAAGAGAAATCCCTGTTGCCCAGACCTGATCAGCACATCACCAAACCTTTGCTTCGGCGGTGAGTGACAATGCCACCCCTTTCACCCTGACTGACCACAGCTTCGGTACCCCCCCATCCCATCCCACCACCCTCCTCCAGATTCCAACCCGCCCAACTGTGCAGTAGGCCACGCCCGCCGTGCTGCTGCTCCAGTCCCCGCGGCGCTCCTTCACCCGCCTGCAGGTCCCGCTGTGTACGGCGGCGAGATCCTATCTTTGTCCCTGCCTCCCACGACACATCCCTTCTAACAGCATTGGCACCCTACACCCCCCCCCTGCGCTACCCCAGCACCCCCACTCCTCACCTGCAAGATCCGCTCAGAAACGCTGCACCGCTACGGGAGAGCGGTGCTGAGCGCCCCGCTCTTACACCAGAGGTGTGTGCTCCCTGCCGTGTGCCTTATTCTCTGGTGCCGCACAAAGAAAAACCAAGCAGGAGACTGCTGGGGCTTTCTCCCCTTTGATCCTGCTTCTCACAATTCTCTGATGCCGCACAAAGAAAAACACCTCCAACAAAAGAAAAATTGAACCTTAAATAAGGCAGGAGACTGCTGGGGCCTTCCCCCCTTTGATCCTGCATCTCACCCTCCCTCAGGTGCTGCAACAAGAACACCTGTAGCCTAGACAAGACAGGAGACTGTAGCAGCTCTCTCCCACCTTTTGATCTTGCCCAGCACTGAGTGCTGCACCGTCCCGCATAAAGTGAACCATTCTTTATTGCAAGAACATCGCAAGAACACCTGAAACCATAACAACACAGGAGACTGCAGGGGCTTGCTCCCCTTTGATCCTGCTCAGCAGTGACCCTTCAAGTGCTGCACAAAAGATAATCCTGCCCATAGGTCAGTCGGGGCACCCAGGAGAGATTCAGTGCAACAGTGAGAAACCAACACTGTACAGGAGACTGCAGAAGCCTCACCCCTCTTTGATTCTGCGTCTCCTAGCACAACACCAAGAAACGTATTGCCCCTAAAATGAACACTGGAGCATTCTCAACACAGGAACTGGAGAAAAACCCAGCTTCAATGCAAAAAAAACTGATAACAGGGCCAGATACAAGACTCAGAGGAAAGCTCCATGCCAATCCCTCACAACCAACGATGGAACAAGTATTTCAAAAGAAGAAGACAAATAAATACGTCACCGAAAATTGAACCTTTCAAAACAATTCGGAAGCACACGTTCCTGACCATGATTTAGACAAACAACCTGAAGAAAACACACAGACTTCTTCAGAAAGCCTAAGTGAATCTTTACCCCACTCAGTATGTGAACAAACCAAAAACTTGGACCGAATAAATCAAAGCAACACATCCCCGCGATTGGAAAAGCAAACCATTCAAGAGCCACAGATCCCAACCAATTGGGACCAAACTGAAAATCAATCAACAGCAGAAAAAAATGATCAAATACACCAACTGACCCCTAAAGCCCACACAGAGAAAAATGACAACCTATTAGGGGAAACACATCCTCAAATGCACCAGGAGATGAAAGATATAAACAAACAACAGAGTAAGACAACTACACAACAGAACCTGGCTAAAACCCAACTAAATCCATCAGCTTCCGTCGCCAAGGACGCCTCGAGAGATACACGAGCCAACACAAATACAGATCCTTCGACTACAGAAGCAATACCAAACACCAAACACCAAATCCCGACCTTTAAAAATGAAAAATCATTAAAACAATCAAGCCTGATGCAAACTCCAGGACCATCAATGGCCAGGTTGACTAAAAAAGAAAAAGCAAAACAAGCCAAACTACTATGGCTACAAGCCCACACAGCTCAAAAACTATTGAAAGAACCTCTGAACCTTTACTTGAACACGGCAATAGGCAAAGCGGCCCGTCTATCCTTAGACATTACCGAAATAGAATCCATCATGAATAGTGCGGAAAGAAGGAAAGAAATCTTCGGCGAACCAACAAATCTGGCAACAAAAACCTGCACTTCGACGCCCCTGCCAAAAAACACTATCCAACAGAACTCTGAAAATCGCGAAGATCAAAGATCATACAGAGAACCATAACACCAATCGCACCCCAAAATAAAAAAAGAACAAAAAATCATGCAATTTGAGTATGAACCTGAAGAATCCTTTCATACGCCAGCACAGGGAAACGAAACATACCATCCAACCCTGTCCATTGGCGACACAGGAAAACACATTCCCTCGAACGGTGACAACCAAAACCAGAGATTACCGACAACAATGCTAGGACTGCAAAATATGCTGCTGGCAGTGGTATCCCAATCTATGATACCCTTCCTTAAATTACATGAAGCAATAAAAGATAATATAAGAGACCAAGCTGCACTCCTCGCAATGATCCACACCAAACAAATACACACAGAAGATTTCATAACCACGATAGAAAAACGCCTAGATTCCGAAGCAGAACAATCCCGCAACTGGCAACAAAGTCTACACGAGGGGACAGAGAGGAAAAAACCCAACTCTCCAAAGAACTCAAGACAATGCTCTAAAATCAACAACAAAAAGAGCCTCTCGACACACCAAAAGAAAACACACCACCTTGCATGATACCGGAAATATTGAACCTTGATCAACAAAGATCTACATCACCCAGAGCATCAACCTCTTCACGGATTCAAACAGCAAACCCACTCAACGCACGCAAAGAAAAAATAAAGCCAACAAATGACCAAAAAGACACGATCGCTGATGACATCTTTGAGATCTTTGGCACAGCAAAGAAAACCAATAAAGAAGTACTTAAAAAAATCAGCCAAACAAACACAGAAACAAACAGGATCACGAGCGTTTCTACGAAATTTGTCAACACCAAAACCAGTTACAGAAAAAATACCCAAAAACCAACCTAAGAAGTTCACATCGAACCAATTCAAACAACCGGCCTTACTCCCAAAAAACACAAGCAAAAAACCAGCACTTGAAACTGCGATAATACACAAGGAAGAAACCCTGGAAACAGACGACTTACTAGACCTAACGACACATGAGGATCTACCAACACAAGAAAAAATGAAAGAGAAAATACAAATGAACGTATCAAGCCTAATAGTAATTGACGAATATCAACCAAACTACTCCACCAGCTATATGATCTCGTGTGAAGAAATTTCAGAAAAATCAATGACTGATTCAACCTACGACTCACCCAACCACCCAACATATGAAGAAATCTCTTCAACCTCACTAGCCAATGAATCAAGAGGTAGTAACAAAACAAGATATTCCACTACTCGCCCAGCACAAGAAAGCTCCCGTACGAAAAAGTTAAGAGAACCATCCCAACCAATATTCTTGAACCCATTCCAGGCAACAGAAAGTTACACGGTGCAAATAGAAAACATCATCAACAGACCCTTCCAATTGGTTCTAAACAGGGCTGTTGGGTGTCCTGACCCACGTTTGAGCTATCATGCTGCAACATTTGGTGCTGTGGGCTTAGAAAATCCAAGATGGCCAAAAAGCCCACATGTGGGCCAAAATCCAGGAGAACCATGCAGTTTGTGCGCACAACAAAATGGTTACCTAACCTGCCACCCACCAGTGTAAAGAAAGATCTTTGTTAACAAAATCCACTGTTACTGATGTCAAAAAGTTGCTGAAATCGTGGCTCATCGGACCACTTTAAAGATTCAACCCTTTTGTGGGGTTCCACATAACCATTTTACTGTCAGGAGCCCCATCAAAACAATGTTAAGCAAGGATTATTTACTACCATGTAAGAACCATTCCTGTTTGGAATGCATTAATCCAAGAAAGATCCCAAAAATGCATGCAGTACCAGCTTTTGACTGAGGACGGCGCTAGCGGTCTAAACTCTGACAGGGAAACTGCATGTCCGGAGTTGCAGGAGAGGCCTTTACATCAAAGGCTGGGAGTTAATTAAAATCTTAACCACATGCTGTTCCCAGAAGACAATCTGATTTAATTAACAGGCCAAAGGCTGGGAAACCTCTCACCTCCAGAGATTCACACCAGGAGTTAGAATCTCACATGACCTCTTGATTGATAGAAGGCAGACTGGCTGGGAGCCTCCTGGAGACCACACAATGGGCTCTTGCACTTGAATAGGATATGTTGATTTTGACTGTTTCCTGTCAACAAAGGCCTGCCTGCCAGAAGACACATGTGGTCACTGACCCACGCAAGTCTTGGAGGCGGACTCCAACACTCTGAGAACTGAATTGAAAGCAAAATATATATTTTACAGAAACACTGATAACTCTTTGTAATCAAATGACAGGAATGTATAACTTTGAGAGCCTTCATTTAAAAAATGTACCTTCGATTCAAGCCCAAACTCCAATTTGTGTGATGTTCTGGGGTAAAACCCTGCTATTTATGTATACTACAGACTCTGTGTTTAAGCTAGAGACATGGGAATTTACTGGAGTCTGTATGGACAGGCCGTGTATATGTGTATAACTTTTAATGAAGAACCAAGGTTGCATAACCCACTAAAATCGAAAATAAGTTGCCATTTTTGAATGCAAGCCCTCAGGAAGAGCAGAGTTTGAACAGAGTATACCTCATGTGATAGGTAATATGTACATGCAATGACAAACCACTATGTATTTGAGAAATGTGTATTTGGATCAAATATAGATTTGTGTGCAATTTGACAGGGGAGTGTCCTTTCTGCAAGCCATTAAATTACTTCATTCTGACACACAATCCTGCTCTCCAGTGAGAACGCAAAGAATTCTCCAACCTATCAGAACTCTGAAGGGGTTGGGCCTAGAAAGCTAGTCTCTCCACCCACTTTCAAAACACATAAAAAGAGACTGCTGGGACAGGTAGGGACATTCAAAACCAGTTGCTGCAACACGCTCTGCCGGACCATACAACATCCCGAAGATACCAGATTCAACACTTAGACTTTAAAACTCCAAAGAACTTGATTCAGAACTCAAAGCAAGGGCCTAAACCCACAAACTGAGAACTCTTCTCAGTGGGCCTCAGCATCCAGCAAACCTAACAGCGGTAGCAGCATCCAGGAGCCGTGCAGATCAGCGCTGGGTCCAGAGAAAGCTGTGCAGAAAGATCCAGAAGCAGTGGTGTACCCAGAGAAAGCAGAGCAGTATCCAGAACCAGAGGCCAGAGATCCAGCGTGACCCAGACCGCTGTTAAATAAACCTTTTAACTTGCAAAACAGAACTACTTCTTGGCTCAGTGGGGTCAGGGGGATTCCAAGAGAGGGGTGTTATATAGGGGTAGTCATCCAGAACTCATGAACTGGACATAAAGATATATCAATAAGGGTTTCCATTCAGTATCCCAGACTAGGCATTGACTTAGCTGTAGTGTTGAATTGAATCCTCTTACAAAGTGGGGGCTCGTCCGGGACGTTTGGGTTAGATCTATCACTTGTGCAGATTAATACAGTGTGCCAGCTGACCAGATACACATATCCGGTCTGATCACCACGCTGTGTTACGCTGTAAAGCACTCCTCAAAGGAACGCTCTAAAGAAAAGGTCTGTTTCGCAAAAATAAAATACAAACTTCTGTAAGTCAGGAAGGAACTCAAATTCCAGAATGACGACCTTGGTAGATATGAAAATAGCCAGAGAACACTTCTTACATAAGCTATTTGTGAGAGGTGAGTGGACTCATCAGGACCAAACGGTCTGGTTGCAGGCAATCGCGCAACAGGTCACTGAAACAGGGTCAGATACATGGGGAGATCAGGGTCCCCTACATGTGGCCCTGAGTGAACTATATATGGCCCCTAAGGCCAAGGATGAGCACCACAAGATTGCCAGGGTAGCAGCATATTTATATTTACATATGGGAGCCATGCAGGACAAATGTGCTGAAGGCCAAGATCTGGCGAGTAGGCAACTGCTGGCACTACAGAAGGCCCAATCTGATCTGGACTCTTCTGAGCAGAGGTTGCTCAAGAGCCAGCGGTCAGAAAATGACAGCAGACGGTACATCACTAAAATAAAGGAGGATATGGATGTGCTGCAACAGGAAAAGGCGGACCAGGATACCAGATTTCTGGCCTTGCAGAAGGAGTACCAAGAAGGTTTGGACTCCCTACTGCAGAGCCAGAAAAAGCTGGAGCAACAGTTAGACTTCAATAGGGCATGTGCTGAGCAGGTAGTCACCCTTCAAAGCCACCTAGATAGGGAGAAGGCAGAGAGCAATAAACTGATTTTGAAAGACCTGTATACCCAGGCAGAATTTGACCAGGAGTGCCAGAAAACTGGTGCCTTCCAAAGGCAAAGGGACGACCTGGCGGCACAGATGCAGGCTCTTAGTCAGGAAAGGGATACCTTAGGCCAGGAAGTCTGCCACTTAAAAAGGAAAATGGAAGAAAATCACCTGGCCCTCCAGGGACTGGGTGACCTCCAAAAAGAACACCAGAACTTGTTAGAGCACACCAGGAGGGTGGAGGATGCTCTGGCAAGAAAGGAGCAGGCCAATAGGGACACAGCTCAGGAGGTAACCCTCCTGCAGCAGAGACTGGCCCGGTACTCCAGGACCAATCAGGAGGCACAGAGAGAAAATGAGGCTCTCTGTCAGCACAATGATAGGCTCCAACAACAGGTAGCGATGCAGGAGCGACTGATAGAGTCTAGTAAGGCCTTAACTGAGGAACTGAAAGTGCAGGCTCTTGCATTGCAACAGGGAACAGGGGCGGATAGAGACCAGGTTCGCTGGGAAAGGGAAACTCCTGAGCATAACCTCAGCAGCCCTAGTACCAGAGGCCTTTATCTCTCTCAGTCCCTGGACTCTGCCACCCCCATGTCCCCTGGCGCACATGAGCACCGGGCCACAGGGATGGCAGATTACTATCCAGCCAGAAGCATGGGGCTCATAGGCCAGTACCTCCCAGGAATGGATGGGCGGGCATCCGGGTATGGGCACCCAAGCACAGTGCAATTTAGTGGGGAACCCCAGGAGAATAGGCCCATTAAGGGCATCCTGAAAACTTCTGCCCAGTTAGGTCAGTGGGGGGGTACCCATCAAATCCTGGCAGCAAGGAGGAATCTGAAGACTCCTCTGAACGGCGCAGGACACAGGAGACCAGGTCCCCACATTCTGCCAGCCAATCCCAGGCTCGCAGAATCCGGGAAAACCTGGAAGATCAGACAGGAACCTCTGGGAGCAGTGCCTCTGAGTCAGAGGATGAATGGACCAGGGTTACCCGAACCAAAAAGGCCAATAAGGCAAAAAGGGTCTTGCTTAAGGACCCATTGAAGCAAATAAAGGCAATAAGGAGTGTCATCACGCCTTATCACAAGAACGCCAAGTATTCTGTTTGGGAACACTTGGAGCTTTACGAGCAAATGATGGAGACTTTCCATTTGAAGGACAGCCAAAGCTGTATCCAATATGTAAAGTGGACATTCTCCCCAGAGTGCTCCAGTTTCTTTGCGGGGCTGGAGGACCAAAATCATTCAAGGTGGTCCACCTATAGGCCGTCCATATTAAAACATTTTTCTGTTCACAGAAATCCCCAAGAGGCTCGCAAGGCAGCCTACAATTTGCAATGTGGGGAGGATCAGGCCCCACAAGAATTCGTGCAAGAACTGAAACGTGCCTTTGCGCAGACCACCAGAAGGGTGCGCACAGACAGCAGAGAATTTGTCAATACATTTTTCCATGCCTTGCCCAAATATATAATGACCCAGCTCGTGAGAGATTTTCATGAGAAAAGATCTTTAGACTGGGTCATTGAACAGGCTACCCGGATCTATGAGGTGCAGAAGCCCATAGAAAATAAAAATAATGCGCCCAAAAACCCCAAAACCAACAGCACCCCTGCTACAGCCAAGGTGGCAGAGGTAAAGGTTGCCCCTGTTTTAGACTTGGAGATGGAGGGGCCTAAAAACCTACCTGCACCTAATAATCCTAAGCCCAGAAATCCCTCGGGCCAGTCACAGACAGGGAGTCGAGGAGGTAGTCCCACAAATGGGGTCCCCCGCTCCCCTGACTATGTAAGTCCCCGCTACAAGGGAAACCGACCAATCCTGGGTTATGTGTGGACTCCTCCAGCCCAAGGGGGGGGATCCAGCCAAGCACCTGACCCGGGGAACTTCCCTCCTAACTTCCCCCAGGAGGGCAGAAATTCTCCAAATCCTGGGCAGAACTTTTTCCCCAGGTATCCACCCAATTTCTAGCCCCAAAATCATCCATCCTTCTTTCCCCAATTCCCTGAGCTCAGACAACCTAATCTGGGAGAGGGGAGGCCAAGGGTGGAGGGCTACCAAAATCTTCCCAACCAGGGGTACTACCAGAGAAGGGATAGCTACCCTTCCCGGGATCAGCCCAGGGGAGAAAATAGAGCCCCGTATCAGCCTGAGCGGGTTTCCCAGTTAGAGCGCCAGGTTCAAAATATGGCACGGGATCTGGGTCACATACTGAGGGCTCAACAGAACCCTCAGATGAGCGTGCCACCGCAGAATGCCCCAAACTCTGGACCTGGTACTCCAGAACAATGACGGGGGCAGCACCCCGATAACACACCGGTTCCCAGGGAGGAGGCACAAGGGGAAGGGGGGTGTAAAGCCTTGGAGGAAGCTTCCTTCCCAACTTGTAAACAGCCCCTGGAAAACCAGGAACCGGAAACAAAATCTCCTGCCCCTGAAAGCCCGCCTCCCAAGGAGCAGAGGGGGGGTAGGAGAAACAAAGGACCCAAACAGACCCACTTTGTGGAGGAGGTACAGGTCTTCCAATTTGAGGGAGAGGGATCCTCAGAGGATCCTGGGGAAAGGACCTCCTCCTTCAGAGATGGGGGAACTCCTCCCAAGGAAAAATGGGTCCCAAGGGATGCCAATTCAGACTGGGGAGATATGGAGACTGAGCTACCGCCGCCCATCATCTCATCCCAGAACCCACAATACCAAAATCCCCTGGTTCAAACTCATCCTGATGACTGCCTCCAAAAAGGGCGGGGTGGCCCAGAACCGGAACCAGGGGAACCCACAATGGCTCTGATCTCCAATTGCCAACTTTTTCTTTCAGATTCCCAAGGCTCTCCACCGAATTATGCCCAAATCTCTTCTCTCGCCATGTCCAAAACCAGAAAGTTAGCCCACCAGTTGTCCAAAAATGTGCATTATCTGTGCCCCCTTGAGGAGAAGGAGAAGGAGGGAAGATACTATGCCCCGGTACAAGTACAGGGGCAGGGTACAATTTTGGCACTGGTGGACACTGGATCCCAAGCTACCCTTCTGTCCAAAAGGGCCTTTGATGAACTAAATGCAGGAAGGGGGGAGAATTACCGTATTCCTCTCACCTCTCTTCCTGGACAACTGCAGAACTTTGACGGGAAGGAAATTCCCATTGAGGGGACTGCAGACTTGGACATTAAAATTGGGCGACACAAGGTGAAACACCCGGTCATAGTAGTGACTCTAGAGGGCACCCCTTGTTTACTAGGGAATGACCTCCTGAGAAGGTTGTCACCCCTAATAGATTGTGTAAACAAGGTCCTCTGGACCCAGACTAGCCGACCAATAAAATTAAAACAGAGTGTCAACCATGTTAGTTTAAACGGCACCTGCCACATGGTTGAACAAAAATCTGACAAAGTAGAATTTCACTTCCAGAACAACCAAACTCCAGACGTGACAGTAATAGCAGTAGGACAACAGACTGGTGATGGGGGGTCCTCTCTATTCCTGAAAATCAACCTTCCTTAAAGTTTAAAGTGGTACTCCACGCTGGAAGGAAACACTTTGAAATTCTTTACCAATCCACAATCAGAAACTCCCACTCCTATAGCCCAGAAAGATGTGAAATCAGCTCAGAGCCTGGCTGATATTCAGCAAATTGGAGAGCAGTTGTTCATCCCTGTTCAGTTAAATGATGGGAAGGACTCTGTTCTCGCTCGAGTGTGCGTGAACAACGGTAAGAGCTTCATCAGCGAAGCCATGTTCCGCCAACTCCCAAAAGATCCAGCCATTCCCACATTCAAACTGATAGACAAATGGGAAATGGACCTGGAAGCACCTAATTCCGAACATCTCCTGCCAAGCAGGTGTATGCTCAAAATCTCCATTGGTAACAAGAGCATAGTCCATAATTGTTGGGTCGTGCGAGACGTCACTGCCGCCTTTTATTTAGGCAGTGACATTCTCAATCGCTTTGCCATTAGTTTGGACCTAATAAACTTCAAAGCTTGGTCCCGATTAGCGGATAATCCCATGGGCTTTGATGATCCAGAAAAAGCATTTAGGTCAGCTCAATTGCTACCTTATGCAGTTGAAATTCAGATTAAAGAGGAAGTCACCATCCCAGAAAGGACCCGACAATTCTCCCTGGAAGTGAAAGTTAAAAGAGGACAACATTTGAAAAACCCTGATGCTTACATACATCTAAACGCTTCTCTCCAACAGCAAGGGTTGGGGGTAAACCCAACTCCATTAGTCAACATAGAACATGACACCATTCTAATAGAGGTGGATAACAGCGACTTAAAGAGTATTACTCTAGCCGCAGGCACCATTATTGGAATGGCGGTTGATGACTGACATTTTTCCATCGATTTAGGAAATGAACTGTTAGGACCAATCCCCAAGGACTGTTTTGACAGTGACAGTGAGGACAATACAACACCAGACAGGATTTTTACCCGGCATGGGGGGAACTTCCTGGTGTACACTTCCTGCCCCTATGGTAAGGAAGATGTGACTTTCAGGAGGGATGAGGTGATTTTCCAGGTCCATGAGGGTTGCCTTTCCCACCTGAGGCCTCCAGTCCAAATCAGCACTCTGACCAGGGACTTCTCCACCCAGCTGGAGGAGGCCGCTGAGATAGCCAAACCAGAAGTCTTTCCAGGCTTCAGGCAGATGGTGGAAGAGAGAGTCAACCTAGCTGATGCCTGTGTGACTCTGAAACAGAAGCAAAAGTTGAAACAAGTTTTCTTGGATTTCCAAGATCTCTTTGCGGTAGACTCATATGACTGTGGCCGCACCGACATCCACACAACAACAATCACCACGGACCCTGGCATGACTACAGTGTTTGTGAAGCAATATTGCTTGCCTCTCGCATCAATGGAGTCCCTTACTGAAATAATTAAGAACCTTGAGTCCCGGGGAATAATCCGTCCAATACACAGCACCTTCAATAATCCGGTGCTGGGAATATTGAAGCCAAACGGCCAGTGGAGACTCTGCGCCGACCTCAGGGAGCTCAACAAACGGGTCCATACTTCCCGATGGCCTCTACCCTACATTGACCAAGGGCTGGCCCAGATCCAGGGGTCACAGGTATTCACAGCAATAGACCTGACCAATGGATACTGGACCGTGCCTGTCAGTAGGGAGGACCAATAGAAGCTGGCTTTTACCTTTGGGGGCCAGCAGTACACATGGACCCGGACTCCCTTCGGATACCTCAACTCCGGCATTGAATTCAACATTTTCCTACATAAGGCCATGCCCGACCTGGGTGCGAGGGGTAACCTGGCTTATGTAGATGATGTCCTCATCAAAAGTTCATCTGTGGAGGAACACATAGTGGAGATCCGTTATGTTCTGACCCAGTTGAGGGCCGCCGGAGCAAAACTTTCCTTTCAGAAAGCACAGTGGTGTAGAACCCGTGTTAATTTCTTGGGGCATGAGATTACTCCTCAGGGCCTCTGTCCCCAGGAAAAGAAAGTGGAAGCACTTCAGAAACTGAAAGACCCCACAACTCTGCGGGAACTAAGGAGCCTCCTTGGACTGACTAATTACAGCAGAAAGTTCATTGAGGGCTATGCAGAGATGACCAGACCCCTGATTCATCTCCTGAAGGGGGGGGTCAAGTGGGAATGGGGTCCAGAACAAGCCGAGGCGGTAAAACAACTCAAGAGAAGCCTCTCACAAGCGACTTGCCTAGCTTACCCTGTCAGAAACAAGGAGTTCTTCCTGGAGACGGGGTTCTCTAATACGTGCTTGACGGCAGTATTATACCAAAAGCATGACAAGGTCAATAAAGTAATCTCCTATGCGAGCAAAACGTTATCCTCTGTGGAGGAAAAATTCAACGATTGTGAGAAGGCACTCCTGGCAACGGTGTTGGCATTGAAGAATTACCGCCCGTTTATCCAGGGGGAACACATCATAGTGGAGACTCCACACCAGCCTCTACAATATCTCCAAAGTGATAGAATCTGGGCCGGAAATGTGAGTAATTCCCGAATTACTTCCTGGATTCTGTCAATGCAAGGCTTTCCTGTGGAGGTCAGATATGGCCAAAACAAGAAGAGTCCCCTCGCGCAAGGTCTGGCTGACTTGCATGATTGTGCCAGAGAAAACTGTCTCGAGGACGAAAGTCTAAAAATCAAGGACAACACGGAGGCATACCTTAATTCCCCACACAAAGTCTTTGAAGAGGACAAGTGTGAGGGAATGCCCACTGTCTATGTGGATGGATGCTCTTACCATGTTGACAACAACGGGGAGAAAGAACTGGTGGCCGGCGTAGGGAATGCATGGGTGAATGAGTCCCCAGAACCCTCCGCCGGATACAAAATTGGTCCCCGAAGTAGTCAGGTGGCAGAATTGATGGCTGTGCATCAAGCCATCCTCACTGCTGTCCAACATCAACTCCACGAACTGGTCATAATCACAGATTCTGATTATGTACGGAACGGGTTCGTGGAGCACCTGGTTAATTGGAAAACCAGAGGCATGTTATGTGCTAACAACAAACCCTTGAAACATGGGAAGTTGATCCAAAACATTGATGATCTGGTCACCTCGAATGAGATGACCATCTATTGGAAAAAGATCAAGGGTGATTCCAAAGTAGAGGGACCAGACAAAACTGGAAATGACTTAGCTGATCAGCTAGCCAAAACCGGGGCCATCCAAGGGGATCTAATTGAGATTGAGTCCCTGTTGGGGGAAATCCAGGTCACTGCTATCACTAGGTCCCAGACAAATGCTCACAATGATCTTTCAACTGCCCAATGGAGCAAGGAGACCCCTGATGCTGATTTGATTACAGCTCAGAAGGGGGATCCAATTATCAGTAAGTTTTACCAACACCTTGAGGACCCTGAGAACTTTCCCCTGACGGATACCGATTACATTGGGAAAGAGGACCTAATAGTGTTGATGAAATGTCCAAAAATGTTCCGAATCCAAGACGGTTTGCTGGTAAGGAAATCCAAAGCTGGCCACGATCAGTGGGTGGTTCCTACCTCATTCCGAAGCCTGATGTTAAGTCATGCCCATGATGCGGCCACCGCCGGTCATAGGGGGTTTCACACAACACTGGAAATCTTAAGAGAGGTTGCATACTGGCCACACATGGGGCAGGACCTTGTCCAATACTTGAAGGGGTGTCTTGTGTGTGCACAATTTCAGCCATCATCCCTCACGCACTGTGCACCCCTCCAAAAGAGGGGGGTGACACTGCCATGGTCAGATTTGCAAATCGACTTTGTAGGCCCTGTGATTCGCTCGTCTAGAGGAAACAAGTACATGTTGACCATTACATGCTTGTTTACCAAGTGGGTGGAATGTCTCCCAGCCCCAAATTGCAAGGCAGAAACAGCAGCTGCCCTAATGATTAACCACATCTTTTCCCGTTTTGGTCTACCTCAAAGGATTGAGTCAGACAGGGGTAGCCACTTCACCAGTGAAGTAATGACAAAGATGTGGGAGATACTGGGGGTCAAGAGAAAGCTACACATTGCTTACAGGCCAGCTTCTTCTGGGGCAGTAGAGAGATATAACCGAACCATTGTGAGCATATTAAAGAAGTTTGTGGCAGATTCTGGGCCAAGTTGGGATATCCGATTACCTCTGGTCCTAATGGCCATCAGATCTACCCCTTCATCTGCAACCAAAATGTCACCATTCGAGTTGATGACTGGACGCAAGATGGTGCTTCCGCAGCATTTGCTCTACAGGACCCAAGAGCAGACACTAATAAATGCCTCCACAACTCATGAGTATGTGGAGAATTTAAGGAAACACCTTCAACATGCTTTTGCCTATGCTCAGCGGAATCTAGAAAGATCAGCTGAGAGTATGAAGACCCACTATGACCTGAAAACGTCCAGGAAGGAATATCAGGTGGGGGACCGGGTCTATTTATACAATTTCCAAAGGAACCAGGCCAAACAGCGAAAATTTTTGCCTACATGGAAGGGACCGTTTGAGATTATAGACAAGATCTCCCCTGTGGCCTACAAGATCCGCATCCCCAAAGGCGGTTTGGCAGAGGGGGAAGACAAGTGGGTCCACATCAACCAGTTGAAGTGTTGCCATCCCAGGCACACTCTGCAACAACTGGAGGAGTCCTCTGCAATCCCAGAGGGTACCGCTCCAGAGTAATTCAATTCCAACCCTAAAAGATCCTACATATAGCCTATCAAATTCTGTGTTTCTCAAGTTTATGTGTTCCTGTCTCTTAATTTAAAAAAAATGTGCATGTTCATATCTGTTGAGTTCTAAAATATATATGCCACCCCAATATATCAATGGTGGGGGAGAAATGTCCATGAATAGGTATTGCCGCTCTTCCTTTGTCGTCCTAGGAGAAAGAAAACGTGGAGACTGGCCCAGGAGGACGATCCGGAGACCGGGAGCAGAGACGCAAGGGGCCCAGGGTACCGCCCAATATTCCCATGAGGACCGGCGAGGAGAACAGATCGATCAATACCGGATGGAGGAAAAGATGCGGAACTGTGCCATTTGCAGAATTGGAAGAAGATTATGCGGACATACCAGTGCGTGGGTCATCACCTTCTGTGCACCCGACTCCCCATCGACTCAAATTCAAAGTGCAGTCGCGTGGGGGGGCTTTTTTGGGTGTCCTGACCCACGTTTGAGCTATCATGCTGCAACATTTGGTGCTGTGGGTTTAGAAAATCCAAGATGGCCAAAAAGCCCACATGTGCGCCAAAATCCAGGAGAACCACGCAGTTTTTGTGCACACCAAAATGGTTACCTAACTTGCCACCCACCAGTGTAAAGAAAGATCTTTGTTAACAAAATCCACTGTTACTGATGTCAAAAAGTTGCTGAAATCGTGGCTCATCGGACCACTTTAAAGATTCAACCCTTTTGTGGGGTTCCACATAACCATTTTACTGTCAGGAGCCCCATCAAAACAATGTTAAGCAAGGATTATTTACTACCATGTAAGAACCATTCCTGTTTGGAATGCATTAATCCAAGAAAGATCCCAAAAATGCATGCAGTACCCGCTTTTGACTGAGGGTGGCGCTAGCGGTCTAAATTCTGACAGGGAAACTGCATGTCAGGAGTTGCAGGAGAGGCCTTTACATCAAAGGCTGGGAGTTCATTAAAATCTTAACCACATGCTGTTCCCAGAAGACAATCTGATTTAATTAACAGGCCAAAGGCTGGGAAACCTCTCACCTCCAGAGATTCACACCAGGAGTTAGAATCTCACATGACCTCTTGATTGATGGAAGGCAGACTGGCTGGGAGCCTCCTGGAGACCACACAATAGGCTCTTGCACTTGAATAGGATATGTTGATTTTGACTGTTTCCTGTCAACAAAGGCCTGCCTGCCAGAAGACACATGTGGTCACTGACCCACCCAAGTCTTGGAGGCGGACTCCAACACTCTGAGAACTGAATTGAAAGCAAAATATATATTTTACAGAAACACTGATAACTCTTTGTAATCAAATGACAGTAATGTATAACTTTGAGAGCCTTCATTTAAAAAATGTACCTTCGATTCAAGCCCAAACTCCAATTTGTGTGATGTTCTGGGGCAAAACCCTGCTATTTATGTATACTACAGACTCTGTGTTTAAGCTAGAGACATGGGAATTTACTGGAGTCTGTATGGACAGGCCGTGTATATGTGTATAACTTTTAATGAAGAACCAAGGTTGCATAACCCACTAAAATCGAAAATAAGTTGCCATTTTTGAATGCAAACCCTCAGGAAGAGCAGAGTTTGAACAGAGTATACCTCATGTGATAGGTAATATGTACATGCAATGACAAACCACTATGTATTTGAGAAATGTGTATTTTGATCAAATATAGATTTGTGTGCAATTTGACAGGGGAGTGTCGTTTCTGCAAGCCATTAAATGACATCATTCTGACACACAATCCTGCTCTCCAGTGAGAACGCAAAGAATTCTCCAACCTATCAGAACTCTGAAGGGGTTGGGCCTAGAAAGCTAGCCTCTCCACCCACTTTCAAAACACATAAAAAGAGACTGCTGGGACAGGTAGGGACATTCAAAACCAGTTGCTGCAACGCGCTCTGCCGGACCATACAACATCCCGAAGATACCAGATTCAACACTTAGACTTTAAAAATCCAAAGAACTTGATTCAGAACTCAAAGCAAGGGCCTAAACCCACAAACTGAGAACTTTTCTCAGTGGGCCTCAGCATCCAGCAAACCTAACAGCGGTAGCAGCATCCAGGAGCCGTGCAGATCAGCGCTGGGTCCAGAGAAAGCTGTGCAGAAAGATCCAGAAGCAGTGGTGTACCCAGAGAAAGCAGAGCAGTATCCAGAACCAGAGGCCAGAGATCCAGAGTGACCCAGACCGCTGTTAGCAGAACCAGAGAGCTGACCCAGATCACTGTGAAGTGCCGAGACCAGAACCGGAGTCCAGTCCAAAACCTGACCAGATCCGTGGCGAGGCCTAATTCAAAAATATATTGTGAGTACCTAGCAGAACTGTGCAGAACCAATCTCTTAGTTAAAATAATATAATTCAATCTATTTTAATCTAACCAGAACTGCCTCCTAACTGTCACCTGTCATTTGCAAAGCTGTCACCTGTCATTTTCTAGCTGCAAGCTGTAACCTGTCGCTTTGAACTTTTAAAATTTCAAATCCGAAAAACTACCTTTATTTAATCGTCCGTATCTCTGAAACCGTTTGGGCTAGGGACTTGGTTTAACTTTCCTCTTAGGAAAGCTTAGAATCTCAGATTTTCAACAAGCTTAGAACCGACTTGCTACTCCTTATACGTTTGCCGTATTCACGATTCTCGCACTCGCGAATTTTACCGCGATTTGCGATTTGGTTAAAAATCCAGCCACGTGTAACCATCAGCAGTCATCTCTTTCCTTGCTAAAAATTTGTTTGCCTCTTAAGAACCATCCTAGATCCTTGCTAAAGTGAGCCTGAACTCATCCCAAGTATATTTCACTCACCCTGAACCTCCTAAAGGGAATTAAAACCATTTTCAGCATAATCCTCACTTCATTGCCAGCACATATAAAAGCATTTTGGGCCTGTGTTTCAAACTTCTGTAGTCTAAGCTTGCTGGGGTGAACTGAATTACATTTGATTGCATTTCTGAGAACTGTGTGCTTTCCTTCCATTTCCTTGCATTGCATAAAGGGGGGGAGTGGATTGCCAGAGAAAAGTGATTACATTGTTTTGTTGAAATCATATCAAGTTATTTTCTGTACTGCATTTTCATTCCACCTTGCATCCATTTGAAACCATAAAAGTATTGTTGCTATCTTATCCATCCTATAACCACTCATCATTGATTATAAAGAAGTGTGCTAGTGCCAGACTATCCATTATTGATTACTGCTCAGATTAAGTGTGATATTCAATTATTAATTTATTATAAAGTGTGATATATATATATATATATATATATATATATATATATATATATATATATATATATTGTTTAAATTCTCAAATAAACCTTTTAACTTGCAAAACAGAACTACTTCTTGGCCTAGTAGGGTCAGGGGGATTCCAAGAGAGGGGTGTTATTTTTTTTTTTTTTTTTTTTTTTTTATTTGATTTAGTTGTTATTGCAACTTTACAAATTTTCATTTTTTTTTTTTTATAAATAGGCAGATAAAATCAACATTTAGTTATAACATATAAGAAGGAAACAACATAAACTTTAAAATTACAGATAGATATTTTTCTCTCTTTTTCTCTTTTCTTTTCAGGTATTAAAAGATACAGCTTTTTAGGAATTTCTTTTTGCATAAGGAAATGCTATGTCAAGTAATTGTATAGCAGCAATAATGATCGATATTTTTCTTGCACTGAAAATTTCATACCATATTTCATCATAGGATCGACTAAGATGTTCTCGTGTCAATTCTTTCATTAATTTAAATCGATATGAAACAAAGGCATTACATTGGACAATGATGTGAGCAAGCGTTTCTGTTTGAGATTTGTCATTACAAAACTGACAATGGCTCTGCTTCTCTGTGATCACACCACGTCTTACCAAAATTTCGTGGACTGGCCATAAGTTAAATCGCAGGCGCAAGATTTTTGTTCTTAAATTTACAGATGGGCATTTAGTAAGATATTGAGCCATACTACCAAATTCTTTGTGACCAAAGAGAGATCTATTAAAGTCTTTCAATCTTAGACATTTTTCTTGAGTGATTATCCAATCGGTCTGATACATTTTAGTCTTTGCTCGATTTGGATTTGTAATCAATAGATCAATTGATATATGAGCTTCAACAAGGGCATTCACGACATGTGTTCTCCATTTTTGTGGGAATAAATGAGTGGAGAATAAAAGGTAATTTGCTAAGATGGCAAGACTATTTCTCTTGTTTATCCCCATAAGACATTTTCTTAGAAGAATGCACATTTTCCATGTGACTTGAGCATGTATAGACAGCAGACCAAGTTCAAACCTCAGTAACATGTTCGGTGTGGACTTGGGGAGACCAAATACACGTTTCCAAAATTTTGCTTCTATACTATTCCAGAATTTGAGAGTTCGTGGGAGTATAGATTCCATACCATATATGAGAACAGGTATTACCTTTTGCTGGTAAAATTTCATAATCGGGATGCAAGTGAACTTACCAAATCTTGCATGAATTATTCTAGCCTGTGAAATTAAACCTGTTAGTTTGGTTTGGATTATTGTCTCCAGTGCGTTATCTGAGGCAAAGTTGTTGAAATATATTCCTAGATATTTATATTCATTCACGATCTGTAATTTTTTATTGCATATCGTCCATGTATATTTAGTCCGTGGAGAGAACTTTGGTTTCCCAAGGATAATGATTTGTGTTTTATGTTCGTTCACTGTGAGGTTATTTTTCGTCACATAAAGGTCGAGGGCATTTAATAAGTGTTGAAGCCCACTGGGAGTTTGGGAGATGAGGACTAGATCGTCAGCATACAGAAGCCAAGCAACAGCTTGATTTCCCAACTTTGGGGGATCAGATTGTACCGCCGCGAGATCATCTGCCAAATCAAGCAAAAATAGATTGAAGAGAGTAGAGGCTAGTATGCATCCTTGCTTAAGCCCTCTCTCAGTTGGAATAGATTTAGACAACAGGCCCTCTATATTAAGTTTCACCTGGACAGAAGTGTTAGAATGTAGCAAACTCACAATTTTTAACAATCTCCCTGGGCAACCGTAATGCGCCAATTTCCTCATAAGACGTACTCGGTCAACGGAATCAAACGCCATGCGGAAGTCCACAAATGCAACATATAAGGGTTGCTTTCGCATGGCGTAGGATTGTTTAATTGCATTAAGAATGGTTAAATTAATAGCTGTTCCGAGACCTGCTACAAAACCTGATTGAAACGGGTCTCTACGCTTATACTGGAGAGACCAGTTGTTCAGATCACGCAATATTAACCTACAAAAAATTTTTCCCGGTACATCTAATAAGGCAATAGGTCGATAGCTCAAGGGATTTTGCCTGTCTCCTTTTTTATAAATAGGGACAATGATGGATTGTGTCCAGGAGCTTGGAATTTTTTGAAGGTATATGATTAGTTGAAAAAGTGAATGCAGAATTGGTGCCCACATATCGATATGTTTCTTTAGGACTGCATTCGAGAGTCCGTCAGGCCCAGGAGCCCGTGACATGCTTGATTTGTTAATATAATAAAAAATGTCATCTTGGTCAAATTTTAAAGTAAAAGGTGACATTATTATATCCGAGGGCTCGCTTACGGTTGGAGCAAGATATATGGATGAGAAATGATTGCACCACTCATTTTCCGACACTCCATTTATATGAGATGATACTTGCGATGCATTAGTTACTGAGTTTAGGAATTGCCAAATTTGTGCTGTATTTTTGTTCTTAATCTGATCTAACATCGCTTCTCCTTCTTTTTGTTGCTTTGTTATTTTGTATTCTTTCATCCAGTTTCTATATGCAGTTTTGATAGCTCTTAATGTCTGGGTCTTTAAAGATGGGGCTAGTTTGAGAGCTTGTCGCTTTTGTGCTCTGAATAAAGCTTTCCTAGTTCGAATGGCATTGTCATAAGTTCGAGCAGATTTTTGTTTAATGTTTTGTTTTGTGGCATATAATTGCATAAGATCAAAAGGGACCAATCTATATGGTTCTACTGACATTTGAGAAATTTCTACATAAGATCTTATATGGTCACGATAGCATGTTAAGGATTCGTAAGACCATTTTAATCGATTTAGAGAGTTATTAGTTTCGTATTTGCCCATCAATGATTGAGTTTCTACGATCGGTGCTGGGGTCAGCCTGATCTTGAATGTTAATGGACAGTGGTCACTGTGTTGTGATGACTTGATAGCAAAATCAGTAATATGTGCGAATAGGTTTCTGGAAACAAAGATAAAATCAATAGTTGCTGACTGTTTTTGGCTATGCCATGTCGGTAATGGAGGTGAATCTGCTGCACTTGTGCCATTCAGCATAATTAAATTCCATGTCTTCATGAATTTGTTCCATAATCTTATGCGCTCAAGATCTTTTATAGTTTCTTTGTTAAGCAGATGCAAATTCAAGTCACCTGCGATAACACAGTATACAATTTCTCGCACAAGTATAACATTTTCTAGGACATCTGTTATATCTTTCAAAAACTTGTCAGTTGTAATGCCCATTGGATTCCAATAAACATTAATACAAGCAATTTTAAAAGAACTAATCGAAATATAGGAGCATTGGATGAACGGATTGCTAGGTGGCAATGGAGAAAGATGGATATTTGCTAGCGCGTTCGATGCAGTAAGCAGACCTGACATGGGTCTGCCTCTCTGAGCGCGCAATGCTGGCTCAAGTAGTATATCATAATTGTTCCAAGTTGGTGCAGTGGACAGCCAAGTCTCTTGTAAAAAAACCAGATCATAATCACTCAGTATGCTCTCAGGGTTGTTAATAAGATGAGAGAAACCTCGAGTGTTCCAACTTAGCACCGACAAATCACTCTGCTCCCTATTTCGATCTAGTTATACTCTAGTAATGACATTTGAGTTCTTGTACATAGGTGTATCGGTTTCATTTCTATATTTAGAGATGTATGGTTGAAATCTATGGGTGGGCTTCAAGCAAGATTTGATAGGTTCTTCATCTTTGTTATTGCGTGAGAGTGTAAATCCTAAATCAAATAATTCGTTCCGGGCAGCCCAAATGATGTTATGAATGATTAGAGACCGACACCATATAAGGACTGTTGTTAGATCCTCACTGCGGGGGAATTCTATCTGATCAATATCATTAGAGTTGATCTCTCGCAAGGCTTTCACATCCGAGAAAAGTCTGAGAATGCTTTGTCGATTCATGTTATATGATGTAGTTAGATCTTCACGTGCCATTAAAAGCAAGGAGTGTCTGTTTTCTACTTTTGTTTGCTGGTTTCTGCCAAACTGAGTTAGTTTACCAGAAGTGAGCTTTGGGTCTTGGTTAGCGAAATGATGTAAATTTGATTGTTTTTTAGATTTATCATCTTTTGAGTTGTTTTGTATTTGAGTTTTGGAATTTAACATCCATAGGCGAGCAATGGACTCTTTAATTTCATTTAGATCTGAGTGTGTTATGTTATTATTAATAGACTCCTCTCGTGTTATTTTCTCATCGTCATAAGGCACTGAGTCAGCAAACGTTACTCGTTTTACTGATGGTTTAATTAATTCACTAGGCATCGCATGGGGTGTAAGATCCGGAGAATTGAGAGTCGAAAACTTTGCTGGACCATTAGTTATGATTGGAAAGACTGGGGGCTCAAATTTGCGTGTCTCCAGATATAAATCAATTTCTTCCCTTAGTGCTTTTCTTGAAGATGCAACTACATCTATCACTTTTGTATCTGGTACACTCACTGCATTTGTTTTTTCAACAGTGGTCCTTGAAGGTACACATGCGGGTTTATTTTGAGTTCTAGGAGATAGGCTTTCAGACTCTGCTAATGAGATCAGATCGTTCAATGGGGGGTGATCCATGATCATTCCCACTGACTGGGTGCTGACGATGTTTTTTGGCTTCTTAGATTTTGCTAGAGCAACATATTTCTTGGTTATGAGGTTCGCTGCTGTTGTTGATCTAGAATTCGCCCTTGTGATATTGTTGACAAATTGTTTAATAGATGGGGTAGCTGTTGCTTTTGCAGTTTTCATATTTTTTGTTTTTTTTGCAGCCATTTGGTTAGAGCTCTTCTTTTTTGAGAGATTCTCATTCACTTCATTGATAGTTTTTTTGTCAAAGACAGAGTAGATCATTTTATGTGTATGAGAGCCTTCTAACTCTTTATTCTTATCTTTTTGTGCTGAGGAACATTCAATGGAGGGTAATATGACAGGTTCTTGAGGTGCCATTTTTTCTACTATAATACCTGGTACGAAGGGAACCGCTGTCTTGGAAGAGTATGGAACACTAGATTTGTGTGGTTCAAGACAAATTTGAGAATCCATAATAATTTCTACGATTTGGCAATCTAGATCTTCTATAGTTTGAGTGCTTATACAGGTCCCAACCGCACTTTCTTTTACTGTACAACTCGGCTTCTGGGCCAGAGACTCGGCTATTTTTTGTTGTGATTGAGTGACGTTATTTATTTTTACATTAATGTCATCATGTAAAGAGGACACCTTTGATAATAGTTTGGTTTGATTATTTTCAAGAATTTTAACATTAGCAGTGAGGCACTTTAAGGTGCTATCCACTGATTCAAAGAGCTTCGCAAGAGCCATTAATGCTATATTCATGACTTCCAAAGTCAGATTTTCTGATTTGTGATTAGTGAAAGATCTTTCAAGACTCGTAAAATTATTATTCGATCTTCGTGGAGTTGGTGGTATGAATGAAACCTCCAGAGTCGATAGGTCGCAATCAGGCCGATTGAATATATCTGGAGATTGCGATAA
This sequence comes from Ambystoma mexicanum, assembly GCF_040938575.1. Classification (NCBI taxonomy): domain Eukaryota; kingdom Metazoa; phylum Chordata; class Amphibia; order Caudata; family Ambystomatidae; genus Ambystoma; species Ambystoma mexicanum. Next base: position 451,238,850 of record NC_090931.1, read on the forward strand.
TTTAGAGCCTTCTGCTCTAGCCGAGCAGACCGAGTTGTTATTCTCTAGAGCATTTGTTAATTCACTTGATTTTCTAAGTGTAGCAGCAGCTCCAGGTTGTACGTCACCAGATAAGGCGTTTTTTAACAGTATACTGTCTGACATAGAGACAGGCATTTTAGAGGTTTCTAATGTCTCTTTTAAATTTATGTTGTCATCTGATATATGCACTCTCTCGCTCCCACTACCTATTTCAGAGTTAGTTGGTACCAAATCGATAATATCGTTAGCATGAACAACAGTTACCATCTGATTAGTGAGGGGTACTGGGGTGGTCGTTCCACACTGCGCCCCAAAGCCATATTTCCGAATGTCAGCATTATCCATCGGTGCTTTTTTCATTTTTTCCTTGGTTTTGGATTTGATTTGAGCAAAATTTTGGACAGGCGTGGAACAGGTATTTGTTGCAGGATTTGGTGGAAGTCTTTCAACCGCCGACGCAACCAGCAAGGGCAAAGGCTGTGTTTCTGACATTATTCGAAGCCGTGTGTTCGTAGGCATGTCGGTTGTAAGTCGATAAATTTCGTTTCTTTTAGTGGTCATACTTTAAGTATAACGACACAAATTTTATGTCCAGGATAGATTATGTGCTAGAACACTCTCCCGTTTAAGAATAAGAATGAGAGAGAAGAGGAGAAACAAAAGGAAAGCAAGAGCCCCGTGGACTCCCGGACGCCGCGGCGAAGCGGCAAAGCGGGGACTCCACGGGGACTCGCTCGGGTGCGCGCGCGCGGTGCGCGCGGATCTGGGCTTATATAGGCCCGCCTCCACCAGGTAACCAGCACAAAGCCTAGGTAAATATAAATAGGCTGTGATTAATATAGTCCGCCTTGTATAAGAAATAAAAGGATGAAAAGTTTTCTTGGAGGCTGATATCACCTGCTGGGCGTTGTAGTCCGGTGAAGTAAAAGTCAATGTCCAGAGCAGAGCAGACTGCAGCAGCGTGAAGCGGCAAAGCGGGGACTCCACGGGGACTCGCTCGGGTGCGCGCGCGCGGTGCGCGCGGATCTGGGCTTATATAGGCCCGCCTCCACCAGGTAACCAGCACAAAGCCTAGGTAAATATAAATAGGCTGTGATTAATATAGTCCGCCTTGTATAAGAAATAAAAGGATGAAAAGTTTTCTTGGAGGCTGATATCACCTGCTGGGCGTTGTAGTCCGGTGAAGTAAAAGTCAATGTCCAGAGCAGAGCAGACTGCAGCAGCGTGAAGCGGCAAAGCGGGGACTCCACGGGGACTCGCTCGGGTGCGCGCGCGCGGTGCGCGCGGATCTGGGCTTATATAGGCCCGCCTCCACCAGGTAACCAGCACAAAGCCTGCTGGGCGTTGTAGTCCGGTGAAGTAAAAGTCAATGTCCAGAGCAGAGCAGACTGCAGCAGCGTGAAGCGGCAAAGCGGGGACTCCACGGGAGTGGAGGTGTTATATAGGGGTAGTCATCCAGACTCATGAACTGGACATAAAGATATATCAATAAGGGTTTCCATTCAGTATCCCAGACTAGGCATTGACTTAGCTGTAGTGTTGAATTGAATCCTCTTACAGGGCGAACATTCTTATACTCTTCCAAGCAATCCCGAACCTGAACCAACTTCGCTCCAGAGACATCGGACTAGTCATCTTTGTAGACGAAAAATGTAACGATAAAATATCGCAAAAACTACACAACAAAACAACCATGGACCAAATACTTACAGCAAGAGATGCGCTATATAAACTTGGTTTCAACTGTACGCGTGGTACAAAACTAATGAAGGAAGACATCATTCCAAAGGAAAATCCAAGGAATGCTTCTATCCCAACTAAAATCCATGAACATCCTAAGAAGCAGCGAGATGAACAAAATGGCGCGAGCAACTTTACAACCGTGCCCACCAGCCACCCAAAGAACCCTCTGAACTATAACTCGGAACCCGAGCATATCGACAGAACCCATAACAACGAGGATCCTCGGAAGAGATGACAGTACACTCCAGAAGACAGTCTAAACCACCCAGATGAAACAAAGGTGAGCTACGACAACGACTGCCCGATCAGACGCCAGTACGCATCGGAAGACAGTTCAAACTACTCTGACGAAACAGGGCTGAGCAACATCTCATAACCACCACCCAATCCAACAAACACCTGGACCCTGTGCTCATGGAATACACGGGGTAACTCTCACCTGTTTAACGAGCCATCACCTGAATTTGATTCGTATCAGATCACCTGCTTTCAAGAAACCTGGCTTTCCAACACCCCATGTTGTGATGGCTTCCTGACCTTCCTCAACTCAGCCCCAACAAGATCAAAAGGAAGACCAACATCAGGTCTATTAACGCTAATCAAGATCGACCCCGCATGGTCTATACTGCAAGCCACAAATATCAATCCATGGATACAAAATACAGTCATAAAAATAATAGGAGGCTCAAACTCTGACTCCTCAAATCTCCACCACGAAAGAAAAATCTCAATTATGAACCTGTACTGGAACTCTGCTGCAATCAACGACGAAGCTTTCTTAGATGGTGTCTTCTTAACAATGGACAGCATTATCCTCAAGTATCGAAGAATTGAATTCATATTATGCTGCGATTTAAACCTACATCTATGGCAGAAAGACGGACAACCCATCCCTAATGGAAATCTAAAGATCCGAGCTAAAAAATGGATAAAAGAAACTAACATCCGTAACCTTCTAATTATCGATTACCCGATGGACAAGACAAGCAAGCTCCTACCCACCTGGTCCCGAGGCAAATTGTCCGCCATAATTGACTACATCTACCTCTCGAAAGAACTGAGAACCACAGTAGAAACAGCCAGTATAATTACAACGACAAAGAGCGATCACAACCAGCTAGTGATAAATGGGAAAAATATTTTACATAAACCTCATCCATCCGACCCACTCCGCTAGAAGTCTGCACAGCTATCAGAAAACTTTGCATAACTGAACAAGCAACAATCTTGCTCACAAGACAATTCCTGCAAACCACTCTATCTGACGACCTGAAACTAAACTTCAATGGCTACTCCAACCGTACTATAAACCAGCTAGCCAGCAAATTATGAAAACTCATCGACACTGCTACAACAAGGAGCTTAGTGAAAGGAAAAGGGCGCTGAGAAACACTATGTGACAATTAAAGAAAAGTAAAGACAAGGATGCGTTCAATAAAATAAAAGTGGCCAAACAAAACTACAACAACTGGACCAAAACGGATCGTATGACTCTACTACAAGCAGATGCAGAGGCAATCCTAGAAACGTATAAAACACACAACCTCCGAGATCTATGGAATCTGTTGAACAACAACTCAGCACACCAACAAAAACTGACAGGAAATGTGACAGAACAACAATGGATTCAACACTACACAAACATATACAAAGCCCGGCCCTCAGAAACTAAAATAAAACCCCCAACACAGAAGGCAAAGTGGACAGTAATTTGTAACTACCAAGACACTCTAGACATGATACAAAAACTTAACATATCCCGTGCTCCGGGCCCTGACGGGACTTCAAACGCGATGATCCAAAAAAATCCACACTCATGGGCCAATCTCATGAGTAACATCATCACACTCATCAACAAGCTCACCGGATACCATTGTTGTGGAAAACTGCTACCATTGTGCCCATCCATAAACAAGGCCCGAGAGACGATTCAGCAAATTTCCGCCCAATTGCGCTACTTGACCCTCTTGGGAAGCTGTTTGCATCGATCCTCCTAAAAAAACTGAACCAGTGGGCAAAAGACACATAACGATTTTCTACAAGAGAAACTGGCTTCACCCCAAACGTGGGCACAAATATCAACCTACTTCTCCTAAACATGATCAAACACGAAGCAATCCATCACAAAACAAGAATCCTTGTGGCCTTAATAGACCTTCACATGGCCTTCGATGGAATATCCCGGCAAAAACTCTGGAATAAAGTTGAAAAATGGAAATGTCCTATCAACATCTTGGGACCAATCAGACAACTTTATTCAAACACATCAATAACAATAAGACTCACAAGAGAAGGCCACACAACACCGGAAATACCAGTTGAAAATAGATTAAAACAAGGATGCCCTCTAGCAGCCACATTATACAACCTCTTTACCGCAGACATTGACATTCATCTGCAAACGGATACCCTCAACCCTCCAAAGCTCAACTCAATGCCAGTTAAAATCATGACATATGCGGATGACATCATTCTCCTGGATAAGACACCCTCAGGCCTACAAAATAGTCTCTCTCAGCTAAATCACTACATGAATCTCAATGAACTCACTATCAATACAAAGAAGACAAAAATCATGCAACTAAGCAGAACGACCAAAAACAATGAAAAACTAAAAATCAATCTAAACAGAAACCAGCTTGAGGAAGTTACAACATTCAAATATCTGGGAATTCATATTAATCAATCTAAATTGAAAAAAGAATGGACAGCGAAACTAGAACTAAAGATCCAATCTCTCGCAAGACAAGGATGCATGATCCACCAAAAGTACGGCAAATATTAATTTAAACCCATAACAACATATTTCAAACAAAAAGTGATTCCAACAATAGTTTATGAAACAGAAGCTATGCTAAACGCAACAGATTACAGGTGGACAAAACTAGAAGCCTCCTTCTGGTGCGAAATCCTACATCTGCCACCCTCCTTCCCTAAGCCCAGAATCCGACATGAAATAGCAATACAGTCTATCAGCTCAATTGTCCTATGGAAACAACTAGACTTATACCGCAAGCTACTCACGGACGAGAAAACACCAGCAATCCAAATCTTAAGGTCTCATGAAGGAGCAATGAACAACACAATCCTTACCAAGTGGAAAGACAATCTTGAACAAGTTATGGAAATAGAAGAAATTTCCCATGAAATGCTCACGCTACGTCCACAACACGCAAAAATAAAAATAATGAGAAATGACTGGATACAAACCATCAAAGAAAAAACAAAATGCAACCTGAATATTCAATGTAAAACAGACATCAGATCTATCAACAAACTGTCAGCCTACCTGACTATCTTTCCTGATGCCAAAATGCGAGCAATAACCTGAAAATCCGAATGAACACAATACCAACACGCTTTTACCTGGCCAAAACTAGACAAATTCCACCGACAGAACATTTCTGCCGCTTCTGCTCAGACACACAAAAGTAAGAAACGCTTTTTCATCTATTAATGGAATGCAACAAACTCTCTGAGCAAAGATTCAGACTCGGCACTTACTACAAGATCAGAGAACAGACGATGGAGACTGAAGAAAGCTGGACGTAGATGCTAAATGGCAGATCAAACAAACTCATTTTTACAATATGCCAATTCCTACAGGAAATCTGGCAAACATGCAATGCATTGAAAGGAAACCTTGCAAAACTGGAGACATATGAAAAGTTTAAAAAATTAAACTATAACATTTAAAAAATAATAATAATTAAATAAAATAAAATAAAAAATTCGAATTTCTGCACACCCTCACGGTTGAGGCAAGTTCGTATCAGATGGGAGCTGATTTGCTCAACCATTAGTGTGCAGTGGTTTGATGGAACCAGATGGTGAATGAGCCACTTTGCAGCTTTGTGGGTACTGTTTCAGTTTGGGGGAACCCACACGTGCTAAAGTAATGCCTTTATTCCTACGACATTCAGAACATGCCTACTTTAAGCTCTCTAATGGGAAAGCTGAGCTAGTTGACCAAGACCCATTGGGAGCCTTCTCTGCCGCACTCCCTCATTACTAGCACTAAAGCAGCTTAACAATCTCCTCTCACCTACTCAAGGCGACTCCTTCGCAAAGCGGGCACGCCTTAAACTAGCATTGAGACAGCAATCTTTCCATCATCCATAAAAGAGAATTCCTCCATGACGATGTGAACGTTTGGGTGGGCTTTACCACGCTCACTCAAGAAGAGCACTTCCGCCATCAAGAAGCCCAACTAAGGATCCATTCCACAATGGCAGATTCGCCCTGACTGCTGCAGAGATCAAACACATCTACTGGACTAGAAGTCTGGACCAACTTCAGACATTACCCCAGACACACTCAAATGACATCTCGTGATTTAGAAAGAGTTCGCAGGACGGCTCTAGTCTGGGTGCCTATATGCCCTACAGAGAGTACCCATGAGATTCAACTTTTGGAAAAGAAGTCAGACGTCAACGCCCTTATCCTACTCGAGTGTACCCCCCACAGGTTGTCAAGACACTTCAATGGGTTTATGGGATTGCTACAGAAATCGTTGTACAACCGGCAGTCACAGGTGTACATTGATGGGAGATGGGAGGGGCTGACTCTGCATGTCCCGCTCCTGAGGTTAAGGTTAAAGACTGCACCATTGAGATTAATAGTAACATTTATAGTGCTGCAAAGCTGAGAAACAGAATAAGCGTTTTTAATTGCATCAGTACAGTCATTGATAAAATCTCAAAGCAAAGCCGACCTCCCCAGAGCATTCCCACAAAGGTAACAAGTGGCTGCCATGCCTCTGTAAGAATAAAGGAGGCAGGCATTTAAAAAGCTGTGACGGAGATGCAAGCACCAACCTCACTATGCTATCCCTGTCCAGGTCCCCGCAGATGTGCAAAGCATCACTCGAGACAGAAATGGCCCTCACAGCACTTAAGAGTGCAGTCATCAAACCCCTCCCGAACAAAGCAAATGATGACATGAATGAGCATAATGTAAATATGGGACTTATTGAGCATTAAATTAGTTGGGAAGCAACTCTGCAACCATCCATTCCATACCAAAATACTGGAAAGACAAGCACAATTTCAAGCATACATTGAATCTCTCGTCTCATTCCAACACAAACAATGCCGGAGCACTGAGGCCACGCCATTAGACATTAAACTGATGGGCAATAATCACAGATCCATGTTTTCTTCTATGTGGCTTTATATAGCACAAACTAGCTCGGAAGGAACAGAGCACTGTGCATGTTGTTTAGGGTAACATATGAGATAGGAAGTACCAATATGTGGCATGGGATTTTCCCGCCATGGAGGTGAGATGTGATGCAGAAATGCAAAGAGCCCAGCTGGCACCTACAAAAGACTTAAGAGTAAGGTTGTGAGTTCCTTTCTGAACTGTAGGAGCATTTGGTGCTATCTGGATTGCCACTGCAATGATGTTCCAGTAGGCAGGGATATAGAGAGAGTAAGGCTCTTGTTGTTTTTTTACCCGCATGCCAGGTTGGTCTTGGGCCCAGTAATGGACTGGCTCCTGGAGGAGCATACCACACTTGAGCGGCAGAGTTTTGCAGCTCGGTAGTCAGGTGCTCCAGCAGGTGTTCAGAGGTAAAATAGTATTATGGGAAGCTGGTGCAGAACCCTTCGGATGGGAGGAATCTGACTGCATTTTTTGTTTCCAAACATGAGTCGTGCCACAATGTATTGGTGCCCCTAAGTGGGGCCAGGTGCGACATCAATGAGGGGGGTTTGTCCCCCATTCATGTGGAAGATTTCCAGGGCCACTTCTTGTGGTTCTGAAGTACTCAGATAAAAGGAATGGTTTTAATCTTCTAGAGAAGGGTTAGCTGTATCAGGTAGTTTGGGCCTTTTTGTTGACGTGTCATTGGAAGGAGAGAGCTCTATCTATAATGAACACGAGTGATTTGGCAGTGGGGACCAGGCGATGTATGAAGCTGTCATGGCATGTGTCATTTAGCCCACGTTGAATGGTATCCCGCCTAGATGGGTGACCAAGCAGGGTGAATTCTGTCTTTGTGGGATTGAGCTCCAGGCAGGTGGTTGTCATCCAGGCTTAGATGGAGGCTAGGCAATTCCTGAGGCATGAGATGGTATTGGTACTACGGATTTTTAGGTTTAGGAGTATTGAGCCTTGTGGGATTCTGCCGGTGACCGGGCAGCGGTCTGACCTAAGGTTGCATATATGGACAGCTTAGGGCCCGCCTGAGAGTTAAGATGAGAACTAATTAAGAACTGTGCCGAGAAGCCCACCCTGCTTCTTCTTTACTCAAGCACCCATTCTAAACACTGCAACTGACTTCCCTCAAGTCTACGCTCATGACATATAACTGATGTTCAGGTCTAACAACAACACAGCAGATAACAATCCAATCTCGAAATGCCTTACAACAGTTCAGTATTGGATGGCATCCAATAAACCTGTGCTTTTATATTGGGAAAAAATTAATCATCAACCCTGGGTAAACCAGAGCATGCACATCATTCACAAAAGGGGCAAGACCCTAGGAAAGAAAACCACTCAACTAGTAAAGGCAAAAATACTGTAGTTGTTCTTAACTCTACCCTTAACTGTAATAATCAAGTCAAAGTGCCAATAAAGAGTGCAAACCATCAAATGCATATAGTCAAACAAATCCCATATGCAGGTTAAACCACAAAATAGAACTCTTACAGATATAAAAAAGGGAGCAAACTAGGTTCTCCTAGTTACTAAATCAAACAATAAATAGTAGAACAGAACAGAAAAGGACAGCCCGAGGCCTAAAGAAACGACCATATTTCAGCTGTGTGAAATCTCTAAGCTGGTTACCAGTAGGCAGAAGAATACACATAAATCCCCTCCCTCACCTAAACAAATGATTGAAATAATGATCAACTACTTCCTCAAATTCCTCTCTCACTACTGTCAAGAATAGTGAGATCATCTGCAGCCAAAGTCCTGCAGACTGCCCAGACACAGGGCATCATTACATGTGTGCCGGTCCGGAAACAGTAGGCTTACCGGCACCATTGTTTCCGCACTGGCACACTACGGGTTTGCCTGCGGAGCGGCTGTGCTTGGCCAGGCTGACCCTGCCGGGCACATCGGCCATGGTAGGCAAGCCGTCACGGAAGCACCGGCACTGTTATCAATGGTGCCAGTGCTTCCATGGTCCCCACTCCCATGGAGTCCTGCGGGACTCCATGGGAAAGGGGATTAACAGAATTACCAGTGCCTGACTTCTCCGCCATCCGGGTTGTAATACCCCGGTGTTACCGGGAAGTCAGGCGCCATTAATTCCTTGTGGGTCCGGTGGCAACCCGTCAGTATCACCGGCAGGGTTATCGCCGGATAGGCCGAGAGACAATAAAAATTGTCTCAAAGCAGCTTGCTTCACAATGTCTGGCGCTATGGAACAAGATCTCTCTGGGACTACACAAACAACTAATGGTAGAGGTGTACCAAACAAAATAGTGGAACTATGACCCACGGGAGAGGGGTGTCGGTTGCTGGTCACCTGAACAGAAAAAAACGTTTTCACTACAGCTACCAGAATCCTTTGAGTCTAATTAGACACACCTGCTCAACAGCCTCCCTGATGATTATTTGAGATAAGAAAGCGCTAGGAGGAGAACAACTACAGACCACAGAACTGCAGCTGAGGGATTTAACCCTGTTATTACTGAGTACCTGATTTGCAGCAAGGGATCTAACTCTGTTATTACTGAGTACCTGATTTGCAGCAGAAGGGATCTAACCCTGTGAATATTTGTCCATTTTGGGATTTGACCCAGCTACTTATTATATTTTTTGCAACAGGTTCAATTGACCAGGACCGGGAGTGCGCGCCTCACCCACCTTCTTTTTTGTATTAGATGGAGGCTAGGCAATTCCTGAGGCATGAGATGGTATTGCTACTACGGATTTTTAGGTTTAATTCTCCACCACATATTGGTTATTGTGAAGTGATAACAATGGCTCTATGTACAGATTAAATATCACTGGGGGAGTATTGAGCCTTGTGGGATTATGCCGGTGACCGGGCAGCGGTCTGACCTAAGGTTGCATATATGGACAGCTTAGGGCCCGCCTGAGAGTTAAGATGAGAACTAATTAAGAACTGTGCCGAGAAGCCCACCCTGCTTCTTCTTTACTCAAGCACCCATTCTAAACACTGCAACTGACTTCCCTCAAGTCTACGCTCATGACATATAACTGATGTTCAGGTCTAACAACAACACAGCAGATAACAATCCAATCTCGAAATGCCTTACAACAGTTCAGTATTGGATGGCATCCAATAAACCTGTGCTTTTATATTGGGAAAAGATTAATCATCAACCCTGGGTAAACCAGAGCATGCACATCATTCACAAAAGGGGCAAGACCCTAGGAAAGAAAACCACTCAACTAGTAAAGGCAAAAATACCGTAGTTGTTCTTAACTCTACCCTTAACTGTAATAATCAAGTCAAAGTGCCAATAAAGAGTGCAAACCATCAAATGCATATAGTCAAAAAAATCCCATATGTAGGTTAAACCACAAAATAGAACTCTTACAGGTATAAAAAAGGGAGCAAACTAGGTTCTCCTAGTTACTAAATCAAACAATAAATAGTAGAACAGAACAGAAAAGGACAGCCCGAGGCCTAAAGAAACGACCATATTTCAGCTGTGTGAAATCTCTAAGCTGGTTACCAGTAGGCAGAAGAATACACATAAATCCCCTCCCTCACCTAAACAAATGATTGAAATAATGATCAACTACTTCCTCAAATTCCTCTCTCACTACTGTCAAGAATATTGAGATCATCTGCAGCCAAAGTCCTGCAGACTGCCCAGACACAGTGCATCATTACATGTGTGCCGGTCCGGAAACAGTAGGCTTACCGGCACCATTGTTTCCGCACCGGCACACTACGGGTTTGCCTGCGGAGCGGCTGTGCCTGGCCAGGCTGACCCTGTCGGGCACATCGGCCATGGTAGGCAAGCCGTCACGGAAGCACCGGCACTGTTATCAACGGTGCCAGTGCTTCCATGGTCCCCACTCCCATGGAGTCCTGCGGGACTCCATGGGAAAGGGGATTAACAGAATTACCAGTGCCTGACTTCTCCGCCATCCGGGTTGTAATACCCCGGTGTTACCGGGAAGTCAGGCGCCATTAATTCCTTGTGGGTCCGGTGGCAACCCGTCAGTATCACCGGCAGGGTTATCGCCAGATAGGCCGATAGACAATAAAAGTTGTCTCAAAGCAGCTTGCTTCCCAATGTCTGGCGCTATGGAACAAGATCTCTCTGGAACTACACAAACAACTAATGGTAGAGGTGTACCAAACAAAATAGTGGAACTATTACCCACGGGGGAACAACAGGTAAAACATTTTTCAAGGGTTGCAGCCATGCGGACTGACAGCCAATTGAGTTGAAACAGATTTCAATTTAGCTGTAACTACTATAAGGTGGTAACATTGAGAAATGTGCTTTGACTTCACAAAGAACAGTTCTGGAATGGTGAAAATCGTTGAAAAAAGTAGTGCAACTGTTAACAGGAAAAATTAAAAGTAGTCGACTCCTCTCCCGACCGTTCCTGCTCACTTTGACCAGTTACTTCACTGAATTTAAAAGGGAACCCGCAAACAGGCCTTCTCTGTGGTCTAACAGGTAACGGGTAAGAGAAGACCTGGAAGTTAACGAACACTGCCATACAAGAGCACTAGAGGCAATTACAAATGATCGTGAATGTCAAATTGTGCTTCCTGGCCCATAGGTTCTCTATCCTCTTTTCCTGGATGCTCTTTATGATAGATCTGTGCCCTCTGAAGTAACCTGCTTGCTTGTGGCAGATAACTAATCAGAACAGATAACTAATCAGAATAAATACATTAATCAATGTTTTGTTGCCTGACAGTGGCCTTCTTGCCAATGATGGGTTGGGGTGGGACCAAGCCTGATTTGCATATGGTCTTTCCCCTTTTGTAATGGCTTGGCAGGCGAAGAGCAATGGTCTGGAGGGTTGCCCAAAGTAATGCGAGAGGTTAGGATTAATAGCAAACCTTCCAGCCATCACCTCTTTTGTTTTGCTTAAGTCACCCCAAGTGGGACAGGTATGCCCAGGGTCCTGTGCCTGCTGGGCCTAGAGACCCAAGCTACTCCTCACTGATGAGGCCCAACAAGCCCAAAGCATGTTTGATGATGCCTGTTGTCGCATGCAGAAGGGATGTGACCAAGCAGTTTGGGCTGGACTGCACCTTTGGGGTGGGACCAAACCTGATTTGCATATGGTCTTTCCACTGTTCTACTGGCTTGGCAGGCTGAAGAACAATGGCCTGGAGGGTTGTCCAGAGCAATATCAGAGGTTAGGATTAATTCCAAACCTTCCAGCCATCACCTCTTTTGTTTTTCTAATGATGGGTTAGCCTTCATTCCATGATGCCGATTTTTCCTTTTTTTATGGCTAAGGATTTGAAATTAATAATGAGATGTAAAATGTGCGGCACAAAAAAAAAATAAGAAAAAGAAATGAGTCCAGAGTACAGACAATTGAGTAAGAATTAATTGCAACATATGATCAATTACCATATTTCCTATAACACAATCTGGGACACTAACAATAAACAAACATGTTTTTGTGTGTGCCAGGCACTGTCCAATATAGTCAAAGCAATATTAAGTAGAATTGAAACACAAAATGAACAGAAATATAGTGGATGCTGTCCTTGCTAAGTTTTGTAATAATTCAAAGCTGTTATTTTCAAAATGTTAGGATTTCTAAAGACACTTTAAATGCTAGAGCAATGTGTGTTGACGGCTGTATATTGTCATTTGCCAGCTGGTTATCACACCATCATCAAATCAATTGAGAATATAGCACCCCTTGAGACGAGCTGACTTCTGCTTTGCAGGAGTACAAGGATGAGTAAAGGCTAAGTAAAAAAGGTAAAAAAAAGGCACAGTTAAGAGATATACCTCCTTCGCCTTTTGTGGCTCTCATGAGGGGTGTGAATGTGAAACATTAGCAACCCAAACAGCGAAGCATAACAGTGCAATTTAAAGGAATTTCCAATCAATGATCTATACAAAATATATACTTTAATTAAACACACTATATGCAATAATAACTAAATAGAAAACACTGCAAAAACCAACCCATATAGAAAAAACACAGATCATGCCAAGTTAACAAGATGCAGCACTTTGGATAATGAGACAGGGGGAGAAAAGGCAAGAAAAACCACAATGTTCCAAAAAGAATATGTTGTGAGTTGTAAAATGGATCAATGTAACCTAGCCATGCTCATCAGATGATAATACACTTCTAATGTCTTGGCGGTTCGACAATGGCAAATCAGGCTGCGATGTGCTCTGGTTGGTAATTTGAATTGCGGCAGTCGTCATAGTCCAGCAGCAAGCAGATGTCGAAGCATGGCCGAACTGAATAAGACTGCAGTTCAAAATGTTGCTCAAGCAATGTGGATCATGGAGGTCGCCAGATTCAATTTGATGATCAAGGTTCAATGGTGGATGGGCTGATGACTGAATGTGCAGGAAAGTCGGTTTGATGTGGGGCTCGAATATCGCATTTCAGGAAGAAAATCAGGGTCGAATTGATCGGCAACTCAATCAGTTATGACAAAGCCGGAGGTACGAACAGCGTTTCAAGCAGTAAAGATGCAGTGGTAATTCTTTTTTCCAGCTGGGTCAGTGATGCGTTTTCAAATGGCGTGGTGCAGTGGAAAACAAGTTTTAACGTGCAGGACAGCGATTCAAAAATAAGTACATGCCAAATTCAGCTCTGTTCGTTCCTGATGGTTTGATATGTGTTGAACACGCTTGAATCATGGCTCATAGCAGTTCAATGGTAAAAGTGCAGGAATCCTGGCTGTCTTGGTTCTCAGGGGCTGTGAGTCTCACTCCAGGGTCTTAGGGACAAGATGAGCCCTTTACGCAGACTCCAAAACACGGGGAGGTTGACACACATCTTCAGGGGTCCTTCAGTATGGTGAGGTCCTGGGCAACAGTGTGGCTGTTAGAGATGCAGTTCTTGTTCCAGCCGCAGTTCACCCTGATGATCCCAGGGAATGTTTATGGTGCAGTGTTTGCCTCTGCCCTAGAACAACTTCCTTCAACTAACAAATGGAGGGCTTTGGAGAGGACTGCTTTTCTAACAGCGTCCAATGAAATCTTCTCGAAGGTATGAAGTCCAGAGATGATTCAAAGGGGACAGGTGATTGGACAAAAGCAAACCTGCTTTAAGGGTCTAATTCCTGTCCTTGGAACACGTGGACGTTGCCTTTTTACATCACATCCAAAGTGCTTTGTGATACAAGAAGAGGACAGGACAAGGAGTGGAGATAGAGGCAGAGAGAAAAAAGATGGTGGAACCCTCCTCCAGCTTTAGAGAGCTCCCTCTGTCTACACTAGCCCCTTCCCTTCCCAATAGAATCAAAGGCAATTTGGTATGCAGCATCCTGGTGGAAGATTACTCCTTTTGTAAATGTGTGTGTCCTTTTTTCCTGTTCCCAGGACAGCTTCCTGTGGAGTGACTGTCTCTCTGGGGAGGGTGTTACTTGCCTAGCTACAGTTTTGCTAACAGCAGTGACAGGCTGTCTGAGGAGAATACACATAACCCCTCCACAGTTGAACCTCTCTCGTCAGGGTTGACATATGTGTGACATCAAATTGATGTGGCTTGGATAACTATGACAGATGCTGGCCACCATATCCTAAACTCAGTTATGGCTTATATTTGACAGTTTAGTGTGCCATCAGGACAACATTCTCATAGTTATGTAGTGTATAGAACTGGGGTGCATATCTTAAATACAGCCACTGTGCTGCAGAGACTTGTCTGTCACTGCAGCTGTCAAAAGGTACCTGTGACCCCTGAACCTGCTCTTGGCCACTGGAGAGCCAGCCGTGCAGATCCGGCTGCTGATGGAGCTGGGCAAAGGTGGCCATTATGCTTTTGGCATGGAGCCTTGTACTTTCCAACGTTATTTTATTCGTTCAAAAAAATGAAAAAAGCCAGGGCTTCTTCACCCTTGCCAGATGGCAATTACTCACACGTCTTTGATGGGCGGATAGTGCGGGTTTATCCCTAAAGTTGCTCAGAAAAGCTAACTATTCTAAGGTGAGCACTGGCACCTTTTTAAAGGTCTCATCTGCAACATTCAAATCTTCACTCACCAAAAGTTCAATAGAATATATTCAGTCTAATGGTTTGGACAAACAACATCTTTGCATTTAAATACCCAAAAAACAAATTAAGCTGTGGGAACTTTATCTGACCCAGAAGTATTGTCCATGTATCGTAAAAGGCAAAATGCAAAACTAATATATCAATAAGCCCCACGTCGGGGGGCATACATGGCTGGTAACTGTCTGCCAATCCGAACAAGGTAGGCCTGAGAGATGGGAGAAAACACACCTAAGTTTGGAAGTCCTGAATGGTGGGCAAAAGACCTAGGTTTCACAATGCAATTTTAAATACTTTCAATGCAATTTCTTTTAAACAGGTGAAAACACACCTAAGTTTGAGAGTTTGCTGTATGGACAGGATTGCAGGCTAGAGTGAGGTTCTAAGCCTAACTCGGGCCACTTCTACCTTCAAAGGCATTGCTAGGGTGGGGCTGAAGGGGCTATAGCCACAGGTATTTTGGTTGTAGCCCTGGATAGAAGCTCAAGGGCTACAATCAAAAGGCTATAGCTAGCCCTGAATGCCACCAGTCCCGACATTAGCTTAGCCCCTGGTCTTTTCCAGACTGAGCAAACCCCCTGCCTACCTTCCTTAGTCGCTGCTGGTTGACGGCTGGCAGCTGGCTTCCCCTTCGGACACCTGCAGACACTAGCTGGAGCCGCCACTGTAGGAGCTGCCCTTTGCCTAGGGCCCTTAGCCGCAGGAGCTGCCCTGGGAGTGGATGTTAAGAGCAGAGATAAAGCCAATCAAGGGTGGCGGGCGGGCTGGGAGGCGGGAGGAGGGAGAGGAAAGAGATGGAAATAAGTGGAAGGAGAACAGGGAATCAACGCTGCAAGTGGGGCCTGGGGGTCACGCAACAATTAAGCCACCACAATATTAACGGCCCAGCAGGGTCAAATGGAGCAGCAACTCACCTGAAGTGCGCCGGGATGAAGATGTGTAGTTTGGTACCCTACGTACCTGCCACGTATTGATAATGAGTAACACAATCTGTAATTATCAAATTGCTGAGACTTATTGAAAAGAACGGGTCCATAACTAATATATCGTCCTCACAATCGTGAGCATTTGTTTACTATATTTCACGTCTGTGACATAATCATGTACGAGATAACACGCATATCTTAGAACGAGTACTTCAATCAGCAAAGCAACACATTCTGCTCCTGAAGACGGGATGGATATCCCAAAATGCATAAAGCTCATTTTTTCCTTGTTTGATTGATCTTGTCAGTACATTAATGATTTATGTTTAAATTGGCATATTATCACATAATAAAAACTGACTTAGTTCAGTGCAACCAAGAAGTATTCCTTGTACTCATTGAATAGAAGATGATCTGTAAGTGACATTAATCTATCTGAAATTTTGACTGAGGTTATCCACAGTTTGACAGGTGTGCATGGGATGGGAGTGTCCTAGAGTGTTGGCCACTTCTACTTTCTGTCATTGCTTAGAAGGGGCTACCTAGATTCAGTAATGCTTTGCAGGGCACATAACTATTTAGAAATTCAATATGTGCAAATAAGGGAAGAGTGAGGAATGCAGAGCAAGGGAAAGCCCTTCGGGAGCCATCAGAGTTATTCAACTCCTGATGATTTAGATACAGCTTGTGTTCTCACAAGAGACAATGGAGTAACCTTTACATGCAGGAATGGAGGAGAATGGCCATAATGCAAATCTACCACTGGAGCCAGAAGTAAATGCAAACGGTTTTTGTGTAAATGCCCCTCTGGTACCTTTCAGCCCTGGATTGATGGAAGGATCTATTGAGGCACGGAACCGTCCATCTGGGATTTTAGAGTGGTTTAGATAATTAGCATGAGTTAAAAAAAATTGTGTACGAAGGACTTCTTCCCCACTGTCCCCTCTGGCATGTTCTTTCATTAAATTGTAGGTCTTCTGTTATGTGTGTGGTTCCTTCCTTGTACTGTGCTTTGCAGAATGTGTAGCTCTAGAATTATTGTGTGCACCTTTAGCGTGCTCTGTGTAATCATGCAAGTCAGATGAACTAGGCGGCAAACGGTCCTGTGCTGTTGCGGTGCTAATAAACTACCTGATAATCAGCTATGCCTCCTGACATTATTTCTACTCCAATATAGATTCCACTAGTGTGTTATGAATTTCAGCAAGCCAGGTGTTTCTAGAGCAGCAATTAAACAGGGCATTAAGGTTTCCATTAGTATCAGGTTCTTGGGAAAGTTTGTCTGTCGCACCAGCCCTGACCATACTTGAACCTATTGCTCTTTGCCATGTTATTTTGCCCATTTACACTGCTCTTTCTCCATCCATCATCTAGGTAAAGATTACGGCTGCTCGCTGCCTCCTATTATACTTACAGTCAGCCTTTATTCCCAACTATACAATGCCTTGGAGAAGTGGGCACAGAGTTGTGTACCTACAACCCAAATTTAGGACATATATAACCTAAGTCTACTCAAAGGATTAAGTCAAAAGTAAGCAGCTCCAGGCTCTAGCCTAAGTCATGTATCCTCTACCATCTCCTCAGGAAGCAGTCGCTTCTTCCAGGACCTCTCCCATTACCCCTGCTACCACTGCAGGAGCTTTCCCTTTTTGCCTCAATGATAAACTTGTGGTATAGGATCCGAGCACACCTACTCCTTTGGATCAAATCCTTTATTAAAAAAAAACGCTGCACTGAACAAACAGGCTGTGGCGGAAGTACCATCTTTGCCGTGCCAACAGTTACAAATATACCCAGTAGCGAAAGACCAGTAGAGTCGTCACCTGGTCACCAAAAGAACAATGCTGCAGCTCTATCGCCAACAAAATTAGAGATGTTCTTGAACCTCCCCTAAGAGTCCCATTTTGCATCACCATCTGTGTGACTTTAGGCCGACAAAGACCTCTAAATCTACACTGGTTCTCATCGGGGAAGAAGCACTTGAATCACTGTATCAACTAAAACCTGCCAACACTGACTCTCATCAACAGCCTATGATGCACTTGACCACAATATCCTAATTCACAGACTCCAACATACCAGAGGCCTGACAGAAAGCTCAGTCAAATGTATCAAACCACTCCTCTCACAACACATGGGTCAAGTGAAGATCTGCCTTTTCATTTCCATCCCATCAGAAATACCCCGTGGCATTCATTCCAAATGGGTCAGCACTCTCGCCCTGGCTGTTCAATGCCTACACAAGGCCCCTAGCCTAGCCAGCCCCATTACGAGCTACATACTAATGACACCCAGATATCAGCCTGCCATGATGAACAATGAAAACTGCCAACAAGCGGTCTCAACGTTCCTTAATAAACCCTTGAGGAATTGCGCCCTATTAACTTACTCTTGAATGGCAACAAAACCACAATAGTACTGTTTGCACTTCCATTGCGAATCACCTCCCGTTCATCAAGCCCTATTCCATGAGTCTTCCTCAACCAATGGTGCACAAAGCTGGATACTGGGCATGATATCAAATTCTGTCTTCTGTTTTTCCCTTCAGATCAATACAGTAACACACACAATCCACCATCAGCTCCATATTCTGAAGAAAATCCTCCCACTACTAGATCGCAGTCATAAAATGGAAGTAGTAAGAGCTCTAGTAATCGCAAGACTGGATTACAAACCCATATTCCAGACCGGTTTTACCTAAAGCATGGGTGCGTTAAAAGGATTCATTCAGTGCCTTTTATATGCTTGCGTCAATATAAAGGGAAATCAGCCTCTATTACATGGCTTGCGGTAGCAGCCATGTAGTTATGGTTAAGTTGCTCATCTCATAGGAAGCGTACTTTTTTGGGCGGCTTATAACTTCGCTCCCCCTGGACGAATCCTCACCAAACTTTGCAAAAAAGTATATGACCCACTCTGAATTTATGCAAAGTTTCGTGAGGTTTGGGACAGGGCGGGGGCAAAGATATAGGGGGGGTCCCAACATTTCTTTTTTTCCATTGGACATAATGGGAAAAAACTTTGCTCATGCCTACAGCCCAAACCGCTGGACGGATTTTCACCAAATCTGCGGCAGGAGCGGCCGCTTGGTCCCAAAAGTGTGCTTTTGTTAATTTGGTGTAAATCCATCGAGTAGTTTTTCTTTAAACAACCAAAATGTAAGGCAAAATAATTAGTGATATCTATGTCCGGTCCTTGGACTAACTTTCCTGTTCGGTCCACGGATTGGCCTCTGATTGGCTGTACTGTCCACGGACTGGCTTCTGATTGGCCAGAAAAATGTGCTGACTTTTGCGTGGACATCGGGACGCGGCCGTTGATTGAGTGGTGAGAAAACATGAAATGCGCCGGTTTTTCTGAAACACCCGCCATCTTGGATTCGTGGAATTTTTGGGGTCTGCGAACAGCGCTGTGAAAACATAGAAAAAAAAGCACCATTTCACTTGTCAAACTCAACAAACAATCTGTGGGGGGATGAGGATTGGATTGGACATGGGCATACGAAGCCAGAAAACGGGTTGTTTCACCCCCCCCCCCGAAAGTCAGCGAACACTCCAGATGTCCTGGGCAGTCCTGTGATGTTCCCAGACACTTCAGATGTCCTAGGACATCGGTTAGGACATCTGTACCTATTTATGCATTACAGGGTTGGGGGAAAGCAGTTTTTGGATGGCTCGTAACTTTTGTGCCACTCAATGAAACGGCATGTAATTTTGCAATTTTATTCTAGAACTAATCCTGAATGGTTATGCAAGGTTTTGTGGAATTCTGTCAAGAGGGGGCAAAATTAGAGGGGGGGTCCCAAAATATTGTAACGGTATATAAATGTGGTGTCATTTGACAAATCTGCCCAACATTTGGCAAAACAATTTTGGATCTAGATATAAATGGTTTTCTAAAGTTTGGTGGGATTTTCTCAAGAGGGAGCAAAATTAGAGAGGGGGTCTCAACATTTTTAGATGGCTTATATCTGTGTTGATATTTGACGAATGTGGACCAATGTTTTAAGTTTTGAGATGGATTATAAACCGAACCTTCAATGTTTGTGTAAAGACTGAATGGATTTTGTCAAGTGGGGGCTAGGTTATATGACTATTGTATGTAAATACATCTTGACACTTTTAAAAAAATAAAACATGGGCGGATTTCGATAAAACCCGTGAGGAGCATTGGCAAGGACATTAAAGCAGGTTTTGCAAATGTGCCCGTGTTTTATTTTTTGACAAGTGTAATAATGTAGGTACAAAAAATAGGGATATACCTTTGGTGACTGAAGTATAGCCTGTGGCCGTGGGTAGTAGCCAGATTGTCTGGGTCATGGCATAAGGTCATGACACGGACAATATGGCTTCTGGCCAATACCGCTAGGGATGAAAAATAGTATTTGTATTTGTATTTATTTATTTGTATTGCGCAGCCTGCCCACGGGCATCAGGGCGCATGTTTAGAAAGGTGACAAGTGAATGTTACAGCAGGCAGTTAAAGGTTACATTTATATAAACATATATATAGTTATGTACAAACATATATAATTTTGAACAACATTTACAAGGGTAATAAGCAAATCAGTTGTATACACGGTAGCCAGGAAGGTGCAAACTGTGATACATAGGTCAGTCAGCCATAGCGTCTTGCTCGTGGAGCCAGTGTTTTACTTTACTTTTGAAGGAATGGAGGGCGGGGACATTCCTGAGTTCATTGGGTAAGGAATTCCAAAGCTTCGCTGCAAGGACTGGGAAGCTCGAGCCTCTGGCACTTTGAAGCTTGAAACTAGGGATGATGAGAGTGTGCGCTTGTGCAGATCTTAGTGGTCTGGAAGCTGTGTGTTTGGCAAAGCGCGTAGATAGGTAAGCCGGGGCAGCGTTATTCTGTGCTTTGTGACTAAGAACAAGTGTTTTGAGGGTGATACGCCGTGCAATGGGAAGCCAGTGTAGGTTGCGTCTGATGGAGGAGATGTGGGCACGCCTGGCTATGTTGAGAGCGGCAGCCGATGGTGTTATTCTGGGTTACCTGTAGTTTATCAATGTTTCTTTGGCTAGTTCCGAGGTAAAGGGCATTGCAGTAGTCGATTTTGGATAGGATGAGGGTTCTGGCGAGAATAAGGCAGTTGTCAGTTGTTAAAAAGGGACGGCAGGCTGTGATCAATTTACACGTATACGCGGATGCTGAGACAACTGAGTTGGTTTGTCTGTTGAGTGAGAGGGTGGAATCTAGGTAAATACCGAGAGTTTTGGTGACATTAGTAACCTTGATAATGTTGCCATCAATGTTAAAGGTCTCATATTTACTGTCGAGTTTTGCGAGTTTGGGCTGGGAACCTAGGATGAGTAGCTCTGTATTCTCATCGTTTAGGCAAAGCCCGTGGTGGGCCATCCACGCTTGGATGGCAGAGTAGACTGCATTAATCGCTTTGGTGTCCATTACATAATCCCCAGTGATAGGGATGAGTATCTGGGTGTCGTCCGCATAATTAGTGTAGGAGACACCCAGATAGTCAAGAATATCAAAGAGAGGTTTTGTAAATACGTTGTATAGCGTAGGTGATACGCATGAGCCTTGGGGGACTCCGCAGGGGACGTGCACTGGGTCAGCAGCGGCGAGTGGTGAGAAGACCCTCATGGACCTATTTGCAAGGAATGAGCTGATCCATGATGTAGCTGCATCAGAGAAGTGGGCGGCAAGTTTGAGGTGCTGGCAAAGGATTTGGTGATCGACCAAGTCGAAGGCCGCAGAGAGGTCCAGTAGGAGTAGGAGCGCTAGTTTGCCTTTGTCTTTCGTGTCCTCAATTTGAGTTTTTAGATCTATCAGGGCTGTCTCAGTACCGTGTCTCGGGCGGAAGCCCGATTGTCTGAGCCCTAATAGGTTGTTGGTGTCAAGGTAATCCTGGATTTGTAGATATGCAGCCTGGTCCAAGATTTTGAGGAGGTAGGGCACTGTGGTGATGGGCCTATAGTTGGTGGGATTGGTAGGGTCTAGGTTAGGTTTTTTGATCAATGGGATTACCCAAGCATCCTTGAGGTTGTTAGGTACTATTCCAGATTTAAAGGAGGAGTTAATGAAGGATGTGATAAAGGGGGCAAGGTCATGTGCTGCTTCCTTCACGACTGGAGCAGGGCAGGCATCACCTTGGCAATTGGATGGTTTTAATTTCATAATGATAGTTTCCACTTCCTTAGTAGTGAGGGGTGAGAAGCTGAAAGGTTTGAGTGGGTGTTTAGGTGATGGGATATCGTAGGATAGGGGATTACCTGCTGAGCCTATCAGATAGGACTTTTTGGCATTGATTTTAGCTTGGAGTGTCGTGATTTTGTTTAGTAAAGCTTTCTGTATGTTAGAGCACCATTCAACGTCAGGGGTACACTTGTCAAGAGGAGCAACTGGGGACTCCAATTCTTTAAGAATTTTAAATAGTTCCTTAGTGTTGGACTGAGCCTGGTTGATCCTGTTGTTGTACACTTCCTTTTTAGCCGCTAGTATGGCTTCCTTGTACGTGAGGGTGATAGATAAGAGGTTAATTTTGTTTACTGGTGAAGGAGAGTATCTCCAGAGAGACTCCGCTTTGCGTTTCTCTTTGCGCAGTTCTCGTAGGTGTGGGGTGAACCATGAGTTAAGGTGGTTGCGTAGTTTTTTTTGCACTGTTTGATTGGGGCAATGGAGTCAAGGGCTTTTAACATAACTCGGTTGTAAGTGTCCACAAGGACAGTGGGGTCGGAGCATGTGGAAGAAACCGAGTTCAGTAAAGGGAGGATGAGTGGGAGTAATTTCCCAGCAGTGATGTCCTTCTTGTTACGAGTAAAGGTTGGTGGCGCGGAGCAGGGTTTGTCTAAAGGTTGGCCGGAGTTGATAGAGAATGTTATTTTATGGTGTTCGGACCATGCACATGGTAACACTGAGATTATGTTTAATGCGCAATTCATGTCAGAAACCCGGTCTAGTGTGCGACCCTTAATATGAGTGGGTTCATTGGCATGTTGCGTGAGGCCAAAATCAGAGAGGACACTAGCTAAATCACAGGCTTTGGTGTCATTTGTATCCAGGTAGCCCAGATTAAGGTCACCCAGTATAATGATTTGGGACTTAGGCTTGGTACAGGCTGCTAGAATGGCCGTGATGTCCTCTATGAATGTGGACGTGGGACCAGGTGGCCAGTATATGAGGTGCACTGAGGCTGTGTGGTTAGGTGAAAGTGGGAGTTTAATTGAGAGAAGTTCTGCGGAGGGTAGCTGATGGGTGTTCACCGCTCTCAAATTAAGAGAGCTCTTGAATATAAATGCTAATCCGCCCCCCTTGGTTTGATCAGTGTTCCTGTCGCATCCAATGATAGAGTAGTTGTTGGGGATGGCAAGGGTCAATGCAGGACCAGAGGCAGCGTGTAACCAAGTTTCAGTGATTGCCAGAAAGTCAAGGTTTTCGGTCACAATGAAGTCTGCAATGTCTAGCGCGTGAGCGGGGACAGAGCGGGCATTGATGAGCGCGCCTTTGAGTTTGGCTTGGGAATTGGGTGTTTTAGCTAGTGGGGCCTCTGTTGTTAAAGGAGTTGCTGGGGTAGTGGTATTGTTCTTGATGGAGTTAGCAGAATTGTCCCTGTTGTCTGTGTTCAAGTGATAGGACCAATGGTGACACCTGGTTGCTAGTCTTAAGTTCCGGACTGAGGTGGCGCAAGGTTTACTGCGTAGTCTTGGGGTTGAGCAGCTAAGTGGGCCTGGTGATGAAGGTGCATCTATGGTAGGTTTAGATCTGTTGGTGTCAGACAAGAGTGAGGGGTAACCAAGAGAGGTAATGTGAAGCCGTGATGTGGAATGGGTTTTTGAGGTGTGATGTAGGCGCGAGCCAAGTCTCGCGTTCCTGATGCGTGTGTGGCACGGTTGGATAGGAATGGGTTTGGCCGCGAAGTGTTGTAGCCATAGGGCTGGGTCATTAAGATATGGGTTTGTAGAGGTGGTGGTCACCAGATTATGTTGTGGAGCCATCGTGGGACCAGAATGCGCGGTGTTTAAGGCCAAAATGAAGTACAGTGTAGTGTACAAAAGGTGAGGGACACAGTGTGGCGGTGGCGGATAGACCGACTTAGATGTAGGGGGGTCTGTTAGAGGGCAATGTGGGTAGGTGTTAGGTGTACTATGCATTGTTAGATATAGTGAAGTATAATATGCCATAAGGCACAACCCAATGACAATAAGGTCTAAAGGCGACCATAAGGCACAATTCAATAGCATTAGGGTCTGAGGCGACCATAAGGCTCAACTCAATAGCATTGGGGTCTGAGGCGACCATAAGGCACAACTCAATAGCATTGGGGTCTGAGGCGACCATAAGGCACAACTCAATAGCATTGGGGTCTGAGGCGACCAAAAGGTACAACCACTGTTATACAGACAGCCAATAGCGAGCTGTACTGGTGTACATTACCGGCAGTTTACTAGAAGTTTGGAGTACTTTGTTGTGACCAGGCCGGTTCATCGAATCATCCCGTATCACAATTCACGATTTCTTGCAGATTCTTGTACAGGGTTCCTAAGTCCCTTTGCGAGCGGGGGAGCGTGCGCGGGCAGCATGGCGGCTCCTAAGCGCCTGTGGCGCTCTGTCAGCTCAGTCAGCTTATGGCCTTCTTTCCTTGGCCTTACTTCGTTGGCCGCCGATGCCTGCCGGCGATTGGGGGTGGAGATGAGTGTTGGCGGGCAGCCAATCGGCAGGGCTGAGGGTCAGGCGCACCAAGGGACAGAGTCAGGCAGCAGAGTCTTTCAGGGCGGCGGCCATCTTAATGTGGTAAGCCTCGTGGGAGATTCGCTCGTAGAGGCATTTAAATGAATGAAATAGCATGAAATGCTATTCATGCAAGGACTTGCGCGTCCGCGGCAGATCTTTGGGCGCAGCAGCTGTGCAAGGCGATCATCAGAGGGGCACAGAGGGGCTACAGGGCCATTTAGCAAAGAGCCTGCTAAATTACCTCAAAGGGATTCTGGATGGGTGTGCTGCTCCTGCAGCACACTGCGACGGCGCTGGGGAGCTCCTGCTCCAGCGTAGATGCGGCAAGGTGTGAGCTGGGCTGTGCTCGGCTCAGTCAGCTTATGGCCTTCTTTCCGGGCCAAACCCATTCCTATCCAACCGTGCCACACACGCAACTTTAATAGTATTAAAGTGGCTTTGTCTACCTGGGACCGGCTATGTGGTAAAGTTTTTCGAAGGTAGGATAGGTTTGAAAGTGAAAAAATGTGCTTGTGGTAATATGTTCATAGGGTTTTGCAAGCTGCCATGGAAAGGGAACAGGAGCTGTGTACGGAGCCCCACCTTCTCTTTCCATGTTGGCTGTCATGGAAAAGGATTTTCCGCTGCAGGAAGGATAATCCTTTCTTCTTACAGCGGGATGCCGCAGGCGTCCCGCTGTAGGAAGAAAAATCTATGTTTTAGCACCCTGGGTTTCCGCTTTGGGAACCAGGGGTGCTAATGGCCTTTATCCCCCATTTCAGGGACTGCAATGGACGATAATGGTCCGTAGCCCTATTTATTTATTTATTTATTTATAATTCGATCTTGTTGCTAGAAGTAGGCACTTCCTCTACCTCATCTTCTTGGTCCTCTTCATTGCCTTTGAAAGTACTGTGCTTTTTTTGTTGTGAAGGTCCTCCAGCTGGTGGTGGTGGTGGCTCTAGGGGAGGAGGGATGGCAATAATTGATGCTATTTTTAAGATAAATAGCAGTTTTGATAAAATTCTTCCAAGTATGTACTGTGTACTAGATTGGTAATGGATAATGAGTACCAAAAGGTGTAGGAGGTGTGCAAGGGAAATTTTGAAGTTGAAAGTTCCTAGATCAGTAGAAAATGCAGTTCTGAACTGTTAGCAAAGGACGGATCTTATCGTGAGGTGTGGACGGGTTCTCAGACACGTCATCATGCCGCGCGCCAGCATATGGTCATGTGGCACTGTCCGGAAGGTCCGCAATGAAGTCAGATGTTCGTAGATGTCTACGGATGCAAAACTAGTTGAAATAGTTGCAAAAAGTGTATAGAAGTGTTAAAAATGATCTGAGAAGGTGAGAAATGGCTGAGTTTTAAGGTGAAACTTTGTAAATTTGACACAAATATTGTTATATTTGGTAAGTATGATATTAGTAAAATGTAGGAAAACAGCATGCACTGGTAAAAACCCATGAAATTCACTGAAAAAAGCTGTTAAAGGGACATTATGGTTACGTTGGACTAATAAAAACCTATGAAATTCAATTGTTGTTGTTTATTTATTTATAGAGCGCTACGGGCCCTCAGGTATCTGGGCACTTACAAGGTTTTTGGTTGCAGGAGAGAACATACACATAAAAAGGAGGTAAAACATATTGGGTGGATTATTTACAGAAAATATGCAATAATTAGAAAAAAATGTACATTTATATACATAGAATATCATACATTATCATGTGAATGTGCCCTAGGATATCTAGAATTCAAGTGTGGGGGGTCATCACTGATCGCATGAGTGCAGCCAAAGTTTCACATTCGTTTTGAACGAGTGGAATGTAGGCAGTGCTCTTAAAGTGTCTTGTATCGAATTCCAGAGTTGAGCCGCCCTCACTGGAAAACTAGAGCCTCAGTTTATTTTTAGTTTGAAGTTGGGGATTCTAAGGCTGTTGGATTGTGCCTATGAAAAAATGTTGTTAAAGGGACGTTATGGTTAAGTTGCACTAATACAAACCTATGAAATTCAGTAAAAAACATTGTTAAAAGGGTGTTATGGTTACAAGTAAAATCGAAAAAACACTGAAATTTGCCAGTTATGGTAAGCTAAGCAACCATAACTCACACCACCACCGTGCACTGCTAACACTAACACCCAGGACATCAAAGATGACATCACAATATCAGTCCGATCGCCAACTCTGTGCGAGGTAGCATCGCTTTTGAGCACAATTTCACATTTTTTAGGAGAAACGTAATATTTAAAATTCTGCAAATCGTTACACACATGCCCACTACTATTTTGCATATTTCCACCAAGATTTATGTCTGTATCATTTATACTTCACCCAGAAATGCATTGTTCCTGCCATTCCAGTTCCCCAGGTGCTGGGAACATGTGCTTAGTCTATTTGGGTTTGTCCATAACTCACATAAAATGCTGGCATAATATAACAATACTGCTTATTCAGGGCATTGGGAGAAATGTTTTAATATAAAAAGTTCGGTAAAGTCAATGGGCTGGATTAGTCACATGTGTGGCAAACCCCCACAGCCAAATTGTCTTCCCCTGAGTCAGTCTGAACAAAGGGTTTCCATGACGCCCTTTGAAGCCATGAAGTTGGGGCTAGGGTGGGATTTCAAAGGAGATCACATCTCTTGGTGAAAAGGCTAATTCCCCTTCAGTCCTTTGTTCCTTTCTGTAGGGAAGCCGGCCAGTCTGACGAGGCCACAAACTCCCACACTTTGGGCCTTACATATGCCCATGGGGGCTGGTTCACTTGTGGAGGTAATTCTTTTCCCAAGGGAGGCACGGCACCTTTGAAGGAAGTGACTGGGTGAAACCTGGTATGCTGGTTTCAAAGTTTTTTTTTTCTTTCTTTCAACAGAAACCAAGTCTTTTTGGGAATAAATATAATGTATATTTTTAGAGCAAAACCTGCATCCCCACATATTCAATCCCATTTCTGTGTGCGCACAGGCTGCAATTGCATTTCACTTTTAAATGCCATTCTCCTGAGATCCAAAAGCACCGTTTTACATGTGGGTTCATTTTTCTTTTATGTCAAATTACAAATGCAGTTTCTGCTGCACACAGTTTGTTATTAATTATCCCTCTGGAGGGCTTTTACAGATACGGTCAGTTTCTGGACACAGAGAGATGTACTGCCAAGCATTTCTTCAAAATTGACATGGGACAAGAGAGAGAGCCGCGCACAATTGCTTTCCTTTGCAGTAATTTCAGTGCACTGGTCTATTTCAAAAGTAAATCATAGCCATGTTGACTGAAACTGAATTCTTGCTCTGCATGTACTTTCTCAGTGAAAATAATGCTGTTCTGGAAGGTATTACTTCATGGCAATCAGATGAAATACACAGCAGGGCTGTGTTTAATTGAGCAACACTTTGTGGTGTTTAAAATGAAAGGAGGAAAAATTGCAATGATGTCTTGAATGCAGGTCATTTTTCTTGTGCTTGATTTGAAGCAAAACAATTGCAGCCATTCTCTGGGGTGACAGTGTTCGAAGATCATCACACGTGTGCTAAGGAGAACACAACACAGCCATTTTTTGGTGAAATGTTGAAATGTGGTGTTGTGATGAAGGGAATTTCTGTTAGGGCTGGTAAATTTACCCCACAGGTTTCCCCCTGCTCTGCTGTGACTTTTTGTTGAGGGAGAGTAGGGCAGATTGGGATTCAGTTGGCGGAATCCTCCTTCCTCGGGGCGTGGCACTCCTAGATTCCCTTCCGTCTTTGAGTTGGAGGGTATGGAGGTGCACCCTCTTTCCTTCCTTTCCTTCCAGGTCCCCGGGCAGGTCCTCACTAGGCTAGGAGGTCATGGAGTTAATCATCTAATAGAAGAAAGCTAAAAACAGGTTTTAGGATTTTTCAATGACATTCTTCCCAGAAGATTTACAACAGCAGAACATTGATTACAGTTACAATTTTCCTGTGATCTCTTCCTCATATTTTGACAATAACATCACACAGATTACTACACAGAACAAGATCAACAACTCGATTTTTATACCTTGGTTTAATTTTTGCAATAATATCCAGCTACGTATTCAACAGGACAAGGACACCACTTGACTTTCAAACATGTTTTATTTTTTTTATTTTTACAATAACCCTAAAGAAAACTACTTCCTGTTATATAAATATACCTATACATCTAAATACTTCCTTCTGCTTTTTCTTTTCCATTCTTCTCATTCTTCTGATGGTTCCTCTGTTTGAGTTTCATTTGGCTCATCAATCAGCTGCAAAGTGTGTCTGCGGTGACAACTTTTTAACTGATTGATGTGGACCCATTTCTCTTCTGACAGCCCTCCTTTGGGGATGCGGATCCTGTTGGCGACAGGTGAAATCTTTTCTACAATTTCAAAGGGACCGCACCAGGAGGGAGTAATTTCCGCCCCTTAGTCTGGTTCCTCTGAAAATGGTATAAGTAGACCCTGTCTCCTACTTGGTATTCTTTTTTAAGTTGTAGTGGGTTTTCATCCCCTCTGCCGATTTCTCCAGATTCCGCTGAGTGTACGCAAAAGCATGCTGAAGGTGTTTTCTTAGATTCTCAACATATTCATGAGTTGTGGAGGTGTTAATCAATGTCTGCTCTTGTGTTCTCTAGAGCAGATGCTGGGGAAGCACCATGTTTCTTCCAGTCATTAGCTCAAATGGAGACATTTTGGTCACAGAAGCTGTTGTAGATCTGATGGACATCAGGACAAGTGGTAACCGGATGTCCCAACTAGGCTCAGAGTCTGCCACAAACTTATTAAGAATGCTCACAATGGTTTTGTTGTACCTCTCAACTCGCCCACTAGACGATGGGTGGTATGCAATATGAAGTTTCCTTTTCAACCCAACTATCCCCCACATCTTTGTCATCACTTCGCTGGTGAAGTGACTTCCTTGGTCTGACTCAATCCTTTGGGGAAGGCCGAAACGCAAGATGTGGTTGATCATCAGGGCAGCTGTTGTTTCTGCCTTGCAATTTGGGGCCGGGAGACATTCCACCCATTTGGAAAACAAGCATGTTACTGTTAACATGTATTTGTTGCCCGTAGAGAAGCGAATCACAGGCCCGATGAAATCTACTTGCAAATCTGACCAAGGCAGTGTCATCCCCCTCTTCTGTAGGGGAGCTCTGTGTGTGATTGAACTTGGCTGAAATTGGGCACACACAAGACACCCCTTCAAATATTGGTCGAGTTCCTGCCCCATGTGTGTCCAGTATGCGACCTCGTGAAAGATTTCTAAAGTAGTGTGAAATCCCTGATGACCGGATGTGTCCGCGTCATGGGCATGACTTAGCATCAGGCTTCGAAAGAAGGTATTTACCACCCACTGGTCACATACAAAGATGGATCTCCTTACCAACAAGCCGTCTTGGATTCCGAACATTTTGGGAAACTTCATCAACACCCAGAGAGCCGCTTTCCCAATGTAATCGGTTTCCGTCAGAGGATAGTTCACGGGTCCTCAATGAGTTGGTAACATTTCCCAATAATCGGATCCCCTTTTTTTGCCGTGATTAAATCAGCATCTGGATTCTTCTTACTCCACTGGGCAGTTGAGAGTTCATTGTGGACAAGTGTTTGTGACCTGTTGACAGCAGTGACCTGGATTTCCCCCAGCAGGGACTCGATCTCAAGGAGATCCCCCCTGGATGGCTTCGGTTTTGGCCAACTGATCAGCCAGGTAATTTCCAGTTTTGTCTAGTCCCTCTTTTCTGGAATGGCCCTCAATCTTTTTCCAATTGATGGTCATCCCATTAGAGTTCACCAGATCATTAATATCTTGTATGAGCTTGCTATGCTTTGAGTGGTTTGTTATTTGCACACAGAATGCCTCTGGTTTTCCAATTAATCCGGTGCTCCACGAACCCGTTCCGGACATAATCAGAATTAGTGATTATGATCAATTTGTGGAGTCGGTGTTGAACGGCAGTGAGCATGGCTTGGTGAACTGCCATCAACTCCGCCAGTCCCGACTACTGTGGAGACCGATCTTGTACCTAGCAGAAGTCTCTAGGGCATCATCCACGCAGGCATTTCCAACGCCGGCCACCAGTTTCTTTTCCCTATTGTTGTCAACATGGTAGGAGCACCCGTCCACATAAACTGTGGTCATCCCTTTGCACGTGTCTTCATCATAGACCTTGTCCGCGGAATTCAGGTACGCTCCATGCTGTCTTGGGTTGTGAGACTTTCGTCCTGAGAGAGTTTTCTCGGGCACAATCATGCAAGTCAGCCAAACCTTGGGCGAGGGGACTCTTATTGTTTTGGCCATGTCTGAACTCCACAGGAAAGCCTTGCACGGACAGAATCCAGGAAGTTATTCTGGAATTTCTTACAATTCCTGCCGGATTCTGTCATTTTGGAGGTATTGAAAAGGCTGATGCAGAGTCTCCACAATGATATGCTCCCCCTGCATGAACGGCCGATAATTCTTCAGTGCCCACACCATTGCCAGGAGTGCCTTCTCACAATCAGTGAATTTTTCCTCCACAGAGGATAACGTCTTACTTGATAGGAGATGACTTTATTGACCTTGTCATGCTTTTGATATAATACTGCTGTTAAGCATGTATTCGAGAACCCCGTCTCCAAGAAGAACTCCTTGTTTTTGATGGGGTAGGCTAGACAAGGCACTTGTGAGAGGCTTCTTTTGAGTTGTTTCACTGCCTCGGCTTGTTCTGGACCCCACTCCCACTTGACCCACTTTAACAAATGGACCAGGGGTCTTGTGACCTCTGCGTAATCCTCAGTGAACTTCCCACTGTAATTAGTCAGTCCAAGAAGGATCCCTAGTTCACGCAGAGTTGTGGGGTCTTTTAGTTTTAGTAGTGCTTCCACTTTCTTCACCTGGGGACAGAGATCCTCAAGGGTGATTTCATGTTTACACAGGTCCTACACCACTGTGTCTTCTGGAAGCACAGTCTTTCTCCGGCAACCCTCAACTGGGTCAGAACATAGCGTATTTCTGCTATTTTTTCCTCCACGGTTGAGCTTTCAATCAGGACATCATCCACATAGGCCAGGTTACTCCTTTCACCCAAGTCGGGCATGGCCTTGTGTAGAAAGATGTTGAATACAACACCAGAGATTATGTATCCAAAGGGAGTTTGTTTACATGTGTACTGCTGCCCCCGAAGGTGAAAGCCAGCTTGTACTGGGCCTCCCTACTGATGGGTACTGTCCTGTATCCATTGGTCAGGTCAATGGCGGTGTACACCTTTGACCCCTGGATCTGGGCTAGTCCCTAATCAATGTAGGGAAGAGGCAATTGGGACCTGTGGACCCATTTCTTCAGCTCCCTAAGGTCTGTGTGAATTCTCCATTGGCCATTTGTTTTAAAATCCCCAGTATCGGATTATTAAATGTATTGAGGACTGGACAAATTATCCCACCGGACTATAGGTTTTTAATTATTTCTGTAAGGGATTCCATAAATGCGAGAGGCAACCGATATTGCTTCACGAATACGGGAGTCATCCCAGAGTCCGTGGAAATTGAGGTAGAATGTATCTTGGTGCGACCACAGTCATACGAGTCCACAGCAAAAATATCTTGAAAATCTAAAAACACCTGTTTCAACTTTTGCTTTTGTTTCTCGGTCTCACAGGCATCAGCGAGGTTGACCTGTTTCAAACCATCTGTCTGAAGCCTGAGAAGACCTCGGGTTTTGCGATCTCAGTAGCCTCCTCCAGCTGTATGGAGAGATCTCTGGTGAGGATGTTGACCTGGACAGAGGGTTTCAGGTAGGAGAGGCAGTCATTGTGGACCTGGAATGTCACCTCATCCTTCCTGATGTCACAGGTCACCACTTCCCCCTGTAAGGGGAGGAAGAGTACACCAGGAAATTTCCCCTTGCTGGGTGAAGATCCTTTCTGGCAGTATGTCATTGTCACAGTCATAGCAGTCATTGGGGATTGGTCCTATGATTTCATTATCTAAATCCATGGAAAAATGCTGGTCATCAACCGCCATTCCAATAAAGGTGTCTGCGCACAGAGTGATACTCCTAGGATCGCTGTTATCCACCAATATTGGAATGGTGTTGTGCTCTAAGTCAACTAATGGTGTTGGATTCAAAACCAACCCCTGCTGTTGGAGATGGGATTTGAGGTGTACATAAGCGTCTAAGTTTTGGAGTTTCTGTCTTCTCTTAATTTTTAAGTAAAGTGGGAATTGTCAGTCTGTCCTGGGATGGTGACCTCCTCTACAATTTGAATTTCAACTACATACGATAGCAATTGAGCTAACCAGAATGCCTTTTCAGAATCATCAAAGCCCATAGGGTTGCCATCTAGAAGGGACTAGGCTTTGTAATTTATGAGGTCCAAATTAATTGTGAACCGATTGAGAATGTCACTACCTAAGTAGAATGCTGTGGGGACCTCTCGCACGACCCAACAATTATGCTCTATGCTTTTATCACCTATGGACATTTTTATCATACACCTGCTGGACAGGAGATGTTTGGAATTTGGAGTTTCAAGACCCATTTCCCACTTATCTACCAATTTAAATGTGGGAATGGTCAGATCTTTTGGGAGTTTCCTGAACAACACTTTGCTGATGAAGCTTTTTCCATTATTCAGGCACACTCCCCTCATTTAACTGAATAGGGAGGAACAGCTGTTCACCCATTTTCTGAATATCAGCCAAGCTTTGAGCTGGTTTTCATCTCTTTTTACTAAAAGACTTGGGTTTTCATATTGGGAATTGGTATAAAATGTCAAGGTATTTCCTTCCAGTGTGGAATGCCACTTGAAACTGGAAGGAAGGATGATTTTCAGGAATGGAGAGGACTTCCCATCACCAGTTTGTTGTCCTACAGCAATTATAGTAATGTCAGGTATTTGGTTGTTTTGAAAATGGAACTCAATTTGGTCAGATCGTTGTTCAACCATGTGGCATGTGCCATTTAAACGACATAGTTGATGATTTGTTTTAATTTTATTGGCCGGTTAGCCAGAGGACCTTGTTCACACAGTCTATCAGGGGAGACAACCTCTGAAGGAGGTCATTTCCTAATAAACAGGCGGTCCCCTCTGGAGTCACGTCTATTACTGGGTGTTTCACCTTATGTCACCCAATTTTAATTTCCAGATCCAAAGTCCCCTCAACAGGAATTTCATTCCCGTCGAAGTTCTGGAGTTGTCCAGGAAGAGGGGTGAGAGGGATCTGGTGTCTCTCCCCTCTTCGTGAATTTAGCTGCTCAAAGGCCCTTTTGGACAGAAGAGTGCTTGGGATCCAGTGTCTACCAGTGCTAAAAATGCACATTGCCCTTGCACTCGGACGGGGGCATAGAACCTACCTTCTTTCTCCTCTAAGGGGCAATGGAAATGGGCATTTTGGGCAAGCTGGGTGGTTGGTTTCTTTATTTTGGACTCCGACACTGCAGGGTTTTGGATAGTTTTCTGTGTTGGAGTTCGGGAATCTGTAAAGAAAATCTGGCATCCTGAAATAAGTGGGGTTTCGGAATCCCCTTTTTCCCATAGCTCTTTACCTGGAGACAGTCACTAGAACCGGTTTGTGGGGAGGATCCCTCAGTGATCGTTATGTTCTCTGGATGACAACTCTGGGGTTCAAGGATGGGCAATTCGGAATCAGTCCCCACACCTACCAAATATGAGTCATGGTCTTTTTGGACCCATTTTTCTTTGGGAGGAATTCCCCCGTCCTTGAAGGAGAAGACTTTCTTCCCAGAATCCTCCAAGGATTCTTCCCCTTCAAACTGGAGGACACTAAATTCCTCCACAAAATGGGTCTTTTTGGTCTCTTGGTTTCTCCTACCCACCCTCTGTTGCCTGGGTTGCAGATTTTCTGGGCCAGGAGATTTAGGTTCGGGTTTCAGGGTGTCTAGGGGCTTTTCACAGGTGAGGAAGGAAGCTTCCTCTAAGGCTTTGCATTCCCCTTCCTCCCGTGCCTCCTCTGGAGCTAGTTAGTTATCGGGGTTCTCTCCCTGTCATTGTTCCGGGGTGCCAGAGTTATTCGGGGCCTCCATGCTCATCTGAAGGTGCTGCAGAGCCCTCAAAATGCGACTCAGATCTTGAGTTAGGTTCTGGACCTGGATCTCCAGTTGGGACACCCGCTCCGGCTGGTATGGGGGTCTTGAATCAACTCTGGGTTGCTCTCTGGAAGGGTAACTATCCCTTCTCTCAGAGTAACCTGGGTACTGGGGGTTCCCCTGGTAGCCCGCCACCCTTGGCCTCCCCTCTTCTGGATTTGGTGGTCTGGACTCCTGAAAGCGGGGAGAGTAAGGAGGGTTCTCCTGCATATTGGGGTTTTGAGGCTACCTAGGGAAGAAACTTAACCCAGAATTTGGGGGAATACTGGCCTCCTGAGGGAAGTTTGGAAGGAAATTTCCTGGGGCTGTACTCACCTCATTGGCTCCCCCGCTTGGGTGGGGGGAGTCCACACCTACCCCAAAATGGGTCTGTTGCCCTTATACCTAGGGCTGATATAATTGGCAGAGTTAGGGGGTACATTTGTGAGGTACACTACCTGACTCCCACATGTTTGTGATTGGTCAGGCGGTCTTCTCTGCCTCTGATTTGGTTGGTTTTGGGAAGGTGTATTTTTATCCCCCCCATTTCTAGGTCCAAAAGGGTGTAACCTTCTCCTCTGCCACCTTTGCAGCAGTGGGGGTGTTGGTTTGTTTGGGGTTTTTTGTATGATTTTTGTTTTCTACAGGCTTTTGGACCTCATAGATCCGGGTAGCTTGCTCTATTACCCAGTCCAGGGTCCTGTCTTCATGGAAATCCTGTACCAACTGGGTCATGATGTGCTTTGGGAGTGCATGAAGTGGGTGTTTATAAATTTCCTACTATTCGTGCGCACCCACCTAGTAGTTTGCGCAAATGCCTGTTTTTTATCCTCTCCACACTGAAGGTTGTAGGTGCCTTGTGGGCCTCCTGGTGGTTTCTGTGCGTGGAGAAGTGCTTCAAGACAGCTGCCTTGTTTCTGCAAGTCTAGCTCCCTAATTTTCTCATCATAGGAGCTTTCCTGGTCAGATCCATCAGCCATGACATTTTTTAACCTGAACAGGGATGCCTGTCCATCAGTCTCTGATGGCGCTGACCTGTCAGCTCAATCATGCTAGGACTATGTAAGCCTGGACGCCTCATGGTTTCTGGCTCATGTGAACCTGTAGACATAAAGTGAGCAGTGTCTTCAGTATACAAGGTGGTAAATGGGTTTGAGGCCTTTGGTACAAAGGGCATCATACTGTGATCAGGGATTGCCCTGCAACTCTCTGACTGTTCGGGCCCCTCAAGTTTTGATTCAACCTAGCACACTCTTTTTCTAGCTATCCTAAGTTTCTCTTCTCATTCCCTACCTCTTGATAGTAGGCAAAGGCCTGGGCCTTTTAATCTGCTATCAGGGCTTCACTGACCTCTCTTACCTCCCCTTCCTGGCTCTGGAGTGCCCTGATTTCATCACAAAGGGCCCCATTGTCTTTTTGTGTTTCTTGTATTACCTGGGAACACTGAGACCATTTTTGTTGCAGGAGATGCATCTCCTGTTTCTGCACAGTTTTGGCTTTGGTGGTCTCTTCTAGATCACCTTTTACTTGTCTCATATTCCCCATTAAATTTTCGTACACTACTTTTAGTTCTTTCAGTTCCTGGAGGTCTGACTTTCTTTTCTGTAGGTCTGTTTTTAATTTGCACTCTTCCTGGATTAGGGCATCTTTTTGCTGATACAGGGTGCCAATCTGTTCAGTCAGTTCATCTCCTTGTAATTTTATAGCGCCTAACTTCTGGCGCTCTTGGTCAAATTCTGTTTGGGAATGGAGTTCCTTGATGATAACCTATTACTCTCCTTTTCCAATTTCTCAATCTGTTTTTTTTACTCTTTATTTCTTATTTTTCCAACAAAAACATCAAATTGTAACAATATTTACAGCTTAGGTCACTGAATTAGAAACAACACTGGAACTTGCAACAGGGCTGATCAAAACATTGAGCAGCAGTCATATAATCTGCACAATGACCCAGACCTAGCCTAAGATATCACCTGAGACCTGACACACACAAACAACTAGGACACCACAAGACAAATGACACAACAGATACCTGCTCTGAGCAGGCTGTATTATATTTTATTTGTTGGTTCAATTTAAGTTGACTGTCTTCCAGAGTCAACCTTTTCCTGACACTCCTCTTTTAATGTACCTAAGCAGGCTTCTTGCACTGAATTATTTTGTTGTACAGCCAACTCTTTGAGCTGCTTGATACGGTTTTCAAATTCTACCTCAGAATTTTGGCTCTTGCAATTTTTCTTCCACCTGTTTTAATTCACTCTGGGTTTTATTTAATAGGTGAGACTGATTTTGGGCAGAAGTGATACCTTCTTTGTATTTTTCTTCCTTAACCACCATGTGGAGGTATATGTAGGCAGTGAGTCGGACCATTTTAAGCTGCTCCTCTTTGATATTCTGAGGCATGTAAAACTCAGTCAGGTCCTGCCACACATTCGTGCTTGTGGAGGTGACCTGTTACATCATGCTGGATAGCCAGGCTTCCTGCTCTGCCCTTTAATTAAAAGTTTGGACAGAAGGTGCTGCCTAGCCATGTTAATCTCGACAAAGCTCATTATGAGGCATGTTCTTCTTTTATTTAAATTCTATGCAAGGACAAATCTGTACCCTGCATTTGCGCAGTTTAGGGTTAAGTTTACTTTATGCTTACACACAGGCCTGAAACCTAGGGTATAAGTTTTGGGGGTGGGCACTTTTAGAGTGTAACACAGTTTTCTAGCCACTAAAATTATCACTACCTTCAATGGGTTAGCCTGCTGTGTTAGACTGTCATGGGTGAGAACACTAAGCTCAATCCCGGACGTGCCCCCAATGTGTAATGGATTTTATGACATGGCACACTCCATCCAAGGACTTTTTCCACGGACAATGAATTTAGCACATAATAAAAATGTTTTTATTTTATTTGAACCATGGGTTCTTGGTCTAAGTAGTCACCCAACCCGTCTCACACCCACCTTCACAAATACCCTGTGTCGCAATGGACTATGAACCAGGCCGGTGTTTAACAATTAAATATTTATTAATTTTTAGAATTCACAGAAAATCAAGCAAATTAAAATTAGGACAGCAGCCACCACTATGTGGCTTTATACATGCAAAAATTCCCCAATACAATTACTTCACACTCCTAGCATAAGATACATAACCTTTAATAGAAACAGAAACAAAATTACCTTTCTTCAAAATTCAGATAGCACACAGGTTAAGCACTCCCGCTGCAACACTTCCCCCAAACACCTGCTGACTCATTTTTTTTTGTGGATGGAAAGCAGTGGCAAGGAGTCAGAAAGAAGGGGGAAAAATCAGATTGTGTATTTAGCCCACCACCCCAAAGAAGAAAATGAAAACCTTCAAAAAGAGCATAATGGCACACTCAGATTTTACTAGTTACTTGTATCTCAGTTTACAATTGCAGTAGGATAGCTATGACATACATTTGTGTGGCTGCACTTAAGAGACAAGGAAGCTTAGAAACTACTGAGCAGGGCACCAAGGCAACGTGACACAGGTAAGAAAATCGATTTTGGGAGGAAAACAGTGCAGAAGAAAACACACACGGCAGAATTGCAACTCTTATTTTACACAGGCTTTAAAATGACAAGCAGCTATGAAAAGGGGCTTAGCTGTCAAAATCGGAAATCGGTTTTTGGAGGGGAAACAAAGGCACATAACAGACAGGATTCTAAAGGAAAGGGAATATTCCTAATGGGATTATGTTTTTTTTTTATTGGGAACAAGGCAAATCGGAATTTAGAGAAAAGCACAATACATGGGCAAATACGGTTTTTGTTGCACAATGACAGGTTCTACTGAGGCTATATTTGAATGACTATATTATTAAGGAAAGACATTGTGTGCAAGAAGGTTAATTTCGAATTTTAGCAACCTTGCACTACTTACCTCCTAATAGGGGAATTTATTAATTTATTTCAAAATGTTACTAAGGACTTACACAGCTAACTGAAGTAATTATAAAAGGAATACGCTAACAGAGATGGACTAGCACAGATTCTTCTAAGGAAAGGTGAATAGATGATACTGTCAATTTGGGATATTGTATGGGATTTTAATAGTATTTCAATAGGATGCATGGGTAAAAGAGCGGGATATGCAGTTTTTAGGTACTGTGTGATATGAAACTAGCAAGATAAGCTTGAGTTTTGTAATGTGGACAGCCAGCGAGGTCCCTGGATAGTGGGGCCAACGATATGGTCACTGGGACAGCGGGCCAAGAGATCTGGTCACTGGGACAGCCGGGCACTCCTAGATGGGATCATCTGCCTTTCCTCCTTTCTCCCAGGTTTATTGAGTATGTCTGCATCTGGTGGGGTGTTTCTGCCTGTATCTGGATGGTCCTGACTGGATGGAATCAGCTGCCTCTGGATATGTTTTTTGAGTTTTTCAATTCTTTAATCTATCCCTTGTGTCTCCCTGTCTCCTTCTTATATAGCCAGAGTGACATTATAGAAAGTTACAACCTGGGGGGAAGTACTCTGGACCTACCCCTCTACTGGGATAGGCTAGGCTATCAGTGTTCCCTCCTCCCTCCGCACTGATTGGTTCAGAGGAAATGACATCATGTTATGTGTGGGCATTTATGACTTCCTTTGTTTCCCAAAAGTTACTTTTTACAAAAATAAGTTTATGAAGCAAAATATCAAATCTATACTAGTCACCATCATAAGAAACAGATATGCAGATTCCATATTTCACAGGGAATCAGACAGTCTGATTGCCAACTCTGTGTGAGGGTGCATAGCTTTTTGGCACAATATCAACATTTGTAGGAGAAACATAATAATTAAAATGTTACAAATGGCTACACATATGCCCACTACTATTTTGCATATTTTCACCAAGTTTTATGTCTATCATTTATACTTCCCCCAGAAATGCATTTTTCCTGCCATTCCAGTTAGCCAGGTGTTATAAACCAGAATGTACCACTAGTACACCAATCAAAGGATACAGGCTGGTATTCAAAAAGGATATACATGGAGTCCTCCCTGAGTGACCTGAGGTAGAACGACGTCCGTCAATATTAGACTTTCCAACTAATGTCACTCTAGGGCTTGTTAAAGTTGACAGCCAAAGGGAATAATTAGTGGAAAGGGTGTGTGAGGAACAATAATCACCAGACTATTGAAAGAAATAAAGAATGACATTAGAAACTGGACCACAATCAAGTGAACAGCAAACTGCCTTTCTAAAGTACACTAACCTGTTGATTAGGACAGTCACAGGTAGATCCAAAATTTCAGCAGGAATCCCAAGGAAACAATGAAAAAGAAGGAAGTTAGTAGAGGGAACTAACCTGAATGGAATGAGGGCCACACTAGAGTCGGGTTGGTGCACACAGGATAGTGTCCATTAAGTCCAGTGCACTAATCCTGAATGGAAAACCAAAGGAGTAATGGAAAATGGTGATGAATGTTCCAGGTAAGTGATGTCTAATAAAGCCCTTGTAGGATCCGTGAGTTAAGGAAAGTCCAGACTTAGCTCACAGAGATTGAAAGGAGTCCCTAGACAAACAGAGTAGTGGGACTGCTGTAGTAGAAGGGGAAGTAGGGCTCCTGTTATCAGTAAAGGACTAATCAGGAAAATGGAGCGGAATTGATAGCGGGAATTTCGCTATCGGGACAATGGAATGGCGGATAGCCACTATGCAGAAAAGCAAGGTTGCCGACTGAGAACCCAGCCGGCTTCTCCGAACGAAACTGGAGTGAAATAGATGTAAATAATAGGCACCGCTGTGGAACTCGGGGCAAGGCTGGAGCCATGCAGGAAATAACTGCAAAACTCCAAGCTCCGGAACGCCAGGAATCGGAAAACGATCAGAAGCATCATTTTCCTAGATATGCTGTGTTAAATACGTGTCACGTGACCACTGGCGTACTACGCGTGACCATGAACAGAGCAGGTGATGATCACGTTAGCGGTACATCACATGATGAATCTGCGAGTGTATTGAATGAAAGCAATTCAAAATGTTTCCTTTCCAATGCGCATGAAGAATGGAATGAACGTTACTATGCGTTAAAGGACATGATGATTTTTAGTAACAGCGTTTCCCCGGAAGTTTCCCAAACAGCCTCCAGTGTGTATAAAATGGCCTGGCAGTTCTAAGGGCCGTGTGGGTAGGTAACGTCAGCTGTTTGGGAGCACTCTGTGTGGTATCAGGTAATATTATCCCCATATATATGGTCGCCGTAAATAATATCGCCGGGAAAAGGTTGCAGCGATATTATATGGGTGACCATATATATGGGGACAGGGGCAAAAAAATAAAAAAGAAAGGAAAGAAAACATAAAAAAAAAATTAAAAAAAGTTTGGGGGTTGCAGGGGTGTCCCCCGCATGTTCCATGCAATAATGTCACCACAAAAAACGGGCATTTTTCAGTGATATTTTTGCATGGCGAGATTTTTGTGGTGACATTATTACATGGAACCCTCCGTGTGGAAGCAGATGTGCCTGGTTTAACTGGGCTGACAGGCATGACACCAGGTGCCAGGAACATGTGCTTAGTCTCTTTGGGTTTGTCCATAACTCACATAAAATGCTGGCATAATATAACATTACTGCTTATTCAGGCATTGGGAGAAATGTCTTAATATAAAAAGTTATTTAAAGCCACATGTGTGGCAAACCCCCAGAGCCAAATTGTCTTCCCCTTGGTTAGTCTGAACAAAGGGTTTCCATGATGCCCTTTGAAGCCATGCAGTTGGGGCTGGGGAGGAATGTCAAAGGAATTCACCCCTCTTGTTGAAAAGGCTAGTTCCCATTGGGTCCTTTGTTCCTTTCTGTAGGGATGCCGGCCCGTCTGATGAGGCTGCAAACTCCCATACTTTGGGCCTTTCATATGCCTTTGGGGGTAGGTTGACTTGTGGAGGTAATTCTTTACCAATGGGAGGCAGGGCACCTTTGAAGTAAGTGATTGGGCCAAACCTGTTCTACTGGTTTCAACGTTTTTTTTCTTTCTTTCAACAGAAACCAAGTCTTTTTGGGAATAAATTTAATGTATATTTTTAGAGCAAAACCCCCATCCCCACATATTCAATCCCATTTCTGTGTGAACACAGGCTGTAATTGCATTTCACTTTTAAATGACATTCTCCTGAGTTGCAAAAGCACTGTTTTACATGTGGGTTCATTTTTCTTTTATGTCAAATTACAAATGCAGTTTCTGCCGCACACAGTTTCTCATTAATTAACCTTCTGGAGGGCTTTCACAGATACACTCAGTTTCTGGACACAGAGAGATATACTGCCAAGTATTTCTTCGAAATTGACATGGGACAAGAGAGAGAGCAGTGCTATTGCTTTCCTTTGCAGTAATTTGAGTGCACTGGTCTATTTCAAAAGGAAATCATAGCCGTGTTGACTGAAACAGAATTATTGCTCTTTGTGTACTTTCTCAGTGAAAATAAT
Source organism: Ambystoma mexicanum (assembly GCF_040938575.1). NCBI lineage: Eukaryota > Metazoa > Chordata > Amphibia > Caudata > Ambystomatidae > Ambystoma > Ambystoma mexicanum. The sequence goes on from NC_090931.1 coordinate 451,280,861, forward strand.
GCTGTTCTGAAAGGTATTGCCTTACTTCATGGCAATCAGATGAAATACGCAGCAGGGCTGTGTTGAATGGAGTAAAACTTTGTGGTGTTTAAAATGAAAGAAGGACAAATTGCAATGCCGTCTTGAATGCAGGTCATTTTCTTGTGATTGATTTGAAGCAAATCAAATGCAGCCATTTTCTGGGGTGACAGTATTCGAAGCTCATCACACATGTGCAAGAGAGAATACAACACAGCCGTTTTTGGGTGAAATGTTGAAATTTGGTGTTGTGATGAAGAGAATTTCTATTAGGGCTGGTAAATGTACCCCACAAACCTTAATCAAAAAAATTAAGCAAATGAGTTGGAAATAATGTAAGTTTTCCTAAATCACTTTAAAAACTTTCAGAAGATAAAAGTAATGCTGGCAATACTTTATGGTTTAGGGTTATGGTTTTATCCAAATTGGTCACAGTTATCCACCCTGCAGGGATACATGTGGCGGAAACTTTTGAATCTCCCAAAATCCCTACCATTGGCCATCATTTATTAGGAGTTTGGATTAAGATTACTGAAAAAGTAAAAATTATTTGCAAAAATCTTAGATCTGTCTGAAAATTCCTTATATTGTGACTAGGTTTATGGAGTTGAATGAATCTTTACTTGGGAAATTAGGCACTAAAGTTGATTTCTTATTGGACAAACGTTTCACGGTTAAAAGAAATTGTGGGAACAAGACTGCTGTAAAACAAAATGCTACGTTAGAAAATATTTCCTGTTCAGGGAATATGCTAACATGTATTCACTGAACAGATCAGCATTTACATAATTTGTTTCTCTTGTCCTCGGTCCAGATCTAAATACCTGATATTTCGCTTTGATCATCTACAAACGTAAGAAGTAAAGATCCCGAGAAAGAAGCTTCATTCTGACCAGCAAAGTTGTTGGTTGTATAGGGCTCAAAATCAAATCCAGGCAAAAGAATATTTTCTCTTAGTATGTGCTAATATGCATTATTTGAGAATTGTTTTTTTTATTGTACACATTTTACATCAATTTCGTTGAATTTCTTATCGAATCATTTTATGATCGAACATTTGTCTTTATTCAATGTGTTAGCGAGATTTGTAATCAAATTGCATGAATTATTGCCTAATCATTTCAGTTTTTTTTATATTATACTTATTTATTTATGTAGTATGTGGTGTGAAATGTTTATTATTAAACAATATCACAAATAAATACAAAATACACTACGTATTAAACAGTATCTGGTTTTTGTTCGGTACTGTAGGAAGAGGGGCTCTTTATTTTATCTAAGGCTCAGAATTGTAGCTAAGGCTCCACCTTTCAACAGAGGTGAACATTAATCCCATTAGTGAGCAAGAGTGTGACAGTCAATTGTGAGACTCTGGATTGAATCTAGTGTGTGTCAGTTTTGTGAATGCACAGAGCACTTGCAAGCAAAAAGGGGTGTGTTAAATGTGTTACCATAAAAGCTGGTGTTATCATTTTGCACGCACCACAGTAGTCATGGACTGAATTGCAATGAAACATATAGACTAACACTCACTCAATTTACTAAAACGTTTGAACACACTAACCTATCCTATTACTAATGTTACAGGCAACTCAGTCCATGGCTCTTTGCTGTAAATTGGGATGCACTAAATGAGATGGCAAATACAGGCTTTGGAATGTGTTTAGAGAACACAGAAGAATACAGCATGCAGAATAATATTGCTTTGCAGTGAGGAATGTGAGTTACGGAATATAGTGCTTTTTACTCACACTGTCCTCATAGCTCATTTGCAGAACAGGAAAGAACAGCGCAAAGTAATGTAACATGTTAATCCGTGTTTCTAGAACATTCTTGTGATTTGAGCTTGCCAAATGGAGGTGGTTCTGATGGACGCATGACATCACTTTTACAGGCAGGCATTTTTACATTTTATGTAAGTAAACATATATCCATGAGAGGTCTCAGACAGAGAGTTTTATATAGGGCTGTCTCCAGAGGCTGGTCTCTTGGACTGGTGCATTTTCCCAGATGGCTGGCTGCTGATCTCAAGCAGTCACCATCCCTGGGGAGAAGTCTACCACACCTGCAAGCAGGCCAACAGGCTAGCGCAGAAGACTGGGCTGAGATCCTGCTTTGACGAGTGGGAAGAAAACCAGATACGGAGTTTTGTAGTCCGGGGCACACAGGATCAAGTGCATTCTTGGGTGGCAATTTTGGGCCACTGTTATGGGGAAAAACCCCTATGAAGAGAAAACTATTGCAATATGGTGGCACACCGTGAGGGAGGCCCATTGAGCTTATCACAAGGGCAAAGGCAAAACTCTGGGCCATTCCTCCAGATTCACATATGTTTTTTTTATCTTAGTTACTGAGAGTTCTTTGCACCTCAGAGTTCAGGTTTGCTCGCTAGGTCTAAGAATAGTAGGTAGTCAATGTTAGACCATACTTTAATCCTTAGCACTCGTTATTTGAATTCCCACCATAGCATCAGACATCACGGAAATGTTACACATAAACAGCAAACATGACAATGCTCTGATTCAAAAATGTGCCTGTCAAGGATGAGTTCTACCACCTAAACTCTTTTGTTTGTTCATTTATGAAGTGGAATAACTAATCCTATTCACTCCCACAGATGTGCCTAGGCTGGGATTGGACAGGTATCCCATACTGACGTTTGCCAATGACGCAGTAATTTCCCTTACACCAGTTGGCCATGAAAGACAGTGCAACATGTTTAACACATTCTGTATGGGGCAAGGTCTTAAAATAAAATAGTAAAAAATTCAAGTCATTGGGCCTCATTATGAGTCCGGCGGTAACCGAGGCGGTAAAACCGCCTGGTTACCGCCGGACTCGTATTACCATTCCGCCTCCGTGACTCCCGGAAATACCAGGACATTACGACCCTGGTGTCCCGGGAATTCCGGAAGCGGAATTCAGTAAATCCCCATTCCCATTGAGTCCCATAGGACTGAATGGGAATGGGGAAGTGGAAACATCGGCACTATCTTGTGATGATGCTGGTGTTTCCACGTCCGCCTGCAAGCGGGAGGTGTTCAACCCGCCAGGTCAGACCTGGCGGGAACATCACCTCCGACCTGCAGGAGTCGGGATTGTAATGAGGCCCATTGTATTTTTCAGGTAAAATGAAAAAGACCCCTGCTGGGTGAATTTAAAATCAAACAAATTCTGACATTGATTGTCTGGGTATGAGGGTCATGGAAATGGATAACTTGAAAATACATCTTGTGAAAGCTGGCATGATTCTGAGTAAATATAGTGGGGCAGTGTCTACCTTTTCTGAAACCTTTGGCAACGGACCAAATTCGAAGCCATATTAAGCTTTCGAAAAAGGAGCTGGCCGATTTTAGTACACCCCCACCTTCTGTGCTCACTCCCCGGGCTTCTGTCAATGCCGGCCTCCAGTGGGGGCTCCCAAGGGAAACTACGTGCCTGTGCACAAGAGTATGTGACGTTTCCAAGCCCCAATCAGCGTGCATTTCGAGTCTTTGGTCACACCTTCCAACCAATGCCAAACTCTATTGGACAAAGAGTTCCAGCCGGCTTCTTTTGCTTTCACAGCATCATTCCTTGGGATAGATTAAGAAGAGTCTGTCCGTTTCGTCTTCGAAGCTGCCTGCTGAAGCTCTGCTTGGGATTGGGCTCTTATACGCGTTTATAGCTTGCACATTGGATCTTAGAACAATTTCTGAATCTGCAGTGAGGCTAGTAATACTCTGAACCCAGGCTCTGAGCTTGGGCACCGAAGATAAGAACTTAGCCAATCTGCCATTTAAGAGTTATAAATGTGCCAGGCCGGCTGAGAATGTGTCGGGTGTGAAGTGTCCTGTCTTATTTCCTACTCCATTGTTCCAGAACGGGATGCATGGGACTGGACAAGGAGGAGTTAGAAAGTCTGTGCTGAATAAAGAAGACGGTACGTTAACTCACTGGTGCGGTCTTGTGCTTGTATCTGTGTGCCAGTGCATACATGAATGGTCTTTGAAGTAACCGAGAACATAATATTGGTGACGAGAATAACGTAAGCATGTGCTAGCTTCCGCTGCACCATCAACGCAACACTTGCATACTGTGTTGCCAACCCCATGCTGGTTGTTTTTCCAGCGATGCCGGCAAGGGCGTTTCCGCCCTTGGTAGAATAAAGCGGCTGAAGGAGGCCAGGAAGAACCCACCCTGACAGCCAGATCCCTGTACTTTCTCCTTGGCAGAGCTGCGCTACACAACGGGATCAGGATGAACCCTCCTCGACAGCCGCTGCCCTGGGCTGCATCAAGTATTCTATGTTCCCTCTGACGGAAGTAAGTTGCACAGCCTTGCTAGTCCTGGACATTGGCCCAACAGAGGCGCACGCCCACCAAAGAGAACGAGGGCAGTACAGTTAACCGGCCCATGACACAGTGGAAACTGGTATACTTTCACTTCAAATCAAATATATATATATATATATGATCAAAAGTGGAGAATCATAGACACAAGGCATTCAATCATATACCCACACAACAGAAGGTATACAATTACCTGCGGCTGAACAAAGAAAAATATATAAAAATAGTCCAGCACAAAAGACCCTGGCATTGAAGAGAGTGTGCACACACACTCACTAACAACAAACCACCAATGCTCATCACTCCATGCTCACCAGGTCGAAGGTGAGTTCTCAGTGGCCTCCCCTTCACCATTCACGCCCATACCGCCTTGCAGATTGGATACAAGCCATTAAGCTCTACAATTGCAAGCGGTACTGCCATTTGACATTACTGATACCAGCGACCTGAGGCCAAGCTGGGCCAGGGGGTTCAAAGACATTTACATCTACCTAGACTTTATGGGTGTACATGAGAACAGAAGGTTGAGAGGCACCTTAATGCAATCCCTGGGCCCACACTAAGAAGATCTTGTATATGAAATTCTGGAAGAAGCCACAAACACGTTCACAGAGTAATTGACTCCTTAAACACCTGTTTCGCTCCACATAAGAGCATTCACTATGAAAGGTATATCTTCCATACGAACACCTAAATGACGGGCGAGATGCTGGATGCATTTGTCATGAAGCTGTGAAAAAGAGTCAAATATTGAGATTTCGACAATTATTCCACAGAAGGCCTTCGTCGCAGATACTAGCTGGTTGTGAGTCGCTGGTATTTCACAAGAAACTTCTACAAAAGATGATGTCACTCAAAGAAATTATGATGTTGGCACCCGTAGACATGGCCATCGACATGCAGGCAGAGGCCATGGAAAAGCAACAAATATCACAGACAATGCCGGTGCCAATATGCTAGATACAGGCAGCAGGAAAAGAAACTAAAGGAGAGCAACGCAAGTGCTACAGATGTGTATATGAATGTCCTCATGAGGGGATGTGCCCTGCTATAGGCCACATGTGTGACGCATACAGTGGTGAAAATCACTTCCACTCAATGTGTAAAAATGTCAAATATGGACAGCATACCAGGGACACAAGAATATTCTGGAGGAACTCCGGATCCCCCTCGCCAATCAAGAAGGTCACCTGCAGCAAGACAAAAAGATCACCGGAGAGACATCCAATTTCCCCAGAAAGACCCAGAATGACAACAGGAAGATGTCAATAGACTAGACAAACGTCCAATTCCAATGAAGATAAAAGGAGATCAATGCATCAGAAATTAAGATACACAGAATCATCACCCAGACATCACGAGAATTCGGGATCCTCATCAAGCGGGCACAGAAAAAGAGGGAACGTCCAAGCAATAGGAAACAGAACAGTGATAGAATACAACCCCACACTTCTACTTCAGGTGAACTGAAGTGTTCAAGAATTTCTGAAAGACACAGGGGCCACCGTAAATGTAATGAACAAAGAAACGTATGAAGGACTAAGATATTCTGCAAAGCTGCGGGTGCCTGATATAGACATCTATCCATACGGCTCAACAACCCCACTCCCATGCAAAGGGATGTTCCAAACAACATGTTTGTATAAAGACAAAGTGGAAAAACTGACCATATACATTTTCAAGGGAGATGTACCTGGAGGAAGCATCCTCAGCTTCAAATCAGTTACGCAAATGGGGCTGGTACACATCATATACAAAATCATGTCTGCATACACATCCAGTGCAATAGACCTGGTCATGAAACTGTTTTCCTCACTATTACAAAGTTTAGGAAAACTGAAAGATTGGCAGATCAAGTTACAAATAAACAAAGACATTAAACCAATGGCACAGCATTACCGAGGTATCCCGCTCAACATTGAGTCACAAGTGGAGGATGAAATGCAGTTACTGTGAAAGCAGGACATTATAGAGCATGCCAAAGGGTCCACACAATGGGTTTCTCAGATCATACCTTTGCCTAAGAAGGGAAACAGCGAAAAGGATTTGCCTATGTGTGGACAAGCGGACCCCAAATAGAGAGGGAAAGGCACCTGTCACTGAGAATGACATACATGATACACTTGCTGCATTGATCCAAGGTACTCTCGAAACACGATCTGAACAAAGGATACCATCAGTTGGAGCTACATCCCGATTCCCGCTACATTACCACTATCACAGCACATTTAGGATTATTTAGATATAAAAGCTCTGTTTCGGAGTCTCCTCGGTGGCAGAATGTTTTCAAGAGATACACCAGATACGCCAGGTAATAGGGCACATTCTGCAGTCCATCAATTATAGTGATGCCCTTTTAATATTTGGGGCTACCCAAGAGGCCCACGACGATACCCTGAGACAAGTGTGCATGGCCCTTGAAGATGCAAAATTGACCCTGAATTCTAACAAATGTGAGTTGAGCAAATCTACACTAAATTTCTTCAGCCATTTTTTTTCTCCAGTGAGTGACTGGATCCAGCTGAAGTACAAGCACTAATAGCTATGCCCAACCTGAGGACCATGTAAGTAGTGCAGCCATTCCTGGATATGGCTCGTTATTGTACAAGGTACATTCAAGATTTCGCATCAGTAAGCACTCCATTACGTCTGCTCACAGTGAAAGGACAAGAATGTGAACGGTCTTAAGAGTGTCAGGATGCATTCCGAGAAATAAAGACTTACATCTCCTCTGCGACTTGCATGGCATATTTGGACCCGGACCTTGAAACGGAACTGACAGTTGATGCAAGCCCTGTAGGGTTAGGTGCCATACTTGCATAATTCAACCCTGGTTGCTCATCACTAAGACGCATAGTAAACTATGCCAGAAGGAATTTGTCTAGCACAGAGTGCACTTATTTCCAGCTGGGGAGAGTTAATTTGTAGCATGGGCCTGTGAGCACTACCACTTGTTCTTATATGGGAAAAAGTTCACAATTGTTTCAGACCATCAGGCTCTCATGACCATCTATGGAAAGCCAGATGCACATATGCAGCCATGAATTGCATGATGGGGACTCAGACTGCAGGAATACTGTTTTGACATTGCGCATTAACCAAGGAAAGACAGCAATCCGCTGACTTCTTGTCCAGATACCCTCTTACGGATGTTGAAAATGATCAAACTTCCAAGACCGATCAGTATGTCAATTACATTATTCATAACGCCCCCCCCCCCAAAACCCATGCACATCAATAAAATTGTATAGGAGTCGAGCAAAGACAAAATCATTTAATGCGTAAAACAAAGAGTGTTGTCAGGGAGGTGGCGAGATTCCAACAACTCCAAAGAGGAACTCTCTGATGAAGAATGGAAAATAATGCAGACATTCACACCCATGAAAGATGAGCTGTCCATATCCCCTAAGACTTTGATTGAAAGAACACAGATTCTTCATTCCCAGGTCCCTACAGGAACTAGTGATAGAACTTGCACATGTAGGTCACAGGGGCATAGTGTCCACAAAAATGCAACTGAGAACCAAGCTGTGGTTCTACAGCATAGACGCTAAGATACAGGACATACTTGAGAATGTGTCATTTGTAGATCAGTAGCAACACGCATATTCAAGGAACCCCTGAGAATAACTTCACTGCCACTAAAGGTGTGGGATGAAGTGGCTGTTGACTTATTTGGGCCACTTTTAAATGGCAAATATGTATAGGTGGCCATCAATGAAATGTCAAGATAGGCGGAAGTACAATTGGTCTCTTTCGCAGCAGCTCAGGCGATCATCCCGGCGCTTGGGAAAATGTTTGCAGACTGGAATTCCGATAATCGGAAAATCTGACAATGGCCCTCCCTTTAGCAGACATGATTTTGCCATGTTTGCCAAACTCCTAGGTTTGCAAGATAGGAAGATCCCCGCACTGTGGCCACAGGACAGTGGTACAGTAGAAAGATTCATGGCCAACATCAAACAGATATGCCGCATCACGAGAGGGTCTTGCATGCAGCCCATCTGCACACTTCTGAGGGACTAAAGGAACGGTCAGTGTAGCACAGCAGGAGGGCGTCCATACAACCTTATGTTAAATTGGAAAGTTAGAACCAGATTGCCACACGTGTCAGAAAGGGAAGCAGAGCAAGAGGATGTTCGGCATTCCAGGCAAGCAGATGAGAACAAGTCAAAAATTAAAACATTTGCTGATGGTCGAGGATGGGCAAAGGAGTCGGTGATGCAAGTTGGTGAGTGTGTCTGGGTACATCAAACCCAGTTGCAAACGGATATGCCTGCATTTAGTCTCAGTCCACTGTGGGTGACGAAGGTCAAAGGTACCATGATTTATGCTGAACGCCAACATCGTACCATCCTCAGAAATGTGTCATTGTGACCAACACCACCTCCATGGGTGAAGGATCGGATCACCATATCTCACAGGAGCTGCTCCGACTACATGGACGGAGATGTGGAAACTGGAGACAATAGTAGCAGTGAGGTGGAGGAATCCTCATTCCCCAGAAGCGCCTCCAAGAGATGCATCAAGAAGCCATCAAGTAGTTCTGCTTTCTCCATTATAAAACTGAGAGAACAAGTCTAAGTATGCAAAGTAAAACCATGACTGCATAAGCGTCTACAGATTAAAATGGATCATGTTGGCAACTATGAGAATGTTGCTGGATACTGAAAAAGGCCTGAGAGACGTGACGGCCTGAGTGCACCAGCAAAAGCAGCCTTTAATGTGTGCTACAAAGCTCATATTTAATGCCATCAATGAATGAGGCAATATGCCCTGAGGTGGAGGGCACACCCTGTGGGTAACGAGACACAGCCCAAGTTAAGGGCACGTGTGAAGCGAGACTCCCTTAACGAGGGTGGCGGGACATTATCCACAGTGCGGGCCAAGGCACTGAGGTGCATATCGCCATTAGGACCCGTGTAGCATGATACACGGGTGCTAATGATTTTTATTTTGTGGAAAGTATTTTCTTTCCATGCACGGGACACCTTCACACAGAGAAAATACTATACCAACATGGAAGGCTTGGCTCTGTACGGAACCCCTCTTCCATTTCCATGGCAGCCAGAGTGGGGACCGGAGCAGCATCAGCTGCAGCGGCGAGACCTGCTGCTGCAGCAAATAGGTACGTGGAAATGGGGGGAGGGAATTTTTTTTAAGTGGGGTTGGGTGGGGGAAGGTGTCGGGCGAGGGAACCAGCCATCAGGCAGCATAGAACGCAGGCTTTCACTGGTAGTGTTAGCACTGCCAACATGGGGGCAGCTACTCGAGGCCCCCCTCAGGTTTGAGGTCAATTTCAACAGAGAAAGGTGAAAAGCCCTAACGCCATCCCTGTAAACCTGAGTGAATCTCAGAGGTCAGCAAAGTAGCCCATGTGTTGAGAGCTATGAGGTGAAGCTCTGTACCTAAGCATCAAGTTGTAAAGTTCCAAAATAGGACAACAAAGCCGGCTGAAGACGCACGGAGGCACATTTCAAAATGTTGTTGGGGCTCTTTGCTCAAATTTGGGAAACCCCATCTGAGGCACTGTTTGGTATCTAGATTATAATGGGGATGTTTGACAATGCAAACACCAATGTGGGATTTCCCTAGTTTTATCATTGAGGTTCATAACATCAGCCCTACCTTGAACTTCATTAATCTCCAAGTACAGTCACTTCTCCCCACCAAAGAGCTGAAATCCAGGTAACACATTTCTTTGATAAGTTAACACATTTGAAAGAAGTCTGTATTTGGCCAGCGAATACACATTTAAAGTGAAGCAGCCTTTAGTTTGTGAAGACTGATGCTTTTTTAGGAAATGCGTGCATACCATGAACCCCTCATGGGTGCATCATTCTGTGACAAAATCCTACATATAGCAATGGTGGGAGGGGGTGAATAGCTACAGATTACTAAGGGACACGTGTATTGACCTCTGCACAGCAGAGCAAAGAAAGTCAGTCGGTGCGGATTTGAAACCAGAGCAGTGAAGCACTTAACCTGGACTTTGACAGTGATCGTAAAAGTGCAAGCAGTGAAGAGAAGCTCTTCACCTGGGTAGTAACGTTCTTACTGTAGGCAGTGAAGGATGAAATCAAGAACTAAATCCTGGCTGTGAGCCTACAGAGATGCCAACTGGCCCCATCCGTGACATCTGGAGCCAGTCCTGACTTTTCAATGTGTGTTCTGAGAGTTGTAGTTTCGTTTTTCTCATTTTGAGATTGGGCATACAAATCATTAATGTCTCAAGGTGCCACACATGGCATGAAGCCACTTGCCAGCTATGAACCTTGGAAGTGAAGCTCTGACACCACAGTGATTCCAGGCCAGATAGATCTCTTAAAGGACATGATTGCTTTGACCCTGCGAATCGGCCTCTGACCTTAGCAGTAGAAGCTCTAAACCTGATCAAACTCTAAATCTTGTGCACTAACGTATGAAGCCCTGTATTTATTTATTTATTTTTGAATTTGTAAAGTGCACTGCAACGCATAGGCATCGAGGCACTGTTGCAAGCAAATGACTTAGTTACAGTTTCATGGAGGATCGCTCAAGGGTTACAGAGAGCAGACATGCCACAGTGATCATGAGAACAGTTACAGATAAACAAAAGAAACAGCTAACAACATACACAGAATGTAGCAGCACACCCACACCCGTTGAAGCGGCCAACCGGCTAACCACAGAGGGGGCCTATTACACAAAAAGCCAGGATATGATGGCCTTCCGGAAGGCTGTGTGTGACTCAATGCTCCTAATGTTTGTGGGAAGGGAGTTCCATGAAGGGGAAGCTTGAGCCTGGGTATCTGGGTAGCTACGCTCTCAACCTGCCACACATGCTCTAATCTTGGGCACCGAAGCTGAGAAGTTGCGAATAGACACTCTGAAACAGGCAGAGAGGATCTGGCCATTCGCAGTGCATTTTGGAAAAAGGTATTAAAGTTTTAACCTAGATGTGCACATACTGAACTACCCAGATACGTTCTCAACCACAGACACGTAATGGTTTAGCCTTGGCAATACTGCTCTCAGTCTCAACAGAGACAGTGAAGCTATGAACCCAGGCAGTGACACATTGAACCAGGTCAGTGAAGAGCTGACTCCATTAGTTGAAGAATTGAAACTGTGCAGAGAAACTTTAAACTTACAGAGCAAACTCTGAACCTGTGCACTAACGTTATGAACATTTGCAGTGGCGTTCTGAATCTGGACGTGAAGCTTTAAACCTGGCTGTGGACCTCTCAAATGTTGCAGTGAAGCTGTGAGCCAGAACGCGGAGGCAGTGAACCCTCTTGTTGTAATGTAATGTCCTTTGAAGGGACACTCTGAAGCAAGGTCATCACCTTGATGTGATAAAGAGGAGGTCACTAGACGCATGCAGGCAATCCACAAGCGAGCACCGGTCTCTATAACAGCTCGTTGTCCTGCCTAGTTATTGCTACCAGCCTACTGTATGGCTCACAGCTTAGTGTTGATGGCTATCCCTGGCAGCACCAACATTGGCGACGAAGCAGTGGCTGCGCTTCGGCAAGCTGTGTGTGCAGGCAGGACCTCAGAGTGGTGCTGGACGAAGGAGGCTAATCAACTCCGCTGAGTGTGTCGGGTACGTTGGATAGAGCCCCTGCTCATTGGTCAGGATTCGGCTCTCTGCATATGGTTGGTGGCACTCAAATGCTGGAGGGAGAGGACTGCTCTGCACATATGTGGGTTTGGCGGTGGATTGAGACCCTGGGATTCTAACTCAGGGTGTGGCTCTCGACACCATGAGCGGTGAGATAGGAAGGGCTAGCAAGGGCGTGCTCTACAACCGATGCACTTCGTCCACCAACAAAAAAGAAAAAGGAACAACAATGATCTCGATTAAAGAAATGCCTACATGAACGAAGGAGGGAGTGTAAGAGGATACTTTCCATCAGTCCATGGTCATGTGTAGTGAGATTGCGTATTACAACAAGCTTCAGAGACATAAAATACCTTTTGGGTGGCAAGACAACGGACAGCTTGTCGAATGGCCCGGTGAACCGAGTGGCAACTGCACCTATTGCAGATAAACCCTACCACATACAGGTGTATGCCTGGCAAAGGGTCACACCTGTAGCCAATGTGGCAGGATAAATCCATTTGCCAAGACTTAAAGGGTGCAGCTTTCACAATCTGGATCACAGATTAAGAGAAGGCAACATCCATTCTTGGCCAATAGACTCCCTAAAGTGGTTCCATTGGAGACATCACTGCCTGATATGGATACAAAGACAGTAGATGAAGACGTCGCCAATGTGTTCTTCATCTCCAGTGTTCTGGGTGCAGGGAGAAAGCACAAAAGACAGTCTAGGTGTGTGGTTCAAATACACAGTACTAATTCTCTGGTCTTGATTGACACAAGCGCTTCTGTAAATGTGATGGCTCTCTCGCATTAGCAAACACTGAGGAAACCATCTCCGCTGATGCACATCCATATTAGGAGCTTCACATTTGGTGCTTCAGAGCCAATCCCCCTTGAAGTGGTTTTTATGTCACTGGTACGACATAGTTCCTAGAAAATAAAGCACATTTCTATGTGACAGCCATCAGCGAGGATACCTTACCGGGTGTGCCCTTCAAGGGGTCTTCTTGGTTGTGGTACGACATGGTTCCTTAAACAGTAAGCAGCTGTTGCATGAGCTGTAACTTGTGGTAACGGCCTGGGGCCTGAATTAAACGGCCCTAGCATAGCGATGGGTATTTAACAAGGGTCCCTAGTGCCATTACCACCCGTTCCAGCAGGTGAACAGTGATTATTGCTGTTAGCACCCTGGGTTGCTAATCGGGTAACCCAGTGATGCCAATACCAATTACTTGTCTTTAAGTGAATGGAACGCCTCACGGCGTCCCGTTCATTGAGGAAAATACTTTCTTAAGATGGCCACCATGGATCAGGAAGGTGCGGCTCCATACGACGACCCTCATCCATTTCCATGGCAGCCAGGATGGAGATGGAGCGGCAGCAGGCACCACCACCGCTGTAGAAAAAAGGTAGGTGGACGTGGGAAGGATGGCAAATTTAACATGAAAGAAAAGGAGGGTGGGCAAGATGGCGGGATGGGGGAAGCAGCCATCAGGTTGCTTGGAACACGTGTTTGGATCGTGGGATTCAGCCCGCAATCCAAGCAACCTGATTGGTTGCTCACCCATGCCCCGGGTGCTAATAGAATGTAAAGGCACATTTCTTTGTGACAGCCATCAGTGAGTATGCCTTGCTCGGGTGTGCAGCTGCCGAAGTGCTGCACATTGTGAACTTCACCTACGGGGTGTATGTGGAAGAGGTCAATTTCATGGTGGACAGGTACAGATTCGTATTTAATGAGTCAGGTGTCTCAAAGGTGAACTGATAAGGCTCCATACGGATGACATAATCTAACCAGTGGCCCTGAAGCATAGAAGGGTGCCATTTCACCTACGAGGTAAGGTGAAGGAAGAACTAGACAAGCTGGCTCAGGACATCATTGAGAGAGTGGGTGGTCCCAAACCATGGGTTTCCCCAATAGGGGTAATGGCTAAACCCAAACAGCCATATTCAGTAAGAATTTGCGTGGACAGGAGTTTTCCCAATAAAGTGATTAAAAGAGAGAGACACATTTCCCTATGATAGATGACATCATTGCTGATTAGCAGGGGCAGCATTCTTCTCAAAGCTCGACCTAAAGGCGGGCTACCATCAAGTGGTGCTCCATCCTACTCCCGATATTTAACCGTGGTCAATATACACGAAGGGCTGTATTGATACAAATATCAGAGCTTCGGCATATCGTTGGCAGCAGAGGTGTTCCAGCACACCATTACAGGTGCACTGGATGGCTTCCAAAGGGGCTCAATATCAGTGACTATGTTTTGGTATTTGCTGCATCCGAGGCCGAACACATAGAATGTCTGGAAATGGTTTTGGAGAGCCTAAAATCGTTGGGTATCATGCTATAGCCAGAACAATGTTAATTTCTCCAAACATACCTAGAATCATTTGGATATATTTTTAAAGCACAGAGAATTTCCACATTTCCAAAGAAAGTTCCAGACATTTAACAAACTTCTTCACCACAGAATGTCTCAGATGTTAGGAGCTTCATAGGGATGGCTACATATTGCGGGGAGATTCATCAAAAACCTAGCGACTCTGTCAGATAGAGCAGGAAGTGCTCACTGTTCGATAGAGATGCGGACACTATCACCTGTATATTTACGGGAGGCCCATTTCCATGGTTATTAATCGCACGCTACTCCTGTCGATCATGACGGGTGCCTTCTAGCACCCTCCAGCAAGGTTTGAGAAATGGATGCTGGCAGGGGTGTTGCTAGCTCTGGAAAGGATCAGGGGCTAGGCTAATGTTGGGACTGTCGGGAATCGGGGCTAGATAGTCTTTTGGTTGTATCCCCTGAGCTTCTATCTGGGGCTACAACCAAAAGACCTGGGGCTATAGCCCCTTAGCCACCCCCTAGCAACGCCTCTGGATGCTGGAATTGCAGGAATATGACTTGACTTTCAGATATAGGTCCGGTGGTGATAACCCTGCTGATTACCTGTCAAGGCACCCGTCGTCCCAAAGTCAGTTGATCAAGGGCGTAGAAAGGGACACTGAACAACACCAGTGAGAAAATAAAAAAAACAATGGGCCTCATTACGAGTCCGGCAGTAGCTGTGCCGGTAAAACCAGCAGGTTGGTGCCGGACCCGTAGGAATTTACCGGCTCTGGAATTGCCGGATTTAACGGGGCATTACAGCCCTGGTGGTCCGGTAATTCGCATTCCGTTACTTCCCATTCCCGTGGAGTCCAATAGTACTCCACGGGAATGGGGGCAGTGAAAACACCAGCACCATACAGTAATGGTGCTGCTGTTTCCACATCCGTGTGCGGCCGGTGGTGTTACGCACACCAGGACTGGCCTGGTGGGTGTAACGCCACACGCCCACACAACTCAGAGTTAGCCAGTCGGAAAACGGTCCTGGCTCGGTTTTACAGGCACCGTTAAATCAGGACCAGCTAACTCATAATCAGGCCCAATGTCGTTGCAAAACCACGGTGTTAGTGAGCCCTACCTCACATTTAGCCCATCTGTGTTAGTGAGCCATATCTCACATTTAGTCCATTTGTGATAGTGAGCCATATTTTGTATTTAGCCCATCTGTGTTAGTGAGCCAATCTTTCACTTAGCCCACAGGTCTTAGTGAGCAATATCTTGCATTTAGCCCATTTGTGCTAGTGGGCCATATCCCGCATGGACAGACCGCGGGGCACAGGGAACACATCACCCCTGGAGGAACCTGTGGGGGTGGTAATTGCTGCACATCAGAATGTATGGCAGGTGAAGGAATAAGTGCGCAGTTAGTCAGTACAGCGGAGGTAGGAAAGGTACTGCCACTAACTAACCCTACTAAAAACTCACCCTCCTGCCTACACCTTCTCAAACTCTGAACTAAACACAACCATACCTCTAAAGCACAACAAACCGCACACACTTCACAACACCACAACTAAACAAACCACAAGTAGCCTCGCCCAACACCACATGGCAGCTACCAACCAAAAAAGACACCTACGCTCAGTGAACGGTGTCACTGAACTGAATCTGCAAACAGCACATCACAGCTCTCTTGCTCTTTTTTCCCCACCCAGCCCTACTAACTTTGTCACCTCCTCTATTGCATTACAGATCCACCAGAGCACCAAGAGAGCCCGCAGGCGGCAACAGTGCGCAGTATTTTAACCTTTAACATAACATAACAAAACAAGCACCTGAGGGAAACACAGGTAAAAAAATAAGCACTTCAGGTACACCAAACACAGAAAACCAATTAGCAAAGGGAACAGGGAGGACTGAGCACCTAACCAAAAAGAGCTATCACAGGGTGTTGTGAGACACAGAACCGAACATTTGCTAAGGTCCCTTACTATTTTTTCCCTGGCTTTGTGCCGCTACCAACAGCAGATAAGGGAACTATCCATGGAGTTTATTTATGGTTTAACCCTAATTTGATTTATTATTATGACTGAAGATAAAAGAAAACAAAGTCATGTTTGTCACCACAAGAATTATTTTTAAACTATATGTACCAGCATCTTTCTCGTTCTCTTGCTCTGTCTATCTCTGCATTCCCTCTATAGCTCTCTCATACTCTCTCTTACACCCTCTCTCTCTGCCTCTGTGGATTACAATTGTATTGTCGGGTCCGCGTTCGCTAGTGCCACCCCAACCATTGAAGTCAGCAGTGCAACCAGAGAAAATAAAGCTTTGTTTGTCAGACCACAGACATTTTTCAAGTAGCTGTACCTAGTGTTTCATTTACCAATCTAGCACTCTTTCAGTGTTCTCTCTCTCTCTCTCTCTCTCTCTCTCTCTCTCTCTCTATCTCTCGCTCTATCTCTCTCAATGTTCTCTCTCTCTATCTCTCGCAGTGTTATCTCTCTCTCTCTCTCTCTCTCTCTATCTCTCACTCTCTCTCTCAATGTTCTCTCTCTCTATCTCTCTCAGTGTTATCTCTCTCTCTCTCTCTCTCTCGCTCTCTCTCTCTCCCTCTCTCTCTCTCTCTCTCTCTTTCCCCTTCTCCCCCCCTCTCCATCTGCTTCTCTGGGGTGAGAGTCACTTTGCCAGGTGTGCACTTGCTAGGGCCACCCATGCCATTTCTGACAGGAGTGGAACCGCAGTAATAAGGCAGACATCTTGAAGCGGGGTGCTGTTCTTTAAAGTCAAAGGTAGAATGAAAGTTGCAGTGGCATCCCTGAGATGGGGAGTGGACTGGTATTTTAGATTGTCATCACATGTGTCCTGCAGGAATGTCCCCTTCACACTGAGGGCCCATTGTCCATAAGGTTTTTTTGGGGGGTGCTGAGGTTCTTTGTAAGGGATCAGAGGATCAAGCTTCCTGGTCTATAATTGTGTCTTTTATGTTCTCTTTTGTTACTTATAGAATCAGATAATTGGTTTTAATCTGAGCAAGCCCCTTTCCAGGAAGGTGGGTCCTTTTGAGAGACAGAATGGTGTGTATTCCTGGCAAAACAAGCTATTTTAAAAATGGAAATTATTTAATAGTTCTAACATCGCAAACTGTTTCTTTTTACATGTTTGGATTTTCAGTTTTCATGATTGCCTCCAATATATATTGTAGTTTTAATATATGGGATAAAGTACCCCCCTCCTTACGTTATTAGGATATTGCAGGTCACCCAGGAGTTCCGTGACTAGATAGATGAATGAGGCAGAAGGCTGAGCTCCCTTTATAAGGTCAAGGAGCTCTAAGGTGACTTGCAATCTTCTTTTTACGGTAGAGGATATTTTATTCCTTATAATACATGACCATCCACTTTCATCCCCTTTAATACCTGATCTCTTGCTTAATGTAATGAAATATATTTTCCTGATGCCAACACATATATTTAATGAAGAATCTGTTTAGATTACAAAACAACTAGTATGCAGCTTCTGAAGTGTTCCAAAAAAACAATTTAAGCAGGTTAACAAAATGCATCTAAAAACTGCTTTGTTTTGTGCTTTAAAATATAGAATAACATGCAGATTCTTGTTCTCGTTTGTTAAACTTCAGCAGTGCATAAAATAAACATACTACCATAAACTGTTCCTTATCAGTTAAAGGCTGTTAAAATGTCACAGAAAGTTAATGTACAAGAAAGGAATGTGAAAATTATGTCAACGTGTTCATTAAATTCTGTTGACATATATATTTGTGATAAAAAGGTTATATGCTTGAATCAATAAGTACATCAGGCACACTGGGCTCAGTGCTCACTTAATTTTTTACAACACTCACCCGAACATTAAAGTCTGAATGCTCATTCAGACAGCATCAAGATTTGCATGTGTTATTAAAATGCATGTGTGCTGTCCTGATTATATTTTTTGGGGATAATATTTCTTCTTCCACCTGAAGAGAATCTTGCTTGGTCTGCAGAAATATGTGCATGCCCAGATATTTTTACAGAATTATATATTATAATAATGATAATAATAATATAGGTGGGATATTGGCCCTCATTACAACTCAGGCGGTAAGGGGTTTACGGCACCGTAAACAGCGCCGACCCTTACCGCCTGAGTACGAGGTTCCTTAGCGCCATGGCGGACTTAACACCTGCTTTTAGCAGGTGTTAAAATCCATGGCGCTAAGGGACCATGGAGTTAATTACGCCACCGTAATTTACGGTGGCGTAATTAACGCCTTCCCCACTCCCATTATGCCCTATGGGGCAAAAATGGGAATGGGGAAGGGTAAATGGGGATTGGGGACTTACCGCCCCGCCAAGGTCGGAATGGGGCGGTAAGTCCGCCAACCACCATGGCGTAAACGTAGTTTACACCATGGTGGTAAAGTCACGGCCCAGGCGGTAACTTACCGCCTGGGTCGTAATGAGGGCCATTGAGTTGAAAGTCAGCATTTAAACTGAGGGCTCAAATCCAAAAAAAGAAAGTGGCCGGACTGTGGCGTATGTGGGGTGCATTTAAAGGCCCTAAACAGAAGCCCTTCTCACCTGTACAGCAGCATTTAAACACTGCCACCAAAAACGGCCTTGTTTAACTTTCATTTCACCTCAATGACAAGAATTTCAACACTACAACCAAAAACGGATTTTGTTCTCGCTTGCACATGAACAGCAGCCCTTTAAACACTGCAACTGAAAAACGGCTTGGCTTTTGCTTTGTGTTCATTTCAAATTAAAGAACCATGTTAAAGGGGGCATACCCATCATTTTCAATGGACCAACAGCAAAGGTAAATTCACCCAAGAAGGAGAAATCAAAGAATCCTGTGACCGGCAAGACAGGATTTTAACATTAAAAGCAAAAAACGGACTTCACCCATGTGAAAAGAAAAACGGCCTTAATAAGCCACAATGGAAAAATATAGCACTGCTCACGAGAAATGTCAGAAAGCAAAACCTGATGAAGGTGGGGTAACCAAAGCAAATTTATATTATGTTTCTCCCACCAGACTGCAGTCACCTTTGAATAGACACTTGCTACAGGAAAAAGCAGTTCAGGCTGAGGCAGGAAACTTCACAATTAAAAGCCCTGCTTCCAGCTGGAAGTCGCACCTAACAGCAAACAACCCTGCAATAAAATGTGATGCTGCTGAAGGCGTCATAATTCACTGCTCTGCAGACATGAAAGCAGGAGCCCAGAGATTTCAAAGAAGGCAAAGTGTGGCTAAAGCATGACTAGGAGGTGTCAGCCCTTCCTGCACCCACTACAAAGTCTAAACTGACAATTTCAAAGGGAGTCATACAATTCTATGGTCACCGGCTGATCGCAGAGAAGACAGGTGGCTGTGGGGGATGAAGCGACCCTCCCACAGGCGGAACAAGACACTCCCAATTGACATTAAAAGACTGATTTCATTTTAGGCATTTTTCGCAGAAATCAGAATGAGGATTAATTTAGTTTTATGCAATTTTTTCATGCAATTTCCAGGCAGTTTAAAAAATATAAAGTGCATTTCCCTAGCACTTTGGGGACTGAAATGGCCAGTTAGACTAGTTTTCTGGATGATCTAAAAATGGGACAAATGTGACAGTTGGTGAAAAGATGTAAAATGAAATTAGGTACATGCTTGAGCATTTGCAGATTCATAACTTTTGTACATTTTATGAAAAGGACAAACATGTGCCAAATGGCCAGGCTACATCATACGGAGTTGGTGGTAATGGGAATAAAGAATTGTAATAAATGCAAACAGACAGGTGGTGCTCTCTTCCCTTGAACCAATCATGCCAGGGGCGGAGAAAGGAATAGTAAACTGTCCTATCCGAGCGGCAGGGATAATTACAGGGTACTCTCCCTAGATTGCAATGTTAGTGATGTCATTGTTACTATATAAGGTGGGCTGGGCGGCACACAAAAACCAGGAGACAGGAGAAGGAGGACGGAGAGAAGGCTGCTGAACCTTACCATCTGTGAGAGTGCAGTGACCAGACCCCTTGCCCTAGATGTCCAGAGTGCCCTGAGATCCAGCTGGCTTTACTGAATCCTAAACCAAGGCTTGCTATGTAAGTAGTATATCACCCCCAACCCTAAATGTCATAAACCCCTTCATTTTTGGAGTAGTACATTTAATCCAATACCCCATTGAAAACCCCAAATTGCCAGTGTAATCCAGTCATCTCCCCTAGAAGAATCTCTTATTTGCTTATGTATGCTAGCATATCTCCTTTGAAAAGCCTCTCGGTGTTTGTGAAAATCCTTAGTATATTTTTCAAGTAAATCAATTAATTCCCCCATTGAAATTCACAGTACAAGATTGTTGCAATTCGAAATCAACCATCTTGTTACTGGTGTTTGTATTTAATTGTTATAGTCATTAAAGTATTTCCTCAAAAGAATAAGTCTCCTTGTAACTAAAAACCGAATTTGTCAGTGTATTGTGTGCATTACCAAATGAATTCCTATTTGCATCTGTTCAATTAAACCAAACCGTGGTTCCCATTGTGAGCAATCGCTGTTATCTGCCACTGTCTTTGTCATTGAAAACCGATGTTCCTATTGTACGCTAAACCCCTCCGCTGAAGTGCCTGTCATTGTAAACTTTGGTATAAACGAATTTCCATTTGCCACTGTATTTTCCCTTTGCATTTACTTTTCTCCCAAAACTGATTTTCCCCCTTCATTTCTATTGTTGCCATGGTGTGCTGATTAGTATTCTCTAATCTTTCCCTATCTCCTAAAGTGTAAGCAATTCAAATTTCCTTTCATTCTGTCCCCTAGCAGATGTGAGATATAATCAAAATCCCATTCTGACATTTTTCTTCAAAAACAAGTTTTCCCTTTCTTTGTTGACTTCCCATCTTGGGGTGGTGGGCTTTACCCCATTTTTTCACTCTATTCCTACTCCTTGCCACTGCCTTCCATTCAAAAGAATCAAATCTAATTGATGTTTGTGGGTGAGTGTTGCAGGGGGTAGTGCTAAACCGTTGGTGCTATCACTTGGTGGAAAATTGTTCTTTTTCTGTTTTGCCATTAAAGAACTGACTGAACTGCAATAAGATATCTTAACATAGTTGTTCTGTAGAGATCATTGCATTTTGTGTTGCCACAACAATGGTGGCTGTGAAATTGTTTGATTTTCCTTTTTCATTAAATAATAAATTAATAAATATCTTATTGATACACACCGGCCTGGTTCCTAATCCATTGTGACACAGGGTGTTTGTGGGGGTTGGGTGCAAGACGGGTTGGAGGCCTACTCAAAAAATAATCTGTGGTTTATTCAAAATAAAAAGAGCTTTATTGTACACCTCATCCATTGCAGGGGAAGGAGTTCCCTAGTTGGCAGGTGCAGCGTAATAAAACCGTGACACATATGACATGGGGAATGATGTCAAAGGCAGTGAACGTTAATTGAAATACATTTGCATATTTCATTTTAAGATGTCTTTGGCAACTCAAGATATTCCACAGGGCAAATAAGCATTTGAAAGACATGATTTTTTAAAACATTGCTTGCTAAATAGAAAAGATGTGCACCATTTATAGCTTAAAATATGTGCAAAAATGTTTCCACGTACAGTGCAAAGTCAATATGAGTGTTTTAAGACAGTCTGCTCTGAGATTCTTGTGGTCTTGCGGGTCCATTTCTTGCCTCTGAGCCATGCATCCCGGGTGGCACTGTTTTAAATTCATTGAAAACAAGTAGGTGGGGGGAGTCTGCTCCCTGAAAAAAGTGGGCGACGTCATCCACCCGCTTATTCCCTCATCTTGAGCCCTGATGCATTTTCCAAGAAAACATAGTTCCTAATAAAACTGTTTGCTACTTACTGAAAGTAAGCAGGTTTTAAAGTTAAGACTCTTTAACAAAACATGTCATCTATAGCAGACAGTTAATATCTGACATTTTAGAGGTTTCTTATTGGAGATTCATGTGGTCTTGAGGTTAAGTTTCTTGCCTCTCACCTGTATGACCTAGGTTCAAATCCTAGCATTGGCATTGTTCATGCTAAGGCAGCGCTGCAGCAAAAATATATATTTTTTTTATCCTTAAACACACAAGGGGGACGGCGTCTGCCCTTGAAAGAAAATGTGGGCGGATGATATCAACCCGCATTGTCCCTCAACTTGAGCCCTGTTCATACTGCAAACATTTCAGAAGAATGAGGACTGCACTTGCATGTTCTGTAAAAATCAGAAGACATAGTAAGTTTGTTCGTTCCTTCCCCCACTGTATTTATATTTGGGTTTTTAATGTACTTCAACCCCCCGCCCCCGTTGCCCTGTGGGTGCTTTGATCCTGAATTAATTTGCTGTATAAGCACCTACCAAGCAAACAATAAATAAATAAATATAATTCCATAGGATTTATGGGTCACAAAGGGAACTGCAATCATGCTCTTTTTGAAGCCCAGCCAGCACCATGTTATGGTCCTGAAAGAGAAACCAAGCCCACGCCAATGCAGTGCAAAACAAACATCTTAGGGCCTGATTCACAGGGTGTTATCATATGGGAGTGCGCCATTATAAACTGCTCCTGTGAATCAGGCCCATAGTCTTGACATTTTCATGCACGGCCATGTTGGACTTAACCATAGAGGTACAACTTGATTCCATAGGTGTAGCAAGCAGTGCACCCATATCTCTACTTACACTTCATTTTTAAAAAAAAATAGTGATATGGTTAAAAAAAGCTTTTTACGCTTACCTAATACATTATAAATGTAACATATAACATTAGATACACTTCTCACTTAGGAAGACATACTTAAACCAAAAATGGATGGCAAGATGGCTTTGACTTATTCATAACCAGGGACTTTGCTCTGGGCAACCCTCCATTGCATCCAGGTTTCGGAAGTGAGTGGAGCTTGGAACTATTTAACTCCTGCTTGTGGCCTAGAAGTGCCAGGTTAGCTTGACACCAACCAGGAGCTACTTTTGGTGCCCAGGCCAACAGATACCACGCAAACACACATATGTGAATTTAGAACAGTCAATAAATATTAGGATACATCTATACAAAATTGAAAACACATGGGGTCATAAATAATGGGCAAAGTGGTATCTTTGCATATTATGCAGGAGTTAAATGTACAGAGCGCTATGTAGCTCCTAGATCTCCAGTGGTATCTCCTGATCACTGGGTAATGCTGGATACCCAGGAGCTGCTTATCAAATCTCAATTTCGATCTCTACGATCATACGTAAATCGGTCTTGGGAATGCCCACAATGACAGGAGCCCTGTCCTGAACTGCCAGCCCAAGGCCTAAACCTGCCATGGGTAGTTTGTGTTGCTCTGCAGTGGGAATGTGGCCAAGCATTTTGGACTGGACCCAGACTCGTTTACGTAGGACGCGTTCCCCTTCTGTAATAGCTCAGACGTGCTAAATAATGATAGTATAGAATGCTGCCAGAGTAATGATAGTGGTAATAGTTAATTCAGGGCCATGCATTCCAAACATTTTCATTTTACTCGGCCATCCCTTCTGGAATGACATTTCTCATGTACCAACCTTATTTTTCTCAACTGGCCTCCAGTTTGTAAATCCACACACAATGTAATTGATACGGTATCTCGGTAGGTTGGTGCACTGCAGCAGAGGTCTGTTTGCAAGATGCAGGTCACAGGTTTGTATCTTGGATGAGCCAGCAAGGCATTTAATCCTTCTGAGGCTGATAAAAAGGAGTTACTTTGAGATGACTCAGGCCCTACCCAGGGGAGCAGCAATCAAAGCAGGTAGTGGGCTTAAGCTGCAGGGGAACTTTCCCAGTTTCCAGCATTTGGCAAAAGTGGGAATTGCAAAGGCCATCCACAGAACACATGTTCTGGGTGGTGGAAGAGAGGGGAGACAAATGTGTGGTGGGTGGCAAGCATCCCGCAAGACCAACACAAATGTGCCCCTGCCCCACCACTCCACTCACAAGCTGGATTGCAGATGGAGACCACGTGGCCACAAACGCTAGGCCAAGGAGGGCCACGTCAATGAAATCATGCCGGCAGAATCCCTATTCACAGGCAAGGCCCCATGCCCCATGCCAGCCCCTTCACCTAATAAACATTGTAGTGCATCATTGTCATGGGCGTAATTTTAGGAGGGGGCAGAGGTGTTTGTCCCCCCCCCAACTTTCATGGCACACCATTTTGTCCCCATTCATTTGGCTGGGGCTCCTTTTCTTCAGATGTCATGTCCCCCCCAACATTTTCAGCAAAGTTACTCCACTGATCGTTGTAGTTCGTCACTGGTATTTCACTCCTCTGTGATTTTCTACCGTGAGTCCCAGCTTTGCTTGCTCTTAGATGTCTTACGTCATTGTTTTGTTACAATGAGATTTTGCCTTACACGCTGCCTGATATCTACTGCCAGGGGCATTTGTACCCACTGCAGTGGAGTGCTCTCCGGCACTCCACCCACACTGACTCTGCTCCGAAATGCACCATGTCAGCATGGCTGCAATAGATAAGATACTTCAAATGCCCATCGGGGCCTCCACTGGCCGTTACCCTCACTAACATGCTAGAATTCTACTTCCCACATCATACATAATACACATACCGACGTAGCCACCCACACACCACATTGAAACTTCCCACACAGCACATTAAAAACCTCACCACTACTCTCCCCCATCAACGTATATAACACAATCCGAACCAAAGCACCCACTCAATGTGGGTACACGAGGATCCAATCAGGATTCAGATACCTCACTATGTTTGACACAAATCACCTGGTAACACCCCGGCACGCAATTTCTGCATACTTCCAACCTGCACACAGTAACATAACAGAAAAGCCATCTTGCATGTTCCCTCTATCCCCCAACACATTCTTCATCCTTTTAGGACTCATAGTCCCATGGGACTGTGCAAATGACCGCAGAGGACGGTGTGAAACTCAATAAGATAACATTGTTTATTGCGTTTTTCTGTTGGGAGAAAACCCTGGTTCATGCCTGGCGGTGGCGGTGCAACTATCCGGTAAGGCCGGTAAGATAGCTCAGTGGGTTGAGCGCTTGCTGCTACGATCTGAGCGTGATCTGCAGGTCGCAGGTTCCAATCCTGGCAAGGCCAGCTCAGCATTTCATCCTTCCGTGGTAGAAAAATGAGTACCAATTTCGGTTGGGTGATACTACATGTAAAATATGTGCTCTGTAAAGCGCTTTGGATAAAGGCGCTATATAAGTAACACATCATTATCAGGAACGTAGCCTTCAGTGTGTGCTATATAAACTGTCCGTATTGATATGGAGGCAACAATGCCCAACAGCACACTAAACAAATAAACAACAACCAATCAAGAGCAAAGCGAGTGCAAAATAACAAGTAAATACATGAAAGAGTAAACAGAGAAACAACAAGCATCTTCCCGAAAAGCCAGCTTGGAAAAAAAGCAGTTGCAGGCAGAGTAAGCACGAAATAACGGCGTGGCAGGCACAGAGAGAATAGTCACAACAAGCACACCAGGGCACATGAAGTCCAGAAGTCCAGAAGCACAGAAACAACAAGTTCCTGCGTCATAGAACGGCCAAGCAGCATGTGCTAGACCAACAAGAAAATGAGAGCATAGTAATCACTGACAACTCGTGCATCTATAGTAGGCATGGATCAAACACTTTAGGGCAGAACAAGCACAGAAAAAAGCAGGAATCTGCAAGTGGCACCATCAAGCATGTGCAGGCCCTGCGCAACAAGCATATTAAAGCAGAGCAGAAAACAGCAACAACCGCAGAAACAACACGCACAAACAACAAGCACAATCAACAGGCAGCAAAATGCTGAGCAATCACTAACAAGCACAATCAACAAGCACCAAAATGCTGAGCAATCACTAACAAGCAAAATCAACAAGCACCAAAATGCTGAGCAATCACTAACAAGTACAATCAACAAGCACCAAAATGCTGTATGCTGTACAATCACTAACAGCAAGCACAATCAACAAGCACCAAAACGCAGAGCAATCACTAACAGCAAGCACAATCATCAAGAACCAAAACGCAGAGCAATCACTAACAACATGCACAATCAACAAGCACCAAAACGCAAAGCAATCACAATCAATGATTCTCTTTATGCATAGCAAGTAAACACGGACATGACAAGTACGAATTGTTTGCCCTAACACTAGCACTATTCCTCACGACCAAACATACAATACACAGACCATTGTGCCACGTGCAATTTAAAATCCTATTTGCAGACATCACAGAGCAGAACTCTAAACCTCTGCAACCATCGTACATACCACCATCATGGCCAATGAAAATAGCACTATGGCCACCCGGGCTCATCTCACACCAGGACACAAATGCCTCTATGCCTTCACAGTCCACCTAGGTGCATGCCCAAGCACAGTACCTGAGTATTTCCAAATTGCCCAAATCGTCACAGCTGCAAATCTACGTTGCATTTTATCTCTCTTCCCATCAACATAACCAACCGCATCTTTCATATCTGCCATAGTACCTGGGGACCACGCAAACGGGAGGGATGTGTGGAATAAATCCTAGAGAAATGACATATAACAAGCTCAGAAGAAATGAATGGACTGGTGACTCTAAGCAGAGAAATAGCAGGCAGCTGCAGACAAAACACAACATGACAAGCACTTGCAAGAAACTGACAAGCACGTGCAGGCAAGAGAACCACAGAAAGCAAGCACAGAAGGAAGAGACATCTTAGTACAGAGAAAGCATATAAAGCACACTCAGCGGAGGGCATAAGTAAAACAAAAGCGGCAGGTGTATACAGTCAAAACAAGAACAGCCACTATACACATGCAATCAGCCACTTAGTACAAGTAGTAAGAACCTCGGGGTAGATAGAGCAAGCACAGAAAAAAATAAATCCTGCGGGAGAGCAGGCAGAGACACATGGACCCAAGCACACAGCAAACACACGGAAGCAAAGTGCACCTGAAGCTTAGCCGAGCAAGCGGAGCAGCGGATACCCCACCCCCTGCAGGCTCGGGAGCCGCTCTGCACAGACACAGCAGTGCAGAATCAGCAGAGGAGTTGAACGAGGCTTTCGCATGGACAGCGATCCCTATCCCAGACAGCACACACAAGGCGAGCACGCTGCGAGCAGCCGACGGGAGCATCCTGCGGCGCCGCCGAGCTGCTGGGGCATGGCGAAGAGGAGCTCCCTGACCATCCGTATTGTGGAGGGGAAGAACCTGCCTGCCAAGGACATGTGAGTACACAAGGCGCCCGGGTCAGCCGGGGGCTGTATGCAGGGGGTGTTTATACCTGGCGGGAAGAATATGTGGGTGGACGGGAGAGGGGGAGATCATATTACCTTCTAGGTCCCTCTTCCTCGTCCCAGTAGTTTCACACGGACGGGTCTAGCATGGCACGGGTGTCTGTTTGTATGAGCGCCTCATATTGGCATAGAGAGGGGGCTTGTGTGTGTATACAGCAGCCGATGGTATGTGAACATAGTTTGTGTGTTGCAAGCACATAGCAGGGGGCTGCCGGATCATGTGGACGTAGCTGAAGGGTGGGGATCCTTAAAGTGTGGTGCGCTAGTTGGTAAAAATAGGAAAATATAAGTGGAGCCAGGAGTGGCATAATTTTAACGATTACTCTTGGTCTGCTGGCTCTGCTGCTTGGAGCCGTGCTGTGCATGTTCGTGGGGAGGAGGACGGGGGGCTGCTTCTACACTGAGCGCTTTCTGTTCCTGCTCAGCTGTCCGTGTGTGGATCTGTGAACGCATGCACGCTAGCTGGTGTGTGTTGGTGGTGGTATACCTCTCTCGGCGCTGCACTGTGTGTGGGAGGTGGCGTGGAACTAAGCTGCCCGGGCTATACCTGTCTGGTGTCTGCCACTGACTGAATTTTGCAGTGCTGTGGCCCCCGTTGCGTTTGTTGCGTTGGAAGTGTGGACTATACTTCTCTGCTGTGTGTTTATGTTTGTGTGTGTGTGTGAGGGAAGATCGCGCTGCCGTCTCTGCTCTACCGGCTCGGCTCTCTGTGATGATGAGAGCGCACCTTGCAGTTGTCGCCAGCACTGTTCCGGACCTGTACACACATTCACAACGTTGAGTGCCAATGCTATGTAATATGAGCATTTTTTCAAGCACTAAATGTGCAGGCCAAAAAAGAAAAAAAAAGCATAATAAACAGTTCAGTGGCACCTGCTGACCCATAGATCCCTTCTGACCTAAATGTGGAGAACACAGACTACTGGCAATGCTGGCACCAGGCCCTTCATTCCGTGCCAGAAAAGAACTTGTGGTGCTGAGGCTGATGAGAGTGCAGCGAGGAGCTCCTGGTGAGTCGAGAAATTGAGGCGTGACTTACTTAGCGTAATGGTCCGATTGACTCTAGGGGTGGTAGACAGTCCCTAGAGTCAATTTAGTCTGCGCCTCGAGCAGTGCCAGATTTAAGGCAAAGGGCCCAGTGGGCAAAAATACCAGAGGGACCCAGGTGGGCATGCCATGGAGGCGGAGCCTAGAGTGGGCAGGGTTTGCACAATGATGCATTTTTGGGACACATGCTACTTTTTTAAAGTTGGCTTTTTACAGTTTTCTGTGTTGTGGGGTCTGACTCTAGCTAGAGCCAGCTGGGCCTCCTCCCCAGGTTTTTTTGTCAGTAGTGGTAATATTGAATGATCAAGCCTGAAGCTAACATTGGAAATGATAGGGTTCAAGACTCCTCTAAGGTCATCATTAATGTTTACCTGAATGGTACCGTCTTGGTCCAAGGCCCTCAGGCCAATCTTCTCCTCTTTGATAGACACTTTGCACGCCTCATCAATTTACTTCCTTCTCCTGTTGTCCCTTCTCTTCCCTCCATGGCTTCCTTCCCTCCCAAGGCTGTCTTCTCCTTGGCTACATTGCCATCTCCTTCTTCTTCTTCTCCTCGGGCTTCTTCTACACTTCTGCAGGGTGTACCTCTGATTTGTACCCCTCCCGGAAGTCTTTAGAGGACGGCAACCTTCTCCATATTGCCACTCTTAATTCTTGCTCAGCTGTCAAACACTCCTCTGACATCTGCCGCCTCCTGGAAGAACTCTAGATCAATGTCCTCGGCTTCAACGAGACATGGTTCACGGCCAGCTCTGTCACAAGCTTTGACACTCTCCTCCCTGACAGCTACAAGATCTGCTCTGCGCCCACGTCCAAATGTTCCGGAGCGGGGGTAGCCCTGATCTTTCCTGAGTGGATTCCTGCCTCTGTCATTCCTACGCAGGCCTACTCCTCTTTCGAATGTCTCGCCTGCAGGCTCTCTCTCTCCTAGCTATTCCCTTATTGTGGCTACCATCTATTGGCCACCTGGGCAGATCTCCTCCTTTCTCTCTGAGAGGGTGGACCTCTCCTCTTCCCTCCTGGTCTCGACCACTCAACTCCTCCTTCTTGGAGACTTTAACATCCACCTGGATGCTTTCTGTCCTTCCTCTGTACTCTTTTGCGACCCCTGCGACTTTCTCTCACTCTCTATCCACCCCTCTGGCCCGACTCACTCTGCAGGGCACACTCTTGATGTTCTGATCTCTTCAGACCTTCCCCTCTCTATCCCTCTCACCATTCCTCTCTCATGCAGTGATCACTTTCTCCTTTCCTCCCAGCTCACTTTCTCCACCTCTCAGACCAAGTCAACTCCAGCACTGCCACCTACCTTCTCGGTTATCCGACCCATGAAGCGTGTGTCGGT
Source organism: Ambystoma mexicanum (assembly GCF_040938575.1). Taxonomy (NCBI): domain Eukaryota; kingdom Metazoa; phylum Chordata; class Amphibia; order Caudata; family Ambystomatidae; genus Ambystoma; species Ambystoma mexicanum. The sequence goes on from NC_090931.1 coordinate 451,310,814, forward strand.
TGAGGTTTTTCGCCGCCACTTTCTCACCCCCCACCCCATTTGGCTGACTCACATCCTGACACAGCACTCTCCATGCTCCACACTGCTATATCTGATAACTCTCGATTTTCTTGCCCCCGTCGTGAGGATCCACTTGAAGCCCAAAGCCAAGTGCAACTCCTGGTATGACTCAGACCTCGACACCCTTAAACACAAGTGCAGAGTGGCTGACAGGAAATGGCATGCTTCCAGTACATCCTCTGACAAACTGGCCCGCCGCCTGCTCCAAAGGCAATACCAGCTCTCTATTCACGCCAAGAAGAGAGCCCACATCCAAGTCTGCGTCTCTGCAGCATCTAACGACTCGCCCAAACACTTTAAAATCTGCAAGGAGCTGGCTACACCTGCTGCAGTCTCTACCTCTCCTGTCCCCTCCCAGACCTTCTGCATGGCCCTGGCTTCTCATTTCATCTCTAAAACTCAGGACATCCTGTCCTCTCTCTCTTCCTCTCACCTTGCCCCCTCTACTCCATGCTCTTCCTCTGGCCCTTCTTTGGCCACCTCTCATCCTTCCTTCTCTGCCTTCCCCCTGTTCTCCCCAGACAACCACTCCTTTGCCACAGGAGCCTTCCCTTCCCCCCTGTAGCACTCCTATGTGCACCCTCTTCTTAAGAAACCCAGAGCCGACCCCTCCTGCCCGGCTAACTATCGCCCAATCTCCATTACTCCTTCCAGGGCAAACTCCTGGAACAACTGTCCATCTCCCAGTTTAAGCTTTACACTGTATCTGTTGGTTGTCTCCATGACCATCAGTCAGAGCTGCCAGAAGCACGGAAACTGCTCTCCTGAACATCCGTGAAGACCTGCTCTCCCACCTCAATTCCAGCACCCCATATGTCTTCATCTTACTTGATCTCTCTTCTGCCTTTGAAACGGTCAACCATGCCATCCTGCTCAACCGTCTCCGTGATAACCTGGGTATCACTGATAAGGCTTTGACTTGGTTGACCTCTTTCTGCTCCGATCGACCCTCCCAGTTCCAACTTGGGACCTTCCTCTCCTCCATCTCGATCTCTACCTGTGGTGTTCCCCAGGGGTCTAACCTCTCTCCCTGGCTGTTCAACCAATACCTGGCACTTCTTGCCCACTGCATTGCCACTCTCTGCCCCAACTTTCAGTGTTATGCGGATGACACTCAGTTATTTTAAGACTCCCCTCAGCCACCTATGCTTCTTCTTTCATACCAGACTGTCTGGCCGCAATTCAGGAGTGGTGAGCCACCAATGATTTCTGCCTTAATGCCAGTAAGACCAAGATTCTCTTCATTAGCTCTCCTGCTCACTCCTTTCCTGTCACTCTCTCGCCAGCCTCTCTTGGCTCTCTCCATGCTCCCACCTGTGAGGCTAAAAACCTCGGGGTCATCTTCGACTCCACACTCTCCTTCTCTCCTCACATCTCTGACATCTCTAAGAAGTCACACTACCAGATTCGCCTCCTCAGAGGTATTCTTCCTTTCCTCTCCTTCCCCCAGAAGCTCACTGTCTCCAGAGCTCAGGTTCTCTCTAGGCTGGACTACTGCAACAGCCTCTTTCTAAATCTGCCTGCTTCTACTCTCCGCCCTCTGCAACTCATCCAGAACAGGACTGCAAGACTTGTCCGTAGCATCAGGCCCATGGATCGTATCTTTCCTGGACTGAAATCTCTGCACTGGCTCCCAATGGCTGCAATGAATAATTCAAAACCCTCTGGATTGTCCACAAGGTCTTCTGGGGCCTGGGGCGACAAATACCTTCAACTCTCTCTTCCTAAATATCTTCCTTCTCGGGCTCTTCGCTCATCCGCCTCCAACTCCCTCAAGGTCCGTTGCTTCTCCAAGCAACAAGTCGGTGGTATATCTCTTTCTTCGGCTGGGGGCTCCGTCTGGAACAGCCTCTCTGCCTCCCAGAAACTTGAGGAGAACCATCTCCAAGTCCAGAAGCACCTCAAAACCTTCCTATTTGCTTGGACTTTCACTGCTCCTCCTCTCTCCTGCTGAACTCCTGGCTTAAACTGAAACTGCACTGGTCACCTGGCTACCCTCTGATCTCAGGCCCAGGCCCCCTCCCTGCCAGTTGCACACCTGCACTGCCCCTGTGGCAATCCTTGCACTCGGGGACTGTCTCTGTATCCCTACAGCCCCCTACCAGCACTTGACACCTAATGTCTGCACTTACCCTTGCACTTGCCACCAGCTTGCTGCACTTTTACTTATTGCTTTATTTATTCTATGTATTTTGCTGTCGTTCAAATGTACTGCACTGCCCTATCCCTCTTACTCCCACACTTGCACGATCTCAATGTCACCTGGCCTAGAAAGATTGTTGTCTCCGTCTTCCCCCTGTTCTCCCTTCCTTGCCTTGTTGCACCTAGAAACACTTGTGTATAAGTGCGTTATAAATGCCATATCATATTATATCATTGCAAGAGCTGATTTCACTGGATCATTCCTACAGCATGCAGAACCATTTAGCATGCCCCTGGTGTTCTTACCCCGCACACTTGAAATGTCATTGAACATCACACATTTAAAGGAGTTCATCTTTTAGCATCAAAACATACCAGGGGTTACCGTTTTGGTGGGTGCTGCTTCTGGCACTTGAAAGACCCTTTAACTCCAACCCACCACCTCCATATATCTACCAGATCCACATGGGCCCTGCTGCAGGGCAGTGAATGGAAACGGAGAGTGAATAAGGGCAGGATAGTGAGGCAGAACAGGTAACATGAACACTGATGGGACAGGAGAGTGGAGAATGAAGGAGGGCAGATGTGTGAGGAAGAGATTGAGAGTGAGGGAAGGCAGGGGATAAGGTGATTGAAGGGAGCCAGGTGAAGGTAAAATGATGAATGGATACAGAGAAGGAATGACTGCAAGAGAATTTGGACTATAGTTAATAAGGCACATGAGTGAGTGGAGATGCAAGGTGAAGAGGATTAAAGGTTGGGAAAATAGAGAGCAGGGAGCCAGGAGTGTAGGGAGAAATGGGAATAATGGAGGTCAGGGAGAACTGAAGAGTAAGGGTGGGCAGGAGAAAGGGAGAGATGGGAGGCAAGTGGGTGGGGAATGGGCAGTGGAGGGGCAGCAATGTAAAGGCAAATGCGGTAACGTGGGTAAACAAGGGAGGGAAAATGGAGTGAAGGAAGACAGGTGAGTATGCGAATAGCAGCAAAATGAGGAAGAGAGCAGTATCTTTATAACAAAGAACCTTTGGCAGAAATGGCGAAGGAAAAGGTGCGAGGGGATTAAGGGATGAGGCAAGAACAGAGGATGACTGTGATAAAAAGAGCAGAAAAGAGTGGAATAGTAGAGAAGAAATCGCTAGCAAGCAATTGATAAATGAACAGGTAAACAGTTAAAATGTAGCACCTTTGATAAGAATGTATGCACCACCAGTGTCAACTTCATTTCAATAAACCGATTAGAGATTGATGACCCAGAGACAGGGGTGCCGGGGTAAGGACTGTTTGTCCCTTAAAAGGTGCAACTGGTGGGTGATAATAAATGGGAGGGGAGTATAATGCTGCATGCTGTCGAAAATAATGTCTCAAGCAGATTACCTTATTTTGAATTCTCATTCACTGTGAATACCTTTTTTAAAAACCAAATGATATTGATTTTAGGTCCACATTAGTTTGCAGGCTGCTACTGTAATAGTGCATTCAAGGTGGTGAAAATAAAGCTATACATATCTTTTTGCTTGATCTATTTCTATAATAATGTATGTTATGTCAGGTTGCTTTCTTATGTGATTTGTGTACTTTCAAGGAATTGATGGAAAAACGATTTCGTTTTTGGAATCCCAAACCATCAAACATATTTATGTGACCTATCTCTGGGAAGATATGTTATCAAGTGCTTAAATAACAGCCTGGGTCTAAATACTGATTTCACCAATTTAAGGAAACTTATGATCCTGGCCAAATAATTAAATCTCACCGTGCTTGATCTGCTGACATTGGGTGTTTGCTAGAAGTGATTTAGTTTGCAGTTTTTGGTATGAAGAAAACCCCTCATGGTTTACTAAACTATTGTGTTGTATATCTATAATAGTGCATATTTATATATCGCACAGCATATTATTCTCTTGGCTTACACGTAAAAATGACTTTTAATGGCTTTACCAAGGGTATCCAAGAGAATTGAAGACTAATGTCACTACTTGTAATGTAGTTTACTGTGATGTCACTACTGATCATGTCAATCCATATTGTGCAAATTAAGGTTCTGCATATCTTTTGCTGGACAGATCCGGAAGACACAATAAAACATTTCAATGCCTTGTATGCCTAAAAGTCCCACAGTAGAACCTCAGGTAGGGGGGCCACATGCAGCTGCCCCTATTCTGACTGTCTTACTACACAGCAAAATATTTCTTTCATGGCATTAAATGTGCACTTTGCTATGTGTGCATATTAAAGGCTGCCCTTTTCTGGCTGCTGTCACCTTAACTCAGTGGTATTCAAATGTTTTCATGCCACCCCCCCTGTAAAACAAATGTTTCAGAGTCCCCCTACCTAGCCTTGGTCCCCTGTGGGGGGAGCAAAGGGTGTCCAGGGTGCGGGAGGGGGGGTAGGCTCTTTAAATTATAAGCAGAGTTTCCACAATTAATATTTTTGATTAAAAGCAGTCACCTTAATCCTTTCTTATATTAAAAACGTTAATCCTAATCTTATTTTAAAGTGTTTGCCCACCCCCCTCCCCCCAGACATCCTTCGGGCCCCCTAGTTTGAAGGCCCCTGCCTTAACTGAAGACTTTAAATGTGTGCTTGGCAGCAGGTTACAGATTGCCTTTGATAGCATCCAGCAGTGTTTACACCTCTTTGCCTTTTAATCTGGTTTCATCTGTGTTAGCACCTGGCTGACAGAGCAATTACTAACTTGTCAGTGTCAGTTTAGTGTTTCAGCTCGCCTCTGGGTACCTTCCTTTGTATCAATTTTTATTTAAGCAACCCAAGGGTGCCACAGACTGTGTCAACCCCTCCTAACTGTAGGTAAGGGGGTGGGGTGCAATCAAATGTTTATCCGTGCCCCGTGAGTGAGCGCTAACGCTGCTCCTTGGTATTCCACTGTGCCTGACTGCCAGCTAGGAGGTAGGAGGGCATGTGTGTTGTGGCTGGTGTGATGAGATGGGAAGGTGTCGGGCCAGGAAACTGTAGGGCTCCGGTCGCCTTTTGTCTGTTAGCCGAGTGCTAAGTCTGCCTCTGACCTCAAGTCAATTTCTTTTTTAGGACGGTGCTACATATATATGCAATCACTCACTGGATGTTAGGCTGATCTTCAGCTAGCTCCTTGGGCAGCGAACCCTCTGCCACCCCACCAGATTTAAGGTGGGGCATTGGACAGATAAGAAGGCAGCAAAGCCCCTAGTCCATGCCCGGTGCCAATGGGTGGACATGGGGGCAGATGCTGAGGGTCATCTTCTTGCATTTATCCCTGATAAACCTTGGTGTAGTTCCATGATGGTCCATATGTGTAAAACTCATTGCCAATGCAGGGAATGTATTACATGCACAGCTCGTCTCTGTAGCATCCACGCTGCAGCGTTGTGCAGTCTCCGGAGGTGGGTGCGCAGGTGTTTACCAACAGCTATGTGTCCTCTGCATAGTTGAAGTATGCACTCGAGAGAATTATAGAAACTTCGCTAATGCAGAACATGCATTTTAAACAAGTTGGGCGAGGGTACTCACCTTTATATGATCCCACATGTAAACTGTCAAAATGTATAACAAAATGGTGGGATAGCAATTGCCTGCTCTGTGTTCCAGAAATCATTTGATCCAACCTTTAGCAGGTCCCATGACCCTATTTGGTTCAATTTGTCAGGGAAGTTCTGACGAACCATGATTTGTAATGCTGCAGAGATGTCAAGCAATATCACAGCCTGACACCGCAAGCATCAGCTGGCACCCTCAAATCATGAACCATTGCTACAGGCACTTCCACGGTGCTGTGCAAAGGGAACACTCCTGCCTGGTTTAGACAAGGAATGTTACTATTCTTCCCCCAATAAATTGGCTTCTACAGGGCCACTTGCTAAATGAGTTTTGCTGTGTGAGGGATTTTCGAGATGGGCCCCTAATTTGTCATCTTCTGTAATGGCTTTGGTTTTTTAAGCAATGGTATGATTGTGTAATGTAATATGGTATTTGTATGGCACCTGCTGTCATGTGTTATGGCTTCGAAGTGCTCTGGGTGCAATGGTCCTTGGGCAGACCATGGTCTGAACAAATTAGAAGCATTGGTGAATCACATTGCATGCAAGTGGTTGATATAACTTATACAGTAGAACAGTTAATATTATGTTACATTGAAGAATTCTGGGCACAGTTGCTGTTTCATGGTTGCACATTGTGTGGCCCTCAAGATGTTTTAGAGAACAATTCCCATGATCCTGCCCCATTGACTATGCTGACTAAGATCATGGGAGGTTAAGTCCAAAACATATAGAGAATAACATAATAAGTAACTATGCTTCAGACAGAGCAGTGTTCATGATTTTCAACAATGGAAGTAAGACTGATTGGAAACAGTGCCTCATAAAGACATCAGCTGGACATAGATTTTCTCTTCTCTAACAATCGCCTTTTCCCTTCTATAATCAGTATGCTTTTAGGATCAATCACCCGCACTGGTTTTAAAAGAGGCAATAGACTTCAATATTTGTCTGTTCACTTTTTGATCCAATGTATTTCAACATGAACAATAGCGTCTTCTTTATGCAGGAATGTGTCCACTTCACCCCATTAGTAAAATGTTTGGAGCCATTTAAAGAATATTTTTCAAATTTTTCAGAATTCTCAGATACATTTAACTTTCTAATTATTTTTAGCTCAGTTATTTCGTCAGCAAAAAACAATACCTCAATGGAGCATCGTCAATGCTTTTATGGTAATAAGGATATTCAAATAACCTGAGTTCCTGCATTCACACCTATATATGAAATTAAATTCCAATGCAGAAACATCTGTGTGTGATGTCAAGGCACCATGTGGGACCAAGCCTGATTTGCATATGGTCTTTCCCCTTCTGTAATAGCTTGGCAGCGAAGAACGATGGTCTGGAGGGTTGCCCAGAGCAATGCCAGTGGTTAAGATTCATTCTAAACCTTCCAGCCATCACCTCTTTGTTTTTGCTATGTCGGTTGCAACCTTATACAATCGAACATGGCATCTTTTAGCAGGCCACAGCAACAGTACATCATTTGCTTTCATTTCACATCAGCCCATTATTACACCCTTTAGCTCAACATCACACAAACTCACCTGGGGGGGTTCCTCAAGGCTCATCCCTCTGTCCACTATGACCCCACTCATGAAACCATCAAGTGGCACAGACTCACATGCTACAACTGTGCAGATGCTACTCAAATCATCCACAAAAATCAGTACCAACAAGAACATAGACCAAACCCATGTCAACTACCTCTCACAACTCAACGCATGGACGAGTAACAACAGCCTTAAACTTAACCCGGGCAAAACTGAAATGATGATCCTGCCCAAGAAATTTTTTATACAACCGCATATACATGGCCTGCTGAAATAGGTACCAGACGGAAATCATCCAAAGGAGTTAAAAATCTCACAGTTTTGATGAACAATGACCTAACACTGGAACATCATTTCGGCACAGGACCAAAGTAGTGCTTCTTCACCTACATACTATTAAGCGGATATTGCTGATTCTCACTTTCCCACACAGAACACTTAGCATATCTTTCAATATGTCAAAAATAGGCTAAACCAACACTATCTACTTTGGAATGCTTGACTACCTCAGCAAAAAAAGAAACAGATCCAGAATTCAGAAGCAAGACGCCTCCTAAGATTCAGAAAAACAGAATGCATCACACTTACACTAAGATCTCTACACTTGCTACTTATTTTAAAATACTTAGCATGTTCACAGAGCAATTCACTGCAGAGGAGCAGATTTTCAACACGAAAACAATCTCCATCTACAGACCAAAAAGAACCATATGGTCTAGCAAAGACAAACCTCTTGGACCCAAGCAATATTTGAAAAAAGAAATAGGAGATATGAGTTGAGGCTCACATCAATAAAGGCCAGAGTGGTATGGAACATGCTCTTGCTGTATAGAAGACAGGCCACCACAATTCAACATATTACACAACCCAAGCAGTGACAAGACCAAATCAATTTTGTTTCAATGGGCTGAACGATGCGAAAAAACCCTAGGAGAGCTTAACACCGATAACAACACTCTACAAGTGAATCCAAATCATGTCCAAAAAAAACTGTGGCTTCAAGACTGGATAGACACTGTAAAGAGGTTCGAAGCATGGAAAAATAATCTGCTACAGGACCTCAAGCGCAGATTTTGCAACAGTGTCATTGAAACTTGGAAGCATCTAACACTTTTTTGGCCGGCATTAAGAGCCCTGAGAACTAAACATCTGGCAATCCTTAATTCCAAAAGACCATCTACGTGTGGTGAAGAGTGATGGAACAAACAAAAAATGAACTCTTGCTCTGACGTTCTATCTGGATCAAGTGAACAAGCTGTTAGCAAAGGACGGCATGGTCATCAAAACTCAGAATGCACTTAACAAAAAAAGAAAGAAACAAATAAATAATTGATTCTTGGAGATTGAATATTTTGACATCAAAAGATTGAGCTGAAAAGACTTGTATGACATTTGAGAGTAAATGGAATGTATTTTTATGACATGAGAGATGAAATGGAATGTATTTTAAAAGTTTGTAATAAACTGAATTAAAAAAAAAAGGATTATAACGATGAGCTTTCCAAACATCTCACACAATTCTGGAACTCCCTCCCAAAGGGAATATGCGCAATCGAGAAACGCACTAAAACATGACTCTTTGATTTGGTGACCTAACTCGCCAAATCATTGGCCATGTCAAAGAGAAGCATGCCGCATTAATGAACAAAGGTACAGCACGAAGTACCGGGCCTCGGCAGAATTTCCAGGTCACTTGATCCACGCGGATTGGCCTGCCACTGAAAGACAGAACTAACATATTTAACCACCCTACATTGGGAAAGTTTACTCAACAAACCGCCTGTGCAACAATGATTCAGTCCTATACCCTGGTAGAAGGATTGCCTCCTTCTTCCCCACTAACCCTACTAAAACTCACCATACTCTGGTGACACACCACACACCGTCCAACTATGCCACCAACAGATGGCAACCACAACTCCCCACATCTGCACTAACACTAAACAGCAAAACACCACACCTCCTCATTAACTCACATAATCGCAACATGTTCAATGAACCCCTAAGCCACTGGCCACAATGCCTCCCATACAGACTCAGGTGCCCACCAATTCATACTAACTAGAAGAAAACCCACACACAGCGCCTGGTTTTTCTAAATTGACACGACCAACACAACAGCAAAGGCACGTGTGCCCTTTCCCTCTCCTCCCACTAACAAACCCAACCCTTCCTCTTTTTTTCAGATCCACCTGAGCTCCCAGAGACCATGCAAATGACATCAGTGCACAGTATAAAACCCATTAACATAACAGTACATCAGACCCTATAATTTCTCGTAGCCTCTTTCACCGCCCACCTCGGGGAATGTTGTATGTTCAGATCAGGTTGAACATGTCTAGAGGTCCTTGCTTGATGAACACTCATAAACATGACTTCTGCGTATGCACAGCCCTGACGTGGGGGAGTATGTGAGATCTCCACAGCTCTTGGATGCTCATCAGGGACATTTCATAAGGCACAGAAAAGGTTATGGAGTGCCACAAGATGAGTCCCCTCTTTGTCTTTAGCCTTAGTTATGTAGTTAGAAAGTATGATGAACAATTAATGCACCCCTTTGCCAGCATGCTGCATCAATTGCTTTCATGATTTTAAAGTCGTTATGCAGCCATTCTATCAACAATCTCCACCATGCTGCTTTCTAGGTCTAGGGAAAGATGAAGCTGAAATCCTGGGAGTTGTGGATGGGTGTTACAAGAAGATACCTGGACAGGGCTGCTATCAATGGTGCCTTGTGTGTGGTATCCCTCACTACTGTGAGTTAAACAGTAACCACCTCCTCTTCAAATGTGTGCAAACATGTGCCTGACAGTCTCTTAGTACAGGCATGGGGCCTGTGGTAGGTGCTGGACAAGCGGTTGTAAAAATATTTGTGTTTTACAAATAAATTATTAGCTCATATAAGGGTGACATGACTCGTTTTATGTCCCCAATCTATACAATTCCACCCCACAATTCTGAGCAAGAAAACAGTTATTTCTCAAAACTCAAAATGTCTTTAAATAATTATATTCAATCTAAAGAGCGGTGGTCTCCAGCTTTTTGCCAGGGAAATCACCATAATGTTACATGCTCAAAAGCAACTGGTCAACAAAACAAACATTTACCTGCCTAGATGAATCTTACGACTGTCAATTCAAACACGCGTGCTTTACCATAATCAATTCTAGATAAGAGTATACTCTAAAAGATGGTAGGATTTCTAAACACTTCTGCTGCTTATCATTCTTAACTACAAAACCATTTCAGCATGAGGCATCATATCGCAGTTTAAAGATGTCAAAATGCCGTCTACATTTTCCACATTGACACCCACCATTTACACATCAAATTACTTTCACTCCATTAAACATATTCATGTAGCTTTCAATCTATATAGATGTACACCTTTCAATGTACATGTGTGCAACTTTCAATGAAGATGTGTGTGCAACTTCAATCTACTCCTATTCATTTATTTTCAGATTTTGTTGCTGGAGATGTATTATTCTTCGTTAAACAGTACTATGTTAAAGCACCCTTGCCCTTTCACTTTAGACATAAGTCTGCCTGTGCATTTCAAGATAAGGAATTGCATGGGTGTAACACTTTGCACACTTTTCTGTGATTAGAATAAATCTCTGTGCTAATTTCTGTTGCTAAAACATATGTGACTAAGCTTCCACAGGCTGCAAATTTGCATGATATCTCATTAGAAAATAGTGTGATAAGGATTCTATTAGAAATGGTGCTTGATTTCACAAAAACACTCTGCATTTGAGTAGCAAAAATGTTGTCAGCATCACAATACAACAATGTTTAGCGCTTTTTTGAAATAAAATCTCACTTGCATTCAGTTTCAAATAGAAGAAACAGGGCAATTTGTTTACTACAGCAACTGTGTTCCTGTCAGATTAGCATCCTCTTGGCTCCCACCCACTTTAATTGCCCAAATTCTACCACGGACAGCACTAGGGGTATTTTGGAGTTCTATATTCAGGTTTCTGTACCTACATTTTAAAAGTGGCTTCTTATTTTTGGATCATGAACTGGGAACCCCATCCATATCTCTCTGACAGGGCTCCTTTCTCCAACCTGCCTGGGAACCAGTCATCAGATGGTTTCAGCCCTACTCCCCAGCTACCTCCTTCCAAATATGTGCATTAATATTCTTCAATAAAAATTTTCCAATATTAATCAGTTTCTGTACTCAAGCAGTTTTATAATCATCTACTCCTCCGCTCATCTTGTCATTTTAAAGAAGGGACACTTCTCAACAAGTCCCATGTATGTAAAGGTGGGAGGGAATTTCACTCCTAATCTTATGAAGAAGCTTTCTTTTTAATGATGTGAACATGCAAGCTTAATAAAATGAAGATCATTGTATTCTGTAGATCAGAAGGACTAATGCAAGACATTAAATGTCCGTATGTGATGTGTATATCAAGTGATAATTATTTTTTCTACTTTTTATATTTGATCTCATTATGTACTAGGTGAATTTTACATAGGTGACATTACATCATTTTACAGACACAATGCAATTTTGATTTAAGTTGGTAGGACCTTTCACGATGGAGTTATGGATTTAGAAATGATTACATTTTGGGGTTAACATGTAACACATGTAACTTTCCTATAAAGTTGATAAGAGAAGAACTGCGGCATGGCCAACAGAGATCACTGTTGATACATGCCATGAACAGTCATTTTCATGCGGTTGCTACATGTCCAGGCTAGTTTGTTTTGCTTGTTCACAGAGATCTTATGACTTTAGCCGAACACAGTTTGTGATGTGTCTGGATTTGATTTATGTGACAGGTTTTGTTGTGCTTTCTCTATTAGCCAGTACATGACAATGGGCCTCATTACACGGACGGCGGTGGACCAAGGTGCTTTTAGCACCTTGGTCCATGCCGGTAAAATACCGGCACCGCCTTGGAGGAAAGGGAAATTACTGCCCTATTCCAAGGTTGGTGGGGCGGTAATTCCCCCTTCCCCCATTGCCCTTCCCCATTCCCATTTTTGCCCCATAAGGTATAATGGGAATGGGGAAGGTGCTAATTACGGCACCGCAAATTGCGGTACCGTAATTAGCTCCCTGGTCCCTTTGCGGGTTGGTTTTTAACACCTGCAAAAAGCAGGCGTTAAAGTCTCCAACCCGCAAAGGGACCTCATAGTAAGGCGGTAAGGGTTAACGGTCACCGTTACCATTAACGGTGACGTTAACCCTTACCGCCGTCCGTGTAATGAGGCCCAATGTTTTTAGAGGTGTGGGCTTGGAACTAGTTTGACCTCAATGAATTAGGAGATTCCTACTGTGGCCTAATGTCTTGTGATATATTTGAAGCAGCAGTGATGTGAATTCAAGGTCAATCCAGCTAATACCAAGCTACAATCAGCCATATATTCGGGCATATCCCATTTCAAATTAGATAGAACACATCTTTTCCCCTAAGTGAACATAAAATGCACTATTATTATCTTGCCATTGTTAACTGACTTTCCCATCTGAAAGAAAGATGTGCATTTTGAAATAACATGTATTTTCTCTCTGCCTGGTATCAGAAGTATAGACACATGTTGATCGAGTTCTCTTTAAATAATTGCCAAATAAGTGATTGTGTGGCCGGCTAGGTTCTGTTGCTGGTAAACACACTATTTTTACATGTGGCACAGTTCCACTAAATTGTTGTTATCTTTAGAAGAACAGGACAAGATTAATGAATTAGCCTTTTTTGAAGGATCTTAATATAGACCCCAAACATCTGACAGAGTCAGAAATGACAGATACGTCTAGATGTATTCCTGTATGTGGTACTGAAAATGTGATAGATATCTTTCATAAAGCTGTGACACATGATATCTACAAAACTATTGATAAACAGAAGAAAAACAGAGAATATGAAAATTTGAAACCGGCAGAAACACAAGCACTGAATACATTAAGTAAAGATCAAGACATTGCAATCAAGCCTCTGATAAAGGGGGAAATATTGTTGTGCTTAACCGATTGGATTACATCAGAATGGGTGAGGCACATCTGACCCAACCAGGATGCTATGAGGTAATAAAAGGCAAGCCCACTAAAATAATTAACACACAAGCAGGGAAATTAGTGGCAAGATGGGTCAGGGCAGGTTTGGTGACTGAAAACGAAAAAAAGTTTGACTGTTAAATATCGAAAAACACCAATGATTTATTTCTTGCAAAAGGTACATACAATATTTGACTCAATACCAGAGGGAAGACCCATAGTGAGCGGGATGGGGTGGATGATGGAATTCTCCAAATACATGCAATTTTAATTCGTGAAGTTATGAAAATACCATCATATTTAAGAGACATGATGCACTTACTGCAGCCACTTGAAGACTTTGAATGGTAGATTAATTTGTGTTCATCTCATTGGACTTCAAAGCCTTGTATACGTCCATTTGCCATGATCTAGCTCTTAAGACCATTGACTAGATCTTTGCTAACAGGTCCGCCTCTTAATTGATGCATTTGGTAATGTCAAAAGAAATGCTGTACTTTACTTTGAAGAATAATATTTTTCTGTTCAATAATGTACTGTATAAACTGTATTGGCAATGGGGGCCAATTAAGCACCCCTTTGGCCAATCGTCTTATGTTTAGTTTTTGAAGATCTATATGTGTACAGGGACAACACGTGGTCACCACGCATACAATTGTGGGTATGTTATATGGATGACATTTTTATGATTTGGCATGGAATGTATCTGCATTGCATGATTTTGTGTGATTTTTTTTTAACCACAATGAATTTGGTATTGAGTTCACTTGTACCACAGATCCAACCGAAATTGACTTTTTAGATGTTCACCTGTATGCAAAAGAAGGAAAGATTCTATCAAAAACCTTTTCGAAAACTTATCGAGGTAAATTCTGTGCAAGCAGCAACAAGTTGCCATGAACCCAGTATTATAGAAAATATCCCAACAGATGAATATATCAGGACTAGAAGGAATTGTAGTGGTTTGTCAGCATTTGTTAAAGAATGTGACCTTTTGAGAACAAGATTTCTACAGTGAGGACACAATGAAAATAATTTGTCATTACAAAACAAGGGGGAATAGAAACCTGAGGAATGATCTGTTAAAACGAAAACTTAAAGAGAAAATTCAAAACAGTAATGTTGTAAGGATGATCACAAGGTATTCTATGAATAGTCATGAAGTTTTCAAGATTTCCAAGAAGCACTGGCATTTGTTAACTTTGGATCCTCATTTAAGTGAATACATTGGGAAAGATCCAACTTTCGTATATACTAGAGCACCTACGATTAAGTCCGTAGTCAGCCGATCCCACCTCAACCACATTGCAATACTAAAAACATGATTTAATAAGAACTTCATAGGTTTTTTCACGTGTGGCACTTGTAATATGTGCTAAAAAATGGCAAAAATGAAGCGTGTTGTCATCAATGTGAAAGAACCCTTTGAGATCAGGGATTGTATTGTCGGTCTAAGTATATAGTGTATGGTATTATCTGTTTGTGTGGACTCATCGGTAGGTCCATCTGGGAGTTAAGTATAAGAATCAGGGATCACTTGTATGCACTTCGAAATGATGATCCACAGTTACCTCTTGTGACACACTGGCAAGATAAACACCAGTTGGATAACCAAGCTGGAATACGGTTTGTGGGACTGAAGTTGGCGCATCCCAACCCTGGAGGAGGTGACAGGGAGAGAAGTCTGAGGCAGATTGAAGCAAGAATGATCTGAAAATATTGGACGATTGAAAAAGCAATGAATTCAGACTATGAGATGGGAACATTTTTGGGAGGACTTCGTATGTGAAAGATTTTCTGCATTCAAAGCAAGTACAGTAAGATATTGGACAAGAGAATGTAAACATTTTTTGGGGCAAAGTAAGAGGTTTTAAAAGGAATACAAAAGTGATATTACCCTGAATGTCAATTTAATTTGTGTATTTATCGCCTTGAGACTACAAAAAATATAGTACTGGTAACTGTGCTAAACACTAAGAATGTAATAATTCATATGGATTAATTTTAACATGTAAATATACCTTAGTGTGATATCACATGAATTAAGAGAATTTTACTATCTTTGGATACTGTAAGTGGAGATAAGGGAAATGAAGAGATGATTTATCACAGAGGCCCCCACTCATGATGGGGTAATGTCACAAGACAAAGAGGGTAAATATGATGTCAGTGTTTGGGTAGATTCACCACAAATTTTAATGATTAGTATAATACAGATTTTTTGGATTAATAAAAATGAGGTTGTCACAGAGGAGCCATACATGCATATTAAGTGAGGATATCCTTTGAGGTCCTTGGTGGCAGGATCACATCATCCAAGGAATCAATATGATAATTAACATTTTTCCGCTAGCATGGAATAAGGCCATGATAACTTTCTTGATATCATCCATACCATTCAAGTTCGAGCATGTCAGACATTTTTCTAGTATAGGTTTATACCACATATTGAGAGAGGAGTATACATGATGAGAACCAACCAAGTAAGAAACAATTGTAGAGAGCATATTTTCCTTAAGAGTAATATATGTTCAAACTGGGTAGAACCCCATAGGGGCAAACAGCTATTAAAATGACAGCAAAGTGTAATATCCACTCTGAAAAAAAAGGAAATATTTAAATAACATTGGGGGTTATGTGTCTGAGTCACAGAATGCAGGCCATATATTATAAAACAAAGACAAAATGTAAATGATTTGTGCCGGAACGACCACTGCCGTATTAACTGTGTTATGAATGTAAGGAAGCAGGGCATAAGAACAATACTCTTAGATAAACCTTCATCTAAACACAGCAACTGGTTTGTTGGAATTAGTATGAGGGTAAATTTGTAACCATGAACATTAGAAATAGCAAGCTCTGTGAAGTAAATGCTTAAGCGGATATTTTAATATGTGAGGAGCATGGTATATAATATAAATCACTGAAAAACTTTAGTTTGGTTCAATTCAGGAAATAGATCTATTTGTGTCTCCACCCAATTTGTCATAGCTAGGAGCAAAGGACACCCCCTTGTTCAGAACAGCTGTCTCAGATTCTGTTAATGTCTTATTTGACGATTAAGTACTATGTTGGTTAACATCGCGGTCGCTGCTGTTTCTGGGACCGAAACCCTTTGATTTGGTTCACTTTCGGTGCCCTTACACAATGTAATGATTATGAGGGCAAAATCTTATACATAATAATGAGTTCCAATAACACATAGTGGATGTGAAAATAAAACAAGTCTTCATGGCTTGCACGCAGGAGTGTTTACTTATGAAAATTACTGTGTGACGTCACGCGTTGCTGTGCTTGACGTCACGTGTTATATATAAATTGAGGCCACCCTTTGACACGCGGGACGCCGCCAACTCCATTAACTCCAATTTTAGGTGAGCTTTGATTCACGATATAGGATAAAGTATAATTTTGACCTTAACTAAGCTTCACCAACCATTGAATCAAATATGAAAGGTTGGATGGTACTGCATACTAACTTTAAGCCATGCACCATACTCTTGGAGTATGCCTAATATAAAACAACTGTTCTTCTTTCCAGTTCCAGGAGTGGCTGTATTGGAACAGCCTTATATAATTTACACCTACCACAAGCAGGAAATTCACCCAAAGAGAGCTTTGGGATTGTGAATACCACAAGGTATGTCCAAATGTATTTTTTGAATGACAGGAAGGGAATGGAGTGATAGGGAACTCTTGACCTAAATTCAAATGTCTCTATTATTTGCAGATATAGGAACTAGATTTGAACAAGAGTCCCACTTGGGATGGTTTAAGTTGATACATAAAAGATCACATAGGAATAAAGAATTTGGAAGGTATGTGCAAAAATCTCTTTTTGAGAAGATGCATGATAAGCCATTAGGGTCATAAGTCCCAGCTCACTCTCTCCACCCCTCAGGCCAAGCCAACTCCAGCACTGCCACCTACATTCTCGGTTATCCGACCCATGAAGTGTGTGTGAGTTGACGCTTTTGCCACCACTTTCTCAACTGACCTCCCCATTTGGCTGACTCAGACCCTGACACAGCCCTCTCCATGCTCCACTGTTCTATATCTGATACTCTCAAAGTTCTTGCCCCTGTCATGAGGATCAGCTTGAAGCACAAAGCCAAGTGCAATTCCTGGTATGACTGAGATCTCGCCATCCTTTTTTTTTTTTTTTTTAAATATATTTATTGATTTTTCAAAGAAACTTATACAACCAGCATCATCCACATAGCAATCAGTTATATATCCACAATAACTTCCCATTCCCCCCTCCCCTCATGCGAACCCGGACCGGGGTTGCGCGGTCTGCCATTGGTGTTAGGGTGAGCCCGGGCTGTCCAGGTCCTCACCTGAGGTACTGACTTCTTTAGGACGGAACAGGGCTGTCGTGAGGGCTATCCATTGCAAGAGGTCTTCCGAGTCACCTGTTTTCTGCTGTCGCTGTGCCAGCTCCCAGGCCCCGGTTTCAGCCACAGACCACCTACGGAGGTCTTCCCACCATGTCACAAGTCTAGGGGCCCTGGGGCACTTCCAGGCCATTGCGATGCGCCTTTTTGCGAGGATGTACATCAAGTCCTTGAGCCTATTGAGGGGTTTGTTTTTTTTGCCTCGCGGATATGAGCCCAATAGACATGCCTTAGGGGATTGCACGTCTAGCGTTATGTCCTCCTCCGCTATCCTGGTCTGAATTTGCGACCAGAAGGTTTGTATATCCGGGCAGGCCCAAAACATGTGGGTCAGTGAAGCTGCGGGTTCTTGGCACTTGGGGCACGGCACTACGCAGGCGCCATTGAATCTCGAGATGACAGCAGGGGTAAGGTAGGCCCTGTGGATGATGTAAAATTGGATAAGCTGGAATCGGGCATTCCTGGAGACTTTTTTATGGTAGTGTGTTATTGTTTCCCACTCCGTGTCTCCGAATAGCGTGTTTAGCTCGGCTTCCCATTTACCCTTGCATGTGAGTTCGTTATGTGTGGTGTTGTCAATTAGGATCTCATAAAGCCTAGAGGTTTCGTGTCCCCCCTCTGCAACGCCCACCAAGTTCTCAATGGTCTCGTGTCCGGCGCATTGGGATTCCGCTTCCGGCCATCGCTTCCTAAGCCTGTCCATCACCGCCCCATGCAAAAGGAACTGACCCAGTGGAACCCCAGTCAACTCGTGCAGTTCGGGAAATGTGTGAGTGCCCTGGTCGTCTATCAGATCGCCCAGGGTGGCAACACCGGAGGGTTCCCACATGTTCCGGATCGCCTTCCGGTCCTCCGGTCTAGTGGACATGATGGCGGCTATAGGGATTTGTGGGGAGTAGGGGTCGGTCAACCTGACCGATTTGCAGGCCCGACTCCAGATCTGAGTGCCTAGGCGGATGAGGTGTGCATCCAGCGTTTTAGGTATTGGTCTGATCCAGAGGAGATCCCTAAGCAACCAAGGTGCGTCTGGGGGCTGCAATAGGCGTGTGTCCGTCGTGGCATCATCGGCCATCCACTGGATCACGTGCTTAAGCTGGGCCGCTATGTAGTAGAGCTCAAAGTTAGGGGTTTTCAGGCCTCCCCTCTCGTACGGTCTTTGAGTTATGTCTAGGGCAACTCTGTGCCTCCCCTCCCGCCATAGGAGTTTCCTACATAGTTTGCTCAGGTCTTTGAAGAAACGTTGGGGGATGTTGTAGGGGACGTTAGTGAAGAAATGTAGAAGACGCGGGCTCTGCCAGCCATTGAAAGGGGCAATTTACACCATAGGTCAATTGATTTAGCCAGTCCCTCCTTAGCCCTGCCCGTGTTTAATGCATGTTCGGCTTCGGGGTCCCGGTGGATCGCGACGCCCAGATATTTGAACGTGGTGGGTTCCCATTTCAGGGCCAGAGGGGGGAGGTGTTCTTTCTTGGTTCCACTAAGTGCAGCCAGGGGGAATAGGCAAGACTTAATTTAATCTGGATCCCAGGGCATCTGTGGAACCCATCTAGGGTTTCGAGAATGTAGGGGAGAAGAAGTTTGGGATCCCTTAGGTAGAGGAGCGTGTCATCTGCATACATGGAGACAAGGTGGTTCACTCCATTTACCACTATCCCCCCGTCTCCATACTTCTGCCTAAGGTATGCCGCCACTGGTTCAATCGCCAGGATGTAGAGGAAAGGGGATAGGGGGCACCCTTGCCGAGTGCCCCTGGCCAGGCTCCATTTTTCCAAAAAGGTGTTGTTGGTTCGCACTCTGGCTGTGGGATTAGTGTAAATGAGTTTGACCCAATTCAAGAAAGCCGTTCCGATCCCCATCTTGGCAAGGGTGGCATAGAGCCATGTCCATCGGACCGAATCAAAGGCCTTAGAGGCGTCTAGGGACACAACTGCATATTTACCGGGCATGCCGTTTGTGCTGTGTATCACACGATGCAGCCTTCGCAGGTTCTCAGACATGGAGCGGCCCTGCATGTAGCCTGTCTGATCTTGGTGTATAAGGTACGGGACGGCTGTACGCAGCCTTCTGGCCAGTAGTGCGGTAAGGATCTTATTGTCTACATTCAGCATGGATAAGGGGCGGTATGAGCCGCAGTCAGAGCTTTCCTTGCCGGGCTTAAGTAAGGGGATGATGGTGGCTTCGGTCATGGAGTCGGGGAGGTGGCCTGTTTCATACGCCTCGTTGTATACTTTGGACAGTAGGGGGGCCAGTATGTCCTCATAGGTCTTATAAAATTCGCCCGGGAGACCGTCCGGTCCCGGCATTTTACCGGAGGGCAGTGACCTAATGGTGGCTGCGACCTCATCTGGGGTGACGGGGCCTCCGAGGGAATCTGCCAAATGGTCCTCCAGGCGAGGGAGCCTGATGGCGTCCAGGGTGTCTTCGATCGCGTGGTCTGGGGGCTGGGCTGGATCGGAGTAAAGGGTTTGGTAATATTGCTTAAACACTGCGTTAATACCCACTTGCGTGTGAAGGGTCAAGCCGTCTGTATTACGGATGGAGCATATGGGGTGTCTGGGGGTTTCTCGTTTATAAAGCCATGCAAGAAGTTTCCCGGGTTTGTCGCCCAGGGCGTGGTTCCTTTCCGTGAATTTGGTATAGCTGAGCCTCCCCAGCGTCTCCCAGTGTGTTAAGCATGTTTGTTTAAGTTCAATCATTTTCTGCAGGTGGGTGGGATCAGGGGATGGGGTGGCTTCGAGGTCTTGGAGTTCGGTCTCAGCGTGCTCTAGCAGGGTCGTGACGGATTTCAGGGCCCCTCCGGCCGCGGCTATCATTTCCCCTCTGGTTACCACCTTGTAGGCTTCCCATGCTGTGCCCAAGTATCTGACGCTATCAATGTTGGTTTGCCAGTAGTGTGTGGAGCCCTCCCTGATTTGTTCATTGAAGGCTTTGTCTAATAGCGCTTCGCTTCTTAATTTCCACGTCGGGATGGGGGGCCTGCGGGCTGTGGTCACCCACGAGGTCATCAGTGGGGAGTGGTCTGAA
This sequence comes from Ambystoma mexicanum, assembly GCF_040938575.1. Lineage (NCBI taxonomy): Eukaryota > Metazoa > Chordata > Amphibia > Caudata > Ambystomatidae > Ambystoma > Ambystoma mexicanum. The sequence continues at coordinate 451,331,538 of NC_090931.1, forward strand.
AGCACCCTGGCCAGATACTGCGTATCCTCAAACCCGGCCACGTGCTCTTCGCTAATGAACAGGCAGTCTATCCTGGTGTGGACCTTATGTGGGGGGGAGTAGAAGGAGTAGCCTCTGATTCCGGGGTTTTGCGCTCTCCACAGGTCTTTCAGGGCATATTGCTGCGTGAGGGCGTACAGTATCTTGGCGGGTGGGGAGGGGTCACCATGCTTACCATCCGATCTATCTATGCGAGGGTTTAAGGTACAGTTGTTGTCGCCTCCCCATATCGTTATGCATTCGTTACTCGGGGACAGCCGGGCGTACAACGAACGAAAGAAAACAGTGGCATCATGATTCGGGGCATAGGTGCAAATCAGGCGAACGTCACGCCCCTCTATGGTGCCCTGAATTAGGGCCATCCTACCTTCATTGTCCGTTTTGGTGTGGATCAGCTTGACTGGGACAGAGGGGGCAATCCATATCAAGACTCCTCTGGAGTAGGTGGAGTAGGAGGAACCCACTAGGGTACCTCGCCAGACCTTAGCTAGCGCTGCAAGCTTAGGGCCACATAAGTGGGTCTCCTGAAGGAGAGCGATTCCGACTCTGTGGCGCTTCATGTAGGCGTGAATGCGGCGCTGTTTGATGTAGCTGTTTAGTCCCCTGACGTTCCAGGACATGACTCTGATCCTCTCAGCCATAGTCTAGGTGTGTTCGTGTGGCTGTGGGAAGCCTGAGGTTGAGGTGTTCGGCGAACTTGGTCGTCCTGGTAGCAATTCCGCTGCGCTTGGTCCCGGTCCGGTTTATGTCCGATTCAAACTGTGATCCCAACTTGGGTTTCAGACCCCCATGAACAGCAACGTCTAACTTAACTACAAACACAACTTCAAACACAACACGTCTAGCGAGGTTGCCCTTGCTCTGACATCCCCGTTTCTGCCCCATCAGACCAAGGTCTTCCGGTGCCCTACGGGCGGGTGAGCTCACCCAAATTATCCTGGGGATAGGAGAGGGGCTATCTCTGAGGGTGTTATCAGGAGGTGCGCCATGACCAGCGCGGCTCCGGTACCATCAGTGTCGCCACTCTTGCTGGCATATTAATGTACGATCGGCTACTGCAGCCAGTAAGTGGTGAGAAGAAGTCCCTTTGTTACAGGCGGCTAGGGCCCGCGCTGCCTCCGTTCAATGTCTGGGATCTGTTCACTGTCCATCCATTCGCAGGCCTCTGCGGGAGTGTCAAATAAGTGTGCCTTATTGTTGTGCAGGACCTTGAGTCTGGCCGGGTAGAGGAGTAGGTAGCGCAGGCCTGCCTCCTTGAGTCTTGCCTTGGTGTGGTGGAACTGGGCTCTGCTCCTTTGAACCTGCAAGGTGTAGACGGGGTATATTGCAATCTTCGCGGCGTCCCTCTGTATGGAACCGCCCATCCTGGTAAAGGCCAAAATGGATTCCCTGTCCCTGTAGTTGAGGACTTTGGCTATTATGGGTCTGGATGGGCTCCCCGGTGGCGGCCTCCTGGCTAGGGAGCGATGGGCTCTTTCTATGGTGAAGCCCTGCGACAGTTTCCCAGCCCCAATTTCCTGTATGAGCAGGTTCTCGATGTAGTTAGTGGGGTCGCTGCCCTCGATACCCTCGGGCAGGCCGATGATTCTGATGTTGTTCCTGCGGGCCCTTCCTTCGGCCTCCTCGGCCCTGTCTTCCAGATTTTTCACTCTTTGCGCCAAAATGTCCACATCCTTTAAGAGTTGAGTTTTGGCGTCTGTGTTGTCTCGGACTTGGATCTCAAGAGCGTCCGTTCTGCCGGCGATAGAGCGCACATCCTGCCTCAATAAGTTCAGGTCGATGGCGACCGCGTCTATTTTGTCCTCCATGGTTTTCTGGAGTGTCTTGATGGCCTCTAGCAGTTGGGAGTTGGCCGGCTCGGGCCTCTCGGAGCCCGGCGCCTCCCCAGGGGCTGGAGCCTCCCTGGGTCCGGTCACTCCAGCGGCCGCGAAGGACTCCATGGTGGTCTGGCGGTGTTTGCTTCGGGCGCCCTTAGTGGTCATGTCCTGTCCGCCAGGCCTCGGCGGGCACTATACGGTTCACTGGCGCCGGCGGGAGATGCTTCGTGAGGGGGGGTTGTGTGTCGTCCGGGCAGTGTCAATGGGCCGCTCGGCAGGGCGGTCGGGCACAATCCTGCCGTAAGGCTCTTCGCTCCGGGCCCAGCGGGGGTGCAGTTAAGGCCGCCCCAGGTGCCCCCCCCTCCGACTCCTTACCGCACTTCTTCGGGACACAGGAGCGTGAATCTCAGCTTAGGCCACCGCCGCCGCTTCAGTTCGAGTTCCACTAAGGCAGATCCCTGGTGGGCTCCTCTGGGGTCGATCACAGGGCTCCGCTACAGCACTGGGCCGGGGATCATCATGGCCGCCATTTCCTGCCTTCGCATGGCGTTCTGTTTCTTTTCACTGGTGCGGGCCAACAGAGGGACGTGAGGTTCCCAAACTTCGACAGCAGGCGGGACACACCTTCACACGACCTGTGTTCGTTTTTCAGATGACTGCAGTCAAGTTAAGCGATGGTTGGCGGCGGATCCATAATCGTATCGAGCGGAGCTGCGCCGAACACGTCTCTCCTACATGGCGGTTAGCCACGCCCCCCGAGATCTCGCCATCCTTAAACGCAAGTGCAGGGTGGCTTAGAGGAAAGGGCATGCTTCCGGTACATCCTCTGACAAACTGGCCTGCCGCCTACTCCAAAAGCAATACCGGCTCTCTGTCCGCACCAAGAAGAGAGCCCACATCCAAGTCTGCATGTCTGAGGCATCTAGCAACTCGACCGAACTCTTTAAAATCTGCACGGAGCTGGCCAATCCTGCTGCAATCTCTACATCTCCTGTCCCCTCCCAGGCCCTCTGCACAGTCCTGGCTTCTCGTTTCATCTCTAAAACTCAGGACATCCTTTCCTCTCTCTCTTCGTCCTCCCCTGCCCTCTCTACTCCCTGCTGCTCCTCTGGTCCTTCTTTGGGCACCCCTCCTCCCTCCTCTGCCTTTCCCCTGTTCTCCCCAAATGAGGTTTCTAGACAAGTCTGATCTATGAAAGTCTCGTCAAAACAGGTTCACCCCTGTTCCTCCAAAACCATCAAGGACCACATTGACACCTTGGCCCCTGCCCTGGCTGACTTCTGCAATCCCTCCTTCACCACTGGAGTCTTCCCTTCCCCCCTGAAGCACTCCCTTGTGCACCCTCTTCTTAAGAAACCCTCTGCCGACCCGTCCTGCCCGGCTAACTATCACCCAATCTGCATCACTCCCTTCCTGGGCAAACTCCTGGAAAAGCTGTCCATCTCCCAGCTTAATCTTCATACTGATTCTGTGGGTTGTCTCCATGACCATCAGTCTGGCCTCAGAGCTGCCAGAAGCATGGAAACTGCTCTCCTGAACATCCGTGAAGACCTGCTCTCCAACCTCGATTCTAACACCCGCTGTGTCCTCATCTTACTTTATCTCTCTTCTGCCTTTGCCACGGTCAACCATGCCATTCTGCTCAACCGTCTCCATGATAACCTGGGTATCACCGATCAGGCCCTGGCTTGGCTGACCTCCTTCCTCTCTGATCGACCCTCCCAGGTCCAACTTGGGTCCTTCCTCCCCTCTATCTCAGTCTCTACCTGTGGTGTTCCCCAGGGGTCTAACCTTTCTCCCTGGCTGTTCAACGAATACCTGGAACTTCTTGCTCACTGCATTTCTGCTCTCTGCCCCAACTTTCAGTGCAATGCAGACGACACGGAACTTATTTTTAGGCTCCCTTCCACCACTTCTTCTCCTTCTCTCATCTCTGACTGCCTGTCTGTTCTCCAGCAATGGTGTGCCGCCAATGATCTCTGCCTTAATGCCAGTAAGACCGAGATTCTTCTCTTCAGCACACCTGCCCCCTCTTTTCCTGTCACTCTCTGGCCGGCCTCTCTTGGCCCTCTTCCCACTCCCACCTCTGAGGCCAAAAACCTTGGGGTCATCTTCGACTCCACACTCTCCTTTTCTCCTCACATCTCTGACGTCTATAAGAAGTCACACTACCAGCTGCACCTTCTCAGAGGTATTCTTCCTTTCCTCTCCTTCCCCCAGAAGCTCACTGTCTCCAGAGCTGTGGTTCTCTCTAGGAATGGACTACTGCAACAGCTTCTTTCTAAATCTGCCTTTTTATACTCTCTGTCCTCTGCAACTCATCCAGAACAGGACTGCAAGACTTGTCCTTGGCCTCAAGCCCAGGGATCGTATCTCTCCAGGATTGACATCTCTGCACTGTCTCCCAGTGGCTGCGAGGATTAAGTTCAAAACCTTCTGCATTGTCCACAAGGACTTCTGGGGTCTCAATACCTTCAACTCTCTCTTCCTAAATATCTTCCTTCTCGAGCTATTTGCTCGGCCGCCTCCAACTCTCTCAGGGTCAGTCGCTTCTCCAAGCAACGGGTTGGTGGTAGATCTCTTTCCTCAGCTGGGGCCTCCCTCTGGAACAGCCTCCCTGCCTCCCTTAAACTTGAGGAGAACCATCTCCGGTTCCGGAAGCACCTCAAAAGCTTCCCCTTTGCTTGGTCTTTCTCTCCTCCTCTCCCCTGCCAAACTCCTGGCTGAAACTGTAACTGCACTGGTCACCTGGCTACCCTCTGATCTCGGCCCAGGTCCCCTTCCCTCACCAGTTGCACACGTGCACTGCCTACCTGGCAACCCCCACACTTGGGGACTGTTTTCTGTATCCCTACAGTCCCCTACCAGCACTGACACTTGATGTCTGCACTTACCACTGCACTTGCAATCAGCTGGCCACACTTTTTTTATTTATTTATTGCTTTTATTTATTCTATTTATTTTACTGTTGATCCCATATACTGCACTGTCCCCTCCCCCTTCACCCCTGCACTTTTCCCCTCCCTTCCTTCCCCAGCACTTGTGCAATCTCAATGTCACCTGGCCTAGTAAGATCATTGGGCCTCATTCCGAGTCCGGCGGTAAGTAACAGTAATTACCGCCATGGCGTAAATACCATGTACGATGTGGTCGGAAGGCGCTATTTCCACCATATTCCGACTTGGCATGCACGAGTATTCCGCCATGGCGGTAAACTCCCTTCCCGTCAAACCCCTTACCGCCATAAACCTAGACGTAATTAACACCATCGCCTTCGATGGAATCCGTAATTAGCGGAGACCGTAATTTACGCTAACCGTAAATTACGGCCACCGTTAAATACCGGAAACGGAAATAACGTCATCGCACAGGAACGGGAAGCATCACGGCGGCCATATTTAAAATCACAATCCATTGCAATCCTCTCCATACAGGACATACAGGACTCCATACAGGACTCAGATCGACCAAATATACAACAGAGAAGATCATCATGCCTAATGTTCTGAAAAAGGGCGCTGCGCGCATCCGAAAAGAAAAATTCACCCAGGATGAGTTACAGGTCCTGGTCGACACTCTGCATGAACATGCAGATATCGTATTCTGCAGCGACATGCGTAGGCCCACCATCCTCAGAAAGAAGGAGATATGGGAGTTGGTCGCACAGAGGGTGAGCGCCGTTGGGAACACCCCCCGCAGCACAACGCATTGCCGCAAACGCTGGGATGACCTCCGTCTCAGGGTGCGGGCCATCATGTCAGCAAACCGTCAGCAGGCTCTGGAGACAGGAGGAGGCCCAGGCTCACCCATTAAAATGATGCCCTGGGAGGAAACATGTGCGGAGATGATGGGCACAGAAGCCATCGAAGGTGTGGGCGAAATGGATTGCGGTGATCCCTCATCCGCTGATGCAGGTGAGTGTCATGAGTCCAAACAGTACATGCATCCCTAATGTAATTCACCGCAAAGGGCCGGCCAAAGAGTCACATCATGTTTGCTTCGTAGCCCCGCCACACCCTGCAACCATGTCGTAACAAGTGGGACCCAGGATGATGTCAGGTGCAAGGCTGACACCCATATTGGCCATGCCACACAGAAAGCTGGTAAATGTCACTCACCACAGTACTCCGCCAACATGATTGACCCCGCCAACAGTATGCTTTTACCATCCAAGCCAAGTTCACTCACCGACCAAAATATCACCAAGACGCTGCTCTCCCAATGTGTTACAATAGGCTTGAAGTCATGATGACCCCCAGATCATTGCTCATGCTGTCTCTCTCTTGCCCCCCACAAGTAGCGGTCATGAAAGTGAGGAGCAGGAAGGGTCCCGGCCAAGTACCTCCCGGGACAGGGGCAGGGTACAGCGCATACCTGCTGGCAGACATAAGGCCCATACTACACCACCTGCTCCAGCAACCCCCATGGAAGGTACACAACCCCCACCCGCGCACCTGGACATGGCTGCAGTTCCACCGGAAACATGCCCCACGCTGCACCCTGAGGAATCCAGCATGTCAGGGGAGAATGCTGCCATGTGCCTCCTTAGTGTGCCAGACAGCCCCACATCCTATTCCGTGGTCAACGTGGAGGAGACCAACGTCTACAGCCCCGAGTCACCATCATACAGCCAGGTTGCACACAGCGACTCCGGGTCGAGTGATGGCCCAGGTCTCACAGGCGAAGGGGTAACACCTGTCTCACATCAGCCCACTTCCCCTGCCGAAACACCTGAGAGGCCTGCAGGCCCAATACCGAGCCTGCCAACCACATCCCCCACATCGGCCGCAGAAGCTGTGCACTCCCAGAACCTCACGGCCATGATTGAGGAGTTTCTCTGGGACAACCGGGAATCAGGGTTGGTGCATCACAATGACCTGCAGGCTCTGGGCGAGGTCATCACTACATCCACAAACCGGCTCTGTGAGGTGCTCGGCAGGATTGCTGATGCCCTGGAGGCAGCAACCCCCAGACCTCAGCCCCAGCAGGAGGAACCACCCTCCCAGTGCTCCTCCACGCAGACCAGCCCGGTCCGCAGGTCACAACGCACAATGCGAAAATGATTCCTCATGCTCGGGGCGTGCCCATTGACTATGAAGCCACACACATGTGGCCTATGTAGTATTGATGGGACCATTGTGGGGCTGTTGTGGGGGGAGGGTGAGGGGGGTGAGGGTGTGCGTGGGAGTTGGGGGGGAGGGGGGTGAGGGTGTGCGTGGGAGTTGGGGGGGAGGGGGGTGAGGGTGTGCGTGGGAGTTGGGGGGGAGGGGGGTGATGGTGTGCGTGGGAGTTGGGGGGGAGGGGGGTGAGGGTGGAGGATTATTTGTACACGTTTTCACATGATTATACAATACACAGTTTGGTGTATCCTGGAAAACAGAGTGGACATTGATCATAGTGCATGTGTCTTTTAATGTCTCACAGTGCATGTAGTACATGTATCCCCACACCCAGTGCCCAATGTCCTGTCATCCTCACCCCCTCAGCTGACTTGTGACTCAGAAATATTGGTCAATCAATGCTTGTCGCACGTGACGTCACTCCTGTGCATCGGCCCCGTGATGCTGTCCTGCCATTCCTTCCTCCTCCTCCTCCTCCTCCTCCTCCTCTGGTGGTAGCAGACCCACGTCAGGGGGCAGTGGCACGTTCCGATGGATGCACATGTTGTGCAGCATTGCACATGCCATGGTGATCTTGGCCACCTTCTCGTGGCTGTAGATGAGGGCCCCACCTGACCGGCTGAGGCAACGAAATCGTGCCTTCCAAAGGCCGAAGGTCTGCTCTATCACCACCCGTGTACGGGTATGAGATCTATTGTAGTCCTCCTGGTGCCTGTTTTGTGGGTTGCGGACCGGGGTCATGAGCCACGGCTTCAATGGGTAGCCAGCATCACCTGCATGAGAGTGGAATGAAGGTAAGTGTTCGTGCAATCATGGTGGAGAATTGGGCTAATCTGACATTGCAGCAGGTGTTCACTGGCCATGCACACATGTCCCAGGATACAGTCACCCCATTACATCGTACAATGGCGTTGACTGTCCCACCCTTATGCATCTCTCTACCCCACCCTTTACCACCCGGGTGGAGTATGCTGACAGCCTACTCACAGCCCCAATGGACTGCCATGGCCCATTCCGGTTACTCACCAAGCAGCCAGGTACGTCGTTCAGCATGTCGCTCCATGTAGCGTGGTAGTGTAGAGTTGCGCAGGACCAAGGAGTCATGAGTTGATCCGGGGTATCGGGCATTGCATTGAGTGATGGCTTTACTGGCATTACACACCATCTGGACGTTGATGGAGTGATATTGCTTGCGGTTGCGATACGGCACCTCCATGGCATGGGGAACCACCAATTCTACGTGGGTGCAGTCGATGGCACCTATGCAATTTGGCATGCCTGCAAGTGCATGGAAGGCAGCTTTGGTATCATATGTCTCCTGGGGAGTCCGGGGGAGGCATATGTAGTCCCTTCTGTGCTTGAGGAGGGCATCGAGCACTTGGTTGAGTATGCGGGAAAATATGGGCTGTGAAATGCCATGCATGTGCCCCACTGTATGCTGGTAGGTCCCTGTGGCAAGGAAGTGGAGCACAGACACTACCTTTAGTAGAGGGGGGATGGCAGTGCTGATTTCTATTAGGCTCACTATGTCGTTATGTATCAGGGCCACTATGGTGGTTATCGTGTCCCGGTCAAGCCGGTACAGGGTGTGTATCTGCTCTGGTGTGAGGTTGAAGGGGGTGGGTCTGATGCATGGAATTGGGGGCTGACGGCGTGGTAATGGTGGCTGCACCGGTAGGGCACGCTGGGCCTGTCTCTGCCTCCTTCTCCTCCTGTGTATCCTCTGTGGTGGGGGCTGTGGTTGCTGTTGTTGATGTTGTCGTCGTTGCTGCCTTGCAAGCAGGGCCTCCAGCTCCATGAATGCTGCGAGAATTGGTATCATCTTGGTGTGGGAGGGGGTGTGGTGTGTGGGTGTGCTCCTTTTGTGCTGTGCCTGACTCTATGGACTCCACCTGTGCTGATTGGGTGCACCTGTTCCTCTTTCTGGCACTGTTCAGGGTTGTTAACACCTTCTCTGCGATGCCGGTAATTACGCCATGGCGTTAAGGTACTTTGCGCCCTTGTGGAGGCCGTTTTTACCGTGTCCGCTTTACTTGGGATCAGCACTGGTTTACGCCTTAGCGTTATTTCCGACGTGGTGTCTCGGGCGCGCGACACTGGTCCGCTATTTACGCCGTCGTACTTTACGGCGGCGGTAATTACGGTGTGAAGGGTCGGAATAGTCCACGGCGGAAAAGGATGGCGGAATTACTTTACCGCCATCGTTTTTCCATTAGCGCCGGACTCGGAATGAGGCCCATTGTCTCTGTTATAATATATTTCAAGCAGTAAAATAAAGGATGAAAGATTACTTAAGTTTAGTGGGAAGCCCTACAGAAGACAAATGGCATTCATAGAAAATACTCTGGGATGGAACATCACAAGCTATAATTGTATGGTTAATATAGGTGTTATACTTAGATGTTCCAAATATGGGTGGCACCATGGTGGTAAAGATGAGGTAAATTACTGGGGTGAAACTCCACGATGTTAAAGAGTAGAACAGACACACTAACATATGCATGACTCATCTTCATTGATGAGGAAGACCTTTCACAACATTTAACTTTTCAACTTGTTGTGGTGGTTACACAAATGAAATTCCAGAGACTGCTTGTTGTATTTGGACATTGGAAATGAGCAACCTAAGTATTAACTTGTTTTGATTACCTTTGTTCCCTTTCTCCTCCTTCTCCAGTGACTCTCCTTTGAAATAATGTGTTATGTTTGGTGTGTGTTTTTCAGATTTGTTCAAAAAATGTTCAAATAATTTTCAGTTAATGGCAACAACATGAACATGCTCTGTTTATGTCAAAATGTTGGCACATTCCTTGCTTATACTTGCAATACTGTTATACACATGTGATTTATGATTTTGTTTCATGTATCACATCCCTGAGGAAGACCTTCTATGAAAGGTCGAAACACGAGTTGGCTGTTTGGAACAATAATTTAAATTGTAAAAGAGGGTCAGCTCTTTCGAATAGTAAACACAGTGACAATTATTGGACAGTGAAGCTGGTGGCCCGTTCGTTTTTTGGAAGTCAATTCTTATTTAAAGGCTTGGGGTCTGTACCTTTTTACTAACCTAGTCCACTGCTTGCCTGTCAGCATCAGATTATACACAGATGTATTCTTCAAAATATGTTTCTTCACTTTTTAAACATTGGTGTCGCAGTAGCTTTTTAGGGGTCAGCCCCGCCTCTAGCCCCTAAGGAATAGAATAGTACCAGTGTCCAAGCATTTTCCTGTGCATTCATATGGCTTCTAGGCAAGCTTAACAAAGCCTCATATCTAAGGCACAAGCAGGTAAAAGATTTGCCGAAGATCGCATAGCAATGTAGCCATGTACTGAACGCATCAGTGTTGGTGACTTTAATACTCCACACAGTCACTGGAGAAGACGGCTATTCTAGACTTTGGGGAGGGGCGAACGCAGCACTTGCAAGTATCAGATCATAACAATAAAGAGTCAGGCATTCCTATTTTAGTAAGAAACCAATTTAAGGAGGAATAAGTGAAGTCATGAAAGAAGACTCCTGTTTTCCTCAGAAACAAAGCGCTGTATTCAAAGTCAGGGGCCTAAGTATCCTCTATCTTTACAGTGCAGTAAACTCCACCCTTTAGTGAGGGGCCTGCTCGCCCAAAGTCCAAGCTGGCTTGACCCAGTGCTCGCTGTTGTCCATGGAGTGCAAAATGCAAGAAAAGCATTAGAGCATACCGACATGAACTGCTTCTTGGTTGGTGAGCCTCCTATCTGGTGTGGATGGTATATGCAGCCAATGTAAGGCAGCCATGCGCAATAGAGCCTAACTGAACTCTTCAAGAACTGTCTACCTTTACAGGGGTAACATTTCAAGTTGCAACCTGATAGCCAGGCATAAAATGTCACCCGGCCCTTCAGTTCTCCACATGCACACAACACAGCATGCATTACTCGCAGTGTCCATTCTCACTCCCCAATGACTCATGGTGAGTGAGCATTTTAAAGTCTGCCTTTAACCCTCCCTTTCCAGTAATATGAGCTAATATAAGTGTGTACCCCTATGAAGCTTTAAGGTTGAATCTCTCTCTGGCCATGTGCTTGTGTGTGAGTTTATGTTCCGGGAACCAAGGACGCTCCTTTAAAAAAATGCAAGCTTCATTCAGCTCCCTGTTAGTGATTTGTGGTGCCCTCGACCCAGAGAAACATTGTTCATTAATTCATTATAGTGTGCTTCCTGTCATTATATGTTGGCTTTGATTTTTGTCCCAGTGAAGGCTGAAGACAAATTAGTCTAAATAAATGGCGACCTACATTCGTGCCTGTTCTGAAATACCGTTCTCTCTCTCTCTCTCTCTCTCCCTCTCTCTCTCTCTCTCTCTCTCTCTCTCTCTCTTTCTCTCTCTGTCTCTGTCTCCCTACCCACTCCCTCCCACTTAATATCGCTCTCTCTGCAGTCCTTTTGTCTTTCACTCTATGTCTGCCTGTTTATATGTTTATTTGTAGTAATGTTGTAAAATGTCACTCCCAGTATATAGGATAGTCATACTAATAACTTAACACTTGTCTTACTGAACAAATCACATTTCCCAAACATGGAGTAACTATTAATTACTTGCTGATAACATGACCATTAATCTTTATATTTGAAAAATATATCTGTGATAATAGGGTTGTATGCTTAAATACCTATGCATATAATGCACACTGTGCTAGGCGCTCATTTCATTTTCACAGCACTCGTCCTTATAGTAAAAGGGAACATTTAATCATATGTACTGATTCAGACAGCGTCGGAATTTGGATGTGAGGATATAATGGCGGCAATATCAGTCACTAAATTGGGGTCAAAAGTCGGCAAAGAATTTGAACTTTTTCAGGGTAAGGATAGCTGTGCGCATGCTCAGTTCTCAATGCAGAGTGATCCGAATAGTATGTTATATTTACGATAAACCTTCCTTATAAATGTTGATTGATTCATCGTATAAATGGAGTTGGTAGCTTTCCAATATTTAAGAAAAAGGTCCTTCACTTTGCACTTTTAAAAAAAAATCACAGCTTTTAAATCCAATTATCAAATATCTAAATCCAAACTGAAGAAACAAACTTGTATTTTTGGAAAATTGTTATAGAATTAATCTGCAGTGCACATTTTTATTAAACTAGCCTCCTCTAAGTCATGTCATCTGGAAGTCCCTGTTTATAGTAATTAAACTAATTTCCTTTAGCTCTATTTTGGAAGCAAGGGGTGCCCCTGTGGTGTTTAGGCCATCTTTGAGCCCAGGCAATTTCCCTGGCTTCAAAGATGTTATGTCTTCCTTATTTGTCTTGTTTTTCATAGTTATCTTTCAAGTTTAAGGCTAGTCAGAAAGTCGTGTTACTTTTGTGTTCTCTTGTTTTTCCATTGTTTACAAAGCCTTCCTAGACCTTTTACAAGTGATTTCAGACTTACCCACGGCAAATTCTCCTGTAACACTTTTGTTTATTAAGGATTATGTAAACTGGCCTGCCTGTTTTCTAGTGGGATACCCAAAATGAATGATTGTTTCTAAAGGTATCTTATCACCATAATCAATAAAACTTGTTATTTTGACATAAGCCATAAGAGTATACATCAAATAATTTCAGTAAATGCAATAAACTCTTACAAAACAAAAAATGTCCACTCACTAAAACGACTATACAATATACATGTAAATGTGCTCAACAAGAAAATAACACACACTTAAATGCAGTAACCCACAATATAATAAGAGATACAATACATATACATTAGACATTCTCATCAATAGCAATACAAATAATGGCAGGTATTTCTCCGTAAACCTCTAATAAAATGTTTACAATGATACCAAATGATTGCTGTAATATCCCCTTTAATGATTCAAATACATCTGTACATATACATATGATACAACATGCATCAAGCACAGATACATATACTTGTTAAAAGGTTTATACATTTGAAAGCTATATTAATGGGTCCACCAATACAAATGTTCATTATGGCTCACTTATCAGCCTCAGAGCTTTATTTCTCAAGCACCATGTTGTACAAGATTTGCATGCACCGTCAAACACATGTGAAGAGCGTTGTTACAGAAATATATACCATGAATATACCAGAGCTGTTTCAACTACATTTTCCTTAATTTCAAAGGTATCTTATCCTGCTTTTGAGCTACATCATTTCATAAGCTTATAATTCAGCATCACTAACGTTCTAGGATTATTACACAATTTAGCAATGATATGATTTTCCTGCTGTTCTTCATATTGTAATTTCTTTTGTGATATAGTTATTGTTTGCCCTCAATGTGAGCATTGAGAGCCTCCCAGAAGTTTGAAGTCAATGTTGATATCAATGGATTCCATTACTACTCTTTATAGCAAACTTTAAATCTGTTTAGCTTTATTTTCGTAAATAGAGTGGGTAGAGTTTAATCCATGTCTGCTGGATGGTTTGGGACCTGGCACTTGATTGATGCAAAGAATGCCAAGTTCAGAGTCACATAAAGACATCTTTCCAAGTCTGAAGTTAATTTCACCAGGTGTTAAGCTCTAAGAAATGAAATAAATAATCAGTTCCTGGTTGATTGATATGTACAGTTAAAAAGCCATTCCTATCAGTGTGGTTCAGACACTGCCAAATGTCAGGCAGTCCAATATCCTTTTTTACATTAATCAAATGCTTTCCATTCAATTTTCCCTGCGTAAAATTGAAAGATGTTTATCTCTCAAACTGGAGTACTGACTGAAATTGAAGTCTTGTCCAAGAATCAACAAACATAGTGACCCAATTACTTCCATCCATTAGTACATGCTGACCTGGGTCTAATCCTGGTTCTTCTACTTAATATTCGAATGTGTGGTTCTCGGCAAATTACTGTGTATATTTTCACTGTGGCTCTCCTTGGCTGCTCTTATTTTATGTTTAATTCATAAAAAACAGGCATTGTGTTTTTTACTGGTTCTTCCTCAGTTACCTGTCTTGATATATTTCCTTTACTCTTCTTCAATTAAATACTCCTCCTTTAACCTGTAAAGCAGGATTTATTTTACTTGGCCTTTTTGCTACAAAGATCAAAGTCTGTCATTCAGTAGTAGTACCTGTCGTTTGCAACTATATAGCAGCAGAAACATTTGTCACTTACATTTAATTTTACTATATTGCTATCGGAACCTCTGGTTCGTTCTCATCTAAATTAGTGTTGCTGTATTTCTGTTGGTTTACAAAAATGAGCTTTATTTTCAAATAGTACCCGGCACTACAATCCACAGGATTACACTGAAAGGTGATTGGCTCATTTCCGGGCCCTCCCTCAGTGTAATGCTGTGGGGGCACGAACTTCGTTCGCCTTGCAGAGTACACTCTTTTTTCAAGGCAACCTTGGAAAGGGAGAAGGAACCACACATAGCCCCTTCTCCCTTTTCCAAGGTGCCCTTTTTTCATTTTAATTTTTGTCCCAGTCATTAGTACGGAGTAACTTCACCCACAATGGCGCCCTGTTGCTCTGTACTAATGAAGCAGTACGCACGGTCTAGTGTTCCTAGAACCAGCGTGTACTGTAGCGAAACCTTTTCAAATGGCAAAGACATGCCGCTTGAAAAGGTTTCGTAAGCCATTAGTGTTCCGGGACTGCAAACTCGGGAAAACCAGTATCCCGAGCCTGCAGACCCCTGAATACTAACAGCAATAACCGCCTTGCTGGCGGGCTATTACCGCCTTATTGTAATGCCCCCGGGGCCACCATAGGTGGTAATGGCCCGCCGGCGAGGCGGTTATTGCCACATTCAATCTACTCTTCACTGTGCAGTTCATATTTTCTTAAATTTAGGGTTTTCATCTCATGTGTCAAACATACTTTAAAAAGGCTTCTGATTATTCATAGATTCACATTTCAGATGCTATGTGTTGTACTTCAATGCTTTCAAGCTTGTATTCCGACATTTCTCTCTAATCTGATTATTTCTAGATAAATGTGCTCTTCTCCTCAAAAGCTCTTGGCCATGGGCATTACAACACCCCTCACCCAACCCCACACCACACATCCCCACCGTGTGCATCTTCTCGATTGTTGTAATGTCCATTATTGACTCCTAAACATTGGATTTACGTTTGTGCACGGCATTAATTTTGTTTAAAAAAACATTAAAAGATCATCTATTAAATGTTGCTTTTCTGTCTGCAGGTCAATGACTGACTTGTATTGGTTGTTTCACATGGTATTTCAAATGTCCATTATTCTTATTGTGGCTATTATTTTTTATATTGATTTGTGCAGCGCTTTGGTTAAAGCACTACAAACATTAAATAAAATTGAAAGTAAATCAAAATTGCAACCATGATATGCTTACGGTTGATAAATTGAATCCCATTAAATTGTGAAATAAAACAAACATTATGGCTGCACTTACAAGTGTGAGGAAGACTGCATGAAGAGATTTGATATTTTTATGACTATTAATGTTCATATGTAAAAAGCAACCATACAGCTAATTACATGTCAACGCTCATTAAATCCTAGTTTCTGTAATCTGATCTCTACCAAGCCTCACCACACTGTTCCATGTGCAGCACCTCACGTTTGAGAGCCTTCTGCCACAAGAAAGATCCTCTGTTAAGTTCTCGGCTGCTTCCTGGGGCCGGACTCCGCCCTATGGGAAATCATTAAAATAATTCTCAAGAATTCTGGGAAATAGCATTAATGATGTCCGAAGACTAAGTGGCGAGGGCTAGGAAGAGTATAGTTTGTGCTTTCAAAATTAACTCCTGTCTTCGCCGTCTTTCAGGGCGCTGTGGTTTTTAATTGGCTACTAGCTTTGGAGAGCAAAGCATTATGGATCACTGTTCCATCCCATGTTTTCTGGAGTTTCCCAGCTGTTGCATTAGGAAGAGCTTTTATCGGTCTGCATTTTGATATGTTATGCCATTTTATTTTTGTTTTTAGCTACTGTTTAAAACTGTGTTCCATATCATGAGGTGATATAACTGAGGCAGGCGGGTGAACCCTGTGGAATACGCCGGGTTTAGCAGAGAGCATTCCCCACCACAAGTAAATAGAGCAAGCATACGTCTTCAATTGAGGCTGAGCGAAAAGAGGCATTGTAGCTAACAGGAAAGGATGTTGTTGCAGTGCAAACCTTTGTGCTATGTATTAGGTGCCCTTCCGGAATGTCATATTTCCAGTCTTCCTCTTGTTCCAAGTTAGAGGAGTGCAAACACTTTTTGACCAGTTGTGGGAATGGTTGGTATGTGATTGCTGAGGCCATGTTTTTTAGAACAGGAGTAAAATTGATCTTCCTTTTTTAATTAAGTTTGTTTTATTAAGATGTGGAAAAATTTCAGTATTCTAATGCAAACTGTACTACATAATTGCATAGATTACATTTATTGAAACATTGTGGAGATTGAAAGACATTAAATATGTTGATGGAATGAAAGAAAGAAAGTGAAGGAAAGACATGCAGGAAAACAAAGATATACGTGGAAAGAAAAGTGTGAAGAAACGAGAACCCATGTGCACAGACAGAACACAAGGAAAGAAAAAAGAAAACAAAGAAAAGAGAAGAAAATAAACAATAGCAAAAGTGAGATGTGTTAAACAATAGAAGGAAAAAATTAAGAAAGGATCTAAAGAAAAAAAAGATGTTAGTGGGTCCAAATATAAGTACTAGACATCATTATACATGTACTACTTGTGAACTAGTCGATTCAACAATTGTATCATTGCATTTTTAAAGTTGACACATGTTTGCGGGAATCTGGTCCATTATTAATACTATGTAATATCCGCCATTACCTCTCATTGCAGATAGTGTTATGCACTGATGAAGCAACTTCATTATTGCCAGACCACCATCTGATGCAGTGGAAAAGAGAGTTGACAAACTAAAACGAACTGGGAGGCAAATTTCTTGAACTATGCAACATAATTTTGCAAACATTTGACAAGACAGTGGCCCTCATTACGAGGTCGGCAGCAATCAGCTGGTGCCACCGGCGGGTTGTCGACGACCCGTAAACACTGATTTCACCGCCTGACTTCCCAGGGCCACTGGGAAATTACGTCCCGGCGGCATGTGAAGTCTGACAGCAGGTCTGGAAACTCTCCATTGGACTCCATATGAGTGGGGAGATGGAAACAAAGGCACCGTTGCTAATGGTGCGGGTGCTACAATGAAAATTCTGCCTGCATGGCCCATTGCGCCCTGCAGGTCTGACCCTGCTGGGCACATTGGCCCCTTCAGGCAGACTCGTAGTGTGGCGGTCTGGAAACAAGGGTGCCGGTAAGCTTACCAGCACCTTTGTTTCCGGACTGCCACACTTGGAAAGAGGCCCAGTGTGCCTTTAAATTGTACTCACCAAAGAAAGGACACTGTTTTAGATGATTATAATCTTGGCACTATTTGAGAAAACGTTCCAAAAAATAAACCTCACCCTCAATCTTTTTGGGAAGTTTAGTGACATATTTTGGAGGGCAACATTATAAAAGGGTTCTCAAAACTGATGCTTCCCATGCAACCCTCCAAAAGCAAATTTTGTTCTCACCTGCAGCAGAAGACACTGAACAGACTAGTCGCAAACCTTCGTGACAATGTTTCCTACAATCAAGAAGTGGCTATTTAAAATATTTTTGCAACTCTGTAACTGTTCTGCCTGGTCCCATTGGTAATTGCTAAAAATAATTAAAAATAAAATGATTCATGAGATGCCTCTTTTAACCAAAACAGCACAGCTGCTATCACTGAGACTTATAATGTCTTCATACATGTTTGTGTATGTGGGGTGGATATATATATATGAATATATTATAGGGCGGCAATAGCCACCCTATAATTAAGGTTAGTCGGACTCCCATACATTTCTATTGTTAATAACTTTTGAATCGAGTAACGGATTTCACTGAAATTTCGAAAGTGCTTAGGGATCAGCACCCCTCAGCCCCTCTAGACTGCAAAATGTCGTAAAGATCTGTTAAAAAATAACAAAGTTATTAAGAAGACAAAACAAATGTTTTTGCCAAAGTTGCGGCCTACTTACCATTAATTTTCCCGTAGACAAACAAGATCAATTTTTGCCAAAGCACACAGCGCAAACCGCTGGACGGATTTGGATCAGGTCTGAAACAACTTATGCATCAAGCGTTAACTCGTGATCCATGCTTGGTTTGGGGTATTCCGTGCAGTAGTACTTTAAATATTTGACGGAGAAGGGGGAGCCCCTCCTCAAAAATAGATAGCTATATCTCAGGGATTTAACTAAAACTGGGTGTTTTTAGAAATTAAGCAGCCATCATTTTTCGATGCAAGACATATTCAAGGTTATAGCTGAAGATATGGGAAAATGAAAAGTAGGAAAAAATCCATTTGCATGTCAAAAAAGATACAAATTCTATCAGGATAGAGGGCACCAAATGAACTTTGGGAGTTGGAGGGGAGGTTGAACCGTACACCGTACATGCTCATTTGGACAGCTTACGTTTTTGGATCCGAGTATAAAATGGCTGCAACATCAGCCACTAAAATGGGGTACAAGGGCTCTTTTGCTTCTTGTTTCTGAAGAAGATTAGAGAAAGAAGGGCTGGGTCTCAGCGTGGGCATGACCAACCCCAAGACACAAACATCTTCAGGGACTTATATCTACAGACAGGGAAAGATACCGCACAAGAGAGACCCAATAAACAATGCACAGAAAGGCTACACAGAAAGGATTGTACCTCTTTCAAACTTTAGCCTGACCAGTAATAAGCTGATGAAGCGTTTTAAACAAAACCGGCCTCTGGTACGTGGGAAAGAGCCCACAGTTCCTCAGCCACTATCTCCTCACCATTGCGCAGGCCTCAGGGGTTATGTCAGCAAAAAAGAGCAGGCCCATGCTTTATCTTACCGAGCTGGCATTAGCATCTCTTATTAGTGCTGGCCTGCAGCTAGTGAATATCATGGTGTGGCAGTGTAGAAAGGGTGTTTGGTCTTGTGAATTTACAATTTGAGGCAACTTCTCTGATTGCTTTATGTGTTTAAATGTGGCCACAGTATGGCATGCTTGTCATAGTCACATACACAAAACAGTCCAGTGTGCTCTTGTGTGGACATTGGACACATCAGACAAAAACAGGTATATGTGCGGTTACATAACATAGACACCATTAACCAACAGGGTGGCGACTCGGGCAGTGCACAAAACATTGATGTACACATTTCTACATGGATTTGCCATGGACTACTGTCTGCATGGTGACACACAATGAGCTCCACTTTCCTAATCAAGGTGCCAAGTGACATTGAGTAGCCATCTGGTGTGCACGCTAGGCTGTGGCTGGCTTGTTTAGACAATTAAAACAACTTTGATGCTGAGAGGATGCATTTAGTCCATGTACCAAAGCAGCCACTAAAATATTTAAGCAAGAAAATTACAGTTATCCTTTCCAGGGATGTGCCATATGTAACTAAAAAGTAATATAAAACAATAAAAAATGTTTTGGTGTGTCAAATAAAGAGACACTAAAATAAAGAAAATAGTTTTAAACATTTCTGTGTGGCAGGTTAATTCTCTTTTGCATAGGTTTGGTCAGCTAACTGATAATTGTGCTGGCCTGGTGAATAAAAATGACCCATGTTTAGTTCTTAACACTCAAATGTTAAGCATATACTGTATAAAAACAATGGCTTGTTAAATGAGCCATCACTTATACATTACCCCACTTGAAAGGCTGTCAACACAAAGAATGAGGGGTGCAGATTGTGTGACTCCAGAGCATCTCACATGCTGCGTTTGGAATATGCATTCCTTTGTTTGCATATTCTGAACGCATCGCAGTCGGCAGAGAGCAGCAGCCGCACATGACAGAGGAGCGCTCACCAGCACAGCAGGCTGCTTAATCTGTTGTCCGGCAGCTTCTCAGGCTGTGGATGCGCGCCCCCCTGGAAATGAGGCTGCGGCCCAACAGAGGGGTGGACCCCACAATTTGAATACCTCTGACTTAGAGCAACATAGCCTAAGGGTTTCCGGATCCTTTCTTGCTTTGAAACTAAACAGCGTCGGTCCTGGTTACTGCATGGATGGGAGACATTCCACAGTCCCAAATGCTGTGTGTTTTCTCAGTTTTAATATCTCATAACACACGGCATCCACATTATTTTTTTTTAAACCATGCTCCTGTCAGTCAGATTTGCACTCATAGACCCTTTATGTTGCATTTTGCTGAATTGCATTCTGGTATTTGTAGTATAACAGTCAAGATGGCGGGAACAATGCCACAATTGTACACTTTTTGCCTAACATAGTTCTAAAAGGATTTATATATTCAAGTTATCTTTATAAAGCAGAGTATTGTTGAAAGCCAGACATCATGGGGGGAGAGGAGGGGAAATGATGAGAGGGCAAGTAACTCATGAGTTTTTGTCCAAGATGTGGTGAAAGAGTTTGAAATCCTGGACATGAGTGTAGTTATTTGCCCCTGATTGTGACTGTTTTTCAGGGCACAAGTAAAGGACACATGTGGCTGGACAGCATAGATATTTTCCGAGGGTGAAGGCAACCCCTTAGGATTTAAGGTTGACAAGCTTGCTCAAGTATTTGGCTACCAGGATTCTACTCAGGTTGTAATGTTCCCAGTGCAAGCGCTTACCCACAAAACCACAAGCACTTGTTTCATATTGGGATTTTGTTTTCCAGGGAATATTTCACTACAGATTGCTGGGTTTAAAAGGTAAGCACCTTTTATACTTTGCCAGCATATTTATTGGAACATTTCCTCTCTCATGTTATTTTTCTTCATTGCTTTTTTTAAAGTCCAATGCTTTTTTTTCTTGATCGCTTAAACTACATTGTATATTTTACTTTAAGATATATGTTCTGTGATGCCATCAGTGCTGTCATAGATGATGTCATTAGTGATGTGACTAGCGATGTCTCCAGTGGTGTCATCTGTGATGTCGTCATTGTGGTCATAGGCTGTGTAACAGGGGGCCCGAAGCTAAGGTGACTTTAGCTGTATTTCAGGGGTTTTGTTGCATTAAGTTCTCACCTAAATGTCCCTGCAACTAAAGTTTTTTCCTTGAATTTCAAAGTTTTTTTTTTACAATGTATTGCTCACCTTAATGTCCCTGCAACTAAAGTTTTTCCTTGAATATATATATATATATATATATATTGGACAAAAATGAGGAATGATGAACCGCACTCCCGCGGGCCAGGCATGAGTTGCAAACTCCAAAATTCCGGATGTAAACACAAAAAGCACGCCGTGTTGTATTACAAATACCTTTAATGTTAAACAAAAAAATAAAAAAATATACTAGTACACACAAACATGTGGTACACAAATGCAGCTAAACATAAACAAACAGAGGCAGGACAAGCAGTTTTGAGGCGACTTATAATATTAAGTAGATATTTTTAAAATGGCCCAAAAGTATATCAAATTAGTGAATCTGCGTATGGTCCACTGATTCACTTCCTGATTCGGTGACACCTCTAGACCAATCAGACAGCCGTGCGATGTTCACGGACACCATACACACCTGTTGATAGGTCCATTAAAAACGTGAGGTGCGTCAAAACTTTTGAAACAGACACCATGTTGGATTCACACACTGCACCCTTAGTCTGCCAACAAAAACATATAAAAAAAAACACATTACATTTGTCAAACTAATGAAACAATCTCTGGAGAGCTAAGAGGTGATTGGGATGGGATATGGCCATAAAAAGCCAAAAATCGGTTGTTTTCTCTCCTCCGAAGTCTACAAACGTCTCAGATGTTCAGGGACATTGCTGGGATGTTTGTGAACTTGACGAAAGTTTGAGTACATCCAGGCATATTTCTACATTATATGGTCAGGAAAAGCAGTTTTTGGATGGCTTATAACTTTGGCGCCACTCATTGAAACAGAATTAAAATTTTAACATCATTTTAGACCCAAAACCAAATGGCTTTGCAAAGTTTGGTGCTGTTTCGGCCAAGAAAGGGCAAATTAGAGGAGGGGTCCCAAAATGTTTGAATGGCTTATAAATAAGATGCTGTTTGATGGAATAACATACATGTTTAGAAAAAGAGCTTAGGCCCAACTTTGAATATTTTTGCAAATTTTGGCGGAATTCTGTCACGAAGGGGCAAAATCAGAGGGTGCTCTCAGCATTCTTAGATAGCTTATAACTTTGGTGCCATTTGACAATCTGCACGAACGTTTGTGAAAATATTATAGACCCAACCTTGAATGTGTGTGCAAAGTTTGAATGGATTTTGTCAAGAGGGGGCTAAGTTATATGACTATTTCTGTATGTATATTTTGACACTATTCAAAAAATAAAACATGGACGGATTTGCAGCAAACTTGTGCGAAGAGCATTGGCAAGGTCCCAAAAGCAAGGTTTTCGCTACTGTGTCTGTGTTTTATTTTTTTCAAGTGTTATAATGTCGGTACAATAAATAGTGATATACCTTTGGTGCCTGAGGTATAGCCTGGCCATGACCCAGACAATCTGGCCACTGGCCATGACCACGAGGGACCGGCAACAGGGTTAAAATGGGCATGGCCACCAGGGACCGGCTATGTGGTAACCTTTTTCAAGATCAGGATAGGTTTGAATGGGAAAAGAAATTCTGCTTGTGGCTATAGCCTGAAGTGCTGGTCGGGATTGCATTAAACCTGCGCGAGGAGCATCAGCAAGGACCTGAAAATCTGTCCTGTGTTTTCTTTTTTCCAAAGTGTCAAAATGTAAGTACAACAAATAGTGCTATTACTTTGGTGCCTGGGCAGTGGGCCTGGCCTTGAGCAAGGACAAATGTTTACTCTGATTTGCTCATTGGGGGATGCGGCATGGCCAAAGCCCTAGGTTTGAATGAGAAAACAAATTCTGCTTGCAGCTACAGCCCGAAGTGTTGGACAGGATTGCAACAAATTTGCGGAAGGAGCATCAGCAATCTGTCCTCTGTTTTATTTTTTCCTAAGTGTCAAAATGTAAGTACAAGAACTAGTGATATAACTGTTGTGTCTGGGCAGTGGGCCTGGCCCTCGGCAAGGGGGCATTTCTACTCTGATTTGCTTATTGGGGCATGCAGTTTGAAGCGCTGGACAGTTCACAAACGTTCACAAAGAGCATCAGCAATAACCTGAAAGCATGCTTTTACAAATGTGTCCTGTGTTTTATTTATTTATTTATTTATTTATTTATTTGTTTGTTTGTTTATTTATTTATTGCTGTGATTTAGTTTACAGAAAACCTTACACATCATTCAGGATAAAAGAAAATCACATTCATCAAAAATGAATTCATTTTTAAAATTCATACATATCATATAACAATTTCATACAGTTCAAGTACAATCAATCATTCAAGTGCAAGGACCAGAGGCAGTTTCTCTGCACATGAATCTCAAATACAAGAACTCCTTCGAATTGCTTGAGCAAAATCTCTCCCTTTCTTTAGCAAATGAAGTCAATCTGATCTCAGTTAATGAATGGCAGTCCATAATCCAATGTTTTAACGTTTCCGTAGTATTGTCAAAATTACAAAAGTGACAGGCCCGGAAACATCATCTACAGAAGAACTTTCCCAGTGTTTGATACATTCTTTGGACTTCATTTGGTTTAACCTGAAACCCAGATACGTCGTAAGATCGCTCTCACATGGAAAACATTTAAGATATACTGAAAGATTAGCAAGCCTTTGAGGGAACGTTGCGTACTCATGATGGGACGTGTATGAACACAAAGCTTCCAAAGTCAGCCTGCAATCGTCCCTGAACAATTTAGATTGTTTCGCTTCGAGGTTACCCAACAATTCCAATTAAGATGACCGAATTCTGTCTAGCAGATTACCCATTCAACCCCTGAATGAGGTAACAGATTTAAAAGAACAGTTTTCCCAGGATACAATGGAAATCCACAAATAAGGAATTGTGTGGAGGAGACAAAAATGTATGGCAGATTGAGAGCTGTTTCCACAGAAATCTGGCTTAAGCGAGATCAAATTCAACTTGTGGTGAATAATTGCATTGGAGATGGAACTTAAAATCCCAAACATATTTTTCCAAAGCATGCCCTACATGGAATCCAGGCATGGGCTGAGAGTCACAGATCCAATATCTAAACCATACAGTATCACTGGCTCGGTCTTTCCCAAATTGTATTGCAGGGAGACATGAAATACAGCATACTTTCATAAAGATCCTCTTCATATGGGACTGTAAGGGGACCAATTTGTTTCTCATCATGGTACGCCACTCCTTAATGGACGAAGAATTTGTTAAATTATAGCCCAAATAATGGAGTGGAACAACTTGCTCAACCCTTTCAGTTCCCAAAGTCCACCACATAGTTTTGGGCTTCCTGTTGGATGAGAAAACTACACCCTTAGATTTTGATCCATTTGCCATAAGATTATTGTTTAGGGTATTCTGGTGAAAGATATGCAATTTCAATTGGAGCCCCCACTGAGTTTTATCAAAAATAATGATGTCCTCCACAAAGGCAAACCAGTGAAGTTTCAAATGGCCCAATTTTACTAGTATCACCTCATAATTCGGTCATAAGTTCTCAATATGCCTTAAATAGATATTGAAAAGTGTTGGTGCGAGAGTACATCTTTGTCTAAAACCCAAGTTGGTAGAAATGAGCCTAGATACAGCACCTTCGTTGTTGCAACAGAGGTTTTAATATAGTGGCATTGAGGGACGTGCCATCTGTCTCCGAAATCCCACCTGAAAACAAGACAGACCATCATTTTTACTGAAGAAGGTGTTGAGGTCTCTTAATAACAAGATCGAAAAGACATTACTGGTCGAGCCGATTAGAGCAATGGGTCTATAATTCTCCGGATCACTAGGATCACCTTTTTAAAGAATTGGGATAATAATAGACTCAGCCCAAGAAATAGGAAATATGTGAGATGTGCAAATTGCATCAAAATGGGGTTTGAAAAAATTAGCCCAAGCAATAGGATCCTTTTTCAATACGAAGGGAAGAAACCCGTCAGGGCCAGGGGCCCAATATGATTTAAGTTTGTTAATGGCCCAATTTATATCAGTAGTACATGGAGCCCCCTTTTTTAAAGCGATCAAATTTTGACAGGTGAGCACGCCCCATTGGTGCCTTTAGTCCCGCCCCTTTGAGACGATTTTTGTTATCAATTTAATATATATAGATTTATATAAATAGCTATAAAGTGTGTTTGTGTGTTTTGATATGTTTTGTTATACAGTGAATCTAAACTTGACCTAAAAATGATTTTATTATAAAGTTTATATTAAAATGATTTGCATATGGGAGAGTGCGTGTGCACTGTTGAGGGCATAGTGAGTTGTGAGGAGTGGGCCGACAAGTGTTAGGTGTTGGTGATGCTTTGATGACGCAGGAGTGGGTCGGGGCCTTTATGGTATGATGTCATCATTTTATATAGATATTATTCGAGGTTGTTGTATATTTGATAAGCCTTTGAATAATTTTATATAAACTATGAATTATTTTATATAAAGCTGGTGGACATTTTGATAATCCTTTGAATCATTTTTATAAAAAGCTGGCAGGGATTTTGATACAACCTAAATAATGTTTATATAAACTTTATTTTTTTTATATAAAGTGGGCAGGGATTTTGATAAGAACCTAAATAATGTTCATATAAACTTTATATATATTTTATTTTATTTTTATATAAAGCCAGCATATGTTTTAAGAATGTTTGATATACAATTGATTGAAAGGGCCGGCTTAAAGCTAGGGGCTTTAGAACCCGGATATCATAGCTTTTTGCGATGGGCTGGAAAACACAGCACTTTTTTGAGCTAACCAAGACCTATTCAGAAAATAGTGACTATGATCAGCTATAGCTACGATGAGGGGAGAACAACCCCAGGAACCCCAATGGATTTTATGGTGTATGAGGGAATTTGTTTTGAACGGCAAACTCACTGAATAATGGCACTGTCTTTAAGGCTATCGTCTCCATCAGCAGAAGACAGGTCTTACACAGGCTATTTTCACAATAACCTGTGTTTTCAAGCTGGTTTGAACAACCAGCAAAATTAGTGCTATTAGTATATGCCACCGATTCGATCAGCCCATCCCCGCACACATGACCTTCAATACAGCAAACCCGATTATGTTCCTGTGTGTAAAAAAACATTTTGACACCATCAACATACAGCTAAGAGATGACCAAGGGCAGTTTGTATCATTTAAACATGGAGAAATCTGGCTGTGGTTGCACTTCAGGCCACTCTGGCTAAAGATTAATAAAACAGCGTTATAATGACTGTGATAAAGAACTATGGAGACCCAGGGGCCTTTATGGAATATAACATGAACCAGGCGGTTACGGCAATCAGCCATATTTTTGCGGAACCTCTGTCATGTATGGGGCGAGACTCATCGGTATCTTTAAACGTCTTTTTAGACGTACGATGCCCTTTCTATGTCACAGTTTTGAATGAGCTAAGCCTCATATGAAAATGGCAGCTGGCAATATTGCAAAGGACATTGTGGGAACCGTGACAGCTGCAGTTGCCAATAGAAAAAGCAGGTTCAGGACAGATCTGGCAACATTTATAAACCACATAGGAGCGTTAAGAGATAAAGGTCAGCGTCCCTGTTGTACGGCCGCCCGAAACCCACCAGGCAAAGCTGATCAAAACCCTGACACGCACAGTCGAGTAGGAAGAAGAAACATGTTATTTCTAAAAGCCACAAGGGCATTGATATTTTTTAAAGAACAATTTCATTCTTACACAGAGTCTTGGGGGGAAAGTGTAAAATTTGAGCTCGATCTCTTTACCGTACCACCTCTTTATTGAGGTCTCGCCTCTGGCGGCTCTATCACTGCTAGCCCCCATAGACTTTTTTGTATCAGGCTCGACCGACATGTATCTGGATTTGAACGATATGCTGATACATCTAACCTTTAAAATAACAAAGGCAGATGGAACCACCATCACAGCTACAGCACGAGTGGGCACAATTGCTTACCCGATAGCCAGCATGTTTAATCATGTGGACGTGACAGTGGGCGATCGAATGATAACACAGAGCAATAATATGTAAGTCTACAGGGCCTATATACAGAGCTTGTTAAATTATGGCCATGATGTCCTGGATAAGCAACTCTCGGCGAGTCTCTTTTATTGTGATAACGCAGGACATTTCGACAACACCACTCTGGACGGTGATATCAAGGGATTTGTGAAGAGAGCCCTTCATGCCAGGACCAGTAGAGTATTCAATTTACTTGCCCGCCTACATGTTACCTTTTCTTTCAGGATAAACCATTAATCAACAGCGTTGATCTTAAAGTGAAACTATCCAGAAACACAGACGCTTTTCATATTATGAGCGGGGGTGCTGAATAATGCAAACTAGTCATCGTATTGGGCAGTTTATTCGTTAAACGTGTAAGCATCTCTCTAACTATTAGACTACGCATGCAGAGGCGCTGCAGATATCTAACGTGAAATATCCTGTGGAGATAGTCGCTCTTAAAGTCTTCAGCATTCCTACCAGTAGTCGCAGCACCAGTCAAGACAACCTGTTTATGGGGCAGCTCCAAAATATAATCATCATGGGAATTGTTGAAACAAAAGCGCTTACCGGAGCATATGATAAAAACACCTTTCACTTCAAGCACTGTAACATGAACTATGCGGTGCTGCATACGGATTGTGTTCTGATTCCTGCCAAAGCATATTCTCCCAAATTTGGACTGCCGAACATAATCAGAGAATACATGGGGCTGGTGACTGTCACTGGAAAACACATGCCTGATGTACCGGTTTCATTTACACGCAACAAGTATGCTTTTTCAGCTATACCTTGCTGGCATTTGATCTATGATCCGTTAACGCATCAGCAGGGCATTTCAACCTCATGAGGAGCAGAAACCTATGCGCTGAAATAAAGTTTGAAAAAAACCTAACCGTCGCACATTCCCTGCCAGTGTGGAGCATTTTTGATAGCGTTCTTGAGATCAAGGCACAAAGAAACATACTTTTTGATATTTAATGGATACTCAACAGATAAATGGATTTCTGCGTAAACAATGACACACACAAAGAACATTTCATGGTGTGTATGCCCCAAGTGCCTACCCAGAAATTGCCCTGTTAGCCTGTGGTAAACACTGATGCTCAGGCCCGCGGTGGAACACACTGGGTAGCTCTGTGGCTGGAGGGAGATGTGCTGACGGTGTTCCACAGATTGTCACACTTCCTGTGTCACCTTAAATACATCCGAGTTTTAATGGATTATGTAAAAAGCATTGCAAAATATTTATGTTATATTACTGTACCGGTTGAAGACTCTAAGGCTGTGACCTGTGGTCAACACTGTAGATTCTTTATCAGTCAAATGTCAGAATGAAAATCGATGTCGAATGTTTTGAAAATGTATTCGAGCAATCGCATGCAAAACGTTCAGCTGGTAACGAGATTTGTTAATAAGATGTTATCTGATGTGTGTTGATCTCGCATAATGTTTACAGTGTGTCAAAAATGTAAATGTAGATCATCTATACAGTGATACATGTAGCAATAAAATAGCTTTAAAAATCAACATGCATTGTGCGTTATAATACATACTAAATTATATAACATAATAGAAAACCAGTTGGTTTCATGAATTGAAACACTTATTAATAAAAACTACATATTTAATACAGAAATATTTTTTTATATCACAATATAACAAACAAGAAAAGTATACATTCAACAATGATGGGAACTGTTTATAGGGGTGATTAAAGGGCTGTGTTGTTGGCGAGGTGTTGTGGCACACTAGTTTTTAACCACTCCAGAAGGCATTGTTGGGCAACATTACCCACGACCGAAGTCGGAATATTTAAATCTGCGACCGCTTGCATAAACTAACTGCAGCTGATGTGGGCATTTATTGTAGCGGTGTGGTGTTGGTTTGTAGAGACCTGTACTAGATTGTGCAGGTTCGAACCCCTGACAACCCTGCCTCTGTAAATAAACTCACCCATATCGGTCCATGCTGCCACATCCTTTGCAAGTTCCATTTTATGTAGCAATAGTTCTGAGTTAGAGTTATAACACTGGTTAGGAGTGTTTATCACATCAGCCACAACTGGATTTGCATCTGGTGGAGTCATCACACCGCTAGATTCTTCGGGCGGCATGTATAAAGTTAGTTTGCTTTTCACTGCATCGCCATGTCGGGCATGGTTTAATAATATTCGAATATAAGGTTGCTTTATCATGTGCCGCTGATTCCAATCTGTTTTAAACATCCTTTATTTCTGCATGGAGACGCACAGTAGCAACCCTTCGTATATCCCAATCCGGCGTGGGAGTCGTCAGGCTTTGTAACTGACGCTTATCCACCAAACACCTTTTGTGGGTGTGTTCCATTATTGACCCCAAGCAAGCTGGCGATTTGCGGTAGGGCTATGCCTATGAGCGATCCTATGAAACTGCCAAACTGAGAGACCGCTTTTCTTTTAGCACTTAGCGATATTTTCTTATTGTTCAGTTTTTTGATGACCTTCTTTTTCTTTTTCAAGACACTTATTTGACAGTGTTTTAGGGGGGCATGGCTCTTTAAAGTGTTCTGAGCGATCTGTGCAATACTGGCCACAAAATCATCGGAAGCGTTGTGAGTGGTGGCATATGCAAGCATTTTCAACAGCACAATGTTTCTTCCTATGAGTGTCAACGTGGTGAAAGCACGACTGGCTACTGACATGATATTGCGCTCAATGTTGTTCTTTAGAGTCTTTTTCGGGACATAAACAACATGTAGCTCCGGCAGAAATATTTCAGTGCACAATCTATAATCCTCTAGAGTTGTATTTAAATCAACCAGGAGATATCCATAGGGCTTGCTGGTTGCGTCTTCAAAAGCCTCCATGAAAAAATGCATTTTGGTCAGATACATCTGGCAGGCTATCACGGCTAATGTTTATCACAGGGGTTTTTAAATAACACTATATAACTAGCGTTTAGCATTATTGATCTTTTACTCTTGCTCTTGTTGAACAGGTTTTGCACGATATAACAAATGCTCAGATTGCGTTGATGGAAATTTTAACTTTTTCAAGCTCGACATTCTGCCCCCTTCGGTCATCAAATTGTCCACAATGATCATATTCATCTTGCTTGGCAGTAATAAAGAATTTCCATTGAGACTTTCGGGCATACCTTCTACAAACTGAAGGTGTTTAAACTGTTTTGCAAGTTGTTGTAAAGAGGTTTCCAGCAACTGTAAAACCAAATAACATTATTGGGAACACGTGATGTTGCAGTGTGGGGGTTTTCTAAAAATGTTTGGACAAAATAACTCTTGCCACAGCTAGAAGGGAAGCCAGCACACACGCAAAGGGCTGTTGTAACCTGGTATACATAATGACAAATACCTGTGCATTAACAAAACATGTACAGATATCTATGTGTGCGCTTCTTGGGCGAGGTTAAATCACTGTGGGTGGTCTTTCATCCTTCTAGGAGTTAATAAATCAAACATTTCTATATTTCTGTGTCTATATCTGACATGTAAGCGCTACCTCAATACCTACAAATGAATTGTCATTCTTTACCTAACAAGAAGGTGTAAATAAAAAACATGATATACCACTTGAAAACTGTATAAAACGCTTGTAGTATATATAACACACAACATAGCTTTAGAGGTTATAATAAATCATTCAGCATATAGTGACCCATCCATCACCCCTGTAAAAAAATGTTGAGTTGTCATTTGGCAGCCGTGTCAAGACACCTGGTTTCAAAAATAATAGAACAACTCTGCTCGTTGGTGCCTCTGGCAATCCATAGACCCATTAATAAAACAGAAGAACAACTTCAATCGTCAGGGACCCCAGGCACTCCTCAGGCCCCTCTGGATGAATCTAAAACAAAAAAGAACAACTTTAGGTTTCACACCCCGCCCGACATTACTCGGGCCCCTCTGGATGAATCAAAAACAGAAAAGAACAACTCCAGGCATCTGGGCCCCCCAGACATTCCTTGGGCCCCCCAGACATTCCTTGAGCCTTTGATGATGAACAACAACAACAAAGATAACCCATTGATGATAAAAAAAGAACAACTTCGATCGTAGCCCCTCACGCCAGACATTTCTTGGGCGCTTACTATCAACCGCCAAGATCACCCATCCTCTGGACCTCACACTCTGTAGCACTGGTTGTAAAAACTCAGCGCCTGATATCTTGGTAGCAGCAGCTCCTCTGGTGTATAGCCCCTGTTGATCCATGCAAAGCAGGCCCCATCCCAGCACCCGTAAGAGATCCAGCAGAGATAGGCAAACTCATCCCTGTGCTCTTAAAACATTCAGAATGTGTCAATCCACACAAAGCAGCCTGCCCATTGAAGACTTTTTTTTATCCTTTACTAGGCCCCCGGACATTCCATTGAGCATTGCAAAAAATCCAGAACTAAGCGGCCCCGGTGATGATTTCACAAAAGACATCTGTGGCAGCGTGGCCCCCAAATCCATCGGCCTTTGCTGCTGTAGCAAAAGCGGCGGCTCCATGCCTAAAAAACGTCCTGGGTTAAACCATCCAAGGTTTGTTGATCCAGAAACAACAGGCGGCGCCATGCAAACGTCCTCGAGTTGTCCACCGCCCCAAGCTGTTTTTCCAGAAGTGGTCTGTTGCAACATCCAATTGTTGAGAGCCATTTCTACAAACAAACAAAACTGAGAATCAGTGCATTATAATATTTACACCCTGAGCCAAAATATAACATCCTGAATCTCAGCAACCTTAAACATTTTCAACCAAATGTGTCATCTGTGACACATTGCAAAAGTGTCAATATTGCTGTGATATTTTTTTTAAATCATGATACACAATTAAGAAAACAACACAACATCGCCAACACAACCATCCGGACCAGCACAACTAGCAGGGCTGGTTGGAACACATCGAACACAGAGCCAATAACCCTGTTAGGTCCACAAAAGCATCAATATTGCAGCAATATTTCTTAAAATCATGACACACTATTAAGAAAACATCACAACATTACCCACACAACAGCCGGGCCAGCACAACCAGCAGGGTCAGTTGGAACACATATGAGACACAGAGCCAATAACCCCAGTAGGCCCACAAAAGCATCAATATTGCAGCAATATTTTTTTCATTCATGGCTCACAATTAAGAAAACAACACAACATCACACACACAACAATCTGGCCCAGCAAAACCAGCAGGGCCGGTTGAAACACATATCAGACACAGAGCCAAACACCCTGGTAGGCCCTTATGGTTGTGCTGTCACTGATGGTTGTGCAGGGACTCCCTTTGATAAATGATAATCTCCAGCCAGGCACTGTCCTAGTTGAATACATTAATCTAGAATGCTGGCTGCAAGCATAGCCCGCCTCAAAACTTGCAAAACGTGCAGAGAATATATTTGTTATAAACACTACTTTGAAATAGATTTCTGCTTCACTATGCCTATATAAAGGCCATGCCTAATTGCTTTGTCAATGTATTTTTTCTTGTAAATGTTTTCATACAGTTTCATTCCCTAAGGGCATATCTAGTATTTTCATTTTGTCACTATGGTTACTTTATACAAAGCTCACTATGCATAGTCTCTTTGTCAAGGGGCCACAATTAGAAAACCCACACCTCAAAAAGAGCCTATAGCTTGTGTGCACAACTGCTTTCTTGGAACCAAAAGTGTTGTGCACTTTCTATATACGGAAATATAGATGTTTTCATTTTACACATCGAATGTCCCTCCTGCCTAGAGCTTTTTAAAGAAGCTCTCTAGAAATGCTGATAAGGCCTAAACACTAGCAGCCCTAAAACAAAATTAAAATTCAGATTACAAAATGACCCTATCTCGTCTGAGATCATTTAGGATGTAACATAACCCTCTCCTGCCACTGTTAAAGCACATTTCAGCATCCATAAGAAAATGCAAGCTGGCCCGTTAATCAAAGATTCAAGAATAAACACACTTTTGTTTTAAATTTTCTGTTTGCCCCATTAAACAAAAATGCATTACCCCCATGGGCTGTGGTGTTTAACATTAACCCATGTGCTGTTGGCAACTTCACAGTGCCTCATTTAGCTTGTGTATAGATCTGCTTTCACAGGCTATAACCTGGTTTAGCATTTTTAAACATGTTTAAATAATTTTGGGTTTAAAAATATACTTTTAAGGTTGTGACATTGTGGTGTGTGCAGCCCCTTTAAACATGACCTGGTTATTTACTGGTATGCATTATAAGACATTAGACAATTTTTAAATCTAAAAATAAGGCTTAGGACCATTGCTGCAAGCTGCCAGAATCCTATAGCACATGAAGGTTTATAGTGCGAGCCTGCCCTATTTAGCCAGACACATTTCTAAGCCAGAATGTGAATATTCCTCATATAGTTTGAATATAAATATTTACACCAGCTACTCTAACACCAGCATGCACATGTGGCACCTATACCATTGCAACAATGCGTCACTTTGCACCTTTCAAACAGGCCCATACTTAAAAATACACAATCCCAGATTCTAGAACAAGCTACAAACACATACTAGTGCCTTGGAACATGTTCTAGAACTAGAAATAGTCTTCTTTAGATTTAAAGAGTGTATACATATTTTAAACTTTTTAAAACACAGCCAGCATGGTCAGAAACATTATTTATTTAAAAATACTTTCACATCCCTATACAAGGCTACATAAAATAAATAAAACACATCTTATCTTATTGTTCTTTCAAAAATGAGGCCTCTTCCGTCACAGGACTTGTAGATGGCGGGGGTCTTCAGTTTCAACAGGTGTCCACAGACCAAGCAAATCTCCCGAAATCCACAGGGCTATTCTGGCAGGCATCCAAAGCCTGGGTTTTAAAGACATCCAGTTAGTGCCCCCACCTCTATCACCCAGCCCCCAGCCCTTGTATCTGAACATCCCCCATCCTGCATATTCCGCGTGCAGACTGCTGCGGGCCTCTGAAAACCCCACTAGTCACGGTGAGTTTACAATGAATGGGCTCATTCAACTGCAGTTTAGACACACCCAACACATGATTACACGGGCCTGTGGGCTTCATTGTAAGGTTGCAGCATTCTGATGTCGGTTTCATATATTTTATAATATATTGGCAGATTGAAACAGCTGAGTCAGACCACCGGGCCTCCTGTGTCATCATCTGTGAATTCTTCGGCTTGTGTTGTCATCTTCATAGATAAAGCCCAGCTGCTGTGTGTGATCCTGCCAGAAAATACAGCAGTGTTAACCCACTGTATTTTTTAAAATACAATCTTGGCTGTCTAGGCTATACAAAATTTGGCACTCTGTATAACATTAATACACTTCTGAAATATGGCCTTTAATTTCTTTGCAATCTGCTGTGAACACTGTACCTTTTCAAATGGTTTAATGCTTGTCTATGGACCTGCAGCTGTGTTGCTGTGAACACTGTGTTTTGCAATCCAGTCAAAAGCCAATTCTCCAGTATTTTTGTCTGTCTATATTTTGAAAGGTTTAATGTCCACTTCATAAACAAAACATGCCCGGGCATGGCTAGCCATACCTGTTCGACATGCCCAGGCATTTCCGCAACATTATAAATTCATTTTTATTTAACTTTTATTGTTAAAATAGCCACAAGCCTCCCAGACCTATCCTTCCCATTATAAAATAATAACAGCATGCCTAGAAAAGCCCAAAACCCTTTCTATATTAAATCTATATACAATCTGTTTTGAAACTCTTATAAAGTCATGACATCACCCCATCTGCCTCACTTTATATTACAGCTCTATTGAATCTACTATCAAGCCTTCAAATGCCCACCAGCTTTATATAAAATAATGCAAAGTTTATATAAAATTATTCAAAGGCTTATCAAATATACAACAACCTAGTATGAAATCTATATAAAATGATGACATCATACCATAAAGGCCACAGCCCCCTCCCACGTCATCAAAGTGACACCAACACCTAACATTGACCGGTTAACTCCTCACAACTCATTATGCCCTCAACCAAGCAACAGTGCACACCCACTCTCCATAGTAAAACCATTTTAATATAAACTTTATATTAAAATATTTTTTTATATCAAGGCTAGATTCGCTTTATATCAAAACATATCAAAACACACAAACACACTTTATAGCCGTTAATATAAATCTGATATAAATTTGACATCGATTTTATATCTTGTTGATGCCATTTTTATATTAAATTATTATCAAAAATCATATCAAAGTTGCTGGATTAAGACACCCCGGGGGCATGCCCAACTGTCAAAATGTTATCGCTCTAACAAGGGGGCCCCAAATTCTACTTATATCCTCCGCTTCCCAAGGGCACAAATCATCTTTTGCCAAATTATCTAGCCAGTTCGAAGGTTGGTAAGAACCTTCTGAGAAGTTTACAGTTCTTAGAATAGAAGGACACCCAAGTATCTTCTAGGATAACATTCCCCATATTGCAAGCCCCTGCCTCAGACTTCTTATTAATCAGAGACCAAAAGACTCTGGAATTGGCATTTTAGAGTCCTCAGCATAGCTTGATTGTCTCTCAGCGCAAGCTCGTACCTCAGAGATGTAACCAAGTTGTTATGATGTGGACATTTCTGCTTCTTGAGTTTGAGAAACTTGTAAATGTTTTGCTCCCTATTTTCAATGGCACGATGTTTGAGGGGCTTGGACATTTCTATTTTGGAATTAAAATAGTGAGAATATGTTTTTTTGCTGCAAGATTCAGAACCAGGAGAGATGTTTTGAATGCACTCAATGATACGTGTGCCCAAAGGTGTACCAACTAGTCAGGAGGTACTTTCGCCCAACAATGAATCTTCCATTTTAGGAAACCAATCTTCCTGGAATAAATTGCTTGTGAGTTTGACATACAACTTAGTGTACCAACTGCAGGTTAAAACATGCCTATCCGATTTCACCGGAACCAGCATAGGACAGACATTGTGGGTTTGGACAAATAAATTCAACTTAAAATTAATTATCAGATGATCACCTATCTCCCTACAATGGGGTTTAATAAAAGTGGAAACAAAAAAGTAATCTATCCATGAATCCAGGTCGCCCCTGTGCCAAGTATAAATCGACTGACCGTCCATTGCCTTAACCTCCAGCTGGTGCAGGTCCAAAAAGGCCATGAAAGTGTCCCAAACTATCCCCCTCATCAGGTTTTTAGAAGAAGAGAGGGGAGAGCAAGAGAGTGAATTATAATCATGACCAGCAGCACAATTGGCATTTAAATTTCCCCTGATAATCAGAGTATGATGATGACCCTCTATCAGCCAAGAATCAAAGAGATCAGACAAACATGAATGAAACCCCTCAATAGAAAACTTAGAAGGGTTCCAGTACACATTTACCAAGAGGACCTCCGTACCTGCATCGCGGAGTATCACCTGCCCTGCCGAAATATCCTCTGCAGCATACCACAGTTTGGATGTAAAATTTAAACTGTTGTCTATTCCTATGGCCATGCCTCTACTGGGTCTGCCCTTTACCCCCAACGTAGCAGGAACAAAAAAGTACAATACTGTAACAGGGTTACATTTCCCACCAACATAGTTTTCCGAATAAAGAACACATTATAGTAGCGTAAATCCAATACACCATGCCATACGTGTAAGAAATGTCTCCAGCCACACACATTCTAAAATGCCAACCTAATCTACAGATGTGTTAGGGTTCATTAAGGCCCAACGAGAGGGACGCAAATGTTTTAATGGCAGACTCCACCAAGACCAATCTTGGCCTTCCCTTATTTTAGACATGATGGTAGTTCGGACAGTATAGAGGCCAGAACCTGTGTAGTAACCCTATCCACATTCACCTGTAGTATAGGTGAAATAGTGGGCAGAGCTAAACATAATTTAGCAGTGTCACCAGACTTGAGATGAAACAAATCATATCCCAAATCTTGAAGTATCTCTCTCTGTCCCCAGACCAACTTTGCTACAATGTCCAAGTAGAAATAGGATACCATACGGCATCTGCAATGAAAAAGAAATTAATTCAATGTCCCCTGAATGTAGAGATCTCAAGGTGGGGACTAAAGAAAATAAATCCAATACCTCTCACCTAGTCAGGCGTAGAAGGCAGTGCTTTAATTTATTTGCCTCCCAACCCAAAATCTTTGTAGAGGAGATGGCAATAGATTTAGGCGCAGTACTCATTCCCCTGGCAGGTGTCCATCATATTGCTATGTGTGGACGATACCATTGGACTGACTTTAGGCAAATCATTAATGGAGGGTGGATTGGCCAAAGAAGATTCAGAAATCATAGCCACCGGCATCCTGCCTGATGGAATCATCAATGAATCTCCATTAGCCAAGTTAATGGCCTGCCCCATCAATGTGGGATACCCCCTGGATTGTACACTCAAAGTGGGAACAATAGGTTTATCCGAAATTGACAAAGGAACCCAATATTAGGTAAGTTTAGATTGTTGACATCTCACTAAAATCTCAATTTGCTTCTGAAGGAGAGGAAAAGATAGATCCTTCAACAGAATTTAATTTGTCTTCAGCAAGGAATTCCCCTCATCAGAATCAATAATGATTGGATTAGTACCCATCTCTCTGCACATAATCACTGGGTTACAAACTTGATTCCCCCAATTTGGTAGGTAAATCTTCCTTCCCCTGCTTTCCCCTTCTTATTTTCTTAGATGACCCACCCTCCTGAAAATCGGGTATCACAGAAGTAACATTCCCATTACCCAAGGAGTCACCTGTTTCCACATTTAAATTAAAAACAGTGTCAATTGTTGACAATTGGTTAACATGTTGTTTTAGAAATATTCACAGACTTCTGTCTAGGGGCTAGCTGATTGTCTTATTTACCTTTGTTGCCTTCCTGTTCTTTTTCCTGTTCATCTGCTATGAACATGATAAAGAGGAATAATCCTCTACACTGGTGTGAGATAATATTTCTACATTTCAACATTCATCAACCATACCTG
The DNA here is from genome assembly GCF_040938575.1 of Ambystoma mexicanum. Classification (NCBI taxonomy): domain Eukaryota; kingdom Metazoa; phylum Chordata; class Amphibia; order Caudata; family Ambystomatidae; genus Ambystoma; species Ambystoma mexicanum. The sequence goes on from NC_090931.1 coordinate 451,369,420, forward strand.
TGCTCTCTGTGGGATCAACCTTCATCCCTTTAGAGCCTTTAGTGTGGTTTGTGGACATAGGAGAGGAATAATTCTCAGCATGAGCTTCTGTACTGCCCTCCACCAGAATATCATCCTCAACCATTACCATGTCCTCTGAGGGGAAACCCACATTGCCAATGACATAGATGAAGTTACAATACAATCCACCAAAGGTGATGGTGAGTCCAGGGTGTCAGAAATATCTATAACAGGGGAATCAATACTCCCTAGAAATGCCCTAGTGACCTTTAAGGGAGCCACTGCTGTTCCAATACACCACCCAGCCCGTGTTTTGGGGCATTGAAAACTGACTTCAAGTTTGTCGACTCTGTGGACTAGATACCCCTCAAGAATCTCTCAACAAAGAATAATTTCTCGTTTAACACATTCAGTATAGCAGTATTCGTCCTTACAGCACTAGAAACCAATTCTTGCTGCTCATACAATGCTGTTAGTTCTTCGTTTATATTTGAAGGGAATTGACCCAAGTGTTCCCTTGAGTTTTGCCTTGGCTCACAGCTGGTGGTCATTTATTCAAAAAATACCCTGCAGGAGGTTTTAAAATAGGAGATTGTACACGCTCAGTTTTTTGTCTTTGTATGGGTCTGGCCAATGGCTGTGAGGCAATGGTTTTGTTCTTAATTGAGGTTTCATTGATTAAACCTTGAATTGCAACTTCTGACTCAACAACACATCGTCTGTTCCTGCTAGGGCTTAGGGGAGAGCCCAAAACAATGACTTACACTAAACCTCCTTTGGCATATGCAAGTTGGGCACCCCGACCTGAAGGATACCTCTTGTGACCCTGTCAGATTGTAATGGTCAATCGTCAACTCTGCAGTCTCCTTGCCCAACATGTTCGCCTTAGGTGGTCTGGACCCTCCACTCCCTGGTATTCGAGCTGTTGAGCTCGAGACCGGCGACTTTAGCAACTCACATCCAGGTAGGAGTTCCAGATCACTAATCTCCTTCACAGAACTCCTATTTTCTGTAGACCTATTCAATGGCAAATCAGTCTATGGATTGTAAGGAGGGATGGCACCGGTATTGTCCTCGTGCAGCTCATGACCCACGTTGCGAACCCTGAGACCAATGTCCTACCCCAACCCTCCTTTGAACAAAAAAGAGTGCACATGACGTGATCCAAAAGTGAAAGAATCAGCAGACAGTTTCTGTCGACGCAGAACAGGAGGTGCTGAATGTGAACATACCAATGTTATATCCGGTGCTTTAGGGGTAGAAGCCGGGCGAGCTGCATGAAAATAAACCTGCTTCCCAACAGGAGAGGTGTTTTGCAATGCCAGAATGAAGCACACATTTTCAGGCAAAATGCATCTTATAGACAGTTGATCCCAAGTATTTTGCAATATGGGGTTCGCAAGAGTCAAACTGACCCTCTTCCCGTCACGCCTGCTGTTCTTTTGGCCCATTTGTCCGTATTAAGATCTGCTCTGTCCCTCTTTCCCCAAAAAAACGGAGTCCTGGGGACCTTTGCTTACACTGGTTGCATCTGGGACTTGTATTTCCAAATCCATTGGAGAATAATTAGTGGGAGAGGATGCCACCACCCTCTCCAAATGAGGCACCACTCCCGACCTCAAAATACGTTTTGATATGATGTCAGTAATGCACCAATATTGCTCCTTTCCAGTAAATAGGAAATGTAAAGTAGAAATCCAAGTGACAATCAAATATGAGCCCAGGAGCGCTGACTCAAAGGACCCAGGCCCTACAGTCATCAGCGCTCAAAGATTGGATACCATCCAGCAATATGGACTTTCACAGTTGCAATTCATCCAAGAGCTGACTCAAAGGCTCAAGGATCAAAGCCCACTCAAAGCCTGCAGTCGTCACGTCTCTCGCCGTGGAACATGGAGCGACCCATAAAGCAGTCAATGAGGTCTCACAGCTTACTACGAAAAAAGTGATTTGCTGATGTTACTTCCCAGACATCCCTGGACAGATGTAGAAGAAGTTCAGGCAATGCAATGCACAGAGTGCGCAGAGTGCACGGACTGCACAGACTGGCACTCACAAAGCCACTCTGCTCCGCGGAGACTGTGGGCGTTTTTGAAGGGACTTCCTCATTGAAGTAAAAAACACTGTAGACAGGCTTCTCCAACACTTCTCCAACACGTGGTCACAGACTCCCACTCGCACACTGCTCCGCTACACTGACTGTGGACCGTTTTGAAGGGACTTCCATGTTGAAATAGAAGAACACTGTAGACAGACGTCTCCAACTCTTCTCCAACATGTTGTGGCCACAGACTGCCACACGCACGTCACTGTTTTATTTTTTCCAAAGTGTCAAAATATAAGTACAAAAAATAGTGATATAACTTTAGTGCCTGGACAGTGGGGCTGGCCCGCGGCAAGGAAACATGTCTACTCTGATTTACTTTTTGGGGCATGTGGCATGGCCAAATCCCTAGGTTTGAATGCGAAAAAAATATTGGCTACAGCCAAAGTGTTGGATGGTATTGCAGCAAACTTGTGCGAGGAGCATCAGCAAGAACCAGAAAGCATACTTTTTAAATCTATTACTTGTTTTACTTTTTCAAAAGTGTTAAAATGTAAGTACAAAACATATTGACATAACTTTGGGGCCTGGGCAGTGGGCCTGGCACTCGTCAAGGACACACGTCTACTCTGATTTGCTTATTGGGGCATGTGGCATGGCCGAAACCCATGCTCCATGATCGCTGGTCATTGGTCACATTATGAGGGTATAGTAGACACTGATCTAGTATGCGGGGTAGGTGCAGTGGATAACGGGGGTGGTTTGGTGGGGCTGGGGTCATGGTCGAGCCTCATGCCCTAGGCAATTCAACCATGACTTGCATCCTCAGCATACGCTGCTGATAATGACACACGTACTGTTTGTGTTGCAAAAAATATGGTCGTAAAAGGATGTTTATAGTTCTTTCATATATGTTAAAAGGAGAATTATTAATAACTAATATACAGTGATGTAACATCATGAGACATTTTCACAAATAAAAATCTATGAAAATCAGTGAAAAAACATTGTTAAAGGGACGTTATGGTTAAGTTGCACTAATTAAAACCTATGAAATTCAGTGGAAAAACGTTGTTAAAGGGATGTTATGGTTAAGTTGCATTAATAAAAACCTATGAAAGTCAGTGAAAAAACATTTTAAAAGGGACGTTGTGGTTCAGTTGCACTGATAAAAAAAACAAAATAACTGAAGAAATTCGCCAGTTATGGTAAGCTATGCAACCATAACTTGCACGTCCCCATGCACTGTTAACACTAACAGCCAGGACATCAAAGATGGCATCACAAATGACATCATCGATGGCATCACTGATGACATAATATATCATATTATTGCTGTGTGATGTTAATACAAATGGAATGTCGGTATAAGGGTACTGCTTACAGTGTCTTTTACAGCATTTCAAAGGTGATCAATAGCCTTGTAATAAACTACTGCATGTCACGTAAAGGGTGCTTATTGAAAAATAAACTTTGCAGTGAAGTTTTTTAATGAATAGAGCAATCAAATAATACTTAAAGAGAAACAATGAATGCAATATGGATCATAGAACTAAAGTATTCTTAAGATGGTATGTTCAGGCAATACAGTGATACGTTGAAGCATAACACATTCTTGAAAAATGCATTATCTGCGTGGGACCTTCCTCTTGTTCTATGTATGTACATTATGACCTCAGGATAAACTCTAGGGAAAAGAACTTCAGAATATAGCGCACGGTCAACCTCTACCTGCACAGTAAATTTATGGTATGTGAATCATGGTTTCAATGTAGTATAACCACATGAAGTCCTCAGCTTAAAATTAATACTGTCACTGAACAAAAACAACCACCCCAGATATGTGATGTCATCAATGTCATTTGTGATGTCATCTTTGATGACCTGGGTGTAAGCGTTAGTAGTGTGTAGCAGTGACGCGAGTTATGGTAACTGACAAATTTCTTCAGTTTTTCGATTTTACTTGTAACTATAAATTCCTTTAACAATGTTGTTTCCCTGAATTTCATAGGTTTTTATTAGTGCAACTTAACCATAACGTCCTTTTAACAAACTTGTTTCAATGACCATAGCGATATAAATATATGTATACACACACACACACACACACACATGTGTATCCCTACATTCACGTACATAAGCGCAGAGGTAGAATTAGGAGATATGTATAATTTACCCAAGCAGCTTTCATTGTGCTCACCTCTCTTTTATTTAATTTCTAAACACTGCATTGCATTCCTTTGCTCTGGCTTCCCCTGAAGCTGTGGCCCTATTAACGGTGCAGTGGGTAGCAGTTAAGCTCCATTATGCATGGTCTGACTGCTCCTTTGTTTTGTGTTTCGCAGCAATGGTGCATGTTAAGCTCGGCCTTAGATATTTAAGCAATATGACCCGAGCGGCGGGGGCATTACTGACTCAGGTAATTCCCCGGGGCCCATAGTTATAACCTGAGTTGGTAATGCCCCTGCTGCGAGGGTCATATTGCTATTAGTACCCCGGCCCGCATTATGTGCTTGACCGGGGCACTAAAAGCATTTTTTTCTGTCCCGAAAGGCTGCAGAGTTTCAGGGCAAAAAAAAAAATAACAACAAGAAAATGGCCGCCATGCAAAGGGAAAACAGAGTCCGTTTTCCCTTTCCATGGTGCCCATCGGGAGCAGACGTGCTGGGAACAAAAGTGTTCCGAGCGCGTCCGCTCCCGAAAAAGAAAAAGAAGCAGAAGGTAAGTGGGGTTGGGAGGGATGGGAAGGGAAAAAAAAAAACTTACCTGCGGCCCCGTTTCGAGCCTCCTCATTGGCTGAGGGGCTGCCACGCCCCCCGCCGGGGACTCAGGTAAGCTGGAATCCCGGCCGAGAATCAAAGGATTCTCGGCTGGGTAAGGACCCGGCGAGAGCCAGTCAGAATGTGTGTTGCATTCTGCTTGACTCCCGCTAGGTACTAATTTTCCGTAAAGTGTGAAGATTTAGATTTCCATAACGTCTTTTTCACAGGCAGCTTGATGTCTTTCCACACACATCCTCCTCGCCCTGTCATTTATTTTTATTTTATATTTATTTATTTGCTTATACCGCGCTGATAGCCTGCATCCATCAGGGAGCCATAAAAACGCACCAAGATGAACAAGTAAGACGGGACATTAGAGTTAGGAAAGATTAGCCAAAAAGATGTGCTTTCAGTACTTTCTTGAATAACCGTAGGTTTTGAATGGCTCGGATAGTCACTACGTGTTCTCAGTGCAGTCCTGTGTGCTGGGAACAAACGCTGCCACCTGAAAACGTGCGTGTGGCGTGTGGGCGGGAAGGAGATGCAAAGGAATCGTATCAAGATAAAAAAGCTCAAGGTTTTTCAAGCAGCAAGCAGAAAACAAGCAGTCATCCCTGATATCCAGATATCTGCTCATGGTTTGTGCTCTTTATTAGGCGACCGCAGCTCAAAAATAACGAGATATGCCCTCTAGCCATGATTCCAGCTATAGGCTTTTGGCTGGGATGGGGCAAGCAGCCACGGTTTTTTGGAGGGGTGCAGTAAACGTCTATGCAATTCCCACTCTGGCTGGGGTGATGTAAACAGCCCATTTGTATCAGGTCAAGGGTTTGGAGGGGTGTGGTAAACAGCCATGTGGTTACAGCTCTAGTATTGTGGAGGTAGCGTGGTAAACGGTCATGGGGTTGACGCCTTAAGTTGTTGGATTGGTGAAGTAAATGGTAACATGCCTGCAGTTCTAGGTTGTTGGAGTGGCTGTGGTAAAAGCAATGGGATTAGAATCTAAGGTTTTTAGAAGGATGAGTGTGTGGTAAATGGCACACAGTTCCAACTCTAGGTTTTTGGAAGGGTAGGGTAAACGGCCATGTGTTTGCAGCTCTATGGATTTTGAGGGGCGTATACTAAATAGCCATGGGGCCTAGCACAGTGTTTGGAGGGGCATGGTGAATAGCCATGTAGATCCAACTGTGCCATTTTGGAGTGGGTAGGGTAAAAAGTCATGGGGTTACAGCTCTGACTTTATGGAGGGGGTGTATTGCATAGCCATGGCATTCCAGCTGTAGGTTTCTGGAGGGGTGTGGTAAACAGCCACATGATTACAGCAGACATTTTTTGCTGGCGATTTGGTGAACAGTCATGTGGTTCTAACTCTAAAATGTTGCATGGAGTGCGGTAAACAAACCGCAATGGGGTTCTGGCACTACGTTTTTGGAGAGATGTGGTTAACGGCCACTTTTGGAGGAAGTATGGTAACCAGCCATGGTGTTTCAGCTCTGTGGTTTTGGAGGGGTGCAGTAAACAGGCCTCCCATTCCAGCTCGCCAACAGCCCCACATTTCTCAGGCTCCCATGTCTTGTCTGCACTTGGAAATGGCACAGTTTAACACATCGGATGGCAGCAATACTTCCATACTGAAAGTGGTGTTGTTTGGTCTAGAAAATGTCCTATGTGTTATATGGTTACTCTGGAGACTTCAACAGGTGGTATTTATTTTCCCCACAGAAATCTGGTAAAGCTAAATGTTTTCTATGGTGGATAAATATATGCCTTTTGCTGATGTGAGAGTGTGAGGAATGTGCACACTGAAACCCCCACTTTTTATGGCACATCTTTTTCAGAACAGGCTTTCGGGAAACAGAAGGCAGCAGGGCTGGGATGTAGGTGTGCAAACACTTTGCTGCCACTTTTCGACTCAAACTGTTTCACCCAAAACAACCATTAGATCCCATTATGGCCTCCTTTTTGATTTGTCACCTTAATCCCCCAGGGCCTTAGCAGGAAACCACTGCTTTATATTTGAGCCCTACCAGAGACTCTTTGATGCAGGGCAGGCAGGAGAGAGGGCACAGTTAGAGTAAGCAGGAGAGGAGTATGCAAGGGGCTCATCATTTTGAATTCTCCCCAGGCTCCCACACTTTCTGTGTCCCACTCCACCCCCCTGTCCTTCAGACAAAGCACTCTGGGACTAACATCACGAGGCAAAAGACCCTGAACACAGCACCTCACCCTATTACAGGAGGCTAGAAGGGGAACAATCTGCTATAGCATATTTCCTATCTAGGAGGTGAGAACATGCCCACTCTTGAATCCTCTTTGGAGCATAGCGGAAGAGGGATTTCATCTGAAACCTTACTGCTGTTACATTCTTGCACAAAGTCCTCGCCCATAGAGGTGGAGATAAAGAGTTCCATGAAAGAAGCAGGCCCGTTGCCTCAACCATCCCAGAGAAACATTTGAGGTGATCTGCTGACTGACAAAGGCTTGCTGCGATCTAAGTGCACTGGTACCTAATAACCTGCTCAATTGAGTTGACATCACCTGAAGGTCTTTTCTTGCAAACATCCTTTCTTGGAAGTTCAGAACAAGGAATAATAACCTTGTACTTGGAGGACCTGATGGGGGTCCCCCAGAAAGCAGAATCAAGAATGAGCTCTGGGCACTGTTTGCCCACTTCAAGTCCTTTTAACTGCCAGGCTATTATGCAAGTCTATGCAAAAAGGACGAGCATACTCGTCCTTGGCACTTAAGGGGTTGAGCCAGTTTGAAAGCATCGAAATGCTTTTCCAGCTGCTGAAATCACCCAGAGCTGCTTTTGACACTGATTACTGTTCAATATGTTTTCGAGCTATCGAGCAACTGACTTAGACCCATCAGCCCATGCCCCAGCCATTTTCAAGCCAATAACCACTGAAGAGGCGCATTACATCATTGGACTTGTGCACCCCCTGTAAGCCAAAACTCTTCCATTGGAGTACATATAGAAGGTGGATGGCACATGAGGAGGGACACACAGATTGTGGATATTACTTGACGGTTTAATCACACATTGACCGCCCATGTTCATGCTAATCCCTATGACGATTATCACCCACTACACACCCCTATAGACTAAACACCCCATGAAAGAACTTTGAGCTAGATCTGTCAAGCAGTAACATCAAAGTGTGTGCTGGATAGGTCATGCCAGTGTTATTTCTAGTAAAACCTCTGACAGCAAATGTTATGAGGAATCACTTTGGATGGTCCCTGTGGCATAGATGGCAACAGATTGGTTCTCTATCCGTTTCCACTCCCAAGATGGCGTTTCTCCACCCCGCATCGAGTACGCATGTGCGTGACTCGAAATATTAGATAAGAACTGAAAATGCAGCGGGGTAGCAATATGTAAACATTAATGTTTCATTAATTAGGCCCGATCGAACCGTGATGCCAGCATTCAGCGACACAGACCTTGTTGAATCTTTCAGGCTCCTCCCTCCATGTTTGGCTTAATAGAAGATAGTACACTGGGCATATCTATAGCAACCGGCCACCTCGCCAGGCGTCATGACGCCTAGTTGCCATGCCCACGTAGCACATCCAATTAGGAACGAGCAATAAGTAGCGAGCCCCCATACCCGAGTATACAAGCGTGATACTCGTGAACGTAGATAGAAGCTACACGGTGCACAATTAACGAACGGGACACAAGTAAGTTACAGCCCCTGCCCCTTTACTAACTTCTAAACAGCCAGACGCTCACTGAAAGGAGATCACAGTAGACTCACTCCCAGATTCACAACACGCTACCAAGCGATCGGCCATTTTCTTTGCTAGAGCATGGAAAACAATAGCGGTTGCTAAGCAACACAGCTGTAAGACATAGACGCCAGCATTTTTGCCAATTGAAAATTTTTAGTTAATATGGCAGAGCCTCTGTAAAAAACAAGTAATTACGGTCAACAGTAGTGATTGGTTTCAAGCCAGTCTTTTACTCTATGTAGCAGATAGTGAGAAATCAGTTCTTATTTTTTTACAGAACCAATCAGATGACATGAGCAACAGCACCAACAAGAGATATAAATCAATGAAAAGGACCAAAACCAATCAAAATAGCTGTATTTGTGTACATGAGACACTACGATAAGAAACAAAGCCCAATACACCGAAAATCTAAGTACAGGTATGAGTAGCAGCCATTTCTTTCGTTTGATGAATCAAACATTGTGCATATATACCCTTTTATTAAATGTCATCATTTCCATAAATTTTAGCGTAAACAAACCCAGGCGTCCCTTCTTCTTTTTGGATAAGAAGACTTTCCCCTGAAAATTCCAGTCCTGAGGAAAGCATGAGAAGAGCTACATTAACAACCGTAAAGACTTATCTCATGCTGAAACACAAACAGTGTTGACTTGTTATATGTATTGAAAGAAGAACAACACATAAAGTCACTGTTTTACTAACCTCTCACAGTCTTACCGCATGTTCAAAGAGCCTGCTGTCAAGCAGCATATGAATGTTAATATGTTGTGTTTGCAATGGCTCAAAACTGTATGCATACAACAAATGTGGTTTATGTTATAGTGCCAAGCCCGAATATAGTTTTTTCATAGTGTATGATGACAAATAAAATTGTTTTTACTGTCAACAATAAGTGATGATCTGCTTTATGAAAAATGCAGACTAAATAGAAGTTGTTTGCAATATTGTTGTGTACTTTACTCATACCTACAGGTGTAAAAGGGAGGGCTAGTCTGTATCCTCTTCATATTAATATGTGCCCAATAGATGTATGGGTGACCCTCAGAACCAATGTGTGCACAGCAAACACACTGTAGCTTTATGATGTTGAAGTAAGTTATTCCCAGGAGCCAGGTACGTTTCTCCAACTGAAGTGTTTATTTTCATAAAGAAAAGAAGCCTTTCTGCTGCAGCTGATTCGGAACTCCAGAAGGCTGGCTCACCCATATATGCAATTTAGTACAACCCTGTGAAGATTCTATATCTCCAAGGAGATTACAATACAATTGCATTCTTATTTGCCATGGACGTGGCAACACAGGAAGATGCAACTTTAAACCAGACCTGGAAACAAAACATGTTTATCCATTCAGTTATTTAAAAAAGGAATAACATGTTTACTTATCATGTTTACAAGCTGTTAATGTCCATATAAGGATTTGGCATCATAGCATGTTTATGTGAGGCAGTTAAAAGATATAAAGAAATATGTTTGACACAACAGTAATCAATGCCCATATGAGGCAAACTTATATTACATTTACAAACATGTGAAAGACGTATGTAACATATATATTGATTTGATGCTGCATAAATCTCACTATCATGTTCCAGCAGAAATAAAGTCAGGTGTTCATACTGGGGCAGGAAATAGAACTCTGAACCTTTGCTAGCAAGGATCACTAAATATATAACACTATCAAAATCACAGTTCTGCTGTCCATGTCCTTTCCGCAAGCCTAGCCCTCTCTACCTTCCTCAGCAGACATTATACTATTTTTCATTTTCCTATTTTATGCCTATACATTCTCAGCAAAAACAGAACAATATCCCGCCAGGGAATACTATCTGTAGAAACAAATTCTTCTTGGGTCTTTTGTGTTGGTGGTGGTAGAATGCTGGATGCAATTCAGCTCAGTCCTGACAGTACAAAGTTCAACTTTGTCAGAATCTGAATGGCGACTTATTCTTTTATACCATGCATATTGCACGTTTTTTTTTATTTAGCAAAATACATTGGTTAATATACTGTGTCTTTAGGCAAATGGACAAACGCATATATATATACATTTCTTTTGTGAATAGCACTATAAATATGTAGAACAAATAGTGGGAATTCATCAAAACACATAGCTGGTTCACAAAATTAAAATATGACAGTGAGGAGATAAACGGGAGAACAAACAATTTGTTCTAAATTTGAAGTCTGTGCAATTTCACTACAGTCCTCGCTATCTGATGAAACATAATTGCCCTTTTTTAGTGGCCACCCTGAGTTGAAGTTTACCTGCCTTTGATTTATACTGTCAGGAATGAGCAGAATTACATCTAGCATTCAGCATTCTGCCACCACCAACAAAAAAGCACTAAGAAGAATATTTCCCTATAGATAAAGTATTTCCTGGGGGGGAAATTGTTCTGTTTTTTCTGGTATGGCCCCAGTTCTGCCCATAGTCGGCCCTCAACTTTATATCCATTCTCAGCAGCAGCTGCTTCGTGCCCACTCTTTCACTGTTGCACAGATCCCACTCTTTATCTATCTCTTTCCTCATGTGGCCTCCTGCTCTCCCAAACCTTCCATGACTGCCTCACCTTTCACCCAGCAGTGCCTGTTCTGTGCTGTCAGTTCACCCTCTCCCTGCCTTTCATTCTCTGCTAGTCAGTGCTCTCCATTTTAGAGCCTTTTTCCTCTGCCCACACCCGAGCTTCCATTTAGAACTGCCCTTTGTCAGCTTTCCGATCAAAATGTACTTCTCGCCAACTATCCAATACAGGCAGAACATGCTGACAGTCTCCTCCCTCTGCCCCCCAGCTCCAGTTTCTTCTCTCATTTGGCCCCTTTGCTGGGAATCTACAGTTCTTTTTTAAAGTCCATCTACTGTATATGGAAGATTCTAGAAACAGTGGATTTGCTTAACTTCCTGGTATTTCACTAGCATGTGCCTGGAAAAGTCTTCATCTACTGTACTGTAATCATCCAGCCAACTGAATCAGGAGACGGTGGCTACAAATCAGCGTCATTTGTCCAGGTGAGACATTAAAAAACCACTGCCATCATGTCCAGCAATGAGACTGACAGCAGTCTGCAAAGCCCTCAATCCAGCTCCACAACTCGCCACCCCACACCCGGGGAGGATAGTGGTCCTGGCTCGCTACAGCTGTTGGACATGCATCACTTCGACATCTCTGACACCAGCAGTTTCGCGCCCAGAAGGGCAAGATGGCTAAAATAACTAAAAATATACATCAACGCATCAGGGGTCAGAGAAGAACACATATTACGGGGACTTCTGATGCATTCACTTGGCCCGGTAGCAAGAGACATTGTATTCGAGATGCCAGAAACAATACTGATACGTTTCAAGGTGTCATTGATTCCCTGAATAACTACTTTGCACCACTGAGACATGTAGATTATGAAAGGAACATTTTTCATACCACCACCCAAGACAAGAGTGAAAACATGGACAATTTTGTGATGCGGTTGAGAAATTCCAATCCGTCTGCAAAAACATTAAATTCTTCCAATCTGCAGAGACGAGTAGAGATTCCTGGAAACAAGATGGCCATTGCTCAAGACGGGAAAGCCTGTTACACTACACAAGGCGGTCTACCCCGCCACCAGCAGGCATAGCTCCCACAGTCACTCACGAGAATCATCACACAGTGACAGACGGCGTGAAGAACAGAGAGGTCACTCTAATGGTTACAGGAGCATACAAGACTCTCCAAAGCGGCCCCACGTCACAAATAAGATATCTAGATGAATCTCCACAACGTTGTCGAAACTCACACTCTTTTTCCTCCAGTGGGGATCGCAAGAGAGGATACGTCCATGCCATAGGGAATAGCATTGCAACAGAATATAGCCCGACACTATTGCAACAAATAAATTAGCAGATTCGTGAATTTCTCATCGACACCAGTGCCACAGTAAATGTAATTAACAAGGACACTTATGAGTCTTTGACCACGAAGAAAGACTTGCACAAAGCAGACACTCTGATTTACCCATATCGGACGAACACACATCTCAACTGTAGAGGCATGTTTACAGCTACATGTCAATACAAAAACAAAAGTCTAAAAGTTACAATTTATGTCATAAAAAGAGTGGTACCAGGAGTAAGCATACTCAGCTTCCAGTCAGACATTCAGATGGGTCTCATACACATAATGTACCAGATCATGTCTGCATACACCACCAGCTTGAAGGAAATGATACAGAAAATGTTTCCGTCATTATTGAAAGGTCTAGGGAAGCTCTAGGGCAAACAAATCAAATTACACATAAACATGAAAATTCAACCAACCGCTCAACACTACAGAGGCATTCCACTAAATATCCAGAAACACGTGGAGTTTGAAATTCAATCCCTGTTGGAACATGACATAAATGAACCTGCATCAGGACCCACACCGTGGGTATCCCCCATTGTGCCCGTGCCTAAAAAGGACAACAAAACCAGCATCTGCATTTGCGTGGATAGAGGGCCCCGACGTAGCAATAGAAAGAGAACGTCATCTTGCACCCAGGATGATGGATGTGATGCATCTACTACACAGGCCCAAAGTATTCTAAAAATTAAGAAGGGCTATCACCAGCTTGAACTGCATCCTTCATCCAAATAGATAATCACTTTCTCCACTCACCTGGGCCTGTTTAGATATAAAAGACTCAACTTTGGAATGTCATCAGCGGCTGAAATATTCCAAAATAAAATCCATCAAGTCATAAAGCATGTTCCAAATTGTTTAAATTATAGTGATGACATTTTAATTTTTTGCACTACCCAAGAAATACATGATGACACAATAAGAAGAGTTTGTATGGCCCTTGAGGATGCTCCCCTCACGCTCAGCCCTGACAAATGCGAGTTTAGCAAGTCCACACTAAAATGTTTTGGACAGATATTTTCAAGCAATGGCCTAAAACCGTACCCAGAAAAAGTACAAGCACTGGTGGAGGCCCCCACACCCATCTACGTATCCGCAGTTAGATCATTCCTAGGAATGACGAGCTACTGTACACGCTACATTCAAGACTTTGCATCAGTGAGCACGCCCCTCTGACTACTTACAGGGAAACATCAAGACTTCCACTGGTCTGACAAGTGCGAAGAAGCCTTCCAGGAGATCAAAAAATGCATTGCGTCAGCATCCTGTATGGCATACGATGACCAGGATCTAGACACACAACTAATAGTAGATGCCATCCCGGTGGGGCTAGGGGCGATACTCGCGCAATCCAAGCCAGGAGCCTCACCCGACTCCACGAAGCACATTGTAGCATATGCCAGCCACAGCCTCTCATCAGCCGAATGCGCATATTCAAAACCAGAGAAGGAAAGCCTAGCAGTTGTATGGGCATGTGAACACTACCACCCATTCCTATACGGACACCAGTTCACAATAATCAGGGACCACAAGGCTCGCACTACAATATATGGCAAACCCACAGCTAAGATGCCACCACGCATCGCACGGTGGGGTCTAAGACTACAACAATACACCTTCACGATTATACACCACCCGGTGAAGGACAACAACCCTGCAGACTTCCTGTCCAGATACCCGATTCCCGCTCATGATGTACGCCAGTCCATCAAGACGAACCAGTACATACACTGCTTAATAAGCAAAGCACTTCCCAAGTCCATCACAAGTGCCCAACTTGTAGAAGCCATGGAAAAAGACCACCTACTTCAGAAAGTACAAGAATGCCTGAAGTCAAATCAATGACACATCAAAACGGATCATGGGCACATCCTGTCATCAACCGAAGAAAGACACTTTTGCACCTTCAAACTCATCAGACACACACTGTCCACGTCTCCGGAAGGAAAGAAAACAGAATTCTAATCCCCACAAGTTTGCAAGAGCCAGTGCTTGCACTAGCAGACTCAGGACATAGGGGAATTGTATCGACGAAATGACAGCTAAAGTCCAAAGTGTGGTTCCCCATGATGGACGAGAAAATAGAACAGCTACTAAGCAAATGCATTGCATTCATGACAGTCACCCCCCACACTTTTCCTGAGTGCCTCAAAATGTTTCCAATGCCACTGCAGATGTGGGACGAGGTTGCCATTGACATGTTTGGCCCATTGGCAAATGGCAAGTACATGCTGGTAATTATCGACAAAATGTCTAGATTCCAGGATGTGCAGCTCATTCACTTTACCAGTGTCCAAGCAGTAATAGCGGCATTAGACAAGACTTTTGCAGACTATGGGATCCCGTCCACAGTAAAATCAGACAATAGCCCACCATTCAGCGGACATGACATTGCCATGTTTGCAGAATATCATGGCTTTCAGCATCGCAAGATTACGCCGCTTTGGCCGCAAGCCAACGGAACAATGGAAAGATTTATGGGTAACCTGAAACGGGCCCTCCAAGTCTGCTCAATCACCAATGGCTCTTTCATGCAGGCAATAAGCACGCTATTGAGGGACCACGGAAACACCCCACACAGCTCGACAGCAGAGTGTCCCTCAGCACTGATGTTTGGATGAGTGGTAAGAACAACACTGCCACAAAATCCAAGTGCCTCGCTCCCTAACACATCCGTCGACACTGCAAGGACAAAGGACAGAGAGAGCAAAACAAAGATGAAGACATTTTACAACCATAGGAGGAAAGCAAAGCCCTGCCACTTTCAGATAGGGGACCAAGTCCTTGTAAGACAAAGCCAGGATTCCAAAGACATCCCTGTGTTCAAGCCGGAATCAGTGACTGTAACACACAAACAAGGATCAATGATAACTGCGGCAAGCCCAGGGGGCAACATCACACAGAACTCATCGTCCTTCCGAACTTTTGAAGGTGATAGAGGCCCGGAAAGCACCGACCCCGTTAGAGAAGGGGACTCCTTGGATTCTGACTCTGAATACAGAGAAGGAGACAGGGACGCTGATGAGAGCGTCAGTGACTGCACCATAAGTGAGGTCCCACCTGTACAAAGCCCCTTGCAAAGAGTGGTGCGCTAGCCCTCAAGGTGGATAGAAGAAATTATCTAAGGGACCCAAGTTTCCTATTAAGGAAGGGGAAGAATTAACATCCCATTTCTATTGTTATAGAAAGGAGCTGTGTCTCCTTTATATCGTTGTACCTTGTGGGTTGCAGTCCACATGGTTAATATGCGCGGGGTTTCCGTTCCGGCGCAAGTTCGCGCTTAATTGATTAAAGAGTTGCAGCATACCTACTGGTCTCTGTCTATTATTTACCTACGTGTTTTATTGTTCAAGTTTTTCCACTGCCGCGCATAACCACAACACCCGTAATGCCTAATTACTGAGAATGATGGAGCTTTTCTTTCATTTAATTAATGTTTACAGATCTACATGATTTCATTGTGGCCGATTTAATTGAATTACCACAAAAAAAAACGAATATCGAACAGCGCGCAATAATAATAAACGCTTTGTAAATGAATTATTAATGCGGTGCAGTAATAAGGATGCATTAGAAATTATTTTTAAATCCAACAGTTTCCTTGGGAAGCCTGCGTAGATCAGAAGACGACGTGATTTCCTTATCCAGAAATTGTGTACTAACGCTCGCGAGAATTTGGAACAATGGCTATTTTGGAGACTAAGAAAAGCAGGGGACACCCCCGCAAACTCCAAACCCCTTATCCTAGTACACCGCCAGACACAAATCAGCAACCCCCAAATCGCACCAAATATCAGTGGATGGGAAAAGCCAATTATAGGTAGGGATTTATAACAAGCGGCAAGAAATTATTTATTTAAATCATGGGAGAATCACAAGGGGCAGGGTATTATTGATTTAAGACGTGGGAGAGTCACAAGCGGCAAAAACTAAATTTGACGATTTTGAACATAGTAAAATCGCAGTAAAGGGACATTTGAAATATAAAGCGGCAGGGAATTATTGATTTAAATCGTGGGAGAGTCACAAAAGACAAAAATGAAATTCGACAATTTTGTACCTAGTAAAATCGCAGTGAAGGAACATTCGAAATAAAAAAAATGATATTGATATTTTAGGCTTAGAACAGGTTTACGTGCACCCTGTGTGTCTAGTCTGCTCTCAGTAGTTGTGCTGGCTGGCAGTGCCTTCCTTCTGGCACTTACTGCCTCCCTAGGCACAGAGGGCCCAGGGTGATGTGCCAGTATTGAAGGTGAACCATTGGTCCCACTGCAGTACTGATAAATGATGAGTCAGTGATAACACAGGACCATGGGCGTAATTGTATGGGGGACAATGGTGTTTGTGTCCCCCCCAACTTTCGTGGCACATCGTTTTGTCCCCCATCATTTGGTAATGGCCCCTTTTGCTTTTGGATGCCATGTCCCCTCCAACATTTTCTGCAAAGTTACTCCGCTGTAAAGGTCTCTTGTTGATACTGAGCCATTGACAATACTGAGCCATTAATGGTAGGGAGCCGATGATGTTACGTCACCGATGTACTGAGCCGATCATGATTAAAAAAGAAACCAAATTCAACACCTTCAAAAAAACTATCCAAATACTGGTACAATGCCAATCTCAGTCACAAACCTAACACGCCCCCTGCTTCAACCTTCAAATACCTAACACTTCTCTGCGTGACTCCACTACCTCCTTCATCCGGACACCCCCTATTTCAACTATATAAATATTTAGACACCCCAAACGTCATTCCCTACTCCCACCTCCTCCCACCTTGGTTAACACTTTTAACACCACTCCTTCTCTTCCTCCTTCCATCTCCCATTTACCACAGGAGCACTTACCTGAGATTCACCTTTGCACCCCAAAGCACTTTTACCACTACATCAAACTGCACTCGGGCCCCTACCTACAGGGTCAGCCCGCCACCTCGAGGCATATCGCCTCATTATTTTTAGCCATTTCAGATTGCATACTGAAACACTATTGATCAGTTCAATATCCCTAAGCACTCATGACATCCATTTGTAGCATTGGGCCTCATTATGACTATGACGGTAAGGCAACTACGGCGCCGGTAGTGCTACCGGCGCTGTTGTTGCCTCACCGCCTCATTACGAGTTCTGCTCATGGGGCTGCCCTGTATGCCTGGTCAGACCAGACGTACAGAGCGGCACCCACCAGCAGAACAGGATGCTAACAACCCTCCCGTCTTTAACAGGACCGTTGTTAGCCTCCTCCCCATTCCCAGTGAGCCTATGGGGGCTCAAATTAGAATGGGGACGTAACGGGTCCGGGTCCCACGAATGGGAATTACCGGACCCGCAAAGGTCAGAATGGCCCGGTAATTCCCATTTTTTGGGACCCGGACCCGATTTTGGGGGTAAACTAAAAAACGGCATGGCTACCTCCAAACTCGTAATGAGGCCCATTGTAGGTGAGATTTGTAACTTGGCGGTAGTGGTAAAACCTCTGTATTTCTGAATACTGCCTGTTTTACTGCTACGCCAAGCAACACGCTCTTTTTCCCAAGCTCTTCACTTACACCTGCTTTTGTGTCGAGAAAATGTTCTCCACACAAGAGCAGTACCACATATGGTATTACTGCATGCGGCCATCCTGCATTCAGACATAATGCATTTTCCAATGGAGTCCTATGGGTCTTCAAAAAGGGGACTAAGTGAAGGATGCCCATGACTCAGAATCATACATAGCCTTGAAGTTACAGCATGCTTACTGCATGCGATTACAGTAATACTGCCACATTTGTAATCACCCTGGAAGTGAGACATCATCTCCAGTACAAAGATAAGCAAGTTTGAAGATTTTGTAGTTATTGTGGAGATTCTCTGTTGACGTTAACTACTGATTACCAGCACAGTAGTTTAGTGGGTTGAACACCTACTGTGAGGTTTCTGCGTAATCAAGGATTGGGTTTGCTCAATCTATCATTCTTTCCAGGTTAAGAAAATAATTTACAGAGCCAGGTACCAAAAGAGGTGTTATGCTGTTGTGTGGATTCTATAAATCATCATGCTATTATTTTAGTACAATTCACCAAAGTGTTATCATAATGGTTGCATAGAAAGTTCATGTTCTTGCAGATGCAAAGTGGGAGCAATTGTCAACATCTCCTGGGTGATTTTACAAAAATGTACCAAACCAAAGCTGTGTAAAAATTCCCCATGTGGGCGTTTTAGAATAAGTCTTTTGTATTTTAGCTCTAATCTGTTTGGAAAGTAAACCTAAATGCAAGTGCTTAAATTGCAATACTTTGCTCAGTTTTTCAGACAATAACTTCAAACTCTTTTTACTAAAAAAATCTGAAATAATATCCATTTAAATTCGGATTTTGTTAAAAGCCCAATAAAACCAAGCTATTTTTATTCTTTTGCAAACAAAAATTATTTGGCTGCAAATTTAAAACTCCCACACAAGGTACAGTACAGAGCCCCCAAATTAATTCATCAGTCTCAAGGTGCATAATATTTTAATATAATTTCTGTTTATTCGTCATTAAAGTTTTTGGAGACAGTACGCAAAAGTTGATGGCAACTGTGTTTCCAAATGTGATCTTAGTAAATCCGGAAGTACTTTAAATTGGCAGTATTTTTCCCTTATTACTTTTGGTTATTAAGTGGCGCACTACGGGCTGCCTTTAAACAGTAACCATTGGCTGAGGAATTGAAGAAAGGAGAGAGTTCGGATGCAACACACACAAGCCTGTGATTGATGTTTGGGTTTTTACCAACATGCTAGTTTGTATGGCTATTTCCACCCATTACCTGCCCCTCCCCACCCAAACCACCTGCAAACACCCCCTCTAACATCAGGAACAATTTGAGCGACCACTGTGCATTTTAGGGGATGCAAATGTTATTTCTGAAAAGCTTTCTGAAAGGTAACGTCTTAATTGCATCTGTATATCAGCTCATGGTAAAATAATTTTTCTTAATCCAAGATGCCTTCAGCCGATTGCTTTGGAAGCAATATGTCGTTGTGTCTGATTCTTACCCTGAATTCCTGTTAAAACAAGAATTCGCAAATTCAACCATGTTGGCTCTTGTATAGCACTAGATAGGCATTTCCAAGGTACAACGCTATTCCCAGGTACTAGCACGATTTGATAGCTGTTGAAATCAATCTTATGGCCATGTATTACCATTATAGCAGGCACTGCCTATGTAATGGATTTATAAAGTGTGAACCTTTCTGGGAAACCACAGAGCACTGTGCAAAGGGGAAGTACCTAAGGGTGTCATGGACGCAGGGGTATCAAAGGAGCTGTGTCCATAGGAGAAACAAGGAGGGGGTGGAACTCCAGAGGGGAAGAAAGGTTTGAATGGAGCGATCAAGGGCCTGCGAGAAGATTCTACTCTGGCTTACGAAGAAATTATGTGTTGGTGAACTCACGTCATCTTGAGCCAGAACAACTTGTTCTCCCTCACTCCTGATCTTTAACAACAAATTACGGCAAAGATGATCTATCTTGCATAGAGGACACTCTTTGGTCAATGACAAAACAGAGGTCTCTCCTCCCAGGTAGTTAAGCCTGGGAGTAGAGGAAGCAAAGCATTGTTATGTGTACCAAAGAGATCCAGAAATGGTTGCATGACCAAGCTATCCACTTGAATATGTGAATATCTCCTAGGGCCGCCAAATCCCTCTGGAAAACCTTCCCGAGTCTGGTTGCCTGTTTACTACACATTCCCAAGATAGGTATTGCTCTTAACTTGGAGCCAACCATTGCTCTCTTGCCAGGGAACAAGAGAGCAAGACTGTGTCCCTCCCATCCCTACCTGTTTTTTTCTTGGGGATTATATTATCTCTCAGTATCAGTCAATTATTTCTCTGACGCAAAGGGAAACGCTCCAGCCAGGATCATAAGTACTCTCTTCCCATGGAAGATCTTGATGCTTGTAGGGGAAGGACCTCTAGCCTTCTGTTGTTTGTGTGCCCATCGTTGGGTCACATGACAGGGAGATGGCACCTGTGGTCAGAATCCGATGAATGTGTAGAGGCAGAGGAACTCTTTTGCTCAAGTTCTGTGATCGTAACCACCATCGGATGTCCTTCTTCACCTTCCTACCTACTGGAAGCAGGTCCTAAAATCTCGGCGCACTGGAACAGCAGCACAGAGGTCCATTTGAAAGCCTGCCCAGGGGCCATACCTGGACTCTCATACCTTGCTTGGCTTTTGTGACTTGCTGGCCTAGCCTCTTTATCACTTTCTGGTCTCTGGCGTCAGGAGCGAAACCCTGGAATGTGGTGGCCCAGTGAACTCCTTAGTCCAGCGTTGGCTCTAAATATGATTTCTCCTAATTTATCCAGAATCTATGTACCTGTATCAGTGGCATGACCGCCTCTGCATCCCTTTGCCACCAAAGACTGGAAAGCGCCCTTATTAATGTGAAGAATTCAAACAAATACTGCTGAACCTTTGGGAAATACTATGGAGGCTGATTGCAGGCCAACGGGAAGCACCATGGCCTGAAAAATCCAACCTGGGCACAACATCTGAGACAACCTGAGTGTGGTGTGCCTTTGTGATGGGTATGTGAACATAGATGTGGACACACATTATCCTGTTTCAATCAAAGCAATGATTATGATGAACGGATGAGAGGTCTTCAAACTCACCAGCCCTCTGTATCCTCATAGAGCCTGATCTTTCACTCTCACCCCTCTGTATACATCCAGAGCTTGCAACCTCAAGCCATCTGCATTGTGCTTGGTCTGATACCCTTAGGCCCACCGCATTCTGCCTGGCTTGGGACATTTAAGCCATCTGAATTGAGCTTGGGCATGATCCCTTGACCTCTCTGTCTAGATTCCAGGCCTCAAACATTATGTATGCATCTGCGGGCAGCACTATAGCATCAGGACGTAGACCCTGCAACCATCTGTATAGAAACAGGTTTAGAACCCTCAAGCCCACTGCCTTGTGCTTGGCCCAGGAGACCCACAACAACTGCATATTTGAGTACGACTAAAGACCTTGTATAGAGTCAGGACTTAGACATTCCAGCCATATGCATAGAGACTGGGCTGGGACCCTTGAGCCTGCTGCATTGTGGCTGGCCTGGGACACTCCATGTCAGCCAAATCTGTGGGCAGAAAAAGAGAACCTGCATAGTGAGGAGATGGACCCTAAATCCTCCAATGTAAAGCCTTGCCTAGACCCTCAAGACATCTGTATAGAGCTGTGCCTGGGATCCTGGATCCAGCAGTACAGACCCTCGCAAATTACTCTCAAAGCAGCTCTATTGAGCTTAGGCTAGAACCCATAATTCAGAATCTGGGAAGGAATCCTTAAGCCCCGTGACTAGACGCTGGGCCTGGGCCCTTGTGCCCTTGCTCTGTTTAAGCATTGTCTAAGCCCCTCACACATTCTGTGTACATCCTCGGCATTGACAAAGGCAGACACCTATAAGCCTAAACTATTGCAAAAGAGTACAGATAAGGAGGAATGCCATATGAGGAGGACCACAGAGGAATGACATAGGAGGGTCACACCTTCTATAGGTGTTGTTTGGTTATGAGCCCACCCATAGACTGCCCTTGGCCATGCTAATCCCGATGGTCATTGCCACCCATTCCTGCCTCTCCCCACACAAAGCTCCTCCTCATGGGAAGTCTTTGAGCTTGCTTTAATCACGCTTTACCATCAAACTTTGCACTCTAAGTGTATGCCTGTTTTTTTCCAAAGCACTCTTCAGAGAGTTAATGACTTAATTAGAGTCGTTAACACGCTGCTGGTGTAATAAAAATCTCCTACCAGGCCTGCCTTCAGCCACTCGCTCCTGTGTCCTTCACTGAAGTTCTGTTAAAAAGCCCTATCTAGCCAGGGCCGGACAAGCATTGGCTGTATGGAATTGAAGTTCCACAGGGAACACATGTCTGGGGTTACTTGTGTTCCCTGCAGAGGGGACCTGGCCTAGCAGTTAGGGCTGGGCTGCTACCATTGGTGGTAGTACCTGAATGATTTGCAAATGGCTGGATCCCTTTTGCAATGGTGCACACAGGCTAATAAGCAGTGGTGTGGAAGGTTGCCCAGAGCAATGCCAGTGGTTCAGATTAATTCAAAACCTTCCACTCATCACTGTTGTGGTTATAGTTTGCACACAAACAATCCATTAGCCCATCCTTCAGGAGTAAGCACTGTTCCTTTAATTTGTAGTTAACCTCTTTCCCAGCATTCTCGTATTTCTTTCCCCTTCTTATCCTTGCATTGTGACATCTTGTTTTCTTCAACCTTGATTCCTGCTCCATTTATTCAAGGATGTTCGTATTTTATTATTTGATGCATTGTTTCTGGCTTTTCTCTTGACTTTATGTCTTGTACATAATTGTCTTCTCTTTGAGATGTTACTTTATTCACTCACACTATGGATGCTATTCTGCCTTGGAACAGTGCTCTGCTTAGGCAAAGTGCAAGGTGTGTCAAGCAATGTGCCTTTTTCACTAATACTTCTGTTGTTATGAATATTTTAGAGGTTCCCAAAGCATAAAGTATAAGGGAACACACATAGCGGCTTTCATCTGACGGACTCCTTCCCACCTTTTTCATGTGCTGAAACCCTAGGTTATTCTTTAAATGAGCCACATTATCAAGATACGTATTTATACCTTCATGATCTTCCCCAACATCCCTTTTAAATCTAAATAAATGCCTAATAAGATTATTAGAAAATGCTGTTCATGATTTCCTCAGGGGCAATAGCAAATTGTCACACAACATATCTGTATTGTTTCTTATAATATGTCTACATGTCATAATAATCAAGAAGAAAACAGAAATCATAATGCAGAATGACACCACAATTATAATTCCATGGAAACTCATCAATTTTCTTGATGGCAATGAGCCTCTTATATTCTGAGAAACATCCTCATTTTTGATCAGACGTTTAATATGTAACTCTGTAAGTCTATAAGAATCACACCTTTATATTGAGCGCCAGGTGGTGATAGTGCGCGGTACAAATATCGTTTAACTTTAACATTAACATTAACATATAAAGAACTGCAAGATGAGTGCTATAATTATTCTTAAAATAATATGATTGTTCTTAGGATTTCTAAGAAATGTTATGACGTTGACGTATCTTCTTATTAGAGCTGAATAAGACTGTAAAATGTAGGTATAAACAACATACAAGAATGTGTTATTGCAATAGGTAACTTAAAGATGAAGTGTTCCAGGATAACTGCAAGTCTGTTTACTCCTTGTCAAATGTTAAAAGATATTGTCCTTTAGTCTAAGTTGCTGCTGTGTTCTTAATTTTCCTTGTCTTCACTCTTGGCCATAGAACTAGTCTGCATATGCAGAACATCGTCTCTTGCTTCACAGTGGGTAGTTGCAGGAGGGGTTGGGGTTTCACCTTTATATGGCTTGATGTCATGTAAATGAAGCCAGGCTCTTTGTCCTTTTAACTTGGCTGCTGTGGGTGTAACTTCTTCCACCTCGTACCGTCCGTCAAAGTGGGGAGTACTCCAAGTGCGTAGAAACCTTTGTACCATCGCCTCATCCCTTGGGTATAAAATGAGTTGTTTTAATAAATCTTCTGCTTCAATTGGTTGATCGTCTGTGTCGCTTCTCTTTGACCCCTCCATTCGATTCTGGACCCTTTGAGACATGAAAGAAACACTTGCAGTCGTTGTTGTTAGGCAATCATGCATCTTCGCTACACTATGGGCATCAGTTTTTAACCTAGTTGGAGGAGCAAAGGGTGTTCTCATGCAGTATCCAGTCACCAACTCATGAGGAGTTAGATGGTTATCTGAGCCATGCTGGTTTCTTAGGGCGTACAAGGCTAGAGGAAGGGAATGGAGCCATCCCTTCTTCAAAGTTATTTTTCTTTTTGCAATCCTTTCCTTCAATAACCCATTTAATTGTTCACAAAAAGCAAAACGTGGGGGGATAACTGGCGTGATGCGCTCAACTTTCTATAGCCTTGTCTGAGTGCAGCAGAAAGTACACAGAAAGTTCCCCTCAGAAACTCCAAAGTGATGAATACTAAAGGATACTCACACGCTCTTTGCTGCTAACCGTGTGGGATTCATCCCTTCTACTAGGGAACATGAGGTATAGATACCTCCTTAATAAGGGAACTCTATAGTGACAGACTGGCCATTGTGCTTTCTACATGTTTATGAACTGGCATCATTGCCATGAATTTTGACGACCTTTTACAACGTTTTCTGTGACTGAGGATATATCCCTGCAGCACAGTACTCAGCTTTTCTATTCAAGGATCAGTAATCTACTAGGGACCTTGCCCAACAATACCAGTTTGCCTTGATAACGACCCAGTGGTCGAAACACGTGTCGGCTGTGCTTGGATTAAAATCTTTTCACATATATCCAATGGCTTTATCCATGTATATTTTTCTCTGTTGTCATGGATTCTGAATTGAAAATTCAAGTATTATTTACTGCAATTTAGGTCTATGTGCACATTTTAAGTACACTTCATATCCTTTAGTAATGGTTCACAAACACCATTCACCTGTGGGTGATACAAGGAGGGAAATGTATGCTTAATGCCTAATAGAAGAACCATTTGTTCGAACAACTCATTTACAAAATTGTCAGACCGCAAATCCTCATACACACCCCATCTTGGGAACACTTCACACACAAGGCAGCACACATGGATTCAGTGTGCATGGACCTGCCTTGACCCATCTGGGAAAAGGACATACCACGACCATCATATATCTGTAACAGTGCATGCCTGTAGCATATCTTCATAGTCTATAAGAAGGTGCTGAAATGGGCCATTGGTTCTACGAATTGCTCCTCTCACGGTTCGCAACGTGTGCCCTGCAGTAAATGTCTGGCACACAATGCAATTTACAGTAAACTGTGCCACATGCTCTAACAGATTTGGCAAAAAACACTCTTCTGCTATTGTAGCAGATAGACTCTCTCTAGTCACATGTGCTGTGTAGTGGAGTTGCTCCAGCACATACCTCAATAATGCTAGAGGCATAACTGGCTTTCCGGGGCTATCCTGTGTCCAAATTGCCTCAGTGGGGGATAAAGAACACCCTGTTTATTCATAATTCATTCTCTTCTTGTGGTGCTTGGCCTTGTATCTCAATTAACTGGACAATAGAAAGCATGTTAAAGCCCTCCTTTACCAACATGAATCGATCCTGCCATTTGTTTAACACTTTTTATTTCAAAATTAGAAAAGGTTGGGAATTAGGCTGCCTTTTTGGCTTCTAAATCTGCAGCTTTGTTTCCACAAGAGATTAAATCTGTTCTTTTAGAATGTGCTGTGCATTTTATGGCTGATGGAGTCAATGGGAGTGCTAATGCTTCAATAAGTGTATCCAATAGGGCTGCATGTTGCACTGGAGTGCCGTCTGCATGGAGGTAGCCCCTCCAGCATGACAGAGCTGCATTTACGGTTGATGTCACATAGGCAAAGTCAGAGTAAACCTTCACTTCCTCTTCTTCGAATCTATGAAATGCAGCAATAAGGACCATTATTTCTGCAGCCTGTGCTGAGCAATGCAAAGGCAATCTCACGCTTATCAATACTTCAAATTCACCCTCTCGGTTCAGCTTTACTACCGCTGATCCAGTATGCCTTTTGCCGGTCATCTGGTCAATTTTTGAAGAACCATCCATAAAAACAACTTCTCCCCTCCCAGGGGCATTTTCTCTAGCTTCGGGAATTTGATAATAGGATTCAGTATAGGATGAGCTAACATGTATATAATCATCCTCCCCTACTGGTTCAGCTATGAATGTTGCTGGATTCACTGTCTCACATCTGACAATTTTATCTCTTTGGGTGGTGAATGTACTTTTGGGTTTCTCTCAAATTGCAAATAATGCATGCTCAACAAATAATTTTACTGAACACCCCATTGTTATACTTGAAGCTTTTTCAATCGTGAAAGCAGCAGCAGCTACAGACTGCTAGAGACTGCTCAGAAGATAATGCCCTTTCATAGCTAGATCTAAAATTCCACTATAAGAGCCTAATGGTTTGTGTCCATGTCCTAATGTTGATTTCTGTTTAAGGACTGCTGTCATGACTTCTCCATTTGAATGGGAAAATAAATAAAATTCTTCATGATAATCAGGAATTCCCAACACAGGGGCTGTACTGATCACCTTTTTTAATTCCTCAAATTCTTCAGTCATTTCATCTGTCCATATTATTTTACTCTTGCCCATCTGTGTTTCTTTAAGCCCTTTTAAACGTGGTTGAATATAAGTACAGTATTCAAAATCCCAGGACCTACAATAGTTACATAAGCCTAAAAAATGTTGCATTTTGCTCAATGTTTTAAGTTCTGAGGTCTTCATAATTGCTTCTGCTCTTGCAACCATCATTTTCCTCCCCTCATAAGAAATCAACTGTCTGATTTACAAGACCTCTTCCTGACAGTATTGTAGCTTCTCTTTGTCCACCTTATATCTTTTCTCTGAGAGGATAGTCATAAGCTTAATCGAATCTTCTCTACAACTTTCTTATGTCTCATTGCATTCCAAAATGTCATCCACATATTGGACTATTGCACTTTCGAGCTGAACTTTACCTATGTCCATCTGCAGGACTCTATTAAAGATTGGAGGGGACTCACAGTATCCCAGGGGCAATCAAGTATGTTTCAGGCTGATTGTTTTATATGAACAGGAAGTCAAATCCTGTGAGTCTTCATGGAGAGGAATTGAAAAGAATGCATACTTTAAATCTATGACTGAAAATATTTGGCCTTAGATAGGATGTTTCACAGTATTGTTGCGAGATTTGGAACTAAAGGAAACTCAGCTTCAACTATTTTGTTTAGTGGGCGAAGATCCTGACTAAATCTCCACAACCCCACCCACGGTCAATTTTCTCACTGGATGCACAGCCGTGGTACATGGAGAATCGAATGGAACTAATATTCTATGTTTCATCGAAGCAGAAATGGTCTTGAATATACCTTCATCCGCCTTTCTGGACATGGGGTGTTGATTTGCATTTGACAAAAGTGCTCCTAGTTTAAGCTTGATTTAACTGCTCCCACTCCTAGACCCAAGTCATGTGGGCTTGTGGTCCATAAAATCTTTGGCACTTTCTCTAAATCTTCCTGGAAAAATAATGGTTATTTTTTTTTGCCAAACACCATTCTCTGCGGTATTTAGCTACTCTCTACTTTTATCCAATAATTAAGACTTATGAAAGATACTAATTCATCATCTGAGTTCTCACCCTTAGGCAACTCCTTGTCTGTGAAATCTTTCAGCTTGTATCCTTCACTAAGGGCTATGACTGTTCTACATCCTCTTCCCTCATCATCTGTCCCATGAAGAACCATTGTTGCCTCTCTAACTACTGCTGCTTCTAACTCCACGGGGATAATCTGCCATTCTTCATCATCCATAGGGATTTCTGGTCATCAGGTATTCTAAATAGTGTACCTATCAATATGGGTAACCATGATAATAAAACAGTCATTCCATACAAAAGGCACCCCTCGTAATGTTTTCTGGCCTGTAAAAGCGAATATAAACTCTCTCACGTTCATATAATGTATCCCTGGAATCGAACACACGATTCCTTTGTCAGTAAATGATATCAATATGTTAAGTTTTGTCATTAAGTCATGCCCCAATATGTTAACTGGCATTTTCATAGAATATTATAATGACATAAACATGTCATGTTGTCTAGAGATTGATAATTAGTCTGTAAAAGGAATTAAACTCATCACCCAAGAGAATCTCTGCAAATTCATTGCAATACCTAAGATTGGATATTTCCCCTCATGTACACAGGAACAAGTTGCTCCAGTGTCCACAAGAAATGAAAATGTCTTGCCTCCTATTGTCACCTTGACCCTTGGTTCCTCTTGGGGGTCTGGTGTCAGTAATAGTACTGAATACATCAGGTCAATCTGTGGGCTGATATGTTGTGGATATAAATTCATCCCTGTACCTGTGAAACTATTTCCTCCTACTACAGTCACACTCCCTAATTCGGGTGCGGGTGCTTGCTGGACTCCTGTAGTCATATTCCATTGTGGCACCATAGCCTGCTGTGTCTGTGCTTGCTGAGTGTGTACCTGTTGTGCTTGCATGGGTACTTGCTGTGATTGCCCTTGTGGCAATTGCATCTGTTATGGTGCTTCCTGCATTTGCTGTGGTTGCAGCGCATATGTTTGAACCT
The DNA here is from genome assembly GCF_040938575.1 of Ambystoma mexicanum. NCBI lineage: Eukaryota > Metazoa > Chordata > Amphibia > Caudata > Ambystomatidae > Ambystoma > Ambystoma mexicanum. Next base: position 451,398,030 of record NC_090931.1, read on the forward strand.
GCGTGTCATCTTGGCCATAATATTCCTGTGGTTCTGTATTATATTGCGGAGCATAGCCCATCCCCCTCTTGGAGCTTGGCAATTTTGCTGAATGCCTCCTCTGCTTCTACATGTTCAGGCTATGTGTCCTATTCCTCTGCAATTCCAAAATTGTTGCGGCTGTCCTCCTCTTCCCTGAGGATTTTGAAATCCACCTCATCCTCCTCTAGGCCCATTTACTCTTCCTCTTGGCCAAATATTGTACCCACTCTGATCTGTGGAATACACTAAATTGTTTTGCTCCACTGATTGCATTTCCTACGTCACCCCACCGTCACCCTAACTTCGCTTCCTCATGCTTTATTACTCTCGGCATTCTTCTTATTCTTCTCCTAAATCAATCGGCAGTGATGCACGATCTTCAACTGTATTTCTGGCCATGGCTTCACTTCCATTTCCACCTGTTTCTTCATTTGCTGTTGCACTGGCTCAGGCAGTCCCTGACACCTGTGGCAAAATAATGCCCCGGTTCACGTGTCTCAAGGTGCGAGTGTTCTTGAATATCTTGAATGTAAGCAACAGGGTCTTTATCCTCCCCATTCTCCTAGTCATAATCTCACACATATCTGATGTATCGGGGTATTGTACTGTGAGCGCCCGGCATACATCTGTGCTGCAATTATTAAATGGTGCTCCATTGTGTGTAGTGTTTTGTGCAGTCACACCTGCGTATCCTGCTCACTACCAAATGTTGTCAGCTCTCTCCCCTATATTAGCTGCTCGAAAGCAGTTTATATCACCTATAGCTAAAGTCATTCCTGATGTCATTTTCTCTAGCTCATAAATCCAATTTTCTGCACCGGAAATTAAACTCGGTAATTTACATCTTAAATTGTCTTTATTCGTTATTGGCCATGGGGTATATTGTGGCCGTCCTCCCCCTTTCTCTAATAATGGGAATTGTGAAAATCCTGGTCCATAATCATACTTGCCTACACTTCTCGTCTTCCAGGCTGGTCTAGTCTTGCCTGCTTGTCTCCGTCTTGCTAGCGCCCTTAATATCGTTACATAAGGCAGGGATGCATCCCCTGCACTGTGTGATTGTGCTTGTGGTAGCTCAGTATATAGTGTCGATGCTGGTGTTCTTTCTTTGGGGTCCTCTAAATCTGACAATTTTACCCCTTTTTCTACACACAATTCTTTTGAATACCTGCATGCGCCCTCCCTTCGCGCTCTCTCCTCTTTTTCCCTCTCTTCGTCTGACATTATTATGCCCTTGCTTGTATGGCTTTTATCCTTTTCCGTATCATCAAGATCTAGTCTACTTAAAGACAGCGTTCAATGATTATCTGTTATGACGTCATCTGACCTACCTCCTGTTTCTCTCTAAAGAGATCCCTCTACGTTCTCTTTGGTTTTATGCATTTCTTTATCCACCATTTGCCTATATTAATCTCTACATCTTTTGTATCTCGCACATCAGTCCATGTTGGTATTCAGCAGAGTCAACTGGCAGACATCGGACGGATGCTTGCACACTCACACACAAACCTCATTACACAGAGGTTTTATACCCGAATATGTCTCATCTATGACATCATCCTACGTGGTAAACTATAAAAAACTATTATCAGGAGGGATTGGTTAGGGAAACATTTCTACTTATAGAATGTATACAGGTTAGTACTTCTTTGGCTGTCTCTTAACTGTAAGACACACCACAAACTACCTTTAGATACGTATAACACTGATTATAACAAACAAAATGGCAACGGATTGGTCTATGCAACATTGTATAGCAGGTTGCCCCATAGACCCACTGATTGGTAAGCATTCTCACCCAACCTTGGACTTTCAGCTTGACTAGCAGTGCGTTAGCAAAACAAAAACCAGGTACTTCAATCACGTCATATTACCTCCCGCTTTCCCAATTAGTCATCATCTCTCATCAATCCGGCCATGAGGGTAGGTTTCCCATCTGTAGTTGACCTTGTGGTCTGCTCTCTATTCTGGGACATTCAAGGGAGTATAAGCACATCACTATCTTCATCCGACGCTTAATGAATAGCCCTTGTTTTCGACACCATAGTCAGATGTGAAGAGACCACAAATTTGTCAATTTCGACCTCTTATTTACTGCTATTTGTTTTAATTATTCTGAGTGTCATTGCTTTTCTTGGCCTCTAGATACTTGCTCAATCTACATTGTAAAGCCTTTATACACTTTTAATGTTCGTATACTTGGCTCTTGCAGATGTTTCCTTCTTCTTTTTTCTAAGAGAAATATGTCTTGTTCATGGCTTATCCGTCTGCCTCCCTTCGTGCTTTGCAGCTATTCCTTAAAAATATCATTCTTGAACCCAAGCCAATAAAGGGTCCTCTTTGTTTTGCACACAAAGCTGTTCTTCCAGCGTCTCTTGACTCTGCAACCTCTGTTTCTGAGGTAGCTGAATTGGATCTTAACATGAGTCTATGTCCATTTTCCAATTATTGCCGTCCTAGCCACGTTATATTTTTCTTTTACAGCAAGCTTTTATGCATCTCATCCACATTTCGTTACTGCATATTTATACTTATTGGTCAACAAGTTGCTTTGTCTTCTTTTGCATTGATGATTACTTTATCGTTTCGTACATGTTTCTCTTATCGCTTCAGTTACATTGTTACTCTACAGTATTTTCAAATTGTTTCAGTATGTCCTCATTGTTAAGACGGATTTCTGGACTCTGTCCTGGAGGGGCAGAGGTTCAGAAGGCCAGCCTAGTTTCTTGGAAAAGGCTAACCTCTGGACAAGCCAGACCAATCAGGGTAGCGATCGCGGCGGTCAAGACTAGGTCTCAAGAGGGGTGAGGGTGACTGAAAGCCCGCAATGAGCACACAAAGCAAGGACACTTACAAATTACTCCAAGCAGGTGTTATATTAAAAATATATACACATTTATTACAAGGCCTTTGTAACATTGACCATAGCGAGAAATCACAATAAAACTCAAGTAAACCAACACATACCACCCCAATACAATATATATACAAATACAAACAAGTCTAACGAGTTAGACGCACAAAATGTGTAGACCACCTAGATGGGGAGGAAAACAGGCAGTGCAAATAATAATTAGACCCAGTCCGCCTTCAGGGGCACCTAACTAAAAGTAAGTCCAAGCCCTACGAAGAGTGGAGCCTTGTGCTCAAAAGTACCTACACACGCTGGTGCCAATGGGCAAAAAGGAGAGTCTCTTCGAGGGAATCAGGAAGTTTAGTTCGGTGAACAAATGAATATGAACAGAGCTCTACGACTCAAGCGCAGCCTCCACTGTGGGCAGAAGCAGAGTGCGAGTACGGAAAGGGGTGCTGTTAGACACAGCAGAGAAAAGCTATGGGCTCCTGCAGGAGGGCGACCAGTTCCTAGCGATGCTACTCACCGGTCCCCGATGCAAGCAGACCCAGGCTTCTCCGTGTCAGTTTCAGTGCTGGCAGGTTCAGATAGGAGCAGGGGACGTCTCGTCGTCGTGTAGATTCCGCAGCAGCAGAAGTTGAGTTGAGGGCGTCCCAAACGCAGTGAACCCGCACAGTTTGTTACCACAGCAGGGCAACGGAGCGACTGTGTGTATTTCAGCCAAATGTACACTACTCACTTCAGACCTGGGAATGCCAAGTGTACGAATCGTGTGAGAGTGACAAGGACTCCTAATACAACACAACCTGACGGCGGTTACAGAGCAAGACTCCTGGGTAGGCTGGTCAGTCCGCTGGATGGCCAGAGACACGTCCGAAGGCTTACGTGCAGGAGATGGTGAAGATGCCGAGAATAGTTGTTCCCACTATTCCAAGGGTCGAAGTACCAGTACAGGCCTTCTCGTTCGATCCGAGGTAGAAAGGGTTTCACAAAGCGACAGCAGTGCAGAGGAGCAGTCCTTCAGCGGGTCACCAGCGATTCCTCGGTTCAGCCTCGTGGTTGCAGGATACTTGGCTCTTGTATTCCTTTGTTCGTGAGAACTCAGGAGATCGACATGGTAGTGGCGTTTCCAGCCTCCTCTTATCCACGGTTCCCTTTGCGCCAAAACGGAGGGGACCCAATGGGAGATCCGCTCATAAAACACTCACACCATCTGTGGACCTTATCACGCACCACAGGGGTCCCAGGCCTTCACACCACCCTAGACTCTCTGGTGCCCAGGATGTGTATTGGGACCAGACATCCCAGCCCTCATCCTGGAGGCACACACCAGGCCTGTAGAAGCCCGCAAAAGCATCTGTGTTTCACGGGAAAGTGCATGCCCAAATAAGGAAGGCCCTGGGTCGGCTCGACCTGGGGGAGGTGAAGGGGGCAAGACGGTCAGCGGACAGAACAAAGAGCCTCGTGGTCTGGCCATTTTGGGAGCCAGGCCACCATTTTGGGCTAAGCGTGAGAAATGCACTTAAAACGCCAAAAGGAGCTCAAAAACACAAGAAACGATCGCTGCCACCAATCCCGTCCGTGATTCACTTGCTCTGTTCATTTACAATCCAAAGAGAGTATCTAGGGCCTGTCGAAGACTAGAGACCCAAGAAAGCAGTAACTTAGCTTACAGTGCCCTCTTGAGCCATGTTGCGTGAAAGCTGCAACATGATAAAGAAACTAGGGAAAACAACGTTTCCCGGTACTGACTGTCTTAAGGGCATGTCAGTTTCCCTGTAAGAATGGAGCGAAAGCCCAGAGGAGTGCAGCAGAAGGCTGCACTTCTCTGGCAAAGTCTCGATCATGGTGAAAACAACAGCAAAAAGTTTAGGGGTTGCCACATGGAAGGAAAATTACCCACAATTAAGAAATCTTTCCTAACACTCATATAGCTTCTTTATGATCTCACTCTGCCCACATCAGATTTCACTCAGCGCTCCATGATGTCCAATGGTGCGTGCTGACATCCTTCCACACAGCATCCTTCCACACTTTCAGTGCCAGGGTACATTTGTTACGGTTGTCTGAGCACCGATCGTCTCTTGTACGCTTAATGTGGTATGGGCATAACACATGGAGCCCCATACATGGCCCTTCTCCTGTTGCTCCAGTATGACGGCGGTGAGGGGGCGGGAGCTAGTGAAAATGCGTCCAACTGCTCATCTACACGGAGGCCTGGCACTGGGGATGTGCAGCATGGTATCCAGTCAATTTCTCCCCAAAAATGTTTCGACATGCCATTTTCCTGAAAAAAAAATGGCGAAAAAAGATATTCTGAATGGTTCTTTTTTATTTTAGATGTTTTATTTTGTTTTCGTTTGTTAAAAAAAAGTGTTTATAAAAAAAGGAGTTTGGGGGGGACCCCCCCATTGAAAAAATAAAATGTAAAAAAATCCATTCAAAATGCTTTTTTTTCGGGCATTTTTGGTGTCGGAAAAAAAACATTCGAAAAAATGGAAGCAAGAAATTCACTATAAACCGTGCAGCACATAGAAACCGTGTTTGTTTCAGATTATAGTCAGGAGGAAAGTGTGCTCATTGCACTTAATGCAGGCTGCAGTTTGACATTCGCACTGCAATTCCCCCTGCCAAGAACCTTCCTCATTTCACGTAAGTCTTGGGATTCTTTCAGTGGCTTGTATGCTTTTTTCCCGAGGGTACAGATAGAGAGTGGAGTTTGTCTATTTAGAGCAGGCAGGCTGGATGCTCCACTTAAGATCTTCTTATATAGAATCAACTTGACTGTTTTATCTTTCTATGACCTATCATTTTTGGCATGCCAAAATACTCAATTTTGATGCTAGTGTGGTCTTGGGGTTCCCTAGTGCTGTGAGAATATTTTATTATATCACATATTCATGTATATCGCTTCATGCGTGAATCCTCCCACTTCTAAGTTTTGTAACAACGGTGGAATTACTACCAAATATAATTATACTCAATTTATTAACCTCACAAGGATGAAAAGCTGATGGGGCACTGCCAAGATTTGAACCTAGAACGTGCAAGCAGGCACATATCACAGTTGAGCATTTAACTCACTGAGCTATACACTTAGTGCAGATAAAAAGAAACATGTATCATATTTGCCCTGTGCCATCTCCGGATCCCTGTTCCCTCCAGTCCTTTTTTTCAATACAAAATATAACAGTAATACTATGACATTTATAATAAGTGTGCCTGACATATTTGTCCTGCTCTTAAGCACTGTAATAAAAAGTTGTTTCTTTGCTTCCATGTTCTAATCTAATTAGTTTAGCTAATTAGGCGGCACTTGCCCCACCTATAAATTGAAACTATTGCATTAGAGTAAAGATAGCGAAAAAATGCAAATGACAAGGGACACACAGCTTGTAGGGGTTGATTGGCTATGTGCATACCCATTGACTGCCCATGGGCATGATAATGCCTAAGGCCATTCCCACGCAGTGCCTGTTCCTCCCTGTCCAAATCACCTCCTTTTGGGAACGATTTGAGTTTGCTTTATTCAAGCTTTACCATCAAACTGTGCACTCAAAGGGCATGCTAGTGTTTTTCCAAATAGGTCTTAATTGGGATTGTAAATGTGCTACTGGTGTAATAAATATGTCATAGCCAGGTCTGCTTTCAGCTACTTGATTTATAAAGCACTTTGCTTGTCCCTCACTGAAGTCCTGTTAAAAACAAGCATTGGCAAAGCCAACAGTTGTGTCTTATGTATAAGTATTAGGCATATGCCAGGCACAGCTATTAAATGCCCAGGTAGTTGCATCATTTTGCACCTGCTACCATGAATAGACAGTTAATATCACGATGGCAGTGCCTGGCAGGTGCCCTTCCTATGCCTACCCACACTGTTAGTATTGCCAATACATGTGTGTCTGTGTGGTAGATGCAGGCAGTGCCTTTGTGCATATTCCACCAACATGTGCATAGCATCCCAGGTATTTGAACCCGACCCTGCATGCTGCTCCAACCAGCGCGGGGTGGTGCCGCTCCGGATTCACAGAAATGAAGCAATCCCCACAGGGCTCTCTCTTGCAGACGCAGTTGCCAGGCGGCGGGAGGAGATGCAATGTTAGTGCGCGCCATACGCCGCCGAGCTGACCCAATTTACTGAAGGCGGCGAGGAAACGAGGATCCCAGGGTCTGTCGCAGGCGTGGGCAGCGGGAGGGGCGAGTCCCACAGCTCCACTGGCGTTGCTGTTGTTGTTCATTTACAGCCGTGCAGTTACAGGAGACAGAAAACATGATCTTGGGATCGCACCTCCTCTGGGGTGCGGTGGAGGTTGAGTGGTCATGCTCCGAGGAAAGGGGCTGGGTTCAGAGTGGGGTCATGGCAGCCCAGGGATACGCTTGTAAACAGCGTAAAAAACGCACCACTGAAATAATACCGTTTGATAAAGTTGAAATCGCACAAAAAGCACACTGGCAATTCATACATCATTACAATATCATGTTGAGAGAAAAACAGTTTGTCTGGAGCTTTATTTCCCAATCCTTAATGGGAGCCGTCAACTACCAGCATGATGGGTAATGGGAGCCTAGACAAGTGTCCTCTGGGTTTTTCAACTGTGCCCTTGAGACGGAAAGACACACAGCAAGAGAACATGCATACACAGACACGTCTGTGAAGTCGTCATTTCACAGAGCGTTCAGCTTCACGCCCCCCCCCCCCCCCCAATAACATGCACACTTGTTAAGGAACATGTCACAGTCCATAGGAACTCCAATTCGCCACTCACTCATGTGCAATCGTGCGTAAACGTGCTTACATTCAAAACAAAAAGTAAACGGCAAAGCAGCAGAGCTGTTCTGTGCACGGAATGTCCTGGAGCGCCACTGGGTGCAATGTTGGACATTGGCTTAGAAAAGGGGTACACATGCAGGTAGTTGATCACTGTCCCGTGGCTGAATGTCCCTGTGCCCCGACTGTCTAAGGTAGATTCATTCCTTATTCAGATTTCTCAATTTTTAAATTGAGTAGCATATTTTTATAGCAGAGAGGCGTGTTGCTTCCAGGTGATTGGCAAGTCTTTCATATATAAAGGCCCTTGCACTGTTAGGCATCTGTCTTTGTGAACTCAATCAAGCCAGATCATCTCCTACCCACCCTCATCACACTAACCAATCTCGAGTGCTACGACGTAGTACACCCTCAAACTGACAGCAGACGCCATGGTGTTGGAGTAGGTGGCAAGACCCAAGTCATTTGATCACCCAAGGGAAACACAGTCTCAGCAAATTCCAATCTTCTACACCATTCGCTCAGGCAGCATGATTTTATGCAGATCCACCCCCAAATCTTCCAAAATCCCCACACACACACGGCGTTAGGTGGCTAGGGTGACCGGCGAGCAGGGTTTGAAATGTGGGTTCAAAACGTGGCCTTGCTCATCCGGAGAATCTCCCACTTGCTCTGCAGAAGTGCTGCCCCTTCTGCCGCAGGACTTATCCCTCAACACAAGAGGCATTGATTGAAACAGAAAACGAGCCACATCGATACTGGAATGTCCACCAAAGCAGCAGCAGCTTGAGCAGGCAGCTCCTGCCCACCATCCTGGCTGACACATTGGGCTCTCTTTGGAAACATACAGCAATGTCTGGCAGAAAGAAGATTGAGATAACGGACAATCCCTCTCAAAAAATCCAAACAACTCCCTAAGGGGTTGGAGGGTGGTGGGAATCCTCCTAGCACTTCAGATGTTTCTGCCCTCCTGTAACGAGACGCTAGCAATATGGGAGATGTCAAGACTACCCTCTTTGACCTGTCGGGTAGGGTACACACCGCAGAGAAGTGGGTGACAGAGATCGAGGCAAGATCTGCTGCTTTAGAAGGGGAAGCCTCTGGGAGTTATAGAGCCTCCAATGAACTGATGAAACAGGGGGCGTTATTAATATCCTGGCACCCAGAGAGTGCTTAAGATATCCGAGACACAGAGAGCAGTGGGGCAGGCACAAAGGGGAGGGGCGGGTGTGTGGTCCCCTTCTAACAGAACCCCCTTATTTTTGTACCTCATATCTTCTGCACCCTTCACAACTCCACACCTGAACGGCAGCTATCCTTTCTGAAACCCAAGCTGTCAGGTCTGTGTGTGGGGCCTGCTGAGAGCTAGCTCTGCTAGCCCAGTGTTTACCTTTGCCTAAAGAGAGGGACAGCTTTTTGTTATTATGCCTGTGGAAGCTGTAGTAAACTAATGAGGTATATATTTCTGCTCTCGCAAACCTGTGGGTTATTTGTAAAATTCCGGGCAGTTTCTAGACAAAAATGCACCCAGGGCAAAACACTAGAAGGCACCCCCACTCCCACAAACATGCAAGCCAAGTTACCAACGTGACCCCTTTCATTCAGGATACGTGATTCTAAAATCGACACGTGTTGTTTCTCTCAGTCGTAAGCATCTGACCAAAGTTCTTAGAGGTTAGTCTGTGTCATATATCTGGCTTTAGTTGTATCCCCACCCAGACTGCCCCCTTCTGTCTAAATATTGAGTTCCTTCCAACTGTTTTATTTTGCAGGACCAATTTCCCTATGTTTATATTTCAAAAGGAACATTTCTATACATATTGTCACGACTCGCTCCCTTCGCTCCCGTTCCCACCACTTGGGGGCATGATTTGGGGTTTATTCCCTACTGGACTTTTCCTCCGAACATTATGCTACAGTGCTGTGATGAATTGGGAGCGCTAAATCCCTATTTTCCAAACTACTTCCCTTCCGGATCCATTCCAGGTTTTTGCAAGCCAGCATGCTTCTTTAACCAAATGACTATGCTTCCCAGAATGCCTGGCCCACTGCTCCACCTCCACCCTTGCAGGACAAGGTTGGGTGGAGGATAGGTAACAGCTGTGGCTGCAGGTGCAGCAATCAGCACACCCGAGGCGTGTGCTCGTTAAGCAGCTTTAAAAGCCTCAGTCTTACTTCAGTCCAGCGCTGGTCATCGTTTGCAGTGTTCCTGTTGTGACTAGTCCCTTGTTCCTTGTTCCTTGCCTTTGTACCTAGTTCCTAGTTCCTGTTTTCTTGTTCCTCCGCCCTGAATCTCGGATTCATCCGCTAATTGATTTCTGCTCCCTTGATTTCCCTTTTTGTCTTCCTCTGTTTGCAGGCAGCATTTCTCAGTGCTTTCCCCTTTTAGATGCAGCCCAGTTTGTCTGTGTTCTATATTTCTTTGACTCTGTCCTTTGCTGCTGTAAACCAGTTTGCCTTAGCCTTCCTCTTAGTTTAGCTTCCTGTCTTTTCCTTGGAGGGGTAGGGAGAAGTTTGCATTGGTTATTTCGTTTTTCCCTGCTCCTGATCCTTACTTTCTAGTGGGATCCATTCCATGTTTTCCATTGCACTTCTGCATTTATTTCCCCTTTGATTATTAGGTGTGGTGTGCGGTTGTAGCTAGCTCCTGTGTGAATGCTTATGTTTTCCTCACTATTTTGTAATCACTATTCCAACTTAGGTATTTAGTTTTCCTCCCATTGCTGTTCTAGCCTTTCGGGGTCCCAGTTTCATCTACAGGATTCGTGGGCTAGCTGACATTCAAGAGGTTTATCTCGTCCTCGTGAGTACAGTTCTTTAGTTCCCTTATTTAATACCATCAAGAGTGTTAGTACACAGATCCTGTCATTGCTTGCCCTCCACGTGGGTTTAGCGCTGTCAGTACCTGTAACAGCAATTGGGGGTAAGGCGCTTGCCGACTTTCCTCGCGGTCAGGTGCTTACCCCACATCCCTTTTCATATATTAGTTTTGATGTCACACTCTATTTGCACTCCTGGGTTCTAGCATACATGAGTCGTTGTTCCTGGGTGCACATTTCCCTTGCCATATTCGCTGCCTTTGTACTCGCCTGACTAATCCTGACAGAATGACCAGCCCAAAATTCCCATTGAATATGGCAAGTTTAAGAAAGAAAGGCAGCAAGGCCTCTAACAAGTTTGTACAGAAAGCTTCCCCTACATTTACCTGTGACAATCAAATCACTAGTCCTGACTTAAATGAACTCCTTGTCACGAATGGGCATTTACGTGCAAAGTATTTTTCCCATAGGATGGCACATCCTACATTGCCTGATCCTAGTTCTATCTTTTGTTTTGATCCCGATTCTATGTCAGCGCAAGCCTTAGCCGCAGAAAACAACACACTGTTAGACTTATTATACAAGAGTACCTCTGTTGTTGAACCCCATGATTCCAGTTGTGCTTCACCTCAGATAGAACAGTTTCATGGTACAAACATAAAGAAAGGAGGGGTTCCTTGCATAACTTCTGTTTTCTACCCTCAGTCTAAAGCATACTCCTTTGCACAGGTACATACTGTAGTCCCTAATGCCAAGAGGTCTAATGTCAATAGTTTGCTTAAAGGAAACACAGACCAAGTTGGTAAGAGAAACTATAAATCACAGAACCTGCAAGCAGTAGAGGACAATGTACAATCGGTGCACATCCAGATTGCTAGTGCAGGATCCAGCCCTGATGCCACTATGCCTCCCCCTGTGCCTACTGATAGTGATGTACAGTTAATGCAGGGCATGCTAAGAGCTAAGCTTGAGGAGTTAAGACAAGAATTCATTTCTTTACAAGAGGAGAATAAAACCTTGCACTCTTTACTGAATACACCTCAGACTTTATCTGTTGATGTTGAGGAAGTGAACACTGTTCAGCCCCTGAGTGCAGAGACTTTGGTAAACCATGATATTTGTCAATATGTTAGATCTATTGGGAGTGAAGGTCTTTCGTCTAGCACAGCGCTTAATCTGGGCACAGTTTCTAACAATTGTTCTGCTGTTTGTCAGGGATTGCAGTTAGCTGAAGATTTACAAGCCACTCCTTTACCTAAAATTTCCTGTGTAGCAGTTTGTCATAATTCTGAGCTAGCACACATACAAGCTTCTGATTTCCAAACACAATCCACAATGGTGGCATACACAGATTCAGTCACTACAGTAGGCTTAGGCCCTGCTCTTGATACAGCTGCTGAGACTGAAGTAGATGTTAAAGCTGATGTGGAAAACGATGTTACCTCTGGGTTCACTCTTCCTTCTGACAATTCTAATCAATACGAACAGTCAGAGACAGTACAGATTTCATGTTCTGATGGACTCATTCCACAGTATACAGAACCAAAAATCCGGCAGGCGATTCCTGAACTGTTGATTGTTAATCTGCCTCTTTCAGAAGCTAAAACAGAGGAATGGACAATTGACGAAATCCTGATTAACAGAGACTTTACTATGGTGATTCCACTGGTTGATTTTGACTTCTACAAAGAAAGAGACTCTGTGTCACCCACTAACGAAAGGGACTGCAAGGGTACAGCTCAGTCTTTGGTTACTGGTGCCAAGGAGTCTACTGCCCTAAAGGTGCCCTCCATTCCTGAGCCACCAATGTGTCTGTCAACTTCTGAGACTTCTGTCTGTTCTCCTACAACCATTGACTCTTCTATGATCCAATCCACAGCCCTGCAGTCATCTTTGGCACACGTGTCTTCAACCAATGAACCGCTGTCATGTCTGCCATTTACTCAAGAGCCAGTCCCAAAGACCTGGACATGTTTGTATCCAGCAACCGAGATTACTTCAGCTTGCATGCCTTCAGCCTCAAGGTTTCCCCTGGCCTGCCTGTCTTCAGCTACAGTGACTCATCCTGCAGATCATCCTTCAGCTTTAGAGCCTCCGGTAGTCCATCAAAAGTGCATGTCTTCAGTCCCGGAGTATACTGAGTATTTGCCTTCAGTTCATGAGACGCCTGTATCCTGCTTAGCCTCGCTGCCAATATCAGAGGTATACCTGTCTACACCATCAGATCCTTCTGTATTTTCTTCTGCTCCAGCGATTCCTCCTGAATCCCAACCATTTACTGTCGATGAACGTCTAGCTTGCCTTTCTTTTGCTTCAGGAGGAGCACCAGAATGCCTGCCTTTTCCACAAGACGATTCTCCCAACTGTTTCACTTTAGCATCAGAGCCTCCTAAAGATGCAGCATCAGAGTTTGAGACTTTTGCCAGCTCCCGCTTCAGAGTCATCAAACTGGACCAAGTGGTGAGTCAGAACCACTCACCTGGGTGTGCACAGGGGGTGGTGCAGACCGGCATATTACCTACAGGACTTGTGCAACAGAATTCCGCCAAGAAGCACCAGTCGGGTGCTAGTAGCCAAAGGAAGGGAATGACTGCTGCAGTTCAAAATGTGTCTGTTATTGCTCCTTCTGCGAGTCTGCCTGAAATACCAAGTACTGCGTCTATCACTCCTATCAGTATGCCAAATGTCCCTGCTGTTGTATCCCACGTGCAACAAAGTGGCTACACGACTGTCACCAGGAGTACCAGCCTTGTACAACCCATTGGACTTCCAGGTCTCCAAGGCGTAGAACATGTGCAGTCAAACCTTAGTCACTTTCAACCACAAGCCTTTTCCCAGATGGATGACAGAAGGAAATCTGAACCTCTACCTCAGCCGCCACCTTCTCTAATGGCTGAACATAAACCTTTCCTGAAGCCAGCAATTTCCTCACCTCCCGCATGTCCACTCTCGGCAGAAAGGCTAACAGAGCTTCTACCATTGTCTAAGGCATGTTGCACCAGCCTGCCTCCCTCCTCAAAGACTTATAAAGGTCCACTCCCAGTGACTGAGTTTCCTGGACCTTCCAACTCTGCTTCTGGTCCTGCAAGTCCTTCATGCCTTTCTTCGAACCATGAGTCTCTTCCTCACCAGAAGCCACCGTTTCCATCAGTACCACCTCCAAAGACAAAGCACTCCTATCATGGAAGTCCATCTGCCTTTGCCCACAGGCCACCATTTCCATCAGTGCCACCTCCAAAGAAAAAGCACTCCCATCATGGAAAGAAGATGTCTCGTGCGGGTGGCGGACACCCGAAGACGGCCGTAGGAGGGGGTATACTGTCACGACTCGCTCCCTTCGCTCCCGTTCCCACCACTTGGGGGCATGATTTGGGGTTTATTCCCTACTGGACTTTTCCTCCGAACATTATGCTACAGTGCTGTGATGAATTGGGAGCGCTAAATCCCTATTTTCCAAACTACTTCCCTTCCGGATCCATTCCAGGTTTTTGCAAGCCAGCATGCTTCTTTAACCAAATGACTATGCTTCCCAGAATGCCTGGCCCACTGCTCCACCTCCACCCTTGCAGGACAAGGTTGGGTGGAGGATAGGTAACAGCTGTGGCTGCAGGTGCAGCAATCAGCACACCCGAGGCGTGTGCTTGTTAAGCAGCTTTAAAAGCCTCAGTCTTACTTCAGTCCAGCCCTGGTCATCGTTTGCAGTGTTCCTGTTGTGACTAGTCCCTTGTTCCTTGTTCCTTGCCTTTGTACCTAGTTCCTAGTTCCTGTTTTCTTGTTCCTCCGCCCTGAATCTCGGATTCATCCGCTAATTGATTTCTGCTCCCTTGATTTCCCTTTTTGTCTTCCTCTGTTTGCAGGCAGCATTTCTCAGTGCTTTCCCCTTTTAGATGCAGCCCAGTTTGTCTGTGTTCTATATTTCTTTGACTCTGTCCTTTGCTGCTGTAAACCAGTTTGCCTTAGCCTTCCTCTTAGTTTAGCTTCCTGTCTTTTCCTTGGAGGGGTAGGGAGAAGTTTGCATTGGTTATTTCGTTTTTCCCTGCTCCTGATCCTTACTTTCTAGTGGGATCCATTCCATGTTTTCCATTGCACTTCTGCATTTATTTCCCCTTTGATTATTAGGTGTGGTGTGCGGTTGTAGCTAGCTCCTGTGTGAATGCTTATGTTTTCCTCACTATTTTGTAATCACTATTCCAACTTAGGTATTTAGTTTTCCTCCCATTGCTGTTCTAGCCTTTCGGGGTCCCAGTTTCATCTACAGGATTCGTGGGCTAGCTGACATTCAAGAGGTTTATCTCGTCCTCGTGAGTACAGTTCTTTAGTTCCCTTATTTAATACCATCAAGAGTGTTAGTACACAGATCCTGTCATTGCTTGCCCTCCACGTGGGTTTAGCGCTGTCAGTACCTGTAACAGCAATTGGGGGTAAGGCGCTTGCCGACTTTCCTCGCGGTCAGGTGCTTACCCCACATCCCTTTTCATATATTAGTTTTGATGTCACACTCTATTTGCACTCCTGGGTTCTAGCATACATGAGTCGTTGTTCCTGGGTGCACATTTCCCTTGCCATATTCGCTGCCTTTGTACTCGCCTGACTAATCCTGACACATATATTGACACATTTCTAGGAGTAAACTACTATTCAGCGTACTATTCGGCCCAGGACAAATACTTAGGACAACTATTCGGTATGGACCGAATATTAAATGTACTATTCGGCACACCCATACTTACAATACAACGCATGCTATGCATTTCACTGCACGGAGACAGCAAGTACAGTGTTGCCCCATTTTGTAATCCTTTTACTTATCCAGACTTGAAATGTCGAGAAGGTTTGTTAGGGTAATTGTTTTTTATTGTTGTTTTTTTTTGTACTGCGCCAAATCACCACAGGAGAAATCTCAGAGCACTTAGACTAAGAGTTGCTATATTGTGCCCAACCCACGGGTTATCTGGACCTTAGACTGCAGAAGGAAAGGGTGCATTGTAAAGAGAAGAGGATGGGAAAGAGGGGGTATGTGCCACAGACAAAAGGAGTGATAGCAAAGGTGCATGTATTTGTAATTAATGTTATCCTTCTAAACTGCAGTGGTTTCATTTCTCACAGAGAGAGATGTCCATTAACATGGCCTTTTATAATAACACAAATCATTTGTCCTCATTATCCTTCCCGGGTCCACGGTCTCATCTATCAGGGAGTTCACTTCATAGGGAATGTATACACCCTGCTCTAGGGAGACCTGCTTCACCGTGTGTGTACCACATAGCTCACTCTCTGGATATAAGGATATGCCCTGATGTGGCAGAGGGGGATACATGGACGAAAGGTCAGAGAGCGAAAGAAAGGGGAGGGTGCAGGAGTAGAGGAACATTACTAGTGCAACATAGGGTTGGCAAATGGGGGTCCATGAAGAAGGAATAGGGCTGAAGCTAGGTCAAGAAAGCATTTTTAGATAATGTTGATTGGTGAGGATTTCATCACAGGCCTGATGCTGGTACCCTGGAAAGGCTGACCTGTAGGTAGGAGAGGCACAGTCACGTTACGTGGGCCTAGCATACCCATTCATCTTTAACAGGGTGCCAACATGAGAAACCTCAGTTAATCACTATGCTATGGAAGGTTTCCCTATTACAAGCTGATCCTTAATAATCATTCACATGTGCCTTACTCAACGTTGTGCCCACACAGTCCAATGAATACCACTGTTTTCCAGAATATTCAATCAGGCGATTTCATGAAATGCAGGTACCTCAAAATGGGGAGACTATGGACCTCATTCCGATATTGGAGGTAGCCATGGCACTATTTGCACATTGGCTGCCTCCAATACCGGGTCCAGCATCGGTCTGGTTCAATGGGGACTTATCGGTACATTCTGACCCTGGAGGGACCGGTAAATCCCCATTGAACCAACCATTCCTCATTCCCATTTGAGCCCCCATAGGGCTCAATGGGGAAGGCGCTAATAACGGGCTCACGAATGGCAGGCCTGTTATTAGTGCCCTGGTCCCTTAGCGGGACCCGTAAAGGACGTGTGGTTAGACCACACGTCCTTTACGGGTCCCGCTAAGGGACCTCGGAATTGGGCAGTAAGGGATTACCAGCACCGGTCTCCTTACCTGTGCCCGGTATCCCTTACCGCCCAACTTGTAATGACCCCCTATGTGTTTGGCTGGAACTGCAGGCAGGCTTGTAGTACTGATCAAGACTTAGCCATTCATTCTTCACATGGTGATTAAGAGTATCACAGAAGTGTATAATGTTAATAATCAGGGTGATATCAAGACAGGTAATACCTCTGAAGTGGTATAGCTGGGGTGGAGTGAGTTGTATGTCATGTGTGCCTGACTCAGAATGTCATCCTTCAAAGGAAAATCAAAGAACTAACAATGGGCCTCATTACGACCCAGGCGGTAAGTTACCGCCTGGGCCGTGACTTTACCACCATGGCGTAAACTATGTTTACGCCATGGTGGTTGGCGGACTTACCGCCCCATTCCGACCTTGGCGGGGCGGTAAGTCCCCAATCCCCATTTACCCTTCCCCATTCCCATTTTTGCCCCATAGGGCATAATGGGAGTGGGGAAGGCGTTAATTACGCCACCGTAAATTACGGTGGCGTAATTAACTCCATGGTCCCTTAGCGCCATGGATTATAACACCTGCTAAAAGCAGGTGTTAAAAGCGCCATGGCGCTAAGGGACCTCGTACTCAGGCGGTAAGGGTCGGCGCTGTTAACGCTGCCGTAAACCCCTTACCGCCTGGGTCTTAATGAGGCCCAATGTGTGGGATAATATTACACAGGAATGAAGTTCTGACATCTAAGAAAGGCTATTTGTGTTGAGCCCAAGTCCATGATGTGTCTGATGTGCCCAATGAAGAGTACCATTCAAAGAAATAAGCTTAAAATATGGGGCCTTCATTAGGCAGTACTGCTGAAAGGGCTGGGGTAGAGTCAGCCGTGTTCCATCTGGTCTTCACACAGGTTTTTATTTATTTATTTTTTTATTTATAATAGTGCATTTGGTAGAACATTGTCAACCTTTCACACTTCACAATACAATAACACATTAAAAACGAATACAGTGATGCATTAAAAAAACGATTATTCACTTTTCCAATACAATTAAAATTATAGAATCATTGATTACTTCCTCAGCCCCCATTTTCTATTAATACATGAAACATTCAATTCATCACTTCATTACATGGCATGTGCTTAATTATTAATGTTCATACCAAAATATGATTAATTCCATTTCGTTTAGTTAAATAATTCGGTTAAAATATTCAAATTAATTAATGCCTTTTGCCTAATGTGAAAAGCGGCCGAGGCTGAAACCAGGGATTTAGCTGCCAGAATCAGGGCCCAAAATGGATCCGTTCCCACAAGCTTAAAATTCATATACACTTTTTTGTATTCCGCTTCCAGTGCTGCACAGTTACTAAGGATATGCCTTTGGGTTCCACATAATTCCCACAATCTGCACAGCCTGGATTCCCTTAGTATTCCCAGCCATGAGCCAGTTGTTTTCAAATACTGGAAGGAAATTTAGTCGAATGGTGATTATAAATCTGGTCAATGCTGGGGAGTTTAATTTAGTTAGGTAGTTCCCAGCGCAGTCAATCTTGAACCCCTGTTAGGTGTAGTGTGTAGCAGCAGATTTTATCCTCTGTGAGCTATAACACACATACAATTAAGATTGTTGATATTGAATGGAGCATTTAAAATTGAGGGCTGGCATCTCAAAAGCTTTGGTGGTGGTGGAGCAGAATTATAAAAAGAGGTTAGGAGAGAACATGGCATGAAACCTGTTCTGTGGGAATGCGCCCACTCAGAGTCTGCAGCCACATGTTTTAGCCCACTGTACCTTTCACAAAGGAGAAATATCCATTTGCAAATCAGTCTTTGTCCCGCCCACTTGAGCAGTCCAGCCCCGAAATGCTATTGCAATCCTCTGTTGAACAAGAGTACCAACAGCAACAGTACCGGCTAGGCACGTGTTTCAGCCTAGCCGGGCCTCATCAGTGAGGCGGAGCTGTGTCTCTCAGAATTAGTCACGTATGGTGTGCCAGGTCCATCTTTCCATCAGCTGTGTTTCCAGGATACATGCAGACTAGTAGAAAACAGGCACAAAATATGCGACAGCTCTGGCATTCAAACAAAAGTTCTACTCACATTGTGGGTTGAACATTATTCGAGTTTACACCAAAGTGTGAAAGTAATGGCGTATTGAAACTTCTTAACGGAAGTTCAGCAACAGGTAAGGTGGTATTTACTGTAACAAAGCTGCCTAAAGCGAAGAAAAACTCCTGGGACTGATTTTATTTCTGCAAATGGATTCGAATTTCTGGGCCCTATTCTTGCATAATACCTTTCATGCTGTAATTTCAACTGGCCAGTATCCTTCCCCGTGGAAGAATACCATTATTTTTCCTATATCTAGAAAAAGAATTAGAGCTGCACCGTCATGTTATATATAGGCGTTTCACTTCTATGTTTCTGTATTAAATTGTTTGTAAAACTAATGTTAATACGTCTTGTGAAATGAGGAGAGAAAAGCTATATTTTAACCCAGGTCAAGTGAGGCTTTTTGGAAGGCCTGGGTACCAAGTTACATTGAATCATTGCAAAGTTGCTTTTCATCAAAGAGGAATGCCCCTATGTTGCCTGCATGAATCTGAAGACTGCATTTGATTCGCTTAATAGAGAGAAATGTGGTCTGTTTTCAGCAACATCATGGGGTCCCAGGAAATGTACTTGCCATCCTGGTGGAAAAATATTAAAGGAACTATGCAGTGGTCAGATATGGCAAAGAAGGTTCTGCCACTTCACCAGTTACTTTAACTAAGGGTATGCAGCGGAGCTGCCTCTTGGACCCCCCTGCTTTTAACTTGTACACCAATTCTCCCTTAGTATGTTAAGAAATCTACGCATGGATGTCCCCATATTAGATGGTGCTGGGACTCGGCTTTAGTATATGATATCTTTCATCTAAAATCTCTGTTTATTGACCAAATGATATACTTCGGTCAATGAGTCGAAACATTTTGCTGATCCCTCCATCCAAATGTGTTCATCGAGGAGACGCATGCTTTTCCATCTTTGGCCTACTAGCTAGCTAGTTAAAAACATCTCTCTTTCAATAATTAGCCTCCTGATAGCAACACCTGCGCCCTGATGCAGTATCTGCCCCCTCCTTTTGGGATATGCGCAATATCAATTATCAATACAATATGCAGACGATTGTGCTTTGCTGGCTAGAGCCCTAAATGTATTACTCAAATGAATTGTTATTTATACTGACTCTATGTTCGATCTAGGTCATGTTGTAAACGTTGCTGAATCTGCTGTAATGGACTTTTCTTTCAAGAGGAGAACTAGTGTAAAGAACTAGATGATTGGTAATTAATTGATGCCTAATTGCTCCTATTATGATTGCTTAGGCTTTAGATGTACTGCGGCTCTGGAGCGCAAAGAGCATACAGAAAAAAACAAGCTATAAAAATGATCCACGTGAACCCGTAGGCCCTTTAAGCGAGGTGGCGCTCTATGGGATGGATGGGGATGCAGACCTTAGTCTTGCACCAATAATATGACCTACTCAGGAAGTTGGCAAAAGATAACTGTTTTAAATTGCAATTGTCTAAAACAGGGAGTACAACGGGTGTCAACAGACGGCCCACAGCATAAGTCTGAAAGCATTTCATAAAAAAACATTACTTTTATAGCAAAAATTTGTCATATGTAACATCATACTACATGGCAAAATAAGAAAACCTACTTGAAACTGTGATAGGCTTAAGGGGAACATCAAGGTATACTTTCTGTGGGGCATAGGATCATGGTTGGCTTTCTAAGGTCAGGTGGACAGCTATGCCCACCCCTAGTGCAAGTCATCTTTGCTGTCATGAAATAAACAGCTTTTCATTGGCTTTCAAACTATAGGGCTCTTTGCTACGTGGCCCTCTACAATTGGTTGACATGCTTGTACCCTTCTGGAATATTCCACTTGCTAGCAGCACACAAGATGGTACCGCAGGTGCTGGAGGGTTGGACTTGACCATGCCTCCGCACCCAATTAGACAAATATCCATCATCACTCCTACTGTCTGCCATTCAATTAGTCTTTGAACTTAGCCTTGCAAGTATCACTGCACCTGAGAATAGAAGGGAGTGTGAGCAGGACCTTATCTTCAGTGTCGATGTAGCTTGCCCAAAGTCTATTTTCATCTTGACCATGTGACAGGAGACCATGTTTTGAGCTCCTTCTTCGTATTTAACACTATTAAATGAATAAAACCTGGCACTTCTAGTGTTTTTCCATTACACCTCAACAGGAGCTCATCTCGCTTCTCATGTTCATTTTATCTTCTGAAATAGATAACCAGTTCCTTGGCTGCCCCAACCCTAGACACCGGGCCAGACAACCTTTATCGAATCTTCCCTCCTCGTCAGCTGTTTTCTTCAACTGCCCAACACTTTCAACCCTTCTGTTCATGGGGTCCTAGTATACAAAAATGCATTGTGGAGCATCCAGATTCTATACACACAAATATATATATATTTATACATATTGGCAGCACCTCCTGCAGTCTATACACTACGTATAGCCAGCCTTCATGATTACTTAGTCTACTTGCTTTTCAGCACCCATACAATTATAAAATGGCTTGCATTTTCTTCATTGTTTCCCGCACTTGCAATCTTCATTTTGCTCATGAATTGTTGCTCAATTCTTGACTTCGCCATCAGATTCTATATGGTCTATATACTCTCTTTATTGGCATCTCTTCTGGGTACGTCATTTCTGCCTCATGTGACGTCACCAGTCTTCTCTTTCACTCATCTTCACACTTCTTCCAGAATCTCCTTTAAAAGACTGTAATTTCTCCACGGCAACATCATATAGGGCTTTCTCAATGGATACCTTGTTTCAAGGACTTTTTGTGGTATAGGGACCATTATTTGCATCGTGCATGTCGCATTTTCCAACAAAAAGGCCATATGGGGCCGGACTTCCGGTAGAGGCACTTGGCTCCTCCTTTACACAAGGAATTGGTGGAATTTTAAAATTCACACAATATTATATAGCACAGCCACGAAAAATCATTTAAAAAGCCTGTGGGGCTAGAAAAGGCTAAAGTAAAAAGCATTGAAAGGTACGGGACTGGGCTGTGTGTATTTAAGTATCATGGCAGGTACCAATGTATTCAAAATTCCTTCAGTAAAAGACCATTGGTTTTACGCCGGCCTGCCTCTAATTTTGCAGTTCATAAGGAGCTGAACGTCCTCTAGCTAGAAGACGCTCCGAGGATCGCACGCATGTTTCTTTATCTGCATCAGTCATAAACATGTTTCATCAGTGAAAGTTTTAAAATAAATTCTGACGAGTGAGAGATTATCGTGGGCTATGTTTGTTGGTAATGAGTTTTTGTAAGTCTCAAATGCAGTTGTATCAATTATAAAGATCCCTGCTGCTAAGAAGGCAACCATCATTTGAGGACCTATTTAGTCATGGTGTGTGCGCCGTATGCCAACAGGGAGCTGACGGAGAGCTGTTAACACCTAGTAATAAGCAACTGGAGCAAATTTGTTGCTTATTGGGTACGATACTTTAATTGCTATTTTTGTTTTTATGCAATTAAAATGTTTTAACATGCTCATTTAATTTTATGAAATTAAACTATGTTATGAGCAGATGAAAAGTGGGCCCAACTGAAAATAGGTTTTGTCCATTTTGGACAATGAACTTAAAGGCTGTGTTGCATTTTGTATTCTTTGATCTATTATTTATCGAGGAGAATGTATTCCTGTCCCATTTTGAGAGAGGCTTAATTTGTACAATGTTGGCCAGCATTCATACATTTGTTATGGGACAATGGCATGCGCCTGGGTTCGACAATGTTAATTTATGGAGAAGATGCACTTTGCATTAGGAACAAGGAAGGAATTAATCAATGATTTTAGCAAAGAAAGTACTGTTATTGTTCATAGTGAACTAGAAAGCATTGGATGGGCTTAATAACACGTTATGTACTTTTGTATGTAATTTTAATGATACTTTATATAATACTAGATGTAGCTTGGGAGTTTTCTCCCAAAATAGAGTAATTGAATAAATAGATGCATGGGTTCTAATGTCTGTTTCTGCACTTGACCACAATATGTGATCTAGGACAAATCATTTCATCCTCCTTTTCACAGGTTCTTTATCTTCCAAAATTTGGAGCACTTTGACCCACTTGGCGTTAAATAACTAGACATTTACGTTTTTGCAAAAAGATCACCGCTCACATACCTCAGTGGCAGGGAAAGGCAGTGTGTGGGGATTAGTGGTTGCTCTCTTGGTCTTTTCCTCCACATCCCAGAACCACTCCCCTGACACCTGATTTGAAATTGTAATGTAATAAGCATTGTAATGTATGCCGTTTATAAGCATTGTAGTGACTGCACCGGAGCTGAGCCTGAGCTGAAGATGAGGTGAGAGCATTGCCTTGCAGCATCTTTCTGATCCCCACACCACGCATTAGAATGAGATCATCACACGGGAAATGCCAGCCCACCCAACAACTCAGTGCTTCTGTTCTAGGGAAGCCTGTGGGGCCGTGAAAGAGCCTGGGAAGCTCAACGCTGTGCCCACACGTCGTGAAAGGTATTTTCTTTTAATAAATGTGTGTTTTGTGCATGTGTGTGTGTGTGTGTGTGTGTGTGTGTATGTGTACATGCATGCGTGTGTATGTACTTTAAAAGGCTGCGGATCGGTGGGAAGTGATTTCGTGTAAGAATGAATGAGTATGAATGCAAGTAAGAATGAATGTGTGTGTGAATGTGTGGGGGTGAGGTGAGAATGGAGGATTACATCAGAGTAGCTAATGTGGGTTCCGGTGTCCGGACATTTCGTCCAAAAAAATGGTCGACAGGACATTTGGGAGGCATACATGTGTGGTGAGGCACAGGAACGCACACTAGACACATTTAGGATTGCGGTTGCCCAGCCTGCATCCCCAATGGACCGTGCAAACCTGGGGAAGCAAAAAACCCCAGCCTTGCGTGGCTCATTGGGCATGCGCCCCAGGGAACTTAAACTGTCAACGGGAAACCAAGCTGCCCTTCGAGAATTGGGCTGCTACTTTTTTTGGCACAAGGAGATGCACTAGCACATCTCCACAAAAGAAAAACAAACATGATTTATGATTGCTTTACTCTTGATGCCCATTTTGCTATTACGTGGCAATTTTTAGAGGGCCAAATCCCTTTAATTGTTTTGATTTTTTGTATTTATGTAGTTTTGGCAGTCCTAAGGTAACACAGAGCATTTTAACCGAAGAGATCAGCGTAGTCATGGCCGCGTAGGCAGTGAGTGAAAGTGGAGTGGAGAGACTTCCTTTTCTTTCTGAAAGGAAGGAAGTCAGTGACATGACGGACTTCCTCTGGTTAGGTGGTCCATTTCTTTGCGGCAAGCACTGCTAATGATCTACCAGGAGCCATGCTATGCAAGACTTGGTGAACTACGAGGTTGCCACGATTTCTGGCTCACTGGGGACGAGTATATGCGAAATACTTGATGGAAGCCAGGGCAGGAAATAGGCCCGAACAACACAGAGTGAAACTCTGGCAAAGTTTGTCTTGCCAGAGCACCGTTCTGTCCCATGGCCCAAATCCCAAAGCCAGGCTATCCCAGCAAAATGGAAGATCTGTTTCTGAGCCAAGCTCTCCCCACAAGCAGCCTGCGCGTCAACAGATTTGTGCTGCATGAAGTACGAGCTCCATGCAGAAACAGCCAAAGCTTCACATTCTGTTGAACAGCTTCCCAAATTGGTATATATGTCTTGTGATTTACAAACATTGTTATGTTAGGGTGAGTATTGTGACAAATGAAAAGAACACCAAACCCAACTTCCATTATCTGCTCAGAAGGGTATATTGCTGAATCACAGCAATATTTCAAATACAAAATGGTGTGGGCTTTCTTATGTTCCCAAAATGTGTTTTGCCTTTATGCAAAGAAGAGATAGGGTGTTGCAGGATCTGGGCTGGTGCTCCGGCCCGCAAACCTGCCATCATAAAACCCTGTCCTCGACTCCCCCCCAGCAAGAAGGGACGGTGGTTCTCACCGTAGATTTTTTCCATTTACACCACTGACTAAAAGAAAGCATAACGACGAAGGGCCTTTTGAATGAGAAGAGTAAACTGCTTCAAATGCATGCAGGCCTTTGTAGATAGCCAGTAAAGAGCTGTGAGTACTGGGGAAAGTCTTGCAATTTAACATTTCGAGCCACCCTGTTCTGAAGCACCTGCAGCCACTGAAGGGTATCTCTTATTACCTGCATAGAGAGCATTGCCGTAATCTAATTTGGCTCCAATGATCGAGCAAGAAATCGTGCGACAGCCGCCCTCTGAGAGCAAATGCCTGATGTGTCTTAGCAGCATCAGGGCATAGCTCACTTGCCTGATAATATTGATCATCTGAGGGATCATCGATAAAGCGGAATCAAAGATCAGATTCGGGATTTTAACCCTTTACTGGACTGGGATAGGCAAGCCAGGTGGCATGAGAGGTATATTTGGCAACAGCTTACAGAAGGGAATGGGTAAAGGAGATTATTATGATAACTGTTTTATGATTATTTTGATATCTGTCTTTTCTTGGTTCAATTCCAACCAGTTGCCTCTGATCCACTTATTGATTTGGCCAAAAATAGAATGCACCAAATACTTGCTTCACAATCATCTTCCAAAGGGAAGGCAATCTGGATGTCGTCTGCATAATTTTGAAATGCGGCACTCAGATTGACCATGGCATCATGTAGTGGTTTCAGATAAATGTTAAAGAGTAAATGGGACCTGCAGGAGCTATGCGGGACACAGCAGTCCACATTTTCATTGTAAGGCTCAAAGATTCCCATCCTTATCGTAGATGTTCTCTTACCCAGAAATGAAGTAAGCCAATTTGTGGCACCCCTGCGACGTCCCAAGAGCCAGTGGTGTTGCTAGGTCTGGAAAAGATCCGGGCTACGCTAATTTCGGGACCGCCAGGACTCTGGGCTAGCTAGCCCTGTGGTTGTAGTCCCTGAGCTTCTATCCGGGGATACAACCAAAAGACTCTGGGCTATAGCCCCCTCAGCCCCCCCCAGCAACGCCTCTGCACTGCCTCAGCATGATGGTTGGTTAAAGGTGCTGAATGCTGCTGAAAAGCCTAAGAGCCTAAGCATTCCTATCTTCCCCTAGCGAAGGCTCTGAAGAAGACTTCCCTTGAACATCTAGATGGGCTGTCCAATGCCTCTTTTAGGCTGAGCAGGCAGTATTTCTAGAAATGCCTTTGAGGATGTTTGGTGGCCATCTTGTCAAGAACTTTTAACAAGAATGGAACATTTATAATGAGACGATAGTTTGTACATACTTTGGGGTCAGAAATGTTTTTCTTTTAGCAATGGGGTACCCCATGCATGTTTAAGGGCAGTCGGAACAATTGCATCTCTCAAAGAGGTGTTGATAAATTCAGAGATTACTGCACAGTGCTGCATGATGCTAGAGGGGAAGGTGCTTCCTGAGTAGTTTGTAGGATTAACTCATGAAATAATAATGCTCGTATCTGAATCTTAGATTGGTATAAAATGAAACGGTGCAAGTGGTTGTAGATCAGTATTGATATGATATGATAGGTTATTTATAACGCGCTTAATACCCAGAGGTTTCTAAGCGTGGACCCCGGAATCAAACCTGTGTTGCTCTGTGTCGTCTTGCTTCCAAGGCGAGCACGTTGCCGCTGAGCTATCCTCCCGAGTGGTCTGAGAGCCCCCTGGAAAGTCAATGCTAGAGGTGTTGGGCAACTGCCAGATACTTGTTCGAATTTTGTTAATCTTATTCCGAAAGAACAATTGATTTGGTTTGCCACAATCTGTCGAAAGTGCACATTTAATAATTAAGATGCAAGGATGTTCTTATGCATTATTTCCCTCAGTGAATTATAAGCCGCCTTTATTTGATAGGTGTAGATTATTTTTCTGTTTCAACAATAGCAGTTTTGTAGGATTAGTCTTTTGAGAGGTCAGCAATTGCAGCCAATAGGGTCCTTTTTCATTTTCTTTCAGATCTCCCCCAATCAACCTTTAATTGCTTTAGGATCTATGATGAATCCTGTGGAGTCATCACTGATTCCCAGGCAAAAATCTCCTCTGTGGCCAGAGGATGACAGCTGCTGCCTGATCCTGACCCTGCAGGTGTTATTATGAGGGAGGATCATGTGTGAGGAGACGGCTATCTGGGGAAGGTGATGACCTCATCAGGAGAGAAGCAGTGTTCTTCCCTTCCCAGAGAAGAAGATCTCATAATTCCTAAACTC
Source organism: Ambystoma mexicanum (assembly GCF_040938575.1). NCBI lineage: Eukaryota > Metazoa > Chordata > Amphibia > Caudata > Ambystomatidae > Ambystoma > Ambystoma mexicanum. The sequence continues at coordinate 451,424,838 of NC_090931.1, forward strand.
TTGATGGCTTGTTGTAACTATACAAATCCCTCCTGTTGTAAAACCCTCAAACCCCTTCCTGGAAAAACACGCTAGGCAGAATACCATTCATACCTCATATACACATAACACACATGTAACTCCTCCTGTCTCTGATGTTGTTGTTCTAAACAAAAATCCTAAACAATATCACTTTAGAAGTGCCAGAAATCATATGAACTCCAGCTCCCATAAAGCCTCAAGTACTGAGACGAGAAAGAGGAAGAAGGAGTAAATGTGGATTGAAGGAAACGCCAAGCTAAGCATGCAGACTGGTTGTTGTAATGAAGTCTGAGTGAGTGGTATATTGCATGAGTCCCCATGTATGAGATGTCAATATTGGGAAAGTTGGAGCAAGTATTACCATAAGCAAATTAATACTAATTAAGAAGTTAAAAGACCGATCTTGAACACGTCTCCATAGATGTGATATCAATGTGGGAATAGTTGGGGCAAGTATTACCACAAGCAAATGAATACCAATGAAGAAGTTAAAAGACAGAACTTGAACAAGTCTCCATATGTGAAATATCAATGTGGGGAAAGTTGGAAGAAGTAGTACCTCAAGCCAATGAAGTATAGGATCAGTGAAGTAATACAGCTGTGCTATACTAGAAGACAGTGAACTCAGAGAAGACGTCTTGGTGAAATGAGTACACCAGGCAGTGAACATTTGGGAGAAATATACCTGGCAGAGAAGCATACCAGGGAACCTGCAAAACCCCCAAAGTGGATTCCTGGCAGGGGAGTACACCAGGTCATCCATTCGAAATATATGGAAGAATAAGACATTGTGGGAAGATACCTGCAGGAGAGTATACACTGGGTTCTAAGAATCAGATGGAAGGAAGTCCTGGCAGTCAAAACACCAGGCAAGCTGAAGTTAAAAAAAGCCTGTTAAAATTGTGGGAAGATAACCAGCAGAAGAGTATACCAGGGGATTTGATAAACCTACTAAAGGATTACTGACAGGGGAGTATACTAGGAAGTCCACTAAAAGCCACAGAAAGAAATGTACTTACATTGCAAAACACATGGTAAAACAAGTATACCAGAGACCCTAAGAAAACAAGCAAGTTGAAGTTGTGAAATTGAACAAAGATCCTTTTCCTATTGTAATCAAAATACTTGGCAAAAGGGTATACGCAGAGACCTAAAGAGCAAACAGGATGATTTCTGATGGACAAGTGCATCAGGTGGTCCGCTAAAATATCAAAGCGGTTGCAGTGCACCCTATGTGGAATAGATCATTGTGAATTAGACCCCTTTGGTTTGTGAACTTGGTGCAAAGAAACCTAGGAAGAGCTCAATGGTAAGGGACATATTGTTTACACAAAGAATTACTGAACCAGGTATGAGGAACCAAAGAAACTGTTGCTCGAAAGAAACACATTTGCCATCCTTAAGAAACTGTTATTTGAAAGAGACACCTTTGCCATCCTTAAGGAACTGTTGTTTGAACAAGACACTTTTGTCATCCTCCCTAAACTAATCCTGGGGAAGGGGACCACCATCAGGATCCACGGATTTTTCCTTGGAAAAGACTATTTTTGTTGGATTTATCTGTTTGCTTTAATTGTGAACACTTGTTGACATCTCCTTACACCCTTAGTTGTTGATTTCTAATGAGAGGGTCAGATTAGTATGTTTTGGACACAAGGATAGTTTATATAATTTTGACAATGAGACACAGACTGATCTTTAGTTTTAGTTTCCTTGGTATGGAAACCCTCTTTAGGATAGGGAGAGAGAGGCCTTTTATAATCGCTTTAATAATCGCTTTAATAATCAAGGTATCATCCGCTTATGCAGTGGTTTGAAGAGTAGAAATCCCACCAATGGTAGAAGACTTAATGAAAATGGTCTGAGGTTGACAGAGTTTGGACTGTTCAATATGGACGGCAGAGCCAGAATGAAAGGGGCCATCTATGAGAGGTGCTGCCTCAAGCAGATATACGCCTGACTACATCCCCAATAAAACCAGTGCCCTTATTTCTCAAAGAAAGTGCTGTAATCGTTATTAAAGTACCAGAAAATGCACATTGTGATGTCATACTTAAATCTCAAGCTGTTTTGTGGCTATAAGTGACCAGCTGGCTAATTATTCATTGTGTCCTTAAGTGTATACATGTATTTGTTTCCACATGTTTGCATCTATTAAAATAAAATAGAGCCGCAACAGCAAAGAACAATCTGAGTACACTCCATGGTCTATGACAAGCCCTGAAATGCATGTACATCAGGGGGCAATAGAGCTGTAAGAGGGGTTGAGGGATGACTAGAGAGGTCGGAAAGAACTTGGGAAGACAGGAATAGGATGAGGGGATAGGGAAAGGGCAGCAGAACAGGGGTTTGGCAACACCTCTCAAAACTTTACACCTTCAATACTACTTTTTCAATTAGTCCATAAACACTGATCATATTCCGTCATGCCTTTTCATCGTCTTGCCTTGGATCACCCTCCTTTTCTCCAAACTAGCCAATTCCGTTATCCTTGTTTCCACGTATGGCCTGATTCTTGTCTTCCATTCCCCTAGGATTAGTCCTTAAGCACATGAGATTCCCATCAAGGTCATCAAAATCCATTCCATTTCCAGATTTCGAAAGGCAAACATTGATCCCAAGGCCACCAGTCCAGTTCAAATGGAGCCCAGTGGTCGTTGGTAAAAGCAAATCTACAAGCACTACAGAACAACGGAACAGCAGAACTTGTGAGTTATTCCCTGTCCAATGCGAGCATTCCATCTGTTCCTTGCATTCTGGGACCTGGGGTAATATATTTAATATGGGAACATATAAATTCAAAACCACCCCTTCATAAGTAACTTACACCTGACATTGGAAAACCTTGGGCGAGTCATTGCAGCACATTTCATCAAAACAGAAAACCTACTCTCTACATAGGGTCTAAAAAACAGAAACAAAGTAATACTTGGAAAATCACATGTTATTCTTTATAATGGTAGGGCTCCTTGCAATGTCCTACTCTCTGTGCTATATGCATTTAGCAGTTTCCTGTCCTCAGCCACACTCTCATAATTCTTTTTCTCTAATGAGGGGCTGGTCCTGGGTTCATTGCCTCATTGAACAGCTGGTCAGGGTAGTATTTAGGCATGTATTCAGATGAAAAAGAAATTGTTACAATTACACAGGCAGGAAAACCTTATTGTATTGCTACTTTTTTGCATATACATGTTGCCCTATGATGTTGACAGGTCATTTCATTTTAATTTTTCGATCAACTAAGGTGTGCAATGCCTTTGCAAGTCAACTTTTCAAAACAGCACAAACCACAAGGAGACCTATACATTTGTTCCTATTTCAAACTGCAACAACGCATTATTTGTCTGTAAATAAGGTTGTAGCTTAACACCGTGTTTTTCTAGGTTTCAAAATGAGTTTTGAGGTGCAAGTGTCTCAGTGTTTGCTTTCAACTGAAGTCTCACAGATTCGTTCCCTTTCTTGTGTCTTGTCACACTAAATATGTCCAGAATTGAAACACATGTGTTGTACCTATACTATTGTGCTCTATTGCTGTATCCCCTTAGTACACTGCAGCATGTTGCTTTACAGCTTGGTTTGCCTATACCAAACGCAGGACATACACATATGTTGTACCCATATTATTGTGTCCTATAACTGTAGCCTCCTATTGTACATTGCTAAGCCCAGCACATACACATGTACACATCTTGTAGCCATGTTATTTACCTGCTTTTTCTACATTCTGGAAACATATATTCTCACATGTATGTTGAGTCAGCGTGACCCATGTTCAAGGATCAGAGATCTCAATAGGACACATGCCAGGTGGGAGCAGCCAATCCGAAACGCATTGGGGTAACGCAGGTATTCTTGAGAGATTTGATTTTCTATGTTGATGACCTGCTGTTAGCTTTACTTTCAAATAATGAGCAATGTGTTGGCATACATTTAGCATATTCACTGTTCTTATCTCTTCATGGAACACCGCTGTGTAATAGTCTAGCATTGTGATGAGGAGATGGTTTGTGAATATTAAAATGTGTGTTATTGACATGACATACATCTAATATGTTTTGTGTTGATTTAATTCCATATAAGTATTATTTACATTTTAGCTGTGTTTATCTTTCATGAGAGGGCTTTGTTCCTTCTGAATGCATCTGGGTGACCCATTAAGGCAATGGGTCTCTTTTATCATATGTTTTGTTTATCCTATGGGCCTAGAATATTGCTCAGTTGTACCTGAAGCATTGATCGAACGCTATATAAAAGGCTTTCCGCTTTTGTACTGCATATCTATTTGAATCCGCTGTGCCCCCACTCCTATATTGTTTTGCAGCCCATCAAGTCCCATGTGTATCCTTTGATTTATGGTAATTGGTTTTCCCATCATAAATTCAGAAGTTGAGGACGCAAAGAAAAAGGGACTAATGGGCCACACCCACCTGGCAAGGGTCTTGATGAAAACTATGCTAGAATGCATCAGGCTGGTTTGGACTGAATGTAGCATCAATAGGCAAAACGTTATGCTATTTTACATTTGCATAGCACCTACTGTCAATGTTATGGCCTTGAAGCGCTTTGAGGTGGAAGGCCCTGCAGAAGACCGAAGTCTGCGCAAAAATTAAAATAAAGGAGCAATACATTGCATGTGAATAGTAATTAAGATTTAAGTGGCTATTGAATTACTAGCAGAAAGGACTAGTTTAAAGACTTTGTAAAAGGAATGCCAAGCAGTGCGTTCATGCACATAGAGTGCAGCTATGCCCGTGGCTACATGACAGCTGGGCAAACATTTTTTGTGGGACTCAGTTGTATTACATGGATTGCGGCCCAAAATGGGGATGTGTGCTCTTGCATCTGTTTTAACAAAGGCAAAAGTATTGGCTTTTGTATGGGTATTATGTAATGTAAGTAATGTAATGTAAGTGGTCCTGTAAAGTACCCATCTGTCACTATTGGTGGCCTCAAGGCACTTCTATCTATAAGAAAAAGGGGGGGGGTGGTCATTAGTGGGAAAGTGGGGTAGGCAGATGCACATCCTGTTGTGTTGATGTGTGCAAGTGAGAAGTGCCTGTTTCCTGAGTGCCAATCTGCTTTCTATGTGTTTTATGGCGGAGAAACTTGGGAGTGTGTTAGCCGTAGGGACAAGCTCAAGATCTGATAGACTACAGCGCTTTGGGTCTGCTTAGCCCCTGATGTGGGAGAGTGCAACAGAGCTAAACAGAAGAGCCTAGTCGTAGCTGGGTTAGTGCTGATGTGCTGACAGCTAGGTCTGTGGATACCTTCTGTGGAGCTTTGTGTGTGTGGTGTAAGGTGGTAGGAGATCTTAGAGTGGGGTCGGTACCCATGGCCCTTTGCAGTGAGGCCCCATTGTTATACCTCCCAATGGCACCCTCTCTCTCTCTTTCTTTCTCTCTCTCTCTCTCTCTCTCTCTTTCTCTCTCTCTCTCTCTCTCTCGCTCTCGCTCCCTCTCCCTCTCAAATAGATACATTGTACCCCATAAGGAACAAAACAACCATCTCGAGTTGGCAGATGAGGTAATGGAGTTGTGTGTAAACTCAGACATTACCATAACCAACTGAGGCTTATGGGAGGCAAGAACTTAAGGTTCAGTGGAAGAGCAGCTTAAAATGTTAGGACCACAGTGACCCATTTCACCTTCCTTAGTATGTTGGTTAGCAGGCTGCACAATGACCCAAACCTTACTCACACCTGCTCTGGGGCTTTGCTCAGTGGCCTGCTGGGACTTTGGCTTGTTGAGGGCAGAGCTGACCAGGGTAGGGCAAGGCTTTTTTCAGGGGTTTTGTCACGCCAAAGTTTCTGAATCCCGGCTCATTTTATCTCGAGGTCTACCGTGCTGTCTCGCACAACCCCAAAACTGTTCTCACAACATCTAAACATTCTTCTCAATGAAACGAGGAGCAGAAAAGATGGAAAGGTGGAGTGTGGATTTCTCAAAACCCAACAGTGCTTGCATGACAGCGGATCCACCAGCAGCGTTGCATAACAGAAACCTCCCTACAAATTCAGCGTAGATATGTAAGAATCTGGCTGTAGCGAATCACAATTCATTTCCAAACAAAAATCAAGTAATGCTTTTACCCTTTGGATTTATGGGCTGGTTTTCCAGTATTTGGCATAACCACAAAGCTCCCAGAAGCCCCCTTTTCTTTGAGCTGCCGGATAATTGTAAGCAATTTAATAAAGCAAATGTCCATTTCTTGGCTTCGCGACACTGCCAAACAAGAAAGGCAAGTGCAATGTTCACTTCTACTTCAGTGCTTAACGCTGGAAGCTTCTTTGGTTCTGTGCATTTGAAAATTCTGGAAGACACCAAAACAGGAGGAGATGAGCTTGCGATAACAAGGTGAAGTGGGTAATATAATGATAGGGCTTTGGGTCTCTAAGTCACAGTGAATTACGCAATCGTTGTAACATGTGTCCTTCAAAGCACCCAGTTTGCACCATGTCGGTCCATGTGTTTCCCTGAGCATTCTCCAACATACAACACTTCATTTAAAACAGGATAAGCAGAACTACAAGTTCCAGAATGAGGAAATAAGAGAGGATGCCTGACAAGGCGTTACCTCAACGATCTGCTCTTCCCACTTTTATGAAGTTTAGCAGAAGATTGAGTTGAACCTCAGGCCGAGTTAATGCAACTGAATCATGAATAAACACATCCAAAAGGGCTCTGGTGCCCCAGAAGTCAGTGTCATGATCCCAGGTGCTTGGGACTGTGCGGTTTTGTTGCTGGTTATGTAGGTTTATTTTCTTCCATTAAGGAATCTATATGGTGGAGGCGGCCAGCTGGTGATGACTCCTCCTGTCTTGCTTGCGTGAGTCGGCTCCTTTTTGCATAGTATGGGAATATCTATGCATGGACCTGGCCAGGGTTTTTAAACACAGTTTGTTCAAATGAACAACACATCATTCGAAAATATTTACATTAAGAGTGGAATAAGCCTACAATTTATAATTTCACCTATATTGACATATTTGCATTCCTAACGACCAAGCCAAAACATTAACTCCACCACTATAGGAGCAATACGGGGACGGGAGGTACACACATCACAAATGGGGTAAAAGAAGGTAGAAAAAAGAGGGAAGGCAAAGGGGGCAGCATATATTAGGAACAGCAATCAAACCTAGCCCGATCCTATGTTAACATGCCTGTAGAATGATTCATACAGAGAGATTTGATATCAATGTACAGACTTTACCTGTGTCCTCAAGTCCCTTTGCTTAAAGACAATTTAGCAGCACTGTATCTGGCTTCAATATAAAATGTCAATGTTGTCTTAATTCAGGCCCCGATGATAGAAGGCATATATGGCATTACCTGGGATAGAATGCATTTTTTCTGGTCATTTGAGGCTGCATCTGGCATATGATCCCATTATCTGGGTATGCAAGGCTGCCTGTGAGCAACTGCTGGCTGTGGTTGGACATATAAAGTTGCAAGTGGCACTACTACTGTCAGCCTGCGTTCCAACCACCTAACGCCTAGTTCCCCCGCCCGCCATCTTCCCCCAACCCTGTTTTTCTTTTCCTCCTCTCCCTCCTGCCATCCGACTTACAAGATTGCAGCAGCGGTGTCAGCTCCTGTCCCAGTGTGGACAGCATGGAAATGGAAGAGAGGCTCCATTCGGGGTCCCCCCTTCCAATTCCATGGTGGCCATGTTGGTGTAGTATTTTGGTATCCAGTGATATTAATGAATTGAAAATAACACAATACATTTTAAATGAACCCTAAATACTGAAAAATACAGAATCTTTTGTAAAAAATATGAATGGGGGTTGGGTAAAGGATTAAAACGGGTGGGGAGGTGATTGGGAAGGGGTTATAAACCAAGGCAAACATGGGTCTTGGGGGGACCCCCAAAGGGAAAATTAAAAATGTTTTCATTATTACATTTTTTGTTAAAATCACAATGATCCTAATTTTTTGCCTCCATGAAGGGGATGCTGCACGGCATCCCATTCACGGAGAGAAAATGCTTTCCTTTTTTTTCAAACCATTAGTACCCGTGTAGCGTATTACACAGGTGCTAATGGCGACATGTCCCTCGGGTGGATACAATGAACAGTATTCAATAAATGAATCAATTATCATAAATACCTCATCAGTTCAAAATAGAGAGCATCAACTGCAAAGTTAAACAAATACATACATAGATAAAAAAGAATGATATATAGACATGAATACAAAGCCATAGAAGAACACAGTATATCTGAACATGAAAATGGCAGGACTTGTGCTTTTTGTTCACAAGTGATTACTGGAGGAACACTCTGAATTGTTCCAGGACTTTAGCTTAGCCTAGTTGCAGAGGGAAATGTCATCCATATGCTTTGGTGTTGATTTGGATGTGCGATACAGATGTGTTACTGCAGTTTGTGTGTGCTGTTGTTATAGCTTGTGCTGCTTCTCCTGAGTTGCTTGTATGTGTGGACTAGTTCTGTATTATTTTTGATGAGTTAAGGAGTTGATCCCCTTCTGTGTTTCATCCTTGTTTGTTTGAGTTAGAATGTGTGATGGGCTCATGTATGTATTTCTGTTGTAGAGCGGCATGCCTTCTTTTCCACAGTCTTCAGCGTTTTGTTGGGTGTGTGGAAGCGTGCTCCAATCTTGGTGTGATTTCTCATCTTATCGTGTGGGATATGTTATCTTGGGATCTACGCGATTACTGCGCCACTGAAAATGCTGAAACGGAAAATCCCGAACTCGTAAACGGTAGTGATCACATCGATCACTCTTGCACGCATCCCCCCTACCCACCACCCCGTTAGCCCTGAATACTGCACACGGCACACTTACCTTCTTTCCTTTCTCGTGGCCCTCTGCCTGCAATGTCAGTTCCCTCTCCCAATTGTGGAATACAACCTCTGTCGCAGGGCCTTATTTTTTTGTTTTCATTTTTACTTTTTGTCACCCTGCTTTCTATCTAATGGAAGAGGGGGACACCCCTGCAGCCCATGAACCCATAATTCCGAACAAGGGTTGTGGGGGACACCCACGTAAAGCCATGCACCCCTTGTTTGGCATTTTCACCCATGCCGTATATGCGCAGTAAAGCCGCATTCAGCATTTTCTTTTGTTCTTTCCAGAGAATACCATTATCTTGCAGTCCCATGGCCTCCCTACTACACCCGGTTGAAGTGCCTGCCTCTGCTACTTTGCAGTTTTGCAGGACACCAAGCATGGCACTGCCCAGTGAGCCAAGCAGTATCCAGTGATAAAGTCACCTGCGGAAAGGTCACCAGGGGGTGAAATTCACCCAAATCTGCACTCCCAGGAAAATCAAACACTTTCCCTAAATATTCTAGGACTCGAGTTAGAGTAGTAAATAATACCCATCCTAGAATGCATGGGAGAAGGCTTTTAAGGGTGCGGGGAAATAAATCACCTATGTGGTGACTTTTTTCCAGGGGACATTTTCCCACAGAACCAGCCATGCTTGCTTTTGTACATCCCTCAGTGCATTGCTAGTTATGGTCAAGTGTGGTTCATTCTTGGTGTGATTTGCCATGCTATTGGTGTGGGATGTGCTATCTGGCAGTCCCATTACTTCCTTACTACATCTGGTTAATGTCCCTGCATCTACTACTTTGTAGTTTTTCAGGACACCATGTATGGGCACTGCCCAGCCAGCCATGTTTGATTCTGTACAGTCTTCCGCACTGTGTTGGTTGTGTGGAAGCGTGGTCCATTCATGCTGTGATTGGTCATGCTATCAGTGTGGGGTATGTTATCTTGCAGTCCCTGTACTTACTTATTACATCTGGTTAATGTCCCTGATTCTGCCACTTTGTAGTTTTGCAGGACACCATGTATGGGCACTGTCCAGCCAGCCATGTTTGCTTCTGTACAGTCTTATGCACTGTGTTGGTTGTGTGGAAGCGTGGCCCATTCATGCTGTGATTGGTCATGCTATCGGTGTGGGGTATGTTATCTTGCAGTCCCAGTACTTCCTTATTACATCTGGTTAATGTCCCTGATTCTGCCACTTTGTAGTTTTGCAGGACACCATGTATGGGCACTGTCCAGCCAGCCATATTTGCTTCTGTACAGTCTTCCGCACTGTGTTGGTTGTGTGGAAGCGTGGTCCATTCATGCTGTGATTGGTCATGCTATCAGTGTGGGGTATGTTATCTTGCAGTCCCTGTACTTCCTTATTACATCTGGTTAATGTCCCTGATTCTGCTACTTTGTAGTTTTGCAGGACACCATGTATGGGCACTGTCGAGCCAGCCATGTTTGCTTCTGTACAGTCTTCCGCACTGTGTTGGTTGTGTGGAAGCGTGGTCCATTCATGCTGTGATTGGTCATGCTATCGGTGTGGGGTATGTTATCTTGCAGTCCCATTACTTCCTTATTACATCTGGTTAATGTCCCTGATTCTGCCACTTTGTAGTTTTGCAGGACACCATGTATGGGCACTGTCCAGCCAGCCATGTTTGCTTCTGTACAGTCTTCCACACTGTGTTTGTTGTGTGGAAGCGTGGTCCATTCTTACTGTCATTGGTCATGCTATCGGTGTGGGGTATGTTATCTTGCAGTCCCATTACTTCCTTATTACATCTGGTTAATGTCCCTGATTCTGCCACTTTGTAGTTTTGCAGGACACCATGTATGGGCACTGTCCAGCCAGCCATGTTTGCTTCTGTACAGTCTTCCGCACTGTGTTGGTTGTGTGGAAGCGTGGTCCATTCTTACTGTCATTGGTCATGCTATCAGTGTGGGGTATGTTATCTTGCAGTCCCATTACTTCCCTAGTACATCTGGTTAATGTGTCAGGCTCTGCTACTTTGTAGGTCTGCAGGGCACCATGCATGGGCACTGCCGAGCCAGACATGCTGGCATATGTACAGAGCTTCTTGCTGAAGCTCTCTGTGCAAAATGATGCCCGTGATTGATGGTGAATCGCAAACGTAATTGAGGGTACATCTGTAAGCGATCCCATGATGAGCATATGTAACAGGTCCTGTGAGTTGCTGTCATCAACTGTTTCTCCACATATGACACCCGTACATGTTAAAAGGCCTATACGGGCTTGTGTGTGTGTTGGGGAGTGGTGAAAAGTTAAAACTCTCGTTGCTGGTCATAAAGGTATAACTGGAAGTACTAGCTCGTGATATATATTTGACATTCAGGTAATCTATGATGCAATGGTATGGTCTGCACAGGAAGAGTTCCTTTGTTGCTTTCTATTTTTGGGCAAACTTCACCTCTAAGAAGGAGGAAACCTACAGGCTTGCGACATGTCACTTGATGAAAAAGAAAGGAGAATCAATTTTCCACCATGGGGGTGAGTCACTGCAAAATAGGGAAGTGTGCAAGTGTTGCGATGACTGCCAGGAACACTGTTAGAACGTTGCAAGCAGCTTTCTCTTACCTTTCGCTTACAGATGTACCCTCAATTACGTTTGCGATTCACCATCAATCACGGGCATCATTTTGCACAGAGAGCTTCAGCAAGAAGCTCTGTACATATGCCAGCATGTCTGGCTCGTTAGTGCCCATGCATGGTGCCCTGCAGACCTACAAAGTAGCAGAGCCTGACACATTAACCAGATGTACTAGGGAAGTAATGGGACTGCAAGATAACATACCCCACACCAATAGCATGACCAATGACAGTAAGAATGGACCACGCTTCCACACAACCAACACAGTGCGGAAGACTGTACAGAAGCAAACATGGCTGGCTGGACAGTGCCCATACATGGTGTCCAAAGCGTAGCGGAAGTGTTGTGTAAGTGTTTGGCAACGTGTTGTTCAGTGTCATTGGAGAGTTGCACGGAGTATAATTTCTTACAAATGTAAGTTCACTGCTATGAGAACTGTCATGATTAAAATTGCCATATAACAGTTCTAATGTCGGTTGGCCAATATTCTACTCTACTGAAGAGAGGTCAGAGAGTCGAATGAGAGGCGTGCAATTAGCAGGGTTCGAATACCAATGTACCGCCCTGCACCGCCTCTGAGCTACACCTAACTGAGAACGGAAAAATGGATCAGCAGCCATTTTGCCTTGTGCGTTGGAAACTGCAACGCGGGAACGTTTTCTCGTGTCTCTGTTTGTTTACGAACCCTTGAGTTGCTGCTGTTATTAAATCAGCGTCCGTATCCTTGCAGCGCTGCTTTATAAATATGCCAATAGGTGACTGTGGGCGAGGTATGCCCTTGAGCCTATTTTGAGAGGCGACTGTTAACATTGGTGTCCCTTTGTGCTGCATATTTCTGAACTCTGCGGGACTTCATTATCATTGTTACATTCAGCGGAGCGGAGGCGCAGAGACTAGGAATAGTCTGATTGATGATGGATACAGATACCAACGTGTAAGTGGAACTATCGCCTTCTTGTGTTGCATTTGCTGTACGAGGGGACCTATGAACTGTATGCTCGGAGGCAGTGGCGGGAAAACATACTGAACTCCATGAACACTGAACTTGGAATTTTGCAGAATTAATTTTATTGTGGTTCATATTGACAAAAAGACAGCTTTTTACCTTTGTAATACAGTTATACTGTTTGGTGTGCAGGCCATTATCTGCTACCATCTGATCTGACATTTTTTGGGTACTATTGCACTTTGTGTTTAAGTGCCATAGAGTCCACTGATTAATATGAAATTACACCTTAGAAGTCGGGTGGGGTTGCGCAGCGATGAGAAGAGAAAGGGTAAGCGTTTGAGGAGTCCTGGTAAAGCCAGGAAGATCACTAAGGACTTACCTAAGCATAAGAGGGGGAAAAAGTATCCTCTCCCTCCTGTGAACTAAACTAGTATTGCCGGTATTTTCTCTGGATTAAATAAGGAACCGGGTAGTACTGGGGTCTGGCCCCATTATTTTTTCTGGACTCCCATCGGCGTAACAGGAACAATTAGAAGCTGCGGGCTCCATCTTAGACCTGAATGCTGATATAAATAAGGATATATCATGTATTATGTCGGGATCTACCCGCTCCATTGATAATAATGGTTCCTTGCTTAACCTTTGTAGAACCCTGCAGCTTAAGTCTCAGAGGCTTGTTGAGAGAATGAGGACAGCCGAGGCATCCTGTGATTTGTCAGCTGCCCCTAATCTAATGCAATTGGGTTTAGAGGCAACGGCAAGGGGTATTTCTGAAAAGAATAATATCAAGAAACTGATAGAGTGGAGTGTCCCGGTTCAGGAAATTGTTGACCTCTTCAATACCGAATTAAATACGATTACGGCTAAATTGGAGATGGTATTGAAGATATGTATGTGTATGGCTACTGAACAGGGGATAATCCAGCAGACCCTGGTGTGGTTGATACTTTGGGGTTTTGTACCTCTGAGTTGAAGCAAAATAGGTTGAGTTATTCAAAGTATGGCTCTCACTGTGCCCGTAATACTGATAAGGAAATGATTGTGGATTTGGATAAAAATATTGAATATGCGGCGGGTGAAAAAGTGGATTGGGGTATGAGTGCATTTCACTGGATGAATCTGTAAAAACGTGGAGGTCGCAAGATTCGGCTAATATAGCGGCCGAAAATTGATATTTTGCCATTGATGCCCTATGGGCCGAAATCTCCATGATGGAGAAATCAGAATTTATAAGACCTAATAAATGTTTTATCAACTCATGTGAATGGGCCGCCAGTGGGTGTTAAGGACCCCCTTAAACCAGTTTACCCCGTGACCATTTGCAGTGTGTGTCGCACATGGTCTGGGGTGATAGGGTAGCACTCGGCACTCAAGCTAAATTGGTAACGAGCATGGGACCTGATGGTATTAAAATAACTGTAATACTGCAGGGACCCATGGATAGGTGGGTCCTTTCACAGCCAAAAGTAATTGATCATTTTGGCAAGGGTTCGGCAAATCCACAATTAAGTAATAGTAAGGTCGGGGAAAATGGCTCTAACAGTAGTTAGAGATACTGGGCATGTGAAACATAGTGGAAACTATGTGGTTGATTGTGAGAAAAGGGTGTGAGTAGTGCCTAAAGTTCTGTTTGCTTTAGATAGTGACAGTAAGCGTGATCATTCACCAGATTTTACAATAATAAGAACATAATTAGAAATAGAATGAATAAGGATACTGTTAGATTTAGGCCAGGATGCTTGGTGAAATTGGTGGAAAAGAACATAACTGCTAGGAGCCCCTTCCTTAATAGGTCTGCTTTGGTGCGTTTGTGGGCTAGTGACCAATGATTATCTACAATTAAAACTATAGATATCGTAGAGTTGTCATTGCCAAGGTGGGAGAGCACCACAAATTGGGTGCTGCTACGGTTTATTAATCCAGCACTGGTGGCATTGCTATGTGCCCAAGTGGAGGTGCTTGACCGTATGGGGCTGAATATGTGGGTATATGGGCAGAAATGCTGACCAATGGAGGTTGGTTTGGGGCAAGTAGATGGGGAAGGTTGGGGGACGGAAGGAATATATCAGGTTCCATGTGGAGATAATGCTGTCAATAGAAACTGCCAGTATAGAGGTGATTGAACCTTAAATGTGATAAGTTGGAATACCCCGGGACATAGGCACTTGTTCTATGCACTTGTTAGTGGGCTATGACGTAATAATGCGGCAAGAAACATGGCTTGATAGTTTGGTTTGGTTTGGTTTGTTTATTTATAATGCGCGCCTCACCCGAAGGTATCTGGGCGCAGTAAAAGATGATGCAAATTTCTTAGTTACACAGGTAGAGATAAACTATACAATACAACATAATTGCTACAAGGTAAAAATAAACGATACAATCAGGTATCAAACAGGATATACAAAAGTGGTTTCAAGGTTATTCATAGCAATTACAAGGAAGGCAAGGCGATAACAGAAGGCATAGAAAAGTGCATGCGCAGTAGAAGCATATTATTACATATATACATGGTAAAGGCTAGGGTCCTCTTAAGGGTCATTGTTGTATATAAGCCAGTTTTTCATTTTGAGTCTGAAGCTGGATAAGGATAGGCTGGTTCTGAAGTTGGAGGGGAGAGAGTTCCAGAGTTGGGCGGCCAAGACTGGGAAGCCATTACCTCCTGATTTTTAAAGTTTATATCTGGGCACTTGTAGAAGGCCAAAGCTGGCAGATCTGGTAAGTCTGGAGTATTTTTTTGGGGTGAACTTATCGGAGAGGTATTGTGGGGCAGCGTTGTTAAGGCATTTGTAAGTGAGAGATGCAGTTTTAAGTTGAATTCTTTCTTTAATAGAGAGCCAGTTACCTGTTTTCTTACAGTTAGAGGGGATCTAGGTAGAAGCCTAGCATTTTTGCTTCACTGGCGACTTTTATGATGTTGCCATCGATACTGAATGACCGATATTGTTCGCCTAATTTGGAAATGTTGATGGGAGTGGCTAGGAGGGGGAGTTCTGTTTTTTCATCATTCAGGCAGATGCTATGTGTGGCCATCCATGCCTGAATGATGACATAGGTTCTTTTTATCAGGGGTAGGGCCTTGGCATAGTCATCTGTCAGGGGAATAAGGATCTGGGTGTCATCTGAATAGTTTGTGTAGGTGACACCCAGATGATCTAGATCATCACACAATAGTTCGGTAAAGGCGTTGTACATGGTTGGAGATACGCATGATCCTTGTGGGACTCTACATGTAATGGGGATCGGGTCTGCAGCCGCAGATGCTGAAAACACTCTCATCGACCTGGTACTTAGGAATGATTTGATTCAAGCCGTGGCTTCTGGTGAGAAATGTGATGTGGTGGAGAGGTGGTTGCATAGAATCTTATGGTCAACCAGGTCGAACGTGGCCGACAGGTCCAGAAGGAGTAAGGGTGCTGAGTTTCCTATATCTTTAAGGGTGTCTATTTGCATTTTGACAGAGGCCTAACAATTTGTTAGTCTCTAGAAAATGTTGTATTTGATTATAGGCAGCTTTGTCTATAATCTTCAGCAGGAAAGGGACAGTGGTAATAGGTCTGAAGTTGGCAGGTATATTTGGGTCAAGGGTAGTTTTATTTAACATAGGCAGCACCCATGAGTTCTTCAGATTGGTTAGCACAGTGCAGGTATGGAAGGAAGCATTAATGAGTGACGTGATAAAGGGAGCAAGGGTGCTCCCTGCTTCCTTAATGACGGCAGCAAGGCAGGAATCTCCTTGGCAGTTTAATGGTTTGAGAGACCCTATAATTTTTAGTACCTCGTGGGAAGATACTGGTGTAAACTTAAAGCGTTGGGTGGTGGTGGGGGTCTTAGAATGAGTTTTGTAGGAGTCATTTTGAGGTGGCACAGTGAGTTTTTTTATCAGTGATTTTCTTTTGAAGAAGGGCAATTTTATTGGCCAGCGCTTCCTGGATTTTAGTGCACCAAGATTGGTCCTTAACACAGAGGTCAGTTTAGGGGGCGGGTGACTCAAGTTCCCTAAGTATGAGAAAGAGTTTGCGGGTACTAGAACTGGCTTTATCGATCCTTTCGTTGTAGGAGTTGCGTTTGGCTTTAAGAATTGCCTCTTTATAATTGGCAGTGAATTTTAATAGGATTTCTTTGTTGATAGTAGATGGGTTATGTTTCCATAAGTATTCATGCTTCCTTTTTTTTTCGTAGCTCTTTGCGCTTAGGGGTGAACCAAGAGTTCACGTGGGCCGTAGGTTTATTTTTGCACATTTCTAAGGGTGCAATAGAGTCTATGGCTGAGTTGATGGTGTTATTGTACAATTCTACTAGTTCCTCAGGGTTAGATGGTAGTGAGGCTGCCAGTAGGGGCTGGAGAAAGGGCCTGAGATTGTCGACAGTAATGTTTTTCTTATTTGTGGTTGGGATGGGAGGTGCTGTGGTTTTGGTCGTTGCTGGCAGAGTGCAGTTTAGGAGAGTGTAGGTAAGTAAGCTATGGTCTGTCCAGGGTTATGATTCAATAGCTGTTGTATTAGTTGGCCAGTTAAGGTCTGCTAGCCAGTCCAAGGTTCGTCCTTTGTCATGAGTGGGAAGGAGGACTCTTTGGTTAAGACCTATTTCAGACAGGGAGTTAGCTAGGAGTAAGGCTGAGTGGTCGGCTGGGTCATTGAATCAGGTGGAAGTCACCTAGCAGTAAAATTTGGGAGGAGGGTTTGGTATTAGTTGTGATAATATTGTTAATGTCATCTTTGAAAGACCCTAAGGGACCAGGAGGGTGATGGATAAGGTGAATGGTCAAAGTTTGTGATGTGGAAAGTGGTAATTTAGCAGTCAGTAGTTCACAGGGTAAGGTGGAGACATTGTGGAAGGCTCTAAGGTTAAGCAAGTCTTTAGCAATGAAGGCAATGCCTCCCCCTCTAGTTGAATCTGAGAAAAGAGTAGTTGTCGGGTGTGGCGATGAGGAGTGATGGGCCAGCTGCAGCATGTAACCATGTTTCAGTTATTGCCAGGAAGTCCACGTTCCGATCTGTGATCAAGTCAGCAATTTCAGTTGCACAGGCGACTAAGGATCTGGCGTTGATCAATGCTCTGGTGATGGTGGTACTAGTGTTAATAGTGGAAGTTATAGGTGGTGTGGGCTTGCGTATAGAATTGGGGACATTGTTGCATTTTTTCTTTTGCGGTTGTTTAGCAGTGCTAGGCCTGAGGTTGTTGATGGGTGTAGTGATTGTGGGAAGGCGGTACGATCTACCTAGTCTTGAGCCTAGTTTGGTATTTCTCCATGGAGTTGGGCATGGGGAGTTTGAGGTAGCGGTTAAGGTGTATGGGTCAGTGATATTTTGACTGCTGCTAAAGGGGGTTTCCTCTGTCCTGTTGTTGTCCATGTGGTCTATGGACAGTGGGGCTGGATTGGTGTTACCATTGGAGCATTTTAGTTTCAATGGGGGTAAGAAGGGTGTGGGTTTGATAGCCTGATTAACTCTGGGTGGTTAGTGGAAATAAATGTTGGTGTAATCCTAATGTCCATTAGGAGGGGGTTGGACATAGTTATGGATGTGCTAACCGTGGCTAATAATGATGTAGGCAGAGAGGGGGCATGCAGAAGCGAGGGGGTTGTGATAAATGTAGTATATATAGGTAAGTAGAAGCTCATACAGAGTATTCCAGAAAAGCATGGGCTTAGACAGTTCATTTTCGTGTTATTTTTTTGTGCTATGCAGTGTGCATTAGTAAGGGTATGTTTCATACCGGTATATGGTCTGAGGACGTGCTAGCATAGATAGGATCATTCTACGGCCCTGGTTGGTGTCTGATAGGGGCTGGTGCTCGAGTTGGGATAATTAGAAGCCGAAGGCTAGTCAACACGTATAGGCAATTGTAAATTAACAAGCAAATACAATAGGCAGCAGGTTAATCAACAGCCAAGGGCAGTAGCAAATCAACATGGCTAGTGATCAGGCAGGTGCCATAGGGAGTAGGGTAGTCAGCACGCATAGGCAAATTTCAAATCAGTAGGCCGATAATGTAGGTAATAGGCTAATTAGCTGGCATGGGCCATTACATAACAGCAAGGCTAATAGTCTGTCAAATGCAGTAGGCATAGCAGATTACGAATCAGCAGGTAGATAATGCAAATAGTATAGTAGGCTAATTAGCTGGCGTGGGCCAATACAAGTCAGTAAGGCTGATAGTCAGGTGAATACAGCAAACAACGTAGCAGAAAGTAAATCAGCAGGCAAATGCTGAGAATGCAAGTCAACAGGGCGAAAGACAGTGAAATTCATGTAGGTTAGCCCTTGCACAGTTACAGTGTCTCAGGGGCGTTACACTGAAGCTCAGTTACAGGTGGGAAGCGCATGGTGTTGGGGGAGTCTCAGGTGCGTTGTTGAATGGTTATATGTGTGGCCTGGAGGGAAGGCTTATACAAGTGGCCTGGTGTGCTTACGCAGGGAGAGTCAAATTACCTGATGTTGAGGGTATTCTGGGAATGGTGGTCCGTTGAGGGGCAGGGTCCCTGGTAGACGGCAGGGTCAGGCGTGGACAGGCTTGGACAGGAAGTTAGCCTTTGTTTGACGGCCTTGGTGAGAAAGGCTGGCTCACACCTGCCGGCATGTGATTGGCTCTCTAATGGGCAAGAGAGACCAATGGTCGCGGTCGATGGGGCCGGTTGGGGGTGAGCCGGAGATGGGAGCCTGGGACTACTACAGTAGATGCCCACATGCCTCCCAATGTGGGAGCACATCAACAGATGGAACAAACATGGATATTAGAAAGCCAGCAGATGTAATTTCAACAGGTAGAAATCAATGCGCAAATAACAGCGCTTTTCAATGATGTGCACAGCGAACTTCCAGGTGCGGTCGAATAAGCCCACAGGCTTACCTCAAGGTAGGAGGAAGCTCCAGCTTCTCCTCCTAAGGGTTGCACTGCTCCTGCAATGGAGATGGGAGCCCCTGCTCCTCCGGTGTAGAAGATTCTAAAGCGTTTATTTTGAAGGTTTCCATTTGTACCGAATGCTGGCCAATAAAGGCCCGAAAGGTAGACCATTCAGTGGACTTATTATTGGTATCAGCCAACAATATACGTCCCGTGAAGTATTGTCTCTGCCGGATAGCTCTGGGGCAACATGCTTGCCTTGGAAGCAAAACAACACGGAGCACCACAGGTTCGATCCCCCGGTCCGCACTTAGAAACCTCTGGGTATAAATAACCTACCATATCATATTATGGGTATCTACTGAGGGACGATACACACAGGGGTTGGAAGTAACAACTACAACTAGTAAGAGTGGTCCTAGATTGATGGTTATACATGTGTATCTCCCCCTCAGTTTAAAAACACTGATAACGTTTTTTGAGAAACTGGAGGTGTCGTTGATGGAAATCACCACATTGTATGGAGAAACGTGTATGGGTCATACTGGGGGGTGAATGTGATTTAAACGCTGATGTAGTGGCCGTTTATAGTGCCAATCAGGAATGTAGATCCCATATGTGTAATGCGTCATTGGGGTTGTAATATGAGAGGGAACAGATTAGTTAATTATCTTGGCCAATGGGACCTAAAAAAGTTAAGTGTATTTATTTTTATTTATTTATTTGCATTTTTAAAGCGCTCACACAGCCCGCGGGCATTGAGGCGATGTTCCAGGAATTGATTTTTTTTTCTTGTTTGCGTATTTATAACATACTTAAATACCGAGAGGATTCTAAGCGCGGAGCCGGGGATCAAACCTGTGTTGTTTCGTGTCGTCTTGCTTCCAAGGCGAACATGTTGCCGCTGAGCTATCCTCCCAGGACTAAATGGCAGAACCACTGGTGACGTGCCGGGACAATTTACCTGCGAAGGACCCAATGCCAGGGCAACCTTGGATTATATGTTTGGGAAGCAGGCCCTCTTAACATTTGTACTTGAGCTTGAAAGTAAGGCCTTGTAAATTTAGTGATCATAATTTGCTGACCTTAATAATTGGGTTGAAAGATTTTAAAGAATTTGAGGGTCGGCAGAAGGGTTGCCCAGGATTGATTTCTAATGAGGCTGGTAGTATTATCAAATGGACTCAGAAGAGTCTTTTCAAGATTGGCAAAATGGTGGATGCTATGGAGATGTCAGTGATTGAGTCACTCCAAATTTTAAATGGGGTTGAAATTGAGATATGGCTAAAGGACTTGGCTACCGGTATTGGAAAACGCCCACGTGGTTTGACCACAAGTTGTGATAAAACCAAAAATAATTATGATGTGGCTATTAGAGATGCCAAACGTAGGATGAGAAAGGATATTTATTTGGCATCGGGTCTTCCCTACCCTAAGGAAAAGATACTCTCCCAGATTAGGCATATCAAGAATAAGTGTAGTCGATGGCAAAAACGGTGGAAACACTCAGTGAAACATAGACAGTGGCAGGATATGTTGCTGGTCCTGAGGAAAGGGAATACAAAAGCTTTCTTCTCCTATTTGAACATCTCAAAGGGGGACATCTAATGTACGAATGTAATGTACCACTGAAATATTTGTTGGAGGGCTGGCAGCTGGATGTGGGAACTGCTGAGATTGAAAATAAAATTATGAAACTGAATAGCTCTAGGACGCCCGGTCCAAATGGACCTGCAAATGCTGTCCTTAAATTAAATCCGGGACGGGCGCCCGGATATTGAAAATCTTATTTGATAAGGTGTGTATTTCCCAGAAGCTACCGTCCTCATGGCAACAGGCGGTGGTGGTGCATGTCTATAAAAAGGGAGATTGTAGCCTTGCTAAAAACTATAGGCTATTCTCCCTTTTAGACACTACTGGGAAAATGCATCCTTTGTTTTGCAGCAATGGGTTGATGACACTAATATACTAAGTTATGCACAGACAGGCTTTAGAGCAGGTTGTGGCACTACCCATAATATACGATTGAGGGATAGGCTCTATAGGGATGCTATTGCTCGGGGGGGGCAGCTTTGTATACAATTTCTGTGGATTTCAGGGCTGCCTTTGATGGGGTTTCCCGTGAGAAACTTTGGGCACAACTGGAACTGTGGGGCTGCCCTGAATGGCTGTTGTGTATACTTAAAGGCCTACATCATGAAACTGTGGTGCAGATTCAATTGGATGATTGTGATAGATTGTCTGCCACGGTTCGGACGTCTGTGGGGGTTAAGCAGGGATACACCCTTGCACCTTTGCTATACAGTTTATACACGGCAGATCTCCCATGAATATTCTGCAAGAAAAAGGGCTGTTGTCCTAAAGTCGGTGATTGCACGGTACTGTGCATTCTCTATGCGGATCATCTAGCTCTATTTAATTTTACATTTGGTGGAGCTAAGGATATGTTAAAAAAGTTATTTATTTATTTATTTATTTATTTATTTATTTATTTATTCGCATTTGTTTAGCGCACAGGCAGCCCAGAGGGCATTGTGGCGCTTGTTACAGATATGAACATGACCTGTTGTACATACAGTGAAGTCATTACTTAGTTGCAAAAGAGGAACAATAGTTACTGGAGAGGAGGAGAAGAGAGGAGAGGAGGAGGAAAGAGTAAGCTACACGAGGAAGGTGAATTAGTTAAACAGGGTGGTTTTCAGTTTTTTTCGGAAGGCAGTGAGAGAGATTTCTGCTCTGAGCGTGCTGGGTAGTGCGTTCCATAGCTTAGGGGCAATGTAGAGGAAGCTTATTCCACCTGCTCTAGCTCGTTTGATGCGTGGGACCCTAAGTTGGTTGGAGTAGCATTGCCTGGTTGGTCTGGTGGAGTGTGATCTGGCTAGCGTGTCAGACAGGTATGAGGGTGCAGACAGGTTGATACATTTGTGTGCAGTGGTAAGTATTTTGAATGTATGCACTCTTTGATAGGTAGCCAGTGTGCTGCCTTTCTGGCTTGCGCGATGTGGTCCCTTTTTGGTATATTGAGGGCTGCTCTTAGTGCATTATTCTGTGTTGTTTGGAGTTTATTGAGATTGGAGTTGGAGGTGCCAGCCAATAGCGCATTACAATAATCTAGTTTAGCTCCGATGGTGGCTCTGGCAATAGAAAGGCAGTTATCTTTGGTTAGAAAAGGTTTGATTGCATTAATGAGCTTAGTGCTCAGGGCGGAGGCAGAGACAATGGAGTTGACTTGCTTGTCCATGGAGAGTGAGGCGTCAATGTGGACTCCTAGTGTTTTAACCGAAGGTAGAACTGGGATGACACAATTGTCTATGCAGAAGTTGGTGTAGAGTGGGTCGAGGTTCGTGAGAGTGGATTTTTGACCAAGGATGAGGATTTCGGTCTTATCTCCGTTAAGACATAGGCCGTTCATGGCCATCCATGCTTGGTTGGTGGCGTATATATTCTGGAGGGTGGCTGCGTCCTGATGGTAGAGACCTGTGAGTGGGAGAAGCACTTGGGTATCGTCAGCGTAGTTGGTGTAGGTGATCCCAAGTGCATCCAGTTTATCACAGAGAGGTTTGGTAAAAGATTATTGAGGGTGGGAGCCGTACATGAGCCCTGAGGGACTCCATACCTGATGGTGGTAGGCTCTGCGTTAGCTATATTGGAAAACACTTTCATCACTCTTCCTTCGAGGAAGGAGGTGATCCAATTTGTGGCTTGATTGGCGAAATGTGCGGCCTGACTGAGATGGTTCATAAGGATGGCATGATCAACTAAATCAAATGCCGCCGAGAGGTCTAGGAGGAGCAGAAGGGCCGGCTTGCCTTTGTCTAAAATTAGGATAATTTGGTTCTTCAGATCTAGTAAAGCGGTTTCCGTGCCATGACCTTTACGGAATCCGGACCGTCTTTTACCTAGGACAGCGTTGTTTTCCAGGTAGGACTGTATCTGCATGTGTGCAGCTTTGTCTAAGATTTTTAAAAGAAATGGAACCGTTGTAATGGGACGGTAGTTGTTAGGTTGGGCAGGGTCCAGGGTTGGTGTCTTTAAGAGTGGGTGCACCCACGCCTTTTTAAGGCTGTCAGGGACTTTGCCCGTCTTAAATGAGGCGTTGATGAATGCTGTGACGATCGGTGCGAGGGGTGCCGCACACTCTTTAATGATGTTGGGGGGCATATATCGCCTTTGCATTGAGATGGTTTGAGCTGTTTGAGGATGTGTAGAGCATCTGATTCGGTGATTGGCGAGAAATTGAATTTGGAGGTGTGCTTGTCTTTAGCGGTATTGACGGAGAGGGTTTGTTGGGGGTGCAGGGCCTTGTAGTGTTCTGCTATTTTATTTTGAAGAAGGTCTGTTTTGTTGAGCATCGCTGTCTGAATGCTATTGCACCAGGCTTCATCTTTAACAATCTCATCTGTGCAGATAGGGGGGAAGGTGAGCTCTTTAAAGATGGTGAAAAGCTCTTTTGAGTGGGAGTTGGCTTCCATGATACGTTTATTGTAGGTTTCTGATTAGTTGATTGAGTATGCTAAATTAAATGATCTGGTGAAACATATGGACAAAACAAAGGTTATGGTTATCACGTCTCAACACATTAAATGTCCTTTGTTTAACATTAGTCTTGATATTATAGAAAGGGTAGAAAAATACCCATATCTGGGCTTGGAGATGAGCTCATCTCACTCATATTGTTAGATAAAAGAAAGCAAGGGTACTAAGGCCAAGAGATTAACATCTCTGATTCATAGGTTTGCTAATCAGACTGCAGGATACTCCTTGGAAAGAGGTTTGACATTATATAACCAATGTTTATGCACAATGGTGGTTTGGATGACCTTGCTATGGTAGATCTTCGATGGTTAGATACCATTGAAGGTTATTTTTGGAGAAGGATCCTAGGACTAGCACAGTGTACACCAATTGAATATATTAGGCTGGAGCTTGGCCTACTATCATTAAAAAGCTGACTGAGGAAAAGCCTGGGTATGCTTTATCTGAAAACAAATATGAACCCAAGATGTCAGCTGCTCGCGCTGATGGCCTCCTATGGTCAAGTTAGTATTAGACAAAAAGGGAACGATTTTATGAATATTATGATGAGCTTGTTTGAGACTATAGGCTGGGCGCCTGAATTTAATTGTGGCATCAGTATTATGACTTTGAAACGTATGTTGAAGAATAAAATATGATTTTGGGATTGGACTAGGAATTATGAACATCTTGGTAGCCTAAATTAACATAGGGACGTGGTCAATGTTACCCATTGATGTTTTAAGGCACAGGGGTATCTGATCATTTGTCCTAGCCTTACGGCTAGGAATTTTCTATTAAGATTGAGGATAAATCAATTGTCTCTGTGGATAACCCTTGGTGCCAGGTATAAAATTCTGCATCACACACGTACATGTCGTATTTGTAAGAGTGGTGTATTACTGGAAACCGCTCAACATGTATTTACTGAGTGCTCTGGTTTAGGGCCAGCGATAATGACTACACTTGGAGGCTTTGTTCACAGTTATGAGACTATTAAAACAGATTCATTTTGGACCTACAGTCTAAATACTAATAATGGAAAGGTGCACCTTGCTCTTTTTAACCTCTGGGGAATCATAAGCAAATTGCTCCCCTAGGTTGTGTTCGGGCAGAGGATAATGAACTAATTGATGAATGTTGGTAGGAGTTCATTTGCCTTCCCAGTTTATGAGTGTTTAATTGTTTTTTAATATGCTGAATTGATGATCAGCAGTGTTACTAATTATATTCATAGATTTATATTAGTAACCCTTTATGGGTGAAATTTGAATATGATGGACTATGGACCTTTGAGTATAATATGACTGACATGCGAGTTTCATATTTGAACATGTTTTATGAACTGTAACGCTATTTTTACCAATTGTTTGTTCAATTTGGATAAGCTGCACCATAGTTTTTTTTGATAATTTGTCTTTCCTTTAGTAAGATTATGAAATTGTTATAAGTTGTCTTTTGCTTGTAATTTAATGATATTTGAATTTTTTAAAAGTGTTATAACTGAATACACATAAATACAATTAAAAAAATAGGGTTTCTATGCCTCACCACAAGAGACATATATTTGTTCCCATATTTAGTTTAGTTTCATTGAACAAATGGCGGCAAAATACTAAGGGCCTGATTTACAAAGTCTTTTTCAATGGGATGTGTTTTTTAGGTCTGGTCAGAAAGAACTGCTACTTTCTGCCAGAGCTCTTGTACCAATATATAGAGGGATCCTACTGCCAATTAGTTGTCTGTGATGCCTTCCCTACTGTATCATGGAGAAGGTTCTGTTATAGGATCAGTGCATTTATTTTTAAAAGAAACAGGCCTAATGTGCACAGTGCATTGATATTATTTCCACTTGACATGGTGCATATCATTATTATTTTTTCGTAAAGAGAAGAAGCTTCTCCGTAATAAATGACTAAACACTGATGCATTTTTTTAGCAAAAAATGGATTTAACAATTTCTTCCCCACTTGGCAAACTAGAACATTTGGGGGGTTGATCTGCAAAACAGAGGCAAACGACCAAAATGTCTTTTGAACACATTATGGCAAAGGTTCTGTTGTTCGGTTCGGTCATAAATTCGTCAGAGGAGGAATTGACGAACCGTCCTACGCCAAAAAGAAATTATTTGCTATGGACTGGTGTTCTATGATTGATGGTCTATCTCGCCACAAGTCCTATAGCGAGTATGCAAAATTTCTCAGAAAAAGAGAAAATCTTCCAAAGTTTATTTACTAGTTTCCCTGCTACAAAATTTGTGCAGCATATATATGCTTTCATCTTAATCAGTATCCTACCCTAGAAAGATTTGGCACATGGAACTCAGAATCCAGGTAACATTGTAGATCATGTGACGTTTGGGCTGTTCAAGAAACTTCGAAGCACTTCGTTTTAGAATGTACTCAGTTAAAAGCAACCAGAACTAAATATTTTAGTCCAGTAGTGTCAAGACTGTCACCAGGGTCGGAATGGGGTCCTTGCTCCTCACCTGATCCTTCCTGACTGGTGGAGGGGGAACCTTCTTCCTGTTCCTTCTTTCCCTTCTTCTTCTTCTTGGTCGTCTTTCTTTCTTTAAAGAGGTAGGGTCTGTCATGGAGGGAAGCCACTATGTCTGTCGGAGGAAACAGGCGGACTAGTGGCCCCTTCCCCGGAACAGCCGGGCAGGGAAAAAGCCATTAAAGGCCAAAAACCCTGGGAAGTTGCCGTGTGATGCTGGTCCAAGGGCAGCTCCAAGTAAGTATCCGGAAGTAGGAGGAAAGTAGAAATGCCAAGTATGATCTGTAGCCAGCGAGAAGCAAATGAAGAAATCTGAAGGCAATGAGAGAGAAATGCTCCAGGTAAACGGGAGACCAGGAATCGGGATGCTCCATGAAGCGGGAGACCAGGGATCGGGCTGCTCAGGTATGTGGGAGACCAGGGAGAGGAAACACCGAAGGGGAACCCAGTAGAGAGCCAGGAGGACAGAGAACCACTGGGGAAGCAAGACACCCGACGGAGAGCAAAAGAGAGGAAGAGAGACAAGGCAAGCAAAAGGCAGCAAGCAAGAGTGGGGAAAACACAAGGAAATACCTACACAGCATCGTACCCATAAAGGAAACACAAACGGTTGCAATGCGCTGCTCTGATGCAGCTGAACAGTAATATTCTGTCTAGCGACGGCCATATCGGAAACAACTAGACCATTGCTTCACGTTCTGAATGAAATGTGATGGCTCGCTAATGGCGGACAGACCATCTGGCCCAGAGGCGCCACGGGGGAAACGGCATGACCAGTAGTACCAGAAGATCTTAGTTATCTGGGGGAGACTTTCTGGACTCGCCTGATGTGCGATGATAGCGTATCGCTTACAATAGCACTACACAGCTTTCTAATAGAGACTTTCAGGAGAATAGGTGAAACTAGTTAGGTAGATAGGCTATAGATAGTAAGCATTTTTATATGTCATGCAAAAGAAATGTTTTAAAATGTAGGAATCATCTTATGTATATTTAAGATTTTGTATCTTAATATTTTGCTTCATAGTGTGTGTATATTTGATGTATTATTGTTCGTTTTTTTCTTAATGTTAGAATGTGAAAGGTTTAATAAATAAAACCAAAAACACGAAAAAAGTTTCTGTTGTAGGATCAGCCATTTTGTACAAGCCATGGCTACTGTGTAAATTGACAGAGGAGGGAGTTTTTAAGCATTTTGCCTCTAAGAGCAACTTCAATTTATTGGCTAAATAAAATCAGTGCTCATGATATGATCATAGATCTGATGTCAAAAAGCTGCTAGAGGATGCAAAAAGAGTGCACTTTGATGAAAGCTTTGTTATTGTGTTAGGTATTTTGCAGATCCAGTTCAACTATTTAAGTTGTGGAGAGAGTTGTTATTTGTTGATTTTAAGATCTTCTTTCAATGCTGTGTCGTACACCAATGTTGTTTTCAAATTGTGTGCGGTATTACATTAACTTTGCTATTATCTCTGTTTTCTATGCTACTTGGTAAATTGATGTTTTTGTTTTTTTTGTTCTTTGCTTTTTTTGTTCTTAGCACTTGCCTTTCATTTGTCTGTGTGCTTTTCATTGTCCCATCGTATCATAACAAAAACAATTGTTCACGTGCAGCATATTTGAATGGCAGACCACGCCTGAGAATGCCTTGTTTACTTGAGTTTCAGCTACATGATAATGCTTCTATTCACTGTGCGTTTTCCCTGTGTGTTATGACGTTGAGCCTCAGCAACTGTGCATTACAATGAATCCATCTATGCATTACATTACAGGAGAACACTTTTGCTTACAGAGCAGTAGTGTCTACTGCAAGCTAGTGTCATTGTTTTAGAGAATTGCTGGAGGTAAGGTGGCTGTGTGTGCACCACTTCATTTGAAGAAACTTGTGATATTTCGTATACGAAGTAAAGAGCAGTTCTAATCCAAACAATGGGTCTTCACGGGAATGGAAATGAGATCTGGCGGCTTCTGTAGTATGCATGACAGGTGATAGAGAAATGAGAACAAGAATATGGCTGCAGGGCAAACAGTGATGTCTGACTGGTAGACATCCTGATCAGAGACGTTTCTATGGGAGGGCAAAAGGGACACTTGCCCAGGGCCCCCAGCTTGGAGGGGGGCCCACAAGTTGCCTGATCTAAAGAAGTAAGACTCCTTTGTTCACCAGACGTCAATAGCACACATCAGGATATTGAATGGCATAGTGCTGAGGCTCTAAACCTATTGTCTGTTTTGGCAAATACATTCTGCCTCGATCAATTAATCATGTAATGCTTTCTGTGTTCACTGTGGTATGTATAATTTGTGTGTTCCTTGCGGCACAACTCCTGTAGCATTCTTTCCTTCCTGTGGGAATTATGTTGATCATGCGCAATAGCCAAATTTGAAATGCATATTGGTAAATTGAGTGCCACAATGGTTCAGAAGTTAGCTCAGTGTGTTAAGCACACATTGCAGAGATATGTGTTCCTATGCAAGATTAGAATAACACATTCCTGTACGGCTGGCTGAGCATTTCCATTGTCTCAAGTTTATAAACCTGCCTGCATATGTACTTGGTCTTGTAGCACAACAGCTGCTATTATCAGCAATGTACCTGCACCAGATAGGGGTTGCAATAAAATCGAACTTGCCATCCTTATTGTGAAGGTCAAGAAATTGGTTTGTTCAGATGGGGTGATGGCAAACCTAGGCAATCACCTCCAATGATGAGCATAAACTGTTAGACCAAGAGTTGAATAGGTATCCAAATTGGGAACCAAAGCACTCATGCTTGTATTCTAGCTTTTCTAGCAGACAATAGAGTGATTCCTGATCAAATCATCTAATAACTCATACATTGCTGTACTGTCTTCTGTGAAGTTTGCCTTCTCACATGCTGGTGGCATCGTTTACCCATTACTTGATCTTTCTTCTTATGTATGCCATTTGAGTGGAAGCAGTGGTCTACAGAAGGGAGCGGACCAGATGGTGCAAGACTCGGGCAAGCATATTTGAAAGTCTGCTCGTTTGACACAAAAAACACTTTTAATTTCTGTAAAAGTCAAAGGTTTTTCTGCACGTTTATAAATGACAGTTTTGCAAGCCAGTGTTTTGGAAGTATGTCAAGCTTTAAAATACAAAAGACCACCCCAGATTAAATCTGTTAAATCACACTGATTGGTATGCTGGTACTTATATCCTTCTCTTGATGCAGAGAGAATGAAGCTAGAATCATTCTGTGTTACCCCCTTCTATACTATTTTGTTTTTAAAAATTGTCATGTTTTGTAATGTGATTGGTGCACTTTCCAAGTCAGTTTTATGAAATGCGATTATTTTAGTTCATGATAAGAACTGGTAATGCAAGTGTTGAAGTGCAGACATTGCAGAGTTGAACAAATCCCAGATTCACCCCTTAACCAGTGTGTGTAATGCTGGGCATCTAATTTATGGTCAGCCCTTCAGAGTGATTTCCTTCTCAGGGTATGTTCTTCAAAACAGCCTCACTCATGGTTTCACTGACTATAGTGTTCCATCCACTATAATAGTGAGCATTGATGTATTGCACACCACAGTCACTTATTCTTTTGATCGATAATGGCAATACTATTTGAAAGGCATGTCCCACTTATAGTCTCAGTCTGTCTAGATACATACACTTTCCTGGTAGCTTCTAATCTGCATCCACTATCCATTCTATGGTATGTGTAGCTTTCTCCTTTCTCCCAATGTGTCTCCTCTATCCATGCTTGAAAACATTTGCGTTCTGTGAGGCAGCAAATGTGAGCTCTCTGTCTATTCTGGGTCACAATACCTTCCTGGATGCTATTGATAAAAAGTCTCCTGTATCTATGCTAGAACAGAAGTAACCTCTTCGTAGACTGATAATGTTGGCTTTCAAATGCTACTTGTTTATCATTCTAATTAGAGCAAGAATGAAGAGGGTAAAGGGACTTAAAGGGAGTAAACATGCTTAATTTTAATGCTGTGAGGCAGCATATCAACCTATGGGCTGTGATTGCGGGGGGGTGGAGGGTGGGGCAGATATTCTTGATCACTTAATTCCTTTGGTTTGGTGGAGGGGGGCCCCAAATATGTCCGTGCCCAGGTCCCCAAAGTTGTTTAAGATGGCCTTGATCATGATGTGAACGGCAAAGCTTTGGCTAAGCCAATAGGCGGCTCTGCAAATGTATACTATCAGCTGTTGTTACAAAAAACATTCCACACCTACAGTTACACAGTGTGACCTGTTTGTTTTATCAGTACCTATTTTCATTTCATTGGAATTGATTATGTGTTAGTTTGGATTTATGCCGTTTGTGAACGGCAGAACACTGAAGTGCCTGCATTAATGGGAGTCTGGCCCCTGGATTCATTCGATAACTTGTGAACCCTTCCATAGTTTCAAGATTGGGAAGAAGTTGGGGCTATTCGTGTTTTGAAAATATACAACATATGAGTTCTGCTTTAGTTAATGATAAATTCAATGCTTAAGTACATAATTGAAGAAAACGAATTGAAACACTGAACATCTTTGGTGTGAGAAGACTTAGGACCAGATTCACAAGACAATAGCACAAATGAATGAAGCGCAGCGATTGTGCTCTTTTCATTTGCGCTATTTATAGAAATGCAAACGTCACTTTATTCTCAAAGGTGACCAGCGCATTTCAGGAGGGGCTGGGCAGTGGAGCAAAGATGCACTGCCCAGCCCCTTTGCCCTATGAAGGCTGTGTCTCTGTGAAATGATCGAAAAGATCAAAATGATCGAAATGATTGGAATTATCGAAATTATCGAAAAGCAAAAGAAGGATTTCCATCCCCTTTTAACACTTGGCGGTCTCACTTCAAAAACAAAACATAGCAGGGTCAGAAATGACACTGCAATGATTGGTGCCTTCTCCTGTGTCTGTTTTAAAAGGTGCAGGCAGATGCCCCTCGCTTCCGGGCCTTTAAAAGCACATCCTGTTTGTGAATTTGGGATGCGCTTTTAAATGCCCTGCAACTCCCCCTTATTTGCGCAAATGCGCATAGGCGAAAAAAAGGCCATCTGATTAGGCACATCTAAGATACGCTGAAATACGGATGCATTTTATGAATCAAGCAGACACTTTTTTGGCGCAAGTGAGGAGATGCGTTCTTGTAGCATGATCTAGTGCTGAATAAATATGATTTCATTGGTTGTGTCATGCGTGATGTCCTGGTCATGTCCTGTGTGAGGCCACACGTAATGTCATCTGCAATTCATTTGAGGGGCATTTGGAAGACGGGTGAATCAGAGAGTGTCAAATGACTTTAGGTTTTACATTGTTGACTGTGTTAATATAAAGTCTCTATTATCTAGATTACCCCCTACTTTTTCAATTCATGTCTTTAGTTTTGTTTCTGTCTATGCCACTATAGTGGATTTCTGAAAAAAATTGCTTTTGGGTTTTGGGAGTGGCTTAGATGTAGTACGATTGAAAACAAACACTCCCTGATAATATCAATCCATGACCTCAGCCCAATTGATTATGCATTAATAAGCCCCAGTGTATAGCCCCACTCATGCCCATCCTGAAGGGAATAGTGTTCACCCTCCTCCCCAGTGTGCAGGAAAAGAGGACATTATCTATGATTTTGTTTGTGTTTGTTGGTTTGTACCGCCCTTCCGGTACTCTCGGGCTTAAGGGCCCAAACAAAAGACATACAAGACATATACAGAACAGTTCATGGGGCTAAGACGGTCGATATTGAAGTAGCAGGAAGTAAGCCTTAAAAAGAAAGAATCTAACAAAATAGTAAGGTCTTCAATTTTTTCTTAAATACTTCTGTGGATTCAACAGTTCTGATGTCTGAGGGCAAAGCATTCCAGGCTGAAAGGGCCGCTATGTTGAAAGCTCCCTCACGAGCTTTGGCTGAATTACAGCAGGGATTTTTACGATGGTCGTGTTGTCTGATCTTAGAGACCTGGTATTTTGCTTTTTTTTCGATGGCTTCCATTAAGTAGCGTGGCATTCGGCCTTTGAGGCATTTATGGGTAATAAGTAGCTTCCTGAAGCGCACTCTTGTCTGTACAGGCAACCAGTGCAGGCTACATCTTGCATCTGATACATGGTCCCTATGACAGAGTCCTTTCACCACTCTCACTGCCCCATTCTGAATGATCTGAAGCCAGTGAAGGTCTGCCTGTGAGATGCCAACTAGGAGGCTGCAGCAGTAATCCAATTTGGAACCAACAATGGCTCTCGCTAAAGTCTCTGAATTCTTCTCAGAGATGAGTGGGCGAAGATGACGGAACAGCTGAGGATTAGACTAGCTATTGACCTGAGACTTCATGTTCAAGTTCTTATCTAAGACGATGCCTAAAGTATTCCCCTTGGTCTTAACCTCAATTTTACAATTGTCTATGGTAAAAATGTTATACAATGGGCCTGGCTTCGACAATCTATGGTCAGAACCGACAATCAAGAGCTCTGTTTTTGAGCTATTCAATACCATACCATTCACGACCATCCAGCCCTGAATGGCTTGGTACGCTTTGTTGATGTTTATTTCGTCCTCACTACATGAGCCTGAGAAAGAGATGACACATTAAGTGTCATCTGCGTAGTTAGCGAAAATAATCCCCCCTTGTTCTAACATATGAAAAAAAGGTATCATAAAAATATTGAAAAAACAAGGAGAAACACAGGCTCCCTGTTGGACCCCAAACAGCAAAGGCGTTGGTTTGGCCTCTGCTGATTCACTTGCCACTCTCATCTGTCTACCAGTCAGAAATGAAGTGACCCATTGGGCAAGAAATGGGTAATATCGCTTAAACTGGTGGACAGGATGGCATGATCCACTAGGGCTAATATCATCAATAGGGATGTTTGGCCTCCATCCAGTATTTGAAGTAGCTGTGATTTTAGGGCTAGAAGAGCGGTCTCTGTCCCATGACATTGCTGAAACCCCGACTGGAATTTATGAAGCATCTGGGAGTTATTGAGATGATGTGAAATCTGATTATACGCAACTTTGTCCAATATCTTCAGCAGAAATGGAGTGTTAGTGATCGGTCTGTAGTTGGTATAGGTCATTGGGCAAAGATTTGTTTTTTTCAATAGAGGATTGATCCAGGCGTTCTTAAGATCGTCCGGAACACCATTCTGCTCAAAAGAATCATTCACAAATTTTGTGATGGCTGTAATAAGTAAGGGAGAACACTCCTTGATCACAATCGCTGAAGAGAGGTCCCCCTTGCAGCTTGTGATTTTTAGCTGTACAATTATTTTGATAGTTCTGCTTCTGGGACAGATGAAAAATTGAAGGTCTGAGCCTTCTTATCCTTAGATAACAAAGGATAGTTGGCTTCAAGAACCTTTTTGCTGAAAAGAGATTTCTTTTCTTCGATGGAGACTTTTATCTTTTCTAATTTACAACACATGGCTTCCTGAATGTTTGTACACCATATTTCGTCCTTTCAGATAGGATCTTGAAAGGGGCCCTTTCAGTGTTCTTGCTCTTTTAATATTTTAAAGAGCTCTTTGCTATTTGATGTAGAATTTACTATTCTGAGGTTCAAAGATTCATTTTTTGCTTGAAAAATCGCCATTTTATCGATATTTGCAGCTTTTTAATCGGCATCCAGTCTAGGTGTATCTCGTCACTGTCGCCATGCATAAAATAATTTGATTTTATTCGACTTAAGTTCTTTAAGGGTATCATTAAACCAGGTATTACTATTGTATTTCCTCTGGTATACCACATTTAAGGGGGGCTAGCCTCTCTATGACAGCTCTTAAGGATTTCACAAGAGTGTCAGTAATCTGCTCTAAACCTCCTGTGTTGGTGATATCTGTATTCAGAGTCGTAGCCCAGAATCTGAGATTCTCTAGGATTAGTTTCTTAAAACTTCAAGCTGGTATGAGAACCTTTGTCTCAGTCCACCTTTTAGTAAATAAGTCAATGCATGTCTGGAAATAGACACAGAAGTGGTCTGACCAGGGGCAAGGTATAACTGCCAAGTCGAACAAGTTGAGATTGTGCATAAAGACCCAGTCCGGGGTGTGTCCCTTAAAGTGAGACGGCTCTCTAATAAAATGAAAAAAACCCAAGGAATCCAACGCAGTCTCCAAGGACCCTGCCGTGGCATCCAAGTCACTGCCCAGCCAGAGATTGAAATCTCCCAGGAGAATTAATGTAGTATTAGGATTGAGAAAAGATAAGAGACAGTTGCTGAGCTGCAACTCTCTAGTAGTTTAGAAATGTCCTGTTTCAGATATTACATTTTCATGGTACAAAAATAGACTGTGCCGAAATGACATCCTGTTCCAAGATTGACTATTTTATGTATAATATGGAAGTTGGAGAGGCTAACTTCGGATTGAAAGCCCCGCTGATCAAGGCTGAGGTGCGTTTTGCATGATAAAGCAGCATTCATTATTGTTGCAGAATTGTATTGTGGAAAGGTAGAGTGGGTTACAAATGTTTTAATTTTTGCTTTATGAAGCATTTGATTTTCTGTCAAAGTGTCTTCAAGACCCTGGGCAGCAAGCCAGTCTCCCTTTCAACCGGATCAGTGGACATCCTCAAGAATTTAATTTGGAATTGGAAGCCATTCGCCAAGCCCTCCAAGGCAGGTCCAGTAGAATGTTGTGAGAAAGCCAGACATGTACTTTTCCTGCTGCGGTATCATGAGATCGGTTGGTAGCGATGCACTAAATAACTGTTGTTTTATTGTAAAAAGCATTTGTTTTTGTACCAACGAAAGGGTTCATCAGGCAATGCTAAACCAGCATAAACCGGGGGCTAGAAGAAGGGTCATGTTGGGGGTCGGGGGCAGAGCCTCTCAGTGCACAAATGCCATACATGTGCGAAAGTTGTGCTAACGAAAATCTGCCTGAGCGGGTCCCAATGCTATGCCATGACCTGTGGCCTAAGCCAGCTATTCAACCGAATCACACATCCACTCCAAAACCAACCCCTCAAATAGTTCCTTTTGACATCCCCTGCTAAAATAGGGCCTTCATACCTGCCCTGTACAATCCCACAGTCATCTACCTCACAATCATCATCTGGGGTGTATCTGATTCGATGCCTGGTTCTCTGGCGCAAACTACCAATATCGAAGCTTATGGGAACTGATAGCCCACCAGGAAGTTGCCGTTCCACCATACCACTTTCAAACGCTGACACCTTCAGTCCTTTGGCTCCCCTGTACATACCAGCCATTGCTACCCTCTAAAATGAGGTTATTGCTAGGAACACTGTGAGTAGGGTCTATGAAGCGGGTCACAGACGATTTAAATTGTTTTGTCAGGAGCTGAATTGGTCTTGTTTCAGGTAAACTATGAGGTGAACTACAAAGAGGGTTTAGGCTCCCGAGAATTATGGCAATAAGGTTAGGAGTCATCACATGTCCCATTGGCAGTGCTGGCACTGGGAGAAAGGGTGTAATTTAACAGCAGTTCTCATGTCAGGATTGGTCAGAAGGTATATCAGCCTCAATTCTAGCCAAGACCTGCTTCTTGCATTGGATGCCCCTTTGCTCCCTTTGGTTTTTCTGGACATACTAGCCCTAGCAATCCTCCCTACTAGTGCTGTTCTAACTGAATAGATCATGTTTCCAAGGGGCATTATCAGGTCAAGTCAGTTTGGGACAGTTCATTTTGAGGTCTACCCTTGCTTCCAGGTTGCGGTCACACATATAACCATCACCAGTGTTATTCTGACATGCAGGTCACTAAGTAGATAAAAAAGACCAGATTTAGATCATGAATGTTTTCCCTTCTCAATGCCAGGAGAGGGGACCTGTTCTTCAAACTCCCTTAGGCGGGAAACTTCAATAGGCAATGCATCAGGTGACCCCTTACAGCCTCACATGTACAGCTGCTCAGGGGCTGTGCTTGGCCAGTTGGAGCTTCAGCAGTACGTCTGATAACACTAGACAGTTTCATCTGGATAAGAGTGAACATTCTTTGCTCTTGCTTATTGTTTCAGTTATTGGGTTAATCTGCACTGTGATATGTGCCCTTCCATGGTGAGGGAGAGTTTTGGGGTCAACAAGTCCCTCATGCGTGTGGACAGATAGTTTTCGAGGTTTTCTCTGGTAAATTGTAATACAAAAGTATGGTTGGCTGCAGTCACAGTTGTGCAGAGCCATACCCCAAACCCTGATCAAAGTATTCATTTCTAAAGAATCACTGTGACACTGAGCCTAACCAATTAATTCACAAAAGGTATACTCAACACCTATAATGTGTTTATATGTAATTAGTATTAATCATCCACTAGTCAGGTAGTCAGGAAAAATAACAAAAAAGAACCCTGACATAAAGTTCAACTGAACAGTAGACCATCATATGGGATTACACAGTCTCCCTTCATAATTATTCAGCAGACAAATTATTGTCTACCATCCAACACGTGTTTCGACCAAAGGTTGTTTTCAAGGCTACAATATGTCTCTAATATAAATAGAATCACGGTAAACCTGTGCTTAAATACTTCATGGCTTACTAGCCAAATACAGATTACTCCTATGCATATAATTCTCTTTCTATTGAAGCATAAAAACTGAACATAGCAGGAGAGAAGATAACTTATGAGGGACAGACAAAAGACACAAAAAGAAAACATAGAATTTGTATAAAAGTAGGGGGAAAAATATAATTAAAAATAACAATGAAGTAAGATGGACCTTCCATGAGACTCCAATCACTATTTCATGTATTACAGACACCTTATGGTGAACATACCCATTTCTGGATGTGCCCTTTTGCCAAGCTTCATGAGACAACATCATTCTTAAACCAATATTTTATATAGCTATTTTATTTTCGGATGATATCAATTTTATGGCCATTCAATTTTGCCTTGTATGCATGCTATATTTATTATTCAATTAGCCCAAAATGCAATGCCCGTGCACATGCACTATGTGTTGCAGGGATACTCCTAGTAATGTTTCTTTTGAGGTCTGTGGTTACCTTGACCAACTTTCCGAGTTGCATCATGTTTTTTCTTGTCTTACATGAAAACTGGATATCCTTCAAATTGTCCATTTTAGAGGATTGTGTGAGTCTATTAGATAGGCCCTACTTCACTTGCACAGTTAGGCCCAGGGTGGTTGTGTCATGTTCGAGAGATTGTGCATGTTGCAAGTGCTCCTTTCCAAGCCATACCTCTATTTTTCCTGATGTTGTAGGAATTCCTCTTCATTGTACACAGGATTGGCTTGTATGCTGCATCACACTCCATGCTGCCATAGGAAAACCTTTGCACAGGATGGGGATTCCTAGTATACAGTCAATGGGCTCTTTGGTTGCATACTTTAGTTTGGTTAATTTGATCAATTTGGGTAAGAATGTTGTTTCTGCTAACCCAGGCGTGTTTTGCCTTTGTTCCACTGTTGCTTTTGCTGTTGACACCTGCATGTGTCATTCATAGGAAAGTTTGCCTTTAAATGTGTGTGCTCATATAGATATATATTTTGTTATCACTGTAGAGCCACACTCCTCAGGCTTTTTGATTTCAAAAGCCTTCTCAGGGGAGCCAACCAAACGTTACAAATCTTGGAATTTGAGTTGTTAATCACGAGACCATTGAGAATACAGAAGCCCTTTACTGCAAGTAATTGAGCCTGAAGTCTGTTATTTTTGTGTGGGAGCCAGATCGAATAGCATGCATCCAGAAACGTGGTGTCCATCTAAGTAGACGGTTTTTACTCTAGTGTGTGTGCTTCATATTGATTTGGAAAATCATCCTGGTCTCCTGTCTGACATTTTGTTTTCTTCTTTACCTGAGTAAACAATTCATATATGTGTTATTTATTCCGTACACCCCAGCCATTTGCATAGGCCCTGGGCAATAAGGCAACTATGATAAAGAGCCTGGTGGTATAAACATTTTAAAAAAGCTAAGGGTACTATCTATAAAAAGTTGAAACCATTAAAATTAGGCATGCCAACGTTAATGTTTAACCTATTATTAAACATAAATTGAACACTAATACTAAAAATAAAATGTATCCAATATTAATGCCAACATTGATGAAAGCATAGGTTTGCCTCCATTTTACGATTGTTGTTATGTGAATGTGTTGATGTGTTAATGTTAACGGTATTTTGCATTTAGTTACTATACTAATGTTCTTTGGGTGTATGTGTACTTGGCATCTTAATGTGTGTTGTGTTGTTTGGTGTCTAGTGTGCTCTGAGGAAGTTAATAAGACTATACGTTGTGAGAAGGGATGTCAGTAATTTTGTGTGTAAGTGTTAAGGTTACTTACTATAAGGTGTGATTGTAGGTGTATGCCGTGATGTCATTTAATATAAGATGCGATTTTAGGGGAATTTTTTGAGGTTAATTAATTAAAGGTGTCATTGTGAATCTACGTTTTGAGGTCAAGTTATTTACGGTGTATATCATTGTTATCATTGGGTTTTATAATGTATTCTATGTTTTCTGCCTACATTGGTTTGTAGTTAATGTCTGTTGTAAAGATAAACTTACTGTTTGTGCTGATCTTACTATTTTACTTGGCATTTAATAGGGCGAGTTAAGGTTCCTAAAATTGAGGGTTTTATTTTTGGTTTAACTTCATGCTATGTTTAGCGTTAATGTTTTTTTTGTGTGGAATAATAGGTTAAACCTTAAAGTTGGCATTCCATTTTCTCCCTCTGTCTCGTTTACCCGTATACTGTGGTACTACTGAGTGTTTGGTGTGGCAGATCATCTTGTGTGATTTGCAGCATACATTTCATTCATTTTTAAGTAGATTTTTCATTTAGTTTTGTCTCTGAACCTATTGTGCATAACTGCATTGGGTTGTTTGTGTGTTGGAGTCTGCTGGTTATTTTTTTGTGTTTAGTGGTTTATTATTAATTAGTACCGAGCAAGGTGGGTGTGGCGGCCTCCCAGCCAATGAGGAGGCTTGGAATGGGTTCCTTAACACACAGGGAAAGACCCCGCTCTGAGCCTCCTTAGAGCGGGAGGTCGCCATCTTTCCTTGCTGGAAATCAGGTAAGTGTGCTTTCTGCACCCCTTCCCCCAATCCCACCCCACTTTTCCTCATATTTAATCCCCCCCAAACACCTCCCACTTACCTTGTGCTGCATTGTTCTTTGCTGGCGCCGGAAACAGTACTGTACCAGGCGCATCTTCGCCTTGCGAATGGCCACCAGGGAATCGGCACAATAGACTACATGTAGTGCCTTCTGCCCATTACCTAGTGGCCATTTTCTTTGTTTACCTTTCTTTTTACCACTTTTAATGGGCGCCATGGAAAGAAAGAAGGACCTATGTGTAGTCCCTTCTCCCCGATCCATGGTGCAATTTTTTTGCTTTTTTTTCTCGAGTTGAGAAACTGTTTACATGCCATTTCTCAACTCGAGAAAAATACTATTAGTGCCCCAATATAACGTGCCAGGGTATTAATAGCAAGAGAACCCTCAAGGGGGTGGGGCCACTACCAATCTGGTATTTCCTGAGGGCTTATGTTACAGCCCTCATTTTGCTCTGGTGTGTGATGCCCCCCTCGGAGCATTACCAGACCAGTAATGCCCCCCCCCCTTCGAGGGTCCTTCCATTTGTCCCTCCATGCCTACTGCAAATAGCAGGATACCATTACATATGTTGTCCTTACAAAGTGGCAATGTTTGGTTTTTCCAAGGAAATTTTCAAAACATTTCAGCCAGCACTACTTCAGCCTAGGGCCAAGTTGTGTGCCAAAAAACTTGATAATCGAAGAGAACACTTTTGCAATATCATAAGATGAATAAAACATTGTTCAGCCCCATGAGAATCACCATGCAAACATTTTTTTCAACTATCCTTTTTGGCATGAAAACATTAATGATATTCCGTACAGTTTGGCATGAGTGTTAGCACTTTGACATATAATGATAATGATAATGATGTGTTATTTATATAGCACCTTAATCCAAAGCATCCATATCAGTGACCTGCCAAATCCAGCAAAGATTATTGCATGGGAACAAAAGTTACAGAGGGAAGCATTTTTCATTTTCTTATGTAAAGTTCCCTGTAATCTTAATTATGCTACCTATCAGGGATATATTGACTATTATTTATCTTTAATGAATTCTTGCCAATTGGGGAAGACTAAGTCTAAGGTTTCTTGATATCCAATCCCTCCCACCCCACAATTCTGGGGACAAGAAACAGGCTGCTCCTGTCAATTCTAATATTTGTTTTATTATTTGAAGTAAAGTTAATGCAGAGGTGATCCCCAGCGTTATGCAGTGGACGATAGCACTATTTTACTCAATCAGAAGCAGCTTGTGCACAAAAACAAAAATGCCCAGCCTGCATGAATCTCAACAATACTATACAATCAAAGGTATCTTATCAACCACAAATCAAATGATCTGCCTGTTTAAATCTCACCAATATTATACACAAGTATCCATCTATATAGTTCAATCTAAACATAACCTGAATCCTGAAAAACAATAGTACTTTCTAATTATAACTCCTCCACTTACCGACTGTTTGGTTCAAATTATTTTTATTTTTAAATTAATGGTCATAAACTGCACATATTTTTACATTTGCACATAATATTCAGGACTTTTTCAATATTACCAAACAATTCTGTTATCAGGGAACTTCTGCTTGCCCCCTCTTTTGTATATGTTAATGGGGCAGAGGTCTGCTGGTGTGTGTGTGTCATTTAAAGTACGCTCATAGTGAATTACACAAAACTCCTGCAATTGTCTCAGGTTAGGGAAGCTGGGCTGCGAATTTAGAATGCACTCAATTTCAGCTCAACCACCCCAATCTAGTAGAATGGTTCTCAGATTACATTTATAAAATATAGGTACCCCTACACTTTCACTTCCCAAATAAGTCCCCCCTATGCAGTTTCAGAATTATGCCTGGGATTTACATTCAATTTTCTTTTTCCATAAATCTCTTTTTACATTTCTATGGCCCCCATAGGCTGCACATTGTCAATATCTCTCTGTAAGGCTATGAAACTTCATGATTGATTCATAGTCTGAATTTTCAACTATGACTTTGGAAACATGCAGGTTCAATTTAATTGGACTTAATTTGCAAAACCAAAACAGTGCTTAGATTGCATAGAAAGGCTATCAGTTTTAGACCAAGTATGCAATACAAAAATGCAACCGTTTATTTAATGAAATCTCAATTTGCACTTAATCACAGTGAAGAGCACAGTGCGTTTGACCTTACACTGCTCATGTGTCTGTTGGGAAATAGCGTCCCCTTTTTATCCCAGGCCTCCCACTCCAAGGATTTATCATGGAAAGGAATGAAGCGCAATTCGTATTCCCACTGGAGGTTAATATTTACTCACTTTAAATGGTGTTTCCAATTTTGGAAATCAGCATGCACCTTCTCAATTTGGAATCCCTCAATCAAGCGATCGACACATGTTGCCATAGGGCTTCTGCTCATCGCCTTGTAATAGGAACCATCTTTTCTGCATTCCCTTTGGAATCTCTGCTCTCCAGTTGGTGTGTCTCTTCAATCCAGCCATAATAATGAAATATCTGTGTGCAGCGTATTTTAAAATAAAAATGTCATTGTAATGCTGCATATTTTTATTGGTGAAATCCTTTCATTGGTTTATTCCATAATCCGACACTGCCCCAGAATAAATCCTTCACTCTCCATTTGAAGGTTGTGAATTCAGTACTTGTGAACTGAAATATTGTGGGAGCCAATGTGCTCTCAGTTTATTGGATGAAAAACCAGTTTCCCCACATAATTAAATGCAGAAATATGGCACATTAATGAAACACTGTATTTTTCTTTGGGTAGTACTTGTGAATTGTGCGCTCCCAGTGGAAAGAAAAGTGGAAAATCATTCCATTTGTATATTTCGACTCCAGTTTGTTGTCAACTGGTGTACTTATTTTATTTTCCATACAGTCTTAACATATTACATTCAATTAATTACTCATCTCTCTTTTGTCATCTGATGTATTCATTTCATAGAATCATTGCTAATGGATGTACTACTGGATGAGTTAATTATCTGTCATTCTCTCCCATGTATTCATTTCATCAGACAAAGTTGATAGATGTACCATTCAATGAATTAATTGTCTCTCATTATCTCCCAACACACGTTTACCCACATTGTTGTCTGTGGTTCATCAGGAGAGTTATCTATGTTCCAAGTAGTCCTCTTTTTAGTGATGGAGGATATTCATCCTGATGTTTCTCAATCTCAGTTTTGTGATGATTCAAAGTTGGGTTGACTATTGCGGCAAGTTTCTTTCATTCTGTCCTGCTGCTGTAAGGTCTGATTGCCTTGTAACCCACGCCAGGATCTGCGTTCATGTTTCTATAAATTCCTACCCAAGACACACGGTTAAAAATATGATGCAACCTAATGTGAAATGTTTGGAATGATCAATTTCCATAATTATTATAATTTTAATAATCATAGAAAATGCTAATTCAGTGTCAAACCAAAGAAGAAATCCTCATGATCACAGTGCATTTGGTCCCATGTATTTACGTCGTATGGATGTTGATTCATGTTAATTTCTATTTTCTAACTGTACAGTCAATCGTAAAATATAGGTGCTGTGACAAATCTGAGGATGTCACACTTGTTTCCCTAGGGGACCTTTCCCATGGGGCCAGGGTGGTTCATCCCCAGTACAATAATCCACCTGCACTAAGGGAGGATCACATGGAGAGGGAAGCCCCTATG
The DNA here is from genome assembly GCF_040938575.1 of Ambystoma mexicanum. Taxonomy (NCBI): domain Eukaryota; kingdom Metazoa; phylum Chordata; class Amphibia; order Caudata; family Ambystomatidae; genus Ambystoma; species Ambystoma mexicanum. The sequence continues at coordinate 451,467,725 of NC_090931.1, forward strand.
GAATTGGAGCTGATTATTCTCATGGAATGTGGTATTCATCCGACTTGATAGCCCCAGCCCCTTTTCCAAAACAGAGTTGTCCCCCCGTTGGGGAGAATTGATATACTCTTTGTAAGGTTTACCATAGTAATACGCCTCGCAAATCTGAAATATCCAAATACTTAGAGCATCCAGCTTCAGAGGGAAAAGCCATTACTGGGATGAGGAAGAAACAAAGTGAGTGGTGTAGTTTATTCCGAGTTGTCAATTGCCGGGATGGAGGCAACAGCCCAGCAAAGGGGTTTAAAAGAAGTATGTACAGCTGGGAGAGGAGATATGTCGCTGAAGCGCTGCAGAACCTGCAAATCTCAAAAAAATTGGCAGAGCCTCAGCAAGCAACACAGTGACCAGGGAAATGCCAGTACTGTTCAAGAAGGAGACAACATGTACGTAGGTTTATTAGAAGTTGGTATAGGTCTGAGGAGCTTAAGAGATAGTCTAGACTCAAAGCTGTCAGAGCCTCAGCGAGCAACACAGTGACTGTGGAAACATTGGTACTTTTGAAGAAGAAGAGAACAGGTATGTGGGTTTACCAGAAGTTGTTAGAGGTCCGGGGAAACTTTAGAGAGGGTCTGGGTCCTGAAAACAAAATCAAAGACAGTTATCCACTTGGCACAAGAGTACACCAAGGGGCATTAACGCCACCTTGCATGTCTGGGACACGCACCCTAAAGAGAGGGACTGGGACCCAAAAGTAAACCAAAACCAGTTGCTCATTTGAAAGGAGAGTAAACGGAATCATACCAAAATGTTGCCCTCACAATTACGACGGCTGAAAATGCAGACTTATTTTTTTGGACCCCCCTTTACACCACATATATATATGGGGGGTATTGAATATAATATTAATATGGAGGGCTGCAGGGGGTCTCCCCCGCATATATATGTGGTGTAAAGGGGTTTGAAAAAAAGTCAGCATTTTCAGCCGTAGCAATAATCACATAGATCCGAGTAAACCAAGGTGGACTAACACCACCTTGAGAGTCTGGGTCTCACACGCAAAAGGGAGGGTCTTGGACCCAAAAGAAAACCAAAACCAGTTGCTCACTTGGCAGGAGAGTAAGCTAATGGGTAGTAACGCCACTGTGCGAGTCTGGGACCTTCACTCAAAAGAGAGGTTCTGGGACCCGAAACAGAATTAAAACCAGTTGCTCACTTGGTAGGAGAGTGAACCAAGGGGAGGCAACACTGCTGTGCGAGTCTGGGACCTGCACCCATATCATGGCCTAAACACAAACGGGTCTGGGATCCTGTGAAAGAGACATTTATTGAGAACTACCCAGTTTGGCAGGATAGAACTCTAAACCATCTTTGTGAGTCAGGGACCCACACCCACATCAAAGATTGGAAACCAGGGGGACAAAAGACCCTGGAAATAATAAAGTGAATCCTATACTTGGCGCAGAAGAATCCAGAGTCAATAGGATATAAAGAATGAAAATATAAAAGACTTCATTTTTGTCATCCAGCCTCCTGAAAGAAGAGCAAGACTAGAGAAAATGAGCACTACCCCAATCTTGGAATTTGAGAGGTTTTTTAACATTTCTTTTTAGTTTATTTGTGAACCGGATTCTTGAGAAAAAGAATATGTCTAGGGGAAAGGAACACTACCCCAATCTTGGAATTTTGAGTTTTTTTAACATTTCATTTTATCACCTTACTACCAGTGAATCTGGGAACTTGTCTGTTCATTGAGAACACTTAGAACATTGTTTCATTTAGTAAACAATACCCTTGCACACTTATCTATGAATATAAATGTTAGGCACAGAAGTAGGTTTTTGACACGAGGGTGACAGACCTTTTGCTTTCGGACTTCCAGACAGATAGTTTACTTTGAGGCATGGAAACACCTCGTAGTACTTTGTGATAGAGAGGAATTTTTCCAACCTTGTTTTGTTAATAAAAGCCCTTTGCCCAAAAGTATATCACCTCTGTGTCTGACTCATACTTCGGCACCCTTACAGTGCCTTTTTAACTTGACATGAGAAATGCACATCTGTCATGCTCTGTATTTCCACTTGAGGCCTCAGTGCTCTAGCACACTTAAATCAGCCTTCATTAGTAGTTTCTTGAAGTCCAGGCGTGTCTTATATGTGCCCTGTGAATAACATCTTGTGCTCCAGTCAATTGATTCAAGTAAACAGACCTTTATAAGGATTCGGGCCTTGATATAAGTAACAGATCTCTTTGTTCTCTCTAATTAGCTAGAGAGATGGCCAGGTTTATTACCAGGCACAGATCACAGTGTCATTTTTAATGGGTGAATTTGTTTTCAAAGCTCGCAATTAAAATAGGCCTGAGTTTTTATGAGAAGAATATACCATAGAAGTCTGAACTTTGGAATGTTAAGCCTGTTTTTTTCAGTGTATCCTCTCAGCCACTAGTCAGGGTGTGGGCTAGCTTGCTCTGAATGGAGGCTACACTCACTTGAAAACAGCACATCAGAGGACAGAAATTAATACACAGCTTTCATACAACCACACAAGATATGGCTTTTCAAATTGTGTGCATATGTAATATATTAAATTTAATCAGTTCAGTGTTCCAGTATGGCTTTGTACAATAATCCGACAATAATTAAATGAATACACAATTTACATCGAAGTGTCTTTGAAACAGTGAAGCCATTGGCACTTTACTCAATATGTCAGAACGGTGCACTTTTTGAAAACATGGTAATGTACTTTTCTTGTGAAATCTATTTTTATAGGTATTTGATCTATTGCTTGTTTCCCAGCTGCTCACATTTTTTACAGTTTTTTTTTACCACCAGCATGTGCATGGTGTGTGTAGTAGCACCTGGAGTGTATCGAGGGCTGGACGGGATTAACGCAATAAATGATTTCAGGCCCAAATAACGGGACAGACTCAAAGAATATGGCAAAGTACTACTTTATTATCAATTTGAAAAAATAGGGAAATCTGGCAAGCATAACAAGTCATAGCTCAAACACTCTTGAATACATTTCAGTTATACAAAAGCTTTATACCCCAACATACGTCGGCTATGATGTCATCCTGCATGGCAAATAGTAAAAACCTATTGGGCGGAGGGATTGGTTAACGGAACATATATACCTATAGCTTATTTAGGTGTTAATAACGTCATTGGCTGCCCGTTATATGGTAGGCATGGGAATACACATAACAGAAGAATAATAGCAGCAGATTGGCTTCTGCAACAATGTATAGTCTATCATCGCATAGGCCATCCTGATTGGTTGGCATTCGCTTTCAACCTTGGACATTTGGCTCGTTAGCAGCACGTAGGCAAAACAAAACTCTGGTGTGAGGAACGTCAGATAACTGCAAACTTGGCCAATTAGCCTGCCATCTCTAAACAGTTAGGCCCTAGTAGTTGACCTTGCCGGCTGTTCTGGCTGTTCTGGCTGTTCTCTGCTCTTGAACGTTGAAGGGACTGAGAGTACATTGCTATCTTCGCCTGGAGCGTTATGAATAGGCCTTGTTTTCTGGTCTTGCACCAGGTGTGAGGAGACCATGATTTGTCCCTGTTGTCCTCCTATTTAGTGCCATTTATTTATTTATTTATTTGTTTATTCATTTATTTATTGTGCATTTGTTAGGTGATTATAACACAAGTAAATTGTGTTGCAATGCACCCACATGGCAACGGGGAGGGAATACGGGATTGGAAACACTATATACTCTGGAGGATAGAGACAAACTTACTAGGCCTTGTGAGTATTCAGAATGGGCAAGTGCAGAGAGAAGAGGGAGTGGGGATTAAGTGCAGGAGTGTCTGTGCTCATAGGTGAGCGGCAGATGTAAGTGCCAAGTATAGTAATTGCTTGGGAGCGTTCATCTGCAATAAATGGGTAAGTGCAGGCCTACAGTGGCAGGTTTCTGGCTACAGATGAAGGAGAAGGGGGGGAGCCTATAGACGATGGCCAGAGTGAGGGTAAGGAAGAAGGAGCAGGGGTCCCATCAGGAAGGATCTCAGTCTTGCTGGCATTGAGGAAGAAATAATTGGTAAGTGTACCAGGATTGGATGGCATATAGGCAGTCCGGGATGATGGCATAAGCAAGAGGGTAACCAGGAAGTTTGAAGAAGAGTTGAGTTTCATCTGCTGTAACGCTCACCTGGTATCCACGGGGACGCCACTCAGCCTGCTCGGACCAACCACGATCTAAAACACTTCCCTGGAATCCGTTCAAATGGGGACTGGGTCTGCAATACAGGATTTCTAGATTTAGCTTTATGGTCTCAAGTTGTTTGACCCCCCACTCCTCTTGAGGATCAAACGCTCCCCTATCTCCTCTCTTCAACTTGTTTTCTTGTGTAGTGTGCTCTCTGTCCTGCTCTTCGGTGCAGGGGTGCATTGGTTGAGATGGGCGCTGCGCGACCTGGTTGCTCCACTGGTGCGGCCTCTCCAATGAGTCCGGGCTTGCTGTAACTCCAGCCCAATAAGGTAGGTTGCTGGTTCTTGGAGAATTGCCCTTTTCTTGTCCCTTAATGATGTCTCCCCTTCCTCCCTAGGTGTTGGAATGGAGATCGGGATGGTGTTGTGCTGCTTAAGGAAGCTGAGCGCTGAATGGTGAGTGAAGGCGCGATGTGCGGCGCAGTTCGCTTCTTATGCTGACCTATGTCTCTCTTTGTCCCTTGCTGGCCGCTGCAATGTCCCAACACGGCTGCCGGTGACAGAATAAGTTGCGTTGAGTAAAGCGCGAAGTGCGGCGCCTTATTGTCCTTTATGTGCTAACCTGTGTCGTATCTTTCCCTTGTAGATCGATGGCTTGCTCCGGAGCTGATGTTACCAAGAGCGACTCGAGTTTGGGTAAGCGTTTGACTCTTCTTGCTGTTTTTAAGGAATCAGAATACCAGAATGCTTACTAATGTCCTTTCTTTCGTTCCTTTTCTTTGCAGGATGCACGTTCCGGGATGAAGATGACGCCGCCGAAATGCTGTCCGCAGGATCGGAGGAACGTTGGATGGAAGCAGGTTCTTCTCGGTATGTATAATATTAATGCTGTCCTTGTTCTTTCAGGTGCATGGGATGTGGAGGAAAGGCAAAGGCCTACAGGAGACCGATCCGAACTACAGGCACAGAGTAACGCAAAGCATGTTTCTCTGCCCGGGCTTGGTTTTTATAGCCTCCAGGTATCCCAGGCACCCCTAGGTCAGACCACACCCAAAAGGCTAGACCGCATAACTCAGTTAATGGAACTGAGTTATGTGGGGGCATCCATATTGCCCCAAGTGCTATGCCAAGTCCAGTTCCTCATCGTCTTCTGCCTTATGTATGAGCCTGGCGCCACAAGCATTCCCCCCTAAATCCCCTCTCATGGTGGTTCTCCTGTCTGGCCCCGGTTTGGTTGGGTGGTTTCGAGGGAATCTTTTGAGCAAACAAGGTGCATGGATATACTCGCAAGGTTCCCATGTTCTGTCTTGGGGGCCGTACCCTTTCCAGTCCACTTGATAGTATAGTTTGGATCTGACATACTTGGAGTCCAGAATGTCCTTGACCTCACATTCTGGCTCGCCTTTGATCATTACTGGTTTCGGTGGAGTTGTAACACGGGTTCCAGGCTAACCAGGTTTCAAGAGAGATATGTGGAACACAGGATGAATTTGCATGTTGGGTGGTAAGGCTAGTTTGACTGCCACTGGATTTATCACAGGGGTGATGGTAAAGGGACCTAGGTATCGCGGGCGGAATGTCCGGGTTCCTCCTATGGGCACATGTTTCGATGCCAACCAGACTTCGTCTCTCACCTGATAATTGGGGGCTTTTACTCAACGCTGGTCAGAAAATTTCTTTTGACTGTTCTTTGCTTGGAGTAAATGTTCGACAGCCCTTTTAAAGGTTTGAGAGATGGTCGCGTGCAAGGTTTTAATCGCTGGCATTTCTATGGTAGTAGGAGCATCTAGTTCGGAAGTGCGTGGATTCTTGCCATAAATGGTATAAAAGGGAATCTGTCCAGTACTGGTATGTTGAGAATTATTATAGGCATATTTCAGCTATGCATAACAGATCTGTCCAACTTCCTTCCATTTGGTGTAGCATACAGTGTAGGTACTGTTCGAGTATTTGGTTTGTTCTCTCCGTTTAACCATCCAATTTGAGGGTGGTGACAGGTGGACAATCGGATGTCAATTTGGGCCATAGAACAACACTTCCTCCCGAAGTTGGACACAAATTGAGTGCCTCGATCTGAGACCAGTACCGAAGGAAACCCATGGAGCCGTATGATGCGTTCAGGAAACACTTTTGCCAAAGTGGATGCGTTTTGGAGACCCTTAAGAGGAATGAAGTGTGTCATTTTTGAAAAAAGATCACAACCACTAGAATGGTGCTAAATCCTTGACTGGGTGGTAAATGGGTAATAAAGTCGAGGGATTGTGTATGCCAGGGCGCCGGTGGAATTTCCAATGGGTGAAGGAGTCCCACTGGCTTTTGCTTTGATGATTTATTTTGTGCACACACACCACAGGACAGGATGAATTGGACAATGTCCTTACGCCATGTGGGCCACCAGTAACTTCATTTTACCTTGGCTAGAGTCTTTGCAATTCCAAGATGGCCCTCCATTAAGGAGTCGTGATTGATTCATTGATATTTTATTTCATTCGCGCTCATACACAAGTGTTTCAGAGCGCGACCAGGCAGGGAAAGGGAACAGGGGAGAAAAAAACAACGATCTTACTAGGCTCAGTGACATTGAGAACATGCAAGTGCAGGGTAGAGGGAGAAGGGGGAGAAGTGCATGGAAGGGGGAAAAAAGGAGAGTGCTGAGCGAGAAGGAAAAAAAACAAAAATAATAATAAAATAATACATAAAAAGGCAACAAACAATGGGAGTGCAGCCAGCAAGTGGCAAGTGCTGGGTTTATGGCAGCAGGCCATGTAGGTCTGAAAGTGCAGGAAGAAAAGGGGAGGGCTGTATGAGTACAGATACAGACCCCAGTGCAGGGGGTGGCCCGGAGGCAGTGCGTGAGGGTGGCAAGATGAGCAGGTACCTGGGCCCAGAGGACAGAGGGTGGCCAGGTGCATGGTGCCGAGGGAGAGCAGAATCAACAGGGGAGAAGGAGGAGAAGGCAGAAACAAAGAGGAAGGTTTTGAGATGCTTCCGGAACCGGAGATGGTTCTCCTCAAGTTTTAGAGTGGCAGGGAGGATGTTCCAGAGGAAGGCCCCAGCCGAAGACAGAGATCTACCCCCAGCTCGTTTCTTTGAGAAACGACTGACCCTGAGGGAGTTGGTGGTAGAGGTAGAGGAGCTGAGTGCTCGAGATGGGAGGTATTTGTGGAGGGATAGCTGAAGGGATAATCGGACATGACTTGTTCTGGTCGTTCTTTATTCGGCAGGGATAAACGGTTCTTGAAATAGGGTAGTTGTTTTTTTATTGTGTGATCTTCTCCTTGTGTACTCCACTCTTGTAATTGCTCAGGACTCATCACGCTTCGGACTTCTTCATGTAGCTCACTTTGAGTAATGGTTGTTGTAATCCCCAAGAGTTTGTCATTTGGAATGATGGCTATTGGATCGAGGTTGTTGTATACCTGTTCATCGATACCCATGTGTGTAAGAGCATCAGCCTTTCCGGTTTTGACTCCTGGTCGAAACGTGATCACATAATCTTATTCAGCGAAGAAAAGAGCCCAGCGGAGTTGCTGTGAAGATTGAGCCTTTGCTGTTTTTAGGTACTGTAAATTTCAATGGTCAGTTATTACGGTGATTGTGTGTCTGGCGCCAAGGAGATAGTGTCGCCAGGCCTTAAAGGCTGAGTTGATGGCTAGGAGTTCTTTGTCCGTGATAGCGTAATTGAGCTCGGGCGGTGTGAATTTACGCGACAAGAAGCCGACAGGGTGTAATTGCCCCGTTTCTGGGTCTTTCTGCGAGAGAACCACTCCCATTGCCATACTTGAGGCCTCCGTTTCCACTATGTATGGGACGTCTGGGCGAGGATGACGCAGGATCGGGGCGGAAGTGAATCTCACCTTGAGTTCCCGGAAGGCTTTTTCTGCTTTTTCTGTCCACTGGAATTTCTTGTTGCGTTTCCTTAGCAATGATGTGATTGGATCCACTATCTGCGAAAACCCTGGGTCAAATTGACGGTAAAAGTTTGCAAAACCTAACATGCTCTGGACTCCTTTGGGTGAATTTGGCAATGGCCAGTTTAGGATAGCATCTACCTTGTGTACATCCATTCGAATTCCTTTTGGGGTGAGGACGAAACCAAGAAACTCCTCTTCAGAGACATGAAATTAGCTTTTTACGAGTTTGGCATAGAGTTGATGTTGGCAGAGTTTTGCCAGGACGGATTAAATATGTCTGACGTGGTCTTGTTTTGAGGCGGAGTATACCAGGATATCGTCTATATAAACCAGAGCACAGACATCAATTAACTCCCTTAAAACATCGTTCATGAAGTATTGAAATGCAGCGGGAGGGTTGCAAAGGCCAAAGAGCATTACCTGATATTCATACAGGCCATACTTGGTACGAAAGGCGGTTTTCCATTTGTCACCCTTTTTCACTTGAACAAAATGGTACACTCCTCTAACGTCTAATTTTGTGTAGATTTGGGCATCTTTAACCTGATCTAGTACTTCTGGAATGAGTGGCAGTGGGTAGTGATTTTTTACACTGATTTGGTTTAATGCACGGTAGTCGATGCACATCCTCAAGTCCCCTTCCTTCTTCGGCACGAAGAATAGAGGAGATGCTGCTGGTGACTTTGAGGGGCGAATGAATCCATTTGCCAGGTATTGGTCTAAATAGGACTTTAAATGCTGGTTTTCTGGTTCTGTGAGTGGTAGATTCGCCCAGAAGGGATCTGTGCGCCGGGTATCAGGTGAATCTGGCAATCATATGGTCTGTGTGGTGGTAAGATGTTAGCTTGTTCTTTCTGAAATACATCTTAAAAGTCCTGGTATTCACTTGGTAGTGTACTGGTTACCCCCAGAGTTGTTGCCGCTGTTCTATGAGCAAGAGTTCTAGTATCAGTTGGCTTCTTCCCTTGGAAACAAGTGTGAGCACAACTTTCGGAAAAGGCCAACACTTTTGCACCCCAATCTATTTGAGGATTGTGAGTTACGAACCACGCATTCCTAAAATCAACCGGAACTGCAGTGCCTTGATGAGGTCGAAAGCAATAGATTTCCGGTGTCCATCCTGGCACAGAAGAGTTAACACTGCGGTGCGTTGGGATACTGGACCAGAAGCTATTTCCGTATCATCAATAGTGGTGATAGTGTCAGTGGTTGACCTAGGGCATAAAGGAAGCCCCATCTTTGCTGCGAGATCTTGGTCCATATAGTTCCCAACTGCTCCACTGTCAACGTACGCTTTTACGGCATGCATCCGAGATGGTTGGTGGTTGATCAAGAGCAAAGACAATGCAAAATGGGAGGTCTGTAAATCACTTTCTTCGCTCAACAAGTGGACCACTACACTTGCCGGGCTTGGTAGTTTTCCGACTCTTTGTTGGTATCTTCTTTGTCCGTGGCCCCTACGGTTCTCCTTGGTGGTGTCACTGGACACTCTTTAAGGAAATGGCCTGACTTTCCACAGTACAAACATAGCTGCTGCTGCCTTCTCTTGTCCCTTTCATCCTTAGTCAAGGGGACCCTGACCCTCCGATCTGCATTGGTTCCCTTGGACCTTCTGTTGTTCGTGAAGCATAGTCCTTTGATCGCACATACATAGGGCGAGTGTCCAGTCTGATTCGAACTCCTCTTCGGTCTTGCAACCTATGTCTAATAGAACCACCAGGTTAATGAACTCTGCATAATCTTTTGGGGGATCCACCACTTGTGCAAGAACATCTTTTAGCTCCCCTCGTAGGCCTCGATGAAATAATGTGGTTCTTTTCTCCTCCGGCCATCCGGCCTCAACCACGAGCCTATTGAAGGTTGCTATATATGTTAATAGGTCTTGGTTTCCTTGACAAAGAGACAAAAGTTTGTTGTCTAATGCCTGTCCATGGGTACGACGAGCGAAGAGTTTCTCCATCTCCTGCTTAAAACCCCTGAAGTCATTTAGCAAACGGTCATCCTGACTGACAAAGTGTACAGACCAATCTGCAGCATTGCCGCTCAGATATGATAGCACGAAAGCGACCCGTGACTGGTCAATTGGAAAGGCCCCTGGCCTACAAAGGAAATGCAGACGGCATTGGTTCATAAACGTTGCATACTTCTTGGGATCTCCCGTGAATCGCTCAGATGGGGGCAAGGGAACTTCCCCAGGAAGAGTTATCTGTACAGGGCTGGCTGATGGTACTGGCATTGCTGACACATTACCGGGCAATGGTGCATTTCCCGCCTGTGACTGGAGAAGTTGCCGGCATAAGTCATCAGTGCGTTCTTTAGTGACTATCAACTCTTTCCTCAGGGTATTGGTCTCCTGCCTGGCTGCATGAACTTCAGCACGTAACTGCCCCAGAATTTGGGCTAACGGGTCGGTTTCTGACGTTTCCATGACATCCAGGTGGATTATAGTATGAGGCTTTGCATGCTGTAACGCTCAACTGATATCCACGGGGACGCCACTCAACCTGCTCGGACCAACCACGATCTCGAACCCTTCCCTGGAATCCGTTCAACTGGGGACTGGATCTGGAATACAGGATTTCTAGATTTAGCTTTATAGGGCCTCATTACACGGTAGGCAGTAACCATGGCGCAAATAGCGCCATGGTTGCCGCCGGTATTTTACCGTGTCCGCCTTGGTGAATGGTGGAATTACCGCCCTACACCAAGGTGAGCGGGGGCGGTAATTCCCCATTCACCAAGGACCTTCCCCATCCCTTTTTTGCCCCCATAGTGCAAAATGGGAATGGGGAAGGCGCTAATTACGGTACCGCAAATTGCGGTACCGTAATTAGCACAGAGCTCCCTTTGCGGGTTCGTTTTTTAACGCCTGCTAAAACCAGGTGTTAAAGTACCAACCCACAAAGGGACTTCGTAATAAGGCGGTAAGGGTTAACGGTCACCGGTAAACTCGGCTGCCCTAGACACCATCCTATCCCCTGTCCCACACCCTTCCTCCCCTCCCTCCCACCATTCCCACACATTGCTCACCAACACATCACTGCTAAAATTAATACCACACCAGTTAATACCCTACCCAACACCACCAACCTTACCAAAGCTGACTACACAGCCACCAACCCCTACCATCCCAATCCATTAGGACACCACCCCACAACCAACCCTACCCTCCCTGACCGCAATAACAGACTCGGCGATAGACTCCCTACCACTTCCAGCAAGCTGCCTGCCACACCTATGACCAAGACTACAACTAAGGACAGCGCTAATGCCACTAACACGAAACCTCTAAAAGGTGCACTACTCAATGTTAGATCCCTAGTAGCCCACCCCACCGAAATTGCCGACATTATCCTATCAGAAGACCTCGAAGTCCTTGCTACTACAGAAACATGGTTACATGAAGCAGCAGGACCTTACCTCACTCTTGCTATTCCCGACAACTATTCCATTCTCAGAGCGGACAGACCTAATGCTCGCAGAGGAGGTGTAGCAATTATATTCAAATCCTCTCTCGACCTCAGACCGATCATTTCCCCATCGCTAAATTCTTGTGAGCACCTCACCATCAAAGTACAAACTACTCCTAAGAGTACAATTACTCTGCAACTAATATACAGGCCCCCAGCCCCCACAGGCTCCTTCAAGGAAGACATTACCACTCTCATAGCAGAGAATTCCAAGCTCCACTCCCAAAATATTATTCTAGGAGACTTTAATCTAGGGTATAATGACCCTAACGACACTCCAGCCGCCTCTTTAGCTTACGCCCTATCCGAGCACAACTTCATTCAAATCATTACACTACATACCCACCAGAAAGGTAGAACCATTGACTGGGTCACAGCCCACAACTGCAATATCACCTGCAAAGCCCCACAACCTCTTGTATGGACTGACCACGCCCTCATAATATTCGACATCAACCTAAACAATCCTAACCCCAAGAAGCGCCACCTCGCACCAGCCTACCTGACTAGAAACAAACGCAACATCACTGCAGAGACCCTCACTCCTCTGATCCTCCCCCTCCTCAACACACTCCCAGCCACAGCTGACCTTAACTTTCTAGTCAACACTTACAATGATGCCCTAACTAGCGCATTGATGCTGTTGCCCCACTAAAGCTACGCAAAGGTAAACTTAGAGCCCATTTGAACCTGTGGTACACACCGGAACTCAAAAGAAAGCCAAGATGGAAACCCTATGGAAAACTAACCCCTGAGCAGAAAACAAATCCAACCTCATGACCATTTCCTCCCACTACAAGAAAGAGATAATCCACACCAAAAAGGAAGCCTACAATGTTAGAATAAATAATGCCCAATCCTCTGCTAAAGAGCTATTCACCATCCTGAAGGAATAAGAAAATCCCAACCCTCCGACCGATACTTGTGTGAAGGACAAGCCATGGTGCACCAGCATCCAAAATGCCCAGACTAACAAAATCACTGGTCTTCAAAACAATATTGAGTCCAAAAGGCTACAACTCTCAAACAGTAACGCCTTCATACCTAGCACACCCACCCCGACCAGCAACACTTCTGGCTTCACTTTCAAAATGGTCACTATACCCGAAATCCAAAAAATCATAGGATCCCTCAAACCATCTAATTGCAAAGGGGACAGTTGCCCCGCCCAGATCATCAAAGATGCTGCGCAAGACCTAGCCCCCTTTATCTCCAAAGTAGTAAACATATCCTTCTCAACCAACTCTGTACCTAACAACTTGAAACAATCATGGGTTCTCCCCCTTCTAAAAAAACAATCTCTCGACCCTGCCATTCCCACCAACTACATGCCCATCACCACGGTCCCCTTCCTGTTAAAAATCCTCGACAGAGTTGCCTACCTGCAAATTCAAGATTATTTAGAGTCCAATCAACTCCTAGGCCTGCGTCAATCTGGCTTTCGTCCTCAACACGGAACAGAAACTGCCCTTGTTGACCTCAAAAGTCAGATTGATGACATCAAGGACAAAAACAAAGCAGCTATCCTACTCCTCCTAGACTTCTCAGCAGCCTTCGACTTGGTTGACCACAAAATACTCTGCAACCACCTCTCATCTGCTGCCCACTTCTCCCCCTCTGCTGTCAGGTGGATACAATCCTTCCTAGCCAACAGAACCATGAGAGTCTTCTCATCTGTGGCTGCAGCAGACCCCATCCCCATCACCTTCGGTGTCCCACAAGGGTCCTGCGTCTCCCCCACCCTCTATAACATCTTTACAAAACCTCTCTTTGATAAACTGGACCATCTGGGTGTCACCTACACCAACTACGCAGATGACCCAGATACTCCTCACCATCACTGGCAACTTCAATACAGACGCCACCAGGGTTAACGAAATCTTCGCCATCATTCAGGCATGGATAGACACACACGGCCTCTGCCTGAATGATGAGAAGACCGAGCTCCTCCTACTCGGATCCCCTAATAACTTACAGAAACTTAGTCCCGATTACTCCAACTTTATCATAGATGGCAACATCATCCCAGTCGTCAAAAATGTGAAAACCCTAGGCTTCTACATCGATGCCAATACCAACCTCTGCAAACAAGTTAATATGACCGCCTAAGCCACTACCTACACTGGAAAACTAAGTAGGGCCTGCAGACCTTTTCTATCCACGAACAGCTGCCTCATTCTGGCTCATACAATCATACAACCGAAGCTGGACTATTGCAATAGCCTCTACCTTGGTGCCAGCCAAGCTATAATCAAGAAACTTCAGATCCTCCAAAATAATGCGCTTAGAGCAGCATTAAATATTCCCAGGAGAGAGCACATCTCCCACATAAGAATATCCTGCAAATGGCTATCCATTCAACAAAAAATCGACTTAAAAACCCTCTGCCTTACCTATAAAGCCCTAAACCACCTAGCCCCTTGTACCTCACCAACAAACTCACCTTAAAACCAAACACAAGAATCACTAGATCCTCTAATACTCTCTGCCTCACCGTGCCCAGATTCACCAGCAAAAGAGCTGGGGGCTCGAGTTTCACTGTCCTTGCCCGTCAACTTTGGAACACCTTGCCGCTGAATATTAAATTGGCCAAAACCTTCCAATTGTTCAGAAAATTAGTCATTAGTTGGCTTCTGGAGAAGGCAACCCTCAGATAGACTAAGCCTATTACTAACTGTATATATTGTACATACCCTGAAATGTTTAACCGTGAAATCTAACTACCTGCTTGTACATACTGCATATGGCATATAACCACCACAATTGTATAATTGCAATCATTTTCTATATATACCGTAATACTGTAACCATGTAACCTGTCCTTAAGTGCCTATTTACCCCTGGGTCTGGAGCGCTTTATTAAATAAAATAAACAAACAAACAAACAAGAATGCAATTCAAAATGTGGGGTGCAAGAAGTTACAACACACACGGTTAGGTTAGAATTTCAAACAGGGTAGAAGAATGCAATGCAAAATGTGGGGTGCAAGAAGTTACAAACACACACCTCGGTTCGAATTTCAAACAGGACACAAGAATGCAATGCAAAATGTAGGGTGCAATAAGTTACAAAACACACACCTAGTTTCGAATTTCAAAAAGGGCGCAAGAATGCAAGGCAAAATGTGGGGTGCAAGAAATTACAAACACACATCTAGGTTCGAATTTCAAACAGGGCACAAGAATGCAATGCAAAATGCGGGGTGCAAGAAGTTACAAGCACACACACCTAGGTTCGAATTTCAATCAAGGCACAAGAATGCAATGCAAAATGTGGGGTGGAATAGGTTACAAACACACACACCCAGGTTCGAATTTCAAACAGGGCACAAGAATGCAATGCAAAATGTGGGGTGCAAGAAGTTACAAACACACACACACACCTATGTTCGAATTTCAATCAAGGCACAAGAACGCAATGCAAAATGTGGGTTCCAAAGAAGTTAAAAATACACACGCCTAGGTTCGTATTTCAAACAGGGCAGAAAAATGCAATGCAACATGTGGGGTGCAAGAAGTTACAAACACACAATATGTGGGGTGCAAGAAGTTACAAACACACAAACCTAGGTTTCAATTTCAAATAGGGCAAGAGGAAGATTAGGTCAGGCAGAAAGTCAGAGTGAGAAAGACACAGTTAAGGTTCAGGATTGTTAGTGAAGGAGGCAGTGGAAGAGTTCAGCCAGCACTCACTTGAAGATATACAGGGAGTGTGGAGGTGGAAGGGCACAGGTTTGTGTGGGATCCGGCTGCATTTGGAGGCTCTCCATGAATCAGGAGAATGAAATTGGTAGCTTTCCAGGCCCTCCTCAGCCCGGACAGGCACAGACAGGGCCTTAGAAGTAGCCCTTGGGTGTGGGCCGGCTTTCGCCTGCCGGGGCGCCTGATTAGGCTTAAGATGGAGGCAATTATACTGGGTGTTATTACTCTCCTAGGCCTCTAGAGACTTGGTTGCTCTCTTGCATATGCTTTCTGCATCTTAAATTGCCCAATATTTGGCACTTGCAATTATTCACTCCTTTGCTTAATCTAAGAGAAATATGTCTTACGTACTTGGCTTATCCTCTTGAACTCCTTTCGTCCATTTGAATTATTTCTTGCTGCAGCATTCTTGATCCTTGGCCAAACAAATATTCTTTGATCTTGCATGAATGTGTATTCCAGTGCCTGTTAGATCTGCAGCCTTTGTCCCCTCCTTGGGGTTTTTAGCTTACTATTATACAAAACTGATGTCCATCTTCTCAACACGACTGCTTTACCTGTGTTATATTTCCTACTTTAGCAAGCTTCTATATTTCTCATCTACCTTGCCTGTCTGTGTATATGTATCTAGTGCATCTCTTCTCATCATATGTGATTTCTATGTATTTGCATGTATGTTCACTTTGTTACTTTTCTCTTCTTCGTTTTTCTTATGAAGAAAGTTTTACAGAATGCTTTGTGAAATATTATTTGAAGTGTCTACTATAATTTCATACAAACGTCTATACATTTTTTGTTCCTTTTTGTGGCATTGTAATATTTTTGTATTATGACAAATTGTCTATTAAATTGATATATGAACAAATAGAAGGGAGTTCATTCTTACAATAGGAGTGACTGGGTTAACTCATCCAGTGCTTGATGGGCTAGTGTATTTCTTTGTTACTTTAGTCACATCTTCATTCTTTAAGTATTTGTATATCGTTTCAGTGCACCATTGTGTCTTCTCTTTATGGTGTCATTTTGCACCTGTTGTGCTTTACTTATAGTTCTTCTACATCCCGTGGTGTCTTCAGACTTTCATGGTGGCACTGGGATATCAGGCGGTGAAAATGGTGTTGGCGGCAACCTTGTATTGAGGCACGCTCTCTTGTTGCCTTGCCTGGATAGTTTTTATGTTTCTTGGGGGTTTTTCCTTCCTTGGTTTCTCTTTCTCGGGCATTAGGTGGTTGTCTCTCGCAAAGTGCTATTTCCAAATCTTTCCGTCTGTCCTCTCGATTCATGTTTCCTAGGATTTGGCCACTTGTACCGGTACACTGAATTTAGATGACATGTGGCTGTCCCTTTATCCTTACCGAGTCCCCTACTTTCAGGCTGTGAGCAACTTTTATTTATATTTATTTGAAGTGAAGGGTTGTCAATTTTGATTACAAATTACTTTCAATAGCACAGTTACAGATAGTGGAGGCATTCATAGGTAGGGTATCTGTACAGTAGCACAAAGAAAAGAACAAGCGGGGAGCCAGTTTATGGGGGTGTAAACATAGTGGGACACAGACAAGGGACAGAACAGAAACAGTGACTTACAAAGGTAACATTAACCTAGTGGGGTGACTGCTGAAAACGAAATAGGAGTACTTTACAAGCATTCGTAATTACATTATTACACAACACTGATGGGAGTGGTTCAGTCAGCTGGGGGAATGTGGGAAGGGGTGCTGGGTGCTCCCTCGTTGGACAGTAGGTGAAGAGATCCACGGTTAGTCTGGCTTTTATTTTGAAGGGCAAAAGGTTGCAATGGAGTAGGGTGACTAGGGGAAAGGAATGGAAATGAGAGGAGGCGTGTAGAATTGAGGGAGGATTTGGGTTGGTTGTGGAGATTGTGGTTAGCGAAGTTGACTATATCTAAGGCTACAGGGATGAAGGAGTAGGGAGAGTAGAGACGAAGTCAAAGGAGTAGGAACAATATCATACAATTATATCCATCTCTGTTACTTGCAGTTGTATTCACTTGTGTTGGATCATGTGGCATTTGCTGGATCCCCTGGTTGAGAGTGATATGTTCACCAGTCTTCTTTCTATTAGGGAAAACAGTGAAATGATGGCTATGCCATTGGCCATGTCTCTTCTGTGTGCTGCAGTGCATTGTGGGGTTCTTCTGTCCTCATGCTATGTCTACCCGAAGTACAACTGTTTATTTATTGGATATTTTAAATGCGCCTATATTCAAGTGTTTCGAGGCGCAACTGTTGTATATTTTTTTTGCCCTTTTTCCTTGCCTATTTCCTTGCAGTGGTAAAATGCAGATCAGTTGTGTTTGATCCTGGCTTGTACGTATATTTGCATTTTCTGCAGATGTGAATTGCTCTCCTTTGTCTGTGACAATGGTGGTGGGATTTTCTTCTCTCCTAAATACTTCTTTAAAGAAGTTGATGGTGGATTTGGTAATAATTGCCTCCGAGGATTTGATCTCAATCCCTTTTGTTGAGTAGTCCACCATCACTAAGGCATGTTTTTCTCTTGGCGTCATCCATTCATCGGCCGATGAAGTCAACAACCGCTTTGTGCCATGTTTCGGGATCCTACTTTACTCAGAGCGTATTATGGCTATCTCTAGGGTAGTGCAGAAACCAGGGGCGTCAATGTCGGTCCTGTCCTGGAATGTTAGGGTGCTACCAATAACAAAAAATCGCAACTGATAGCCAATTTCAGCAGGAACCACAGAGTAAATATATTATGCTTGCAAAGGATCCATCTCTCGCGGGACACTGCCCTCCCCGAGTTTGCAGGATGGGGAATTCATAGATACTATTCATCTTACACTTTACATTCCAGAGGAGTGGCCACTTACATACATAGGTCCCTACAATTTAGACTGCATGAACAGACTGGCGATGCAGAAGGGCGGTACACAATTTTAGCGGGAGAAATATATGGCATGGAGCTCCTATTAATCAATATATATGCCCTCAACACGGGCTCCCCTGTGTTCTTTCATCAATGCGCCAGGCACATTCATAAATACCCAGGTTACGAGATTATATGGGCAGGCGACTTCAATCTCGTCCTCACACTGGGGTCAGACAGGTTGACCACATTACAACAGACCCTCAAGCTAGTGGTTAAAACGTGGTCCTCTATTGCCCAGTATCACGACCTCCATGACGTATGGCGCATTGCCCACCGTACAGACAGGGAATACACGTTCTTCTCTGGGGTACACGGAAGCTCCTTGAGGATGGATTATATAATGGCGTCCACTCCAGTGCTCAGAGATGTGATCGAGGCAACTATCCTTCCCCGAAAACCCTCTCCGATCACTCACCGTTGTTAATCCGTATTGCCCCCTCCACGTGTCCCCCTACCGCGCTCCGCTGGCGCTTTAGGGCTACCGCACTGGAGGACGGGGCGTTTAGATCCGAAATAGGCCAGGACATCCAAACTTTCTTTGAGGCTAATGAAGGATCCATACCCGATCAAGGCGTAATATGGGAAGCCTTTAAATCATATGTCAGAGGCAGCTGTATCTCGAAGGAGGGCAGGGTCCTGAGGGCTTTCCGAAGATCAATCCGGGCTCTTGAACTCAAAATCCAAGATGGGGAGAACAGACAGGGTGCTTCAGACATGCCTGAACTCTGCCTGGAGCTATCAGCTCTCAGGGAAGAGCTTCTTCAGCTGGGAAATAGTGAGGAGAGGTTAATTGGGGACCCAAAGGAAGCGACAAGGTATGGTGAGGGAGATCTTCCGAGCAAAACCCTGGCCTGGGCCATTAGAAAAGAACGACAATCCACCAATATAATGGAGATTGAAAATCCGAATGGGGACCTCGTTAAAGATCTGCAGGGCATTAATAACGAGTTTAGGGAGTACTGTAACCAGCTTTACACAACACGCCCTACACCCGGCCATGATGAACTGACACGATGCTTAGATTAGCTAGCGCTAGGATGGCTGGATCAGGATCAGGGAGGCTCGCTTAATGACCCTATCACTGAGGAGGAGATTCATGATGCTATAAAAGCACTCCCTAATGATAACGCCCCCGGTCTAGGTGGCTTAATGGCAGAATTTCATAAGGACTATGTGGACCAGGTGATCCCCCACCTGATGGCTATGTATGTGTATGCCTTGTCCAGTGGCTCCCTTCCAGGATACACACTACAACTAAGGGAGACTGGAGGTACTTTTTTACCGACCACTTATAAACAGCCCTCCATTGGACTTTGGTTTGAACAATACATGTTTAAAGGGTCACTTGCTTCCCCACTATCCCTTCTTGTTTATTCCTCTCGTATATGCTTTTTGATCATTATATTGTCATATATCACACCAAATTCAAAAATAGTAATTTTATTATTCTTTCTTAAAATACATCATATAAAACACTTTTCAACACTCTTCTTTTTTTACTTTTTGTTCAATTGTAGAAAAAATCAATACAATTGGTTGACAAACAAACGTATATGTCAATAATTTTCAATTTCACTGTGCACATCAAATAATTTGTGGTAATGCTTTCTTTGACAATTTTTTCAAGATAAAAATATCGTAAGGATCTGTTGTTTGCTCCCCTCTCTCATAGAGAAGTGCCTCCCAGTTCAAAAGACTATTTTCCTCTGTATCGCTATCACCCATGCTTACTTTCATACTGCATTCAAACCATACCCGACATGTTTCATTCCTTACACACTTTTATACCACTAACAAAGAAATTCTTCAGGGGTAAAAACTTCTTTATACCACATTTCATTAAGATGTGCAGTTCTGTTTGTCTTCTTATAAAGTTCTTTATAAGGATCCACTATTAATGAGGTTCCATTTGCCATTCACTGAGGTCCAACCATCAAACGGATAACTAAAGGAAGCAAGAGAAGGGATATTCAAATTTTAATGTTCGAATCACTTCCAGGTTTACGTTTCTGTTACATATCACCTACTGCATTTACTAACAGTTTTAAGGAGTAGAATTTTTAACTAGCTCCTTATGCACATCCATTATGACACTATGTTTCTCCATCTCAATACACACAGGCTGCAAGTTACATATTTCCTGGCCAAATAGATTCTAGTCTTTGACTCCATTTAGTCTCAAATTCGTTTCACCCAATAGATGGCTTATTGGCAGTTCTGCATTGTCTAGGATTCTTTCTCATAAGATTACCTTGATTCTGTTGGCTGTTTCTTTATCTATCTTCTTAATTTATCACCTTTTGTGAAACACCAGGATACTCTGCTATGTCAACCTAAATAGCTGGCTACCGAGTACCATCTGGAACATTCCTCCATGCTCTTCCACTGTTTAAAGCAATACAAACGTAATTATTTTCAACATTTTCCTGTTTTTTTATCCATTTATCTTTGTTATGTCTATTCACTTCCTGCATCATGTCCGCTTAGGTCCCTTCCAGAATCCACCAGGTCTACCTTGGTGACTGTGCTGTGGAAACCTGGGAAGAACCCCTGTCAGCTCTCATCCTACCTCCCGTTGTTGCTAATCAATAGGGACAATAAAATTCTGGCTAAGGTACTTACAAACCGGATACTTCCATTCATGCTGGCCCTGGTTCTTCCAGACCAGGCTGGATTCATCCCGGGTTGATCCACACAAAATAATCTATGGTGCCTATTCACCCTAATGCATAATGTCGCCCCGGAAGTACCTGTAGCGGTCGCTGCGCTCGATGCCAAAAAGTCCTTCGACTCTGTTGAATGGCCTTTTCTTTTTGAGGTATTGCGACGCTCAGGCTTTGGATTAACATATATCTGGTGGGCCTAACTATTGTACACCGCCCCTAGGGCGACTGTATACACTAACGGCATAACTTCATCACACATTTTCCATCATGGGGCACCCGCCAACTCTGTCCCTTTTCACTGGTTCTATTTTCCCTTGCGATGGAACCCCTAGCTTGCCATGTTAGGGTACAGCATGCACACTGAGAGATCCGCATACACTCGTAGTTGTCCATCATTTCTTTATACGCCGACGATATCCTGTCATATGTCAAGCACCCTCACCAGAATTTAGCGCCACTGACACAAGAGGTAGTTAGATTTGGTGAATTTTCAGGCCTTTGGATCAATTGGGACAAGTCTGAGGTCCTTCCCCTAACCCCACCATGCAACAGGTGGATGTGGGAGATGACTTTCGATGGTGTCCCCTCGGGATACGGTACCTGGGCGTCAAAGTCTCCACCTCATACGATGACCTGTATAGGGATAACTATGTTACCCCATTGGAGACCCTCGAACAAAAGGTAGAAGCATGGATACTACTCCCAGCCCGCAGTGCACTTGCTAAGATCTTACTACTCTCCAAACTACTATACACTTTTAATAACGTACCTATTTGGCCCCCTACCTCCTACTGGCCCTGTATTAAGAAGATGATGATCAGACTGGTGTGGGCTGGCAAACAACCTAGGATAGCCTACGACACACTAACGCTCCCATACGAACAAGGTGGCCTTGAATACCCGGATGTATATCTTTACTACCTGGTGGCCCAAGAGCAATATATAGCTAGCTGGTACCCCCCTTCCTCTAATTCGCCTCATTCCATGTTAGTGAAAGCGGTCGCCAGCCCCAACACACTGCTGGGCATGCTTTGGGGCAATATAACACCCTCCCCGCGAGGTGAGGTTCAGTCCATTGCAGTGACCTGCAAAGCATGGGATAAGATGAACCAGATGCTAGAGACCAGCCCCTTCTACCTGCCAGGACTGCCAGTGTATGACATCATAGGAATCCCGCTAAAACACGAGAGATCCTTTAAGGACATTTTCCAATCGCTAGATCTACAGACTCTAGGTGACTTGATACAGGAAGATAGATTTGTGCTTTGGGAAAGTGCTGAGACTCCGGGGAGAACATAATGCCGAGACCTTGCTCCACTTCTACAGGCTGCAGGGAATCCTGCAAGCCAAATAGCCCAACTTTCTGCAAGTTACACCCCCGCCCCGGCTCAATTTCTACGTAATTAAACCCTTGACCTCCAGTAAACTTCTCTCTACCATATATAGGTTGCTTCGAAGTGGGAGGGGAGCTCGGAAACACACATATAAAACCGCATGGGGAACCACCCTGGGGGAAACACTGAGCGAAGAGCATTGGAATTGTATCTACATGCAAACTAGATATATATCGTTAAATTGCCGATACAGACTGGTTCACAACAAATGTGTTAATTGTATCTACTACTCCACCCTTGATTTTAATATATTTTTTCCCGAGCAGCCCTCTACCTGTAAGAGATGCGACGCAGAATCTACAGCCTTTTACCATGTATCCTGGTGCTGTCCCCGCATCAGGGCGTCCTGGACAAATATAGAAGATGCAATGGCCAAAATGTTGTCCCTCTTTAGGGAATACTCACCCAAACTGTGGCTCCTTGCCCTAATTGAAGGGGGCACACGTACTGAAAAGAAATTACTGGGTATGGTCTCGGTGTTGGCCAGATACTTGTTTGCTAGATCATGGGGGAAGGCCGATCCCCCCACATTCTCGAAGTGGATGGAAAACATTGCTCATGTGAACAAAGGGAATCCAGGTACACCACCACACTTCCGGCCTGCAGGCGCCCATTCCATTACTGGTCACCCGTCAGACAATATTATTCTGACACCAATCGAGAGTCACGGTCGCCTGAACCCTCTCAAGGACAACACAAACTGTAGGCGAGTCGAACTCTGGTCCGACCGTGAGATTTGACTGTGTGTTATGTGTGTTATTCTGAGCCTCTAGAACTTACTCCACATCCGGTGGCTGCATACTTACTGTACTGTGAACTGTGAATGGCAATTCCCTTGTGTTTTGAGCAGGAGGGTTGGGAGGGTATGGGAGGGTATGTTGGGGTTTTTTCTTTCTTTGTTCTTGGCGGAATTGTTGACGTGCCTAAGGAAAATGTAATAATTAAGTTTTAAAAAAAAGAAAGGGACGACTCCTTGCTTCTACCATCTAAAGGGTTCTGCTCCTACACACTTGCTTAGTGTCCTATTTTTTGACTAACACAGGTTCTACCTCTGGCTGGGCAATTTTACTGCCTGGGACATGCCTGGAATGTCCACATCAATAACAACCTTTCCTGTACCTCTTGTCTCTGTTATGGTTTGTGCATTCTGTGTGCATCTATTTCTATCTAGGTCTCCTTCTTTCTTTGTCTACTTTTGGGACCTCTGTTTTGACAGGTGCTTTGTGTTTATTCCTGTGCAATGTGGCTTCTTCCGCATGCGATTGTGAGTACTTCCCCTAGCATGGGGTTCTTGGTTCATAGTAGCTTTGTCTGCATTCGCTGGTGCAGCACCCCACTACCGCCAGATCTCTCAGGATGGTGTCTGTTGCGTTGTCGTTCCTTCCGAACTGGCATGAGCTTGCTAATTCTCTTATCGCCTTTATGTAGATCTTTGGAGGATAGCTCAGGGGCAACATGCTCGCCTTGGAAGCAAGACTACACGGAGCAACACAGGTTTGATCCCCGCGTCCGCACTTAGAATCCTATGGGTATTCAGCGCGTTATAAATAACCTATCATATATACGTCTCACCTTGGATTGTTTTGCAGTTTTAAAATCATAGTCAGTGCCGGAGAATGTTGACTTTGAGGTCAAATCCTTTGGTCAGCTTCCTCCTTGCTTCTTCATGTTTGTAATCTATCGCTGAGCCATCGTCTTGCTTTTCTGCGGTTAGTGTCCTATACACCCATTGGCCCTCCATGCCCGGTGCATTAGGATTCATGATTTTCTGCTGGGAGAGCTTTGTCATGCAGTCCTGGACTTTCAATGTACACTGTCCAACTGGCTTTCCATTATTGGACCTCCACACATAGCTAGAAAGCCACACTCTGTCTTGTTTGAGTATAGTGCAATGATGCCTTATTGTTCACAAGGGCACTATCCTTTTTAGTTTCGGCCATTAGGTGGTGATTTAGCACCATCTATAAGCTGAAACTATTGCATTAGAGGATAGAAAGGGAGAACTGGCATATGAGGAGGGGCACAAAGCCATTGACTGTTCATGACCTTGCAAATCCCTATGGCCATTCACACTCATGGCCATGCACCATGAGCCAAAACGCCTGTCTTTCCTGCAATCAGCGTGCTGAGTAGGGTGCTGCGGTGGACTGAGCAGCTACTCTGGTGGCAGGTTCGTCGCCGACCAGTGGTGGAAGTGTATGAAAAGAAGAAGTGGAACTATGTTCCCTGGCCTGCCCTCGCTCCCCATGAACCCTTTGGCCACGCCTCCTCCTATGTGCAATCCAAACCCCCAAACACACCTGCTGTTTAAGGGATTGTTCAGTGCAGTGCACACGTTTCAACTTCTTCCTACACTTTTATTTTCATACTAAACCATTCCGGAATGTGAAATAAAAGTATAGGAACAGTACAACTTTTTTTTTAAAGTAGAGGAGCACCGCTCGCATCCGCTTCCGCCCCCTTTCGGCCACTGTCGCCCAACTCTCCTCAGTGATGGTCGCCGCCAGTTGTTATGGCGTTGCAGAACTGGGAGGCCATGCCACAAGAAAGACACAAGGCTCAGGCGATGTGGACGGTTAAGTTACAGCACTCCATGGGACCTTTTTTCTGAAAGTAAAAATGGATTCTCAATAAAGAGATTTTGATGCATGAGAATGCTTCTAGGTGTTTTTATACTTTAATTATAAGAGTTGGCGAGCGCTGCACTCAGGCCACCGTGAGGAGCTTTCCAGGGGAGTTTTCTCAGCGCTACACCGTGTCTTGCGCACTCACTGGTAATCTTTCCTTTCCCGCCTGCCTCGTTCTGAACACTGCATTAGGCCGGTCTGATTGCTGGGACGGGGCCCTCTAAGAAAATACTGCAAAGTTGCCGTCTGATTCCCCCTGTTAGATCTGCTGGGTGGGCGTTTGTGGTGCTACAGTGGAATAATACCGTGCACTCAGCAGTGTGCTCTTCCCTGGCTATCTGTGCAGCTTATTCTTCCTATGTCATCCCTGACTGACGCCACATGTTACGTCTCCAGCCTCTCTCTCGGTCTTAGGGTTTGCTGAATTAGAGTCGCATGGCACATTAGGATTCGCACTTCTGCCCTTTTGTATATATAGCCTTAATTAAACAATGTTTTGTTCTTTGCATTTACACTGGAGTCTTGCTGTGTTTACGCAAACCCACAGAATGTCCACTTTAATGCAAGCGTCTCATCTGCTGTTTAAGCACGAGCTTTCACTGTTTGACTTTACTTGTGCAATCAGTTGTTTAATTAGTTTGCAGACTGCGGTTCTAGCAGCTGTGCTGGCTTAACCTTTCAATTTATGAGAGGCACTTAAGGCAAAAGTGAACAAAAACGTAGGCATTAGCGAGTATTAGCGTTCATGAAGTTAATCATTATATCGCTCTGATTAATATTAACTAGCAGGACACAATCAGCAGGCCTTTGGAGAGCATGTTTTCTGTTTTCAGAGCTGTGACTCTCCAATAGGGACACCGACTGTGTACACTCGCTTTCTGGAACAGCTGCCCACGTGCATTACCAGCTCATATGCACACACCCGCCTACACCACGACCAGTTTCGTGAATGGATGGCCTAATGGTGGCTTCCAATGTATGAATGCCCCTGCTGAAGACCTGATTTGATTACCTGTTGACCAGTCCCGTTTCTACGTCCACTTCTCCTATGTTTTTTGTAATATGAATAATCTGCAAGCACCAGAATTCCTGTCACCCGTGATGCCTTATCAACATCGTCAACCACACTATGCAACCCAGCTGTCAGCTCCCATCCCTGATACCAGCTGTGAATAAGTAGACTATTTAGGCATGGAACTTTGTCCCATGATGCCTGTTCTTTGTCTATACTTCACGCCTTTGCATTGTACTCAATGGGCCTCATTACGACCCAGGCGCTAATGGGTTAACGGCGCCGTAAAAGGCTGTGTCGCCGTTAACCTATTAGCGCCTAATTACGAGGTCCCTTTGCGGGACCCGACCTTAAAGGCTGGTTTTACCAGCCGTTAAAGTAGGAAACCGCAAAGGGACCTTGGTGCTAAGTACGGTGCCGCAATTTGCGGCACCGTACTTAGCGTCTTCCCCATTCCCATTGAGCCCTATGGGGCAAAAATGGGAATGGGGAAGGGCCATTGCGGCATGGGGAATTACCGCCCCGCCAACCTCGGAATGCGGTGGTAATTCCCCATTCCGCCATGGCGGACACCGGCTTGGACCATGGTGCTAATAGCACCATGGTCCTCCGCCTGGGTCGTAATGAGGCCCAATGTCCTGTTTTGTTTTTCCTAGATGCTTTGAAGCGGTACCACAGCGAGTTATAAAATCATAAAATTTAAAAAATAAATAAATGTTGGAATTTAGCAAGCCAGTGCCTTTTTTCATAACAATAAGGACAATACTCTGCGTATGTTTGTCCTATAATTATCCCTGAAACACATGCATGACGGTTTTTAAGAGGGGGCGGGAGGCAGAGTGAGTGAAGGATTTGTTGTACATGGGATTGGTGTACAGATGGGGTTGTGATGTTTTCAAGGTATGGGAAGTGTTGCTGTCTTATTAGAGGATGTGTGCTAAAGTATTTATTAAGTGCTGTTTTTGCAATGCACACCGGCTGCCGGGCAGCTTAAGCGTGCATTCAAAAGGGGGAAAGGAGAGGTTGAAGCGAGTGCTTGTTTAGAGAGGTGAGTGGCCTGATTTGGTGGGGCTCCAATCAGATGTTTGAAAGAAAAGCAAAGTATTAGATATCTGAAGAATTAAACTAAATTAGCTTTCAGCCGAAGGCGTAAAGAGGTCTATATGGTTGTTTTCTGCATTTGAAGTGCTCATATCTTCCTTGGCGGAGAGAGAAAGCTTTTCCTCGGAAGCCATCGCCGACCTTAGGAGTGATGCGATATAGTTGTGTTAAGTGCGGTATAACGAGAGGAGGAATGCATGTTTTTGAGAGATGATAAGTCTTGTGCTTTTGAAGTGCTCATATCTTCCTTGGTGGAGAGACAGCTTATCCTCGGAAGCCATCGCCGACCTTAGGAGTGACGCGATATAGTTGGGTTAAGTGCGGTATAACGTGAGGAGGAATGCATTGTTTTGGGAGATGATAAATCTTGAGCATTTGAAGTGCTCATATCTTCCTTGGCAGAGAGACAGCTTATCCTCGGAAGCCATCGTCGACCTTAGGAGTGATGCGATATATTTGGGTTAGGTGCAGTATAACAAGAGGACAAATGCATTGTTTTGAGAGATAAGTCTTGTGCATTTGAAGTGCTCATATCTTCCTTGGCAGAAAGACAGCTTATCCTCGGAACCCATCGCCGACCTTAGGAGTGATGCGATATAGTTGGGTTAAGTGTGGTATAACGAGAGGAGGAATGCATTGTTTTGAGAGATGATAAGTCTCGTATCTACTATAGATGGACTAGCTCTGGCATAATCGGACAAGGTCTCGTATAAGAAGAATATCACAGATATAATAGGAAAGTCATATTATAGTGGAAACTGTGCAGGTATAATACCGAGGTTTGGTATAGCTTGGAACATCTCCAGTGTGATAGTAAAGTGTCTAGTATAGTTAGAATACCTCTCGTATAATTGAAAGAGGTCTTGTTTGGTTGGACTAGCACTGGTACAATAGGAATAGGAATAGTGTACCTGAAATAGCTCTCGTAAAATATGAAGAGGTTGTGTGGTAGCATGTTGTGTGGATCCTGCACGATGAGTTACATGAGCATGAATGCCCATGTGAGTGCAGGGAGGGTTCAGTAATGGAGTTTGGGGGTTACAGTCTACTAAAGGTTGGCGTTGGTTGTGTTTACTATTGGCTCCTAAAATAAAGTAGTTAGGTTCCTACCTACTGTCCTCGTACTTGCATGGTAAGGAGGAGCTAGTGGACACCTGCACTACTCTGGGGAAAGAGGGCAGAGGATTTCTGCAGAGGGCCACGAATAGAAAGCTTGTTAGTGGCATCCCTGAGTGACGGCGCTGTGACAGGGGCCAGCACTTAGAAATCATGTACATATTCTGTGTGGTGGGTGGCAGTCCTGGGCAATGCTGCAGGGCCGTCCAAAGTGAGGCAGGGTAGCGGCTGTTACCATCAGAAGGCCTGGAGAGGGGCAGCACAACCTCTCCCCTTCTCTGCTCCTCTCCTTCCCCCAAGCCAGAGAGACACGCAGTCTGTGCAACACAAAGCTGAGGAAGGGTGAGGTGTGAAGAATCACCTCACCCTTCCTCCATACAGCAAAGTGCTAAGCACCTAAGGAAACCAACAGTCAGGCAGGGATCAGGTTCAAAGACCTGCCCCCCCACGGGGCCAGACAGTCGGCTATCCGGCCGGGGGCTGGAACACAACAGCCCCCACTATTATACATATCAAAGACCCAGGGCTCCCCTGTGTCTTATAAATACAGAGCAGCATGCTCTGAGAAAACACAAACAGTTTTTGGACCCTGAATGGGGACCCAAACACACAGGAGGTGCACTGTTTACTCAGTGCCTTCCAAACCTTTGCTTCTTTAGCAAACTCTGAAGTTCGGTGCATTTGCAGCGTCTTTGTTTCCCTTTGAACATTGTACTGTTCATGAACCTCTGCACGGCAGCGAGCGACGAACACTGAACAAACAAAAAAAGTCTCCCGGGACGTACCGAAGGAAAGCAGGACTCCACTTTCCAGCGCGAACCAAGGAAGGAGGAACCTGCAGAGCAGCCCGGCGTAGGCGTTGGCTTCAGTCAAGCGTCAATTTCAGGTAAGCCGCCACGCGGGGCTGCAAGCATGAAATAGAACACTGTTTTTTCTAACCGCGTGCAACAAAGATAAACATCCGCGGGCAGCCGCTCGCCGGCGGACCCGGAATGCGCGCTGCACATCAATTTCAATAGAAATAATGCAAGTTTATACACCGAGGCTGCGGGGAAACCCCGTTCCGAGAAACCTTATCGCAAAAGTACAACGAACATTGTAATTGAGGCAGTAGGCAGACAACTTTTGGTTCATACAGCATTTGGGGCATTTTTTAAGGCCCAGGCCAACAGGGTACATGCAATTAATTGCAGTGAAAAACAAAGGGATAGTTTATACGCATAACTCGGACCTGGGCACAAGAAATAATTTCAGCTCACAAAAGACCACTGCTGCAGTTTGTCTGAACATAAACCAAAATATTTTTTGGGGCAACACTCTACAGTTACCCAGCACGGGAAACAGCATTTTTTGCAAGCCCGCAAGAATCCACAAATAATACAACAAGCATTATAATGTGCATGATAGATGGTGCTATTGCACAACGAGTAGAGAGCTCATTTTGACATCTGTGCAGAGACTGCTGACACAGGTTCTGATCCCTGCAGGGCCAAACACAGCCTTTTTCAAATATCTTTCTTTTAATCAAACAGGCTGAAAGGAAACATGGGGCCCAAATGAAAATCACCGGAACCCACAACACCGGCACAGAAACCCACATCACCCCACCTTATGGCAGCCATCGAGGCAGCGGAATACTACGGTTGGGCATAGGTCAGGGAGAATATGTACGGCCTACCAAGGGAAGGGACACCCATACCACCCAATCAAGATGACGTCACAACACCACCAAAGAGACAGAAAGTGACAGATGGCCATAAAAAAGGTAACACAAAAATTGTGTGAGAGCATGTCGGAAATGCAGCAATTATTGCGCGAAAATGAGGGGGAAACAATTACCTCAAACAGCGGAGCAGGAACCCACAAACCCCAACATACCCCTAGAACCTACCATAACAGTGACCCCCCCACCAGCAACGATCCCAACAACAGCAGCCCCAGCCACACCACTGCCACAGGTGCCAGCAATGCCAACAGCTGCCAGCACAATTGCACCAACTGCAGCCACAGCAGACCCAACAGGTGCTTTAAAAGCATGGGCAACCCACCCCCAGTACAGAACCACTGGGACAGACAGGGCAAAGCAACAGCAACCCAACAGACATAGCAATGATCTGCCTAGCATGGAATATTGACACCACAATCAAAGAGGCCATATGGGCCAAAGAGTTCATAGAAATCTTTTCACTTATAGAAGCCCAACGCAAAGGGAAAGATGCTTTTAGGGATCCCAAAAAGATAGAAGAGAAAGCCATAGCCAGAAATGCCCAGGTAGAACAGAATTGGGACAACTGGCTACATGCCTTCGCCATCTTGGCAACAATATATGAAGAGAAATTCCCCAATGATGGCAGAAAACTATGGGTTTACATGGATAAAATAAGAGAAGTAAAAATCACTCAAAAAGGGAAGACCTGCCTAGCATATGATATCAGATTTAGGAGAAGCATATCAGAGAGGCCAGCCATAGAATGGGACGAGGTCCAAAATGACTTATACACGTTAAACGCCAAGCCCCCATCGGAGGAAGAGGCCTCACAGAACATCTCCAAAAATAGTAAAAATGCACAGGGTCCCAGAAATAACGATAACGAGAAACATAAAAAGGGGGAACAGCCCTTTCGGAAGAACCAGCCATGGGCGGCTAAGTCTAATACCCACAGGCAGAACAAAAACAACTCTCCAAAAGCCAACATTCCATGCAGGAATTTTGGAAAAAAGCACTGCACCAGGGGTAAGGACTGCTGGTACAAACACGCTTGCACAAACTGCAACGGTGACCACGCAGCAAGCAACTGCACCAGACTGCCAGCCAAAATGCAAAAGATTAGCACCATCCACTCCCTTTCAACCACAGGTTTGGCACCAGGCAAAACCCCCATCAACCCAAACAATTTTATAGAAGCACTCATGAATTACCCAGACAGGGAAACCAGCAAGGCAATCTGGCAGGGTTTCACCAAGGGTTTTACCATTCCTTTTATGAGCACAGGGTCACAGAAAATCTCAATGAACCAGAAGTCGGCTAGGGACAACCCCCAAATAGTGGAGAGCAAAATCAAGAAAGATTTGCAGTTAGGCAGGATTGCAGGACCCTGGGACCACATGCCCCTCAAAGATTACATAACATCACCACTAGGGCTGGTCCCCAAAAAAGAACCTGGGAAAATGAGGCTAATTCCCCACTTATCCTATCCCAAAGGCCAATCACTAAACAATGGCATTCCACACACGGAATCCGCAGTATCATACACACACTTCCAGGAGGCAGTAAGACTCATACAGGAATGTGGCAGGAATGCTCTGATGGCCAAAGTAGACATCGAATCCGCTTTCAGACTTTTGCCAGTCCACCCAGATTCCCAGCAATGGTTAGGTTTTACTTTTAACAACAAATTCTATGTAGACAGATGCCTCCCCATGGGGTGCGCAGTATCCTGTGCCCTTTCCGAGCAGTTCAGCTCCTTTTTTCAATGGGCTTTCCAAAAACAGAGACCAGGGACCAAAGTAATACACTACCTCAATGATTTCATGGTAATGGGCCCAGCAAATTCTGATGAACGCAACAAGGCCCTGGCGAAATTAGAAGGAATGGCCGCACAGTGGGGCATACCTTTAGCAAAGGATAAAACGACCAAACCTGCCACCAACATAATTTTTTTGGGCATTGAAATTGACTCTGTACAGGGCCTATGCAAGATCCCAAAAACAAAAATGGCAGAACTCCTGGAGAAAATACAAGGCCTGACAACAAAAGACAAGGGCATAGTTAGAGAAATTCAATCATTAGCAGGGAGTCTCAACTTCGCTGCTTGAATAATCCCCCAAGGGAGGGTATTTTCCAGAAGTCTGGAATTAAAAATCAAATCATACACCAAACCCCACCTATACATCCGGCTAGGCACCGAGGTGAAACAAGACCTGGAAATTTGGGGGAATGGCTTCAAAGATTTCAATGGGACCTCACTTTGGCGTACGCCTTTGAACACATGGACAAAAAGGGTCCTTTTCACTGATGCAGCCAGGAGTAAGGGGTTTGGAGCCATATTAGACTCAGAGTGGGTGGCAGGACACTGGCTCAACTCATGGCAACAGGCGGGGTAGACCAACAACATCACCCTCCTAGAATTATTTCCGATTTGGCTAACATTACACATCTGGGGCAGGCAGCTAGCTAACACAGAACTCTTGGTCTGGTGCGACAACATGGCCGTAGTAGGCTCCATAAACACAAGGTCTACCAAATGCCCTCTAGTGCTAAAAGTCCTACGAGCTATCACAGCAGTCACACTAAAAGAAAACATTGTGGCCAAAGCAAAGCACATCGCTGGGGTGGATAATAACATTGCAGATGCTTTATCTCGCTTTCAGTGGCCAAGATTCCGGGAGCTAGTGCCTCACGCCCAGGAACAGATGACGCCAATACCAGCGGAATGCTGGGCAATAATGGAAAATCAAAAATAACGGCATCAACGCCAGCACCAGAGAGCCCAGGCCGGGATGCCCAACAAGAACCAGGCGCCTCAAAAACGGGTGCCAACAAAACAACGGCATCAACGCCAGTGCCAGAGAGCCATGGCCGGGATGCCCAACAAGAACCAGGCACCACAATAACGGGTGCCAACAACTCCTTAGGCTTCCTAACAGAGATGGCAGAGAAAGCACTGGTAAGCACCACCGTGGCGCAGTACAGTAAGTGCTTACAAACAGTATTTAAAGCCACAGGCGTAAACCATGTAGAGTTAATAACGATTAAAGACATAGAATTATTTTTAAAATGGGCGCATGAACAAGGCTTTCAGACAGATTGGGCAAAAAGACACCTAGTTGCAATTTCGTATTTTTCAAAAATACGGGGTGATTGAGACCCCACGCAGAGCGCTCTTATTGCCTATGCAATGAAAGGATGGGGTAGAATAGAGGGCCCCAAGGTGGACACCCGCCGCTCTCTGGATTTCAACAAACTGGTACAAATTGCAAACCAGCTGGATGCCATATGATGGCATCCATACGAGATCTTATTATTCAAAACAGATTTTTTCCTGGCATACTTCGGGGCTTTCCATGTTGGAGAGCTCATTGCCTCCAGCACCAAGGCTACCAACGGCTTGGGTGTCATGTAGGTCAGGGTTAGACAAGAGAGCGTCAGTATAGAAATCCAACAATCAAAAACTGGGGCCAAAAGAACCATTAACATTTGTTGCAATGATGAGGCAGCAAACTGCCCGGAATGTATCACCAACCTTTATCACATGCAAAGGTCCAAGGTAGGGGGAAGGTTTCTAATCCACAAGGACACCTCGGCACTAAGCCGCTACCAATTCAAAGGGGTGCTGATGAGAGCAATCAGCAAAGCTGGGTGGCACCCCAAGGGTTTTGGCACCCATTCATTCAGAATAGGTGCCGCCACCTCAGTATGGCAAGGAGGCCTAGCTCCCCAACAACTAAAAAACATAGGGGGATGGAAGTCAGATTGCTACAAAAGATACATCAGACCACAGCTAATATAGCCATCCTCCCTCATTTTTCTTTCTCCCCCTTCCTACAGAAACAACAGGCGAAGGGAGGACCGCTCTCCAATCAGCATGGATAGTCGGCCACTTATTTATCTTCAGGGCGGGCAGATGGGCAGAGGAGACCAAAGAAAGGCCACCTTTCAGAAACACCATTTCATCATGGTGGGGATACAGAGGCCTACAATGGGCCAAGATCCACGAAACCCTAGCAGAACTGGTCGCATACAGAGACCCGCCAGCATTTTTGGTCATACACCTAGGGGGCAATGACCTGGTATCCATTGGAAGGAGAAATGTATTTGAGGACATGTGCTCCTCCCTAGTAGGCATTTCACATAAGTGGAGGGGAATAGAAATATATTTCTCGGCCATCCTACCCAGAATGAAATGGCAAGGGGCCAACTGCTACAAATCGATAGACATTTCTAGAAGAAAACTCAACAGGGGGCTAGAGAAATTCTGTACAGCACGAGGACTGGACTTCATAAAGCACCCGGCCATTACACTGGGTGACCCGGACCTTTTTCACAAAGACGGCACCCATTTATCAAACCAGGGCATGGAACATTCCTTTAGAGAAATTACAGCAACTATAGCCTCCAGGGGTTGCCACTAGTAGATACTTACTGGGGAACGTGGTCAGCCGCCAACCTGCCCACGTGTGGCGGCACGTGCCAGAGGGGGTAACCACAAGACCCAGTGCCCAAAAGTATGTTACTAAAATGATATGTGATTATTGTTATCTCCATAACCATATCTGTACAATAAAAACCTACGGCCTTTTATTGCCAACACTTGACAACAATGTGTGAGCCAAATTATTCCGGGTGAGAGTATGGGGTCGGCAAATGCATATTGGTTTAGCAGTTATGGGCAATGCTGCAGGGCCGCCCAAAGCGAGGCAGGGTAACTGCTGTTACCATCAGCAGGCCTGGAGAGGGGCAGCACAACCTCTCCCCCTCTCTGCTCCTCTCCTTCCCCCAAGCCAGAGAGACACACAGTCTGTGCAACACAAAGCTGAGGAAGGGTGTGGTGTGAACAATCACCTCACCCTAAGGAAACCAACAGTCAGGCAGGGATCAGGTTCAAAGACCTGCCCCCCAGGGGGCCAGACAGTCGGCTATCCCCAGCCCCCACTACTATACATATCAAAGACCCAGGGCTCTCCTGGGTCTTATAAATACAGAGCAGCATGCTCTGAGAAAACACAAAGAGTTTGTGGACCCTGAACGGGGACCCAAACACACAGGAGGTGCACTGTTTACTCCGTGCTTTCCAAACCTTTGCTTCTTTACCACAAAACCCTCCCACCCTACAAATAAGGGATAAGAACAAAGGAAAAGAAGTTCAAGGCACTGTACGGTGCCCACAACAAGTCGTGGGACATGAGAAGCTGGGCACGGGCCAGAGGCGGTAACCCCAAGACCCCGTGCCCAAAAGTATGTTACTAAGATGATATGTGGTTATTGTTATCTCCATGACCATGTCTGTACAATGAAAACCTACGGGCTTTTATTGCCAACACTTGACAACAATGTGTGAGCCAAATTATTCTGGGTGAGGGTATGAGGTCGGCAAATAATTATGCATGCATGTGGGTTCAGCAGTTATGCAGCTGCAGTACAGACCAGCACTCAGGGCAAGGGGCACAGTAGGGTGAGAGTAACCTTGGCTGCAGGTGCAGGAGTATGACCCTTTACCCATGAACACCAGGTAAGCAACACTAATGTAGGAAACATCCTAAGGCTGGATGTCACAATAAACACTGCAGCAGGCCTGTTAAGGGAGTGGGTTAGGCCCACTGAGCAAGGTGAGAGTCTTAAAGGTTTGTGCCACACATTAAACAGCAACAAAAAGTAGCAAGTCTGCAGCAGGAGCTAAATCCAAGGCCAGTATCAAGAGGAGACAAATATGAGCCACAGACGATCACAATACATGGGCTAAGGGAAGCGTATTAAAGAAAAGTAGATGTGCCAAGTGGACAAATCATTCCTTCACCATCCCTGTTCCTGCAAACCCGAGGAAATTCACTTATGTGACAGAAGAAATGAATGAAGGAGTTTGAGACTTATCTGGTCGCGATTGAGGGGTGCAACACAGACCTAATCGTAAACATCCCCAGCAAGAGCATACATAGGTGCAGAGGGATAGAATGTGTATGAACACCCCTAGAGCTGACATTGCATATGACATTTACACAGAAGATTGTAAAAGGCTGTAAATGCATTACTGGCAGCACCGTTCAAGTTTGGGGTCTTTGCTGAACAGCTGATTCGCAATCAGATTATCGTCCAATTTTAAAACAAGCAAAAAGTCAAAGAAAGTGTTTGTACTTTCTGAAATGTCAGTCTTGAACCAACCATTGCAATGGGAATGGTTAATTGGCAAGAGCGATATATTATTATAATTATTTTTATTATTACAGCATTTATTGAGTGCAAACCTAGTTTCATGAAGCAATGGAGTGCTTTACAATCAAAGGGAGAGAACATGGCGAAGGAAGAAAAGAACCAGGGAGCAGGGAGCTAACAGGACGGTTGCTGGGGGAGGGGTGGTTGCAATTGGTAGCAAAGGATCTCCAAGCCACAAGAAGAAGAAAGAGTGGGGAGCAGATCACCCAGGCTCAGATAGAGTGCGGAGTGGAGGATAAGTGGATCTAAGTGTTAGGGAGGAGCTATTCCTTGAAGAGGAGGGTCTTGACATCAAGGAGCTGGAAAAGAGTGCTGACATTGAGGAAGCATGCTCTATGGTCAGGGCCACTGATAGATAGAAGAAACAAGAGCAGGGCACGGAAAAAGAAGAATACAATGTAAAAAAAATAAAAGCCATCTGAATGATGCAATGGTTCAAGATACCAAAACACCACTTGACATTCGTTCCCGGCTATAGGAAAGTTATACCCTTGTACAAATGGGACTACTTTCCAATGTCTGCAGAAGACGGGGCCATACCAGATTGCAGGCAAATGTCTGTGATCTAGAGAAGGAAGAGGTGCAGGAGGCTATACTGCAGCTCCTACAGATGATAAATATGGAAGACTATAGAGGCATGACATCACTATAATGAAGTATCCTGATTGCTGGTAATGAAGTAAAGTGATTGTTGGAGGCAGGCGCCATTGTAACTATAGGACAAGTGGAAACATTCAAAAGGATATGTGGAATAGAAGAGCTTGTACCGACATCACCGGGTGGATATACAAAGTAAGAAGGATGAACAGACATTGGGCCTCATTACGACCCAGGTGGTAAGTTACCGCCTGGGCCGTGACTTTACCACCATGGCGTAAACTATGTTTACGCCATGGTGGTTGGCGGACTTACCGCCCCATTCCGACCTTGGCGGGGCAGTAAGTCCCCAATCCCCATTTACCCTTCCCCATTCCCATTTTTGCCCCATAGGGCATAATGGGAGTGGGGAAGGCGTTAATTACGCCACCGTAAATTACGGTGGCGTAATTAACTCCATGGTCCCTTAGCGCCATGGATTTTAACACCTGCTAAAAGCAGGTGTTAAATCCGCCATGGCGCTAAGGGACCTCGTACTCAGGCGGTAAGGGTCGGCGCTGTTTACGCCGTCGTAAAACCCTTACCGCCTGAGTCGTAATGAGGCCCATTGAATTTAAGTACTGGAACATATTTGACAAAATGTATGTCTTGAGAAAGGATAAGGACATTGTGGGTTGGTGTTACCAAGGACATCTGAAGATGAGGCTCATCACTTGCCCTACTCCCTAGTAGTGCAAGTGCCTACTATTCTGCAAAAGAAATCAGTGGAAGCCATAAAGAACAGCTGCAAATACGTTTTTATGTAAAGATTGTGTTGCCTCAAGTGTTTCCCCCATAAGATACAAGTCAGGAATGACACAAATCTAATGAGCTCTGAAGCTTGATTGCTGGAAGGTTTTGAATACATCTAAACCACTGGAAGTGCTCTGGGGAACGCTAAAGACCATTGTTTTTCTGCCTGCCATGCCGGTGAAGATGGGGAAAGAAATGTGCACATCAGGCTTGCTCCCACCTCAAAGGGGCAACCCAGCCCGTAGGTGCACATACCAGTAACGGCCAAAAAGGAGCTGACAGTGATGTTACAAAAATTCACCGAGGGGAATGTGTCATAGAATGTGTGGTTTTTGTTAAGTCCTTTTGTTAAGTTGCAAGGAGAACAATTCATGTGTGCTTCTATGTAGACTAAGATCATTGCCTGTGGGTGGATTATTGACCCTTTCACAGTTCCAGGAACCAATTGCACCACTAACAAATAACAGACACTGCTCAACAATGTATATGTGGTCAACATATAATAAGATATATACCTAGATAGTTGTTCCTCCTTGAGAGTTTCGAAAAATCATTCATCCTCGTTCCTGACTCTCAAAGAAAAGAGAATGAAAATCAATCGAATTGGGCTGACCTCTTTTCAGGCCCACGGAAGGAACTAAGGAACTTTCCCATCGATCAGTGCACCATCCCGCGGCCTAAACTATGATAGAAGTAAGCCTGCTGTGCAGGACTCCGCAGTGGGGAAAAATGAAGTACCGGCAGTTCGACTAACAGCCACTAACTTCTCAGAGATCACATCATGCACATGGAATGCATGTTTGTGGAGGGTGAAGCCTTGCCACTGATCAGACTGCTTTGATCTGTCAATATTCTCTGAGAATCCAAATCTCCGACTAATTATTACAAATGACATAGCAGAGGTGGAATTCATTATAGAAAATAGACTGGACATGGTAAAACTGTAATTCCACTCCGATATGATCGGAAATTTAGTATTAGCGGAGACCAAAGTTTTATTGATTTTTGGCTATAACGTGATGCGATCCGTAAACTTAGGAACATTTACAAATGCCCCTTTACCAGATGACCCATCTTTGTTGGCTTCAGAGATTGACTCAACGCAACGGTTTCCACTCACAATTAGTATAAATAACATTGGGGAACCATAGCAACGGGTAAACAATCACAATCCAGCCATCTCTATTATTTTTTCATTTTATGACTGGTCCTCAATTCTTGACTCACTACGCAGGGGTAGCTATCTGGTAGAAATTCCACTATGAAAATGTCTCTTTTCTCTGGCATCTTGGAACTGTAGCAGTCATATTTACTTGACATCACATTCCGAGACCATATTCCGTTCCTCACTGATTTGCCTACAGAAAACCTGGTTAGTGAACCCCCTGTTAGGTGGCTTCACTCTCTGTTGCATGGAAGCCAAGCAGGGGCTCATAGGAAGACAATACATGGGCTTACTGTGTGCACTAAAGAATGGCTTGGGTCTTAAAATGATACAGTTGCAAACAAACAGAGATAACATACAGTTGGTTAAATTAACATGGATCGATAGTCGCTGTTCTTGTCTTGCTTTTCATCTGTATTTTAACCATAAATCAACTAACCTAACATAATTTTTAGAATGTCTTTCTGATTTACTATTAAGGGAAAGGAGTGAGGATCACTGTAGCATAACTATACTGGGGGGCCTAAACAGTGAATGTCTCCACCCTCGTCTTTATCTGGACAGGGAAGGTGTGAGCACCTCGTTACTGTCTAGAGAAAGTGGGTATTTGTTTTTGGAAGAAATTAGGTTGTGGGACCTATCACTTATGAATTGTAATGTAGCTAGAGATGTTGCACCTCAATTTCCAAGGGATAGTTCGGGCTCAAAATCTACCTTGGATCATATTTTTCTTTCAAAATACCTACACTTTCTATGCTCTAAATTTGAGGTGATCGATTTACAGTCAAGTGATCATTGTTTGTTGACTTTAGACTTGAATATAAATGCCCTAAACACTGCCCATTAACAAATAAACTGAAAGTGGAAGCTTGGCCAAGAGACCATGCTATAATTTGGAAACCAGGCCTTGCCACTCGCTTTAATCATGCAATTCTGACTTGAGATATTATTGATAAAGATCATCTCATGAACCCACTTTTCTACAAGTTAGTCATTCAAAGATTTCTAAAGAACATAATTACTCCTAACGCTTTTGGACGTCCGTTATTAAAGAAGGGACCTCAAACACATATTTGACAACAAGGTTAGATGGGAAAAGGTGTGATTTCCGGAACCAGATAAATTTGAATAATAATAAGCCTAATTACCAAAAATATATTACACACCTTGAAGAATACACAAATTGGTTAAAGGGCTATTGTGCCAACATGTACACTGCTGATGCAGAAGCAATGCT
The DNA here is from genome assembly GCF_040938575.1 of Ambystoma mexicanum. Lineage (NCBI taxonomy): Eukaryota > Metazoa > Chordata > Amphibia > Caudata > Ambystomatidae > Ambystoma > Ambystoma mexicanum. The sequence goes on from NC_090931.1 coordinate 451,507,497, forward strand.
TAGCAGTGTTATAACGCAAGATAGGGGTTCCTTTAAGAGGCTTATAAATGTGCCGGATATGCAAGTATGCCTCCAGGCCCAACTTATTCAGGCCAGTACTTGGGAGGATCATTTTCCAAGCTGTATTCTCTGGTTGGGACAAAGTATAAAGAAACAAAGGCTTCGCTGAAATGGTCAGATTGCTTGCAGATTGATTTAATTTCTGTGCAACAATGTATTACTAGAAGTAAAATCTCCAATGCCCCGGGCCCTGATGGTTTGGCAAACACTACTTTGACATCAAATGTACATCTATGGACAGCAATCCTATGGAGTTTACCTACCAACATCCTGTCCTCAAACTCTTTGCCCCTTTCCTAGACTGGCACTTTGATTGTTCTCATTTACAAGCGTCGTGACAGAATGCTCCCCAGTATTTATCGACCAATATCCCTTATAGACTCCTTCAGCATGATATTTGGTAGTTTGATTTTACGGGAAATACAAAGTTGGGCCATATCATCAGGGTGCCTGGACGTTTGTCATTCAGGATTTAAAAGTGGGACTGGCACTGCTCTTAATTGCCTGTTGTTTAATTTGTTAGAAACACAATCTAAACTGGAAAAGAGAGTAATATATTGTGCATTATTAGATATCACACACGCTTTTGATTGTGAAAACACCACAATCATATGAGTAGATTTGCCAAATCTAGTCTGCTTGGGAGGACCTCTCAGTATCCTAATTGTGCTGCACTCTAACACAAAAATGAAAATCAGACTAGATCAAGCTGGGAACACCTCTAAATGGATTCAAACAGAGATTGGATTATGCCAAGGCGTTGTATTGGCTCCTTTCTTATTTCATATATTTATATGCAACCATGGCGATACATTCCAGAGAATTCTAATAAGTTCCCCAAAGTTAGGGAATACATGTATACAATATTTTGCATATGCCGTTGATATTGTCCTCTGTAATTTGACCACAAAAGTGCTTCAGCGAGCACTTGTGGCTCCAAACTCCTTTTTTTAGTTTTGGCTATTAGGTGGCGCTGAAAGCACTACCTACAGGCTGAAACTATTCTCATTAAAATAAGAGCTTTAACATAAGAGCTTGAAATAGGGGCTTTGAATGTAGGTTTGTAATGATTTTCAATGCAGAAGACACATGAGGATGGATTTATGTAGTTTTGCTATGTGTCCAACCAGTTTGACGCCCATTGCTAAGTGAAATCTATAGGAGTTTTCTCCTATTCCCATACATTTTCCTTCCAACCACACCTCTTTTTGTACTATTTAGCTGAATTTGTACTGTGTGGTGAATTTGTCAGCCATGTTTCCTTCCAAAATGATGGCCGCCATGTTGTAATGTTATTAAAAAGCTATTTGACTTGATGCTTTAACATATATTTACTGCAGCTTTCAAGTCATGTTATGCATTTTACTGTATTTTGTATTAAAAATAAACAAGGTAGTGTAATAGTTAAATTTTGGTCTGAAATGGCTGTGAAAATGTACATCTAGCGACTTGTTACCCCATTTTCTTTGTACATTTGAAAATAGTGGTAAAGCCCTTTGATTTTCTATTTTATTTTGCTTAATGTTTTTTACATCTGTTTTAATTTAATGCCGGCAGTGGCTTGGTTTGCTGAATGTTATTAAGCTGCCGTCAGCACCTAATTTGTTTTTTTAATGTGTATGTTAATTTGTGTTGGCGGCTTCAAGCCGCCGCCGTCATTGAATTTGTTTTACTAACATTAGAAATATGTGCCTGTGGCAGATTAATGTTGTTAACCGGCCGCAGTTACCTGTTTCCAACATTAGTGAAATTAATTTAATGTCTTGCCTGATGCCACCGCCACTGTCTTTGTTTTACTAAAGTTGCAAACATGTGCCGGTGGAGGCTTAACAACATTACAAGCTGCCACTGTCACATATTTGCAATTTTAGTAAAAATAAATGTGGTGCCGCCAGTGGCAGATTGCTTTCCCTAATGTAACGCCACCACCGCACTGAATTTGTTTTTACTAATGGTGTAAATATGTGACTGCGGCGGCTTGCAATGTTGTTAAACCACCGCCCGCACATGTTTGCGACTTTAGTAAAACGAATTTGGTGCTGCCGGCGGTGGCTTGTTTTACTCAATGATAGCCGATAATTGCTAGTACACAAATTACTTTTAGAGACAAACTCAATGTTTTTATCACGCAGCCCTGAACCCTCACTCCGATTGTCAGATATTTCAATCACTCATTCACTCAGAAATATTGTTCTACTTGCTGCCCTTTTATCAATGTGTTAATCAACTACCCCTCTAATTGTGGGTCTTGTGGCCTGTTTTTTGCCTAGAGCATGGATCCTGAGGAGAAAAATGGTAGCACTTCAACTGGGCAACAGGCAGCGAGTACAGCTCTCCTGCTGCACCATTAATCACTTTGGGCAGAGTTGTCAGTTTTGTTTTTATATTTGTTTTACCTGTGCCACTGATCTTCCACTGTGATAATAAATTGTGTGATTTTAATGTATTGTATTGTTTTATTATAATGTAACCTGATGACTTAATGTCGAATAAAGGATTTAAATAAAAAAAAATGTTTAAAATCATTTCTTTTGCAATGTATTCCAGGCGGCTTTGTTTCATGCTCATTTTCATGCCCCCTTTCTGTGAATTTTTTGTGGCCCCAGGTACATGTTCTTTAGTACTCCAACATGGGCCACCTCTACTATCTGCGTGTTAACTTCCTGTGTACTAGAATTATTTCCTATTGCAGTAGCTGTGTCAACATTGTAAGTGCCTCATATTGCGTGTCATCTTGCTCCCTCGGACGATGTACAATGATGTTTCTAGGTCCCTTAGAGTACAGCCTTATCGTGTCATCATTTTGCTTCACTGCGAGTGAGGGCCGCTCCAGCTGACTTTGCTGCTTCAGGTCCTGGTCGGCCCCCTTCCTCTCCTGTACAATTAATTAGGCACACAGCCGTGCTATGCTTGACGTATATTCTTTTATCTCCAGGTGTCTAGTAATGCTACTTAATATATCACTATGGGACTTAACCTCTTTATATATATGATCGCAGAGTTTCACCAATGTAGCGAGCAGACAAACCAACCCTTGTATCTTCATTGTCAAAGAAACCAATATATTCTTCTCATTTAAACAAATGGGCAAATTGATGTAGCATCGATTTGTTTCCATGTGTGTGCCTTTATTCTAGCTCATTGAGCGGGCAGTACGGGAGGGCTGCCCCCGTTACCTATTAGCTCATTCTCATTCAATTCTATGCGAAGATCGGAGTCCAGGTGTGTCCCATCGAGTTCATTAGCTGAAGTTGCCCAGTGCACTCCACCTCCTGCTCCCAATCGGTCACGTTGCCACCATGCGTATTAGTCACAATTGCTTGCTGAATAATTGCAGTGCCTTCTGAAAGCTTTAGCTATTGTCCAGATGTTGTCCGCCAGGAAAGATATGAAGCTTCACAGTCCCTGGTACTGCATCTACGAGCTTATGAACCACCCTTGTGCATCTCCTGACTGAGGGGCTTAACACACCACACAAGACTTCCTCCATAAGGTTCTACACTTTTTGTTGTCAAAAAGTTATATTCAAGAAAGAGAGTGAACAGTAATTTGAAAAAAAGTGATAAATCCTCATCATATACCAGAGATTCCTTACATATATCAAGAAATGCAACCTTTCAAACACAACTTTCTATCAAAGAGGCACAAATAGAAAGAACGACAAAGGGAAATACATAGGGAAAGTTGATAGGTACAAGGTGTGCCTGTGACAGACAACAACAGTAACATCTACAAGACGGAGCACGCTGATACAAGCATTCGCAATGCAAGCCGTTTGGGTTTTTGTGTAGGCAGGGGAAAGGCACTTGTCAGGCACAGTCATATTGGTATTAACTGGTAGTTTTACAAAGGTAGCGGGCGCCCCTCTCTCGCAAGAACAGACATGATAACCTGTTCAGTGGTTATTAACCACTTGAGAGTTCGCAGCCACTGCTTTTACTCACTGTGCCTTTCACAGATGGGAAATATCCATTTGCATATCAGTCTTTGTCCTGCCCAGGGGCAGTCCAGCACCGAAATACAATGGCAATTCCAATCTGAACGAGAGTACCACCAGCAACCCCATACACGTGTTTCACCCTTGTTGGGGATCATCAGTGAGGTGAAGCTGATGCCTCTCTAAGCACAGTGAGAGGGAGACCACGTCTGGTTGCCCCCAGGAGACCTAGGGTTACCAATCCCAGGTTCCTTAACAAATAGTTTTACAAAGGTAGCAGGCGCCCCTCTCTCGCAAGAACAGACATGATAACCTGTTCAGTGGTTATTAACCACTTGAGAGTTCGCAGCCACTGCTTTTACTCACTGTGCCTTTCACAGATGGGAAATATCCATTTGCATATCAGTCTTTGTCCTGCCCAGTGGCAGTCCAGCACCGAAATACAATGGCAATTCCAATCTGAACGAGAGTACCACCAGCAACCCCATACACGTGTTTCACCCTTGTTGGGGATCATCAGTGAGGTGAAGCTGATGCCTCTCTAAGCACAGTGAGAGGGAGACCACGTCTGGTTGCCCCCAGGAGACCTAGGGTTACCAATCCCAGGTTCCTTAACAAATAGTTTTACAAAGGTAGCGGGCGCCCCTCTCTCGCAAGAACAGACATGATAACCTGTTCAGTGGTTATTAACCACTTGAGAGTTCGCAGCCACTGCTTTTACTCACTGTGCCTTTCACAGATGGGAAATATCCATTTGCATATCAGTCTTTGTCCTGCCCTGGGGCAGTCCAGCACCGAAATACAATGGCAATTCCAATCTGAACGAGAGTACCACCAGCAACCCCATACACGTGTTTCACCCTTGTTGGGGATCATCAGTGAGGTGAAGCTGATGCCTCTCTAAGCACAGTGAGAGGGAGACCACGTCTGGTTGCCCCCAGGAGACCTAGGGTTACCAATCCCAGGTTCCTTAACAAATAGTTTTACAAAGGTAGCGGGCGCCCCTCTCTCGCAAGAACAGACATGATAACCTGTTCAGTGGTTATTAACCACTTGAGAGTTCGCAGCCACTGCTTTTACTCACTGTGCCTTTCACAGATGGGAAATATCCATTTGCATATCAGTCTTTGTCCTGCCCAGGGGCAGTCCAGCACCGAAATACAATGGCAATTCCAATCTGAACGAGAGTACCACCAGCAACCCCATACACGTGTTTCACCCTTGTTGGGGATCATCAGTGAGGTGAAGCTGATGCCTCTCTAAGCACAGTGAGAGGGAGACCACGTCTGGTTGCCCCCAGGAGACCTAGGGTTACCAATCCCAGGTTCCTTAACAAATAGTTTTACAAAGGTAGCGGGCGCCCCTCTCTCGCAAGAACAGACATGATAACCTGTTCAGTGGTTATTAACCACTTGAGAGTTCGCAGCCACTGCTTTTACTCACTGTGCCTTTCACAGATGGGAAATATCCATTTGCATATCAGTCTTTGTCCTGCCCAGGGGCAGTCCAGCACCGAAATACAATGGCAATTCCAATCTGAACGAGAGTACCACCAGCAACCCCATACACGTGTTTCACCCTTGTTGGGGATCATCAGTGAGGTGAAGCTGCGAACTCTCAAGTGGTTAATAACCACTGAACAGGTTATCATGTCTGTTCTTGTGAGAGAGGGGCGCCCGCTACCTTTGTAAAACTATTGGTATTAACTGGCCAATGATAGTTGCAGGTGCAAAATGGTGCGAGTACCTGGGCATCTAAGCAGTGCCCGGCAAATGCCTAGTATTATAAAAAAAAAGCCAAAACTGTTGGCTCTGCCGATGCTTGTTTTAACTTGGCTCTGAAACTAAACGTAATGAAATCAAAAATGTTAGTTCTAAATTATTCCAAGTGGATGAAATTACATGTTTTACTGGTCTACTGGTCTAATTTTTTTATGGTGCGAAACTGGTCTGATGTCTTTGAACTGGAATAAATTGGAGGCAATCCTGTGCAGAAAAATGTTATCTCTACCGCAGGGAACCCAATCACAATTCTGACACATGAAATTGGATTATTCTTCATGCATGCACAAGTGAACTGGAAAATACTACAAATTGCTCAAAAAACTCTTAGTTCCTCCGGAAAACAGTTTGTTTACTAATTTAAATGCAGCTGCTAATGCACAGTCTACCTCCATTTTAATCCCTCTTAATTTGACAACTGAAAAATGTAGAGCGAATCCTGATAGAGTTAAAAAGAAAATGTTCATTGCATCTGTGCGGTTCTCGATCCAATCAAGCTGAATTATTTTCTTTTTTATCATCTTAAATCTGAGATTAGAGCTTTTAATGTACTACCATCATACTTAAAAAAAAAAAAAATTCCAAGACATATAGAAACGATATGGTAAGATTTAAGTTAAACCTATTCCCTACAAGAGGAATCAGAGGTGATGTAGATATTGTGGGCCTGCCATTGAAACTCTCAGACATCTAATCATTGGATGTAATGATTTACAGAAGCTGCGTCTAGAGATGTTCGGAAGATTTGTGTACTATAAACCTTTTTAAACACTGATCTATTTTGGTCTAGAATTATAGCCAGTCAAGAAACTATTTTATACACTGTAATAACAACATTTGTATACACGGTTTTAACTTGATATCACTTTATATGAGATGGTGTTGATGTGTTTATTTTGAAATTGTGCTGTGTGGTAATTTTGTCATTATGTATTGGGCTGTGAAAAAGTGTAAAAAGTTGAGTACTTAGATACACTTCAATAAATAAATAATATACTTAGATTCACTAATCCTTATTGCATTTATCATACATGTTGGTATAATATTCAGCCAACCATCCTTGGTCGCCTTGTTTCAAAGAATTGTACATAATCGGTTCAAACACATTTCAAGATGACATTCTAGTCTGTGGTTCAATGGTGCTGTAGAAATGTAATACAATGGGCCTCGTTACTAGCTTGCCGGTCCGGATACCACGGTACCCGTAAGCATGCCAGTACCATTGTATCTGAACTGGCAAACTCTGAGTTGTACTCGCGGGTGCCTTTCATTCCGCCAGGTCTGACCTGGCGGAATGAAAGGCACCCGCAAGCACATCTTGTCGGATGCACCGGCACCGTTATAAACGTGCCGGTGCATCCGACCTCCCCATTCCCAATGAGCCCTATGGGGATCAAATGGGAATGGGGAAGACTTTTTTCCAGCGCCCAGGAATGGGCATATACTGGGTCCGGCAAGGTCGCAATGACCCAGTAATTGTCCATTTCTGGGCGCCGGAAAAAATGAATACTGGCGGCAGACGTGCCTGTACTACAGGCACTGCTATCGCCAGCCTCGTAATGAGGCCCATTGTGTTGCTAGATAAAGTTCCAGCCATACTGAAATATCATGGAATGAACACTGAAGGAGGTAATATGCAAATGCAATTGCACATAACCTGAGTACCTGGGACACATATAATATCAGAGGATGGAGTAGAGCCATCGGGAGGTCTCCTCGGAGTAGTTAATTAGTCCTGATGCCAAATGTTGATGTGCAAGTGGCATCATGTGTAGCTCCTTTGCAAACTTTGCAAGAGTTACTAATCTGATGAGATTGACTCTTTGTGATTTTTGCATGGGCCAGGCAGCAAAAGAAAAGTTCAGAAATTGCTCACTATCACCCCATACTGAAATCGTTTGATGGCAACAAGAAATTCAAGATAACAGTGTAAGCATACACATGAAATGGGATGGGAGCAGTCTTCAGGCAATGCAAAAGGGTCAAGAGAGAAGGCAACAGAAGATATCACAAGAGCCCTGTGTTAGGCAGAAGCCAATTATTTCGTAATACGAAAAGAGGCTCTGGAATGCTCAGATCAGATCATACTTGTGAGGCCGACATTTAGAAATAGAAACGAATCCTAAACCCTCGGTTATCATCCTGTTGGAAAAAGGATTAATTGAAGGTATCATTGCAGAAGGAAGTGTAAGTGCAACCCACACACAATGCCTGCTGAGTTGGTATAAAGACTCCTTCTAGCCTGAGCAGAACCATGGCACATGCCCACTATCGGAAAGTCCTCCAAGTCTACTGGTCACCCACAGCACTGCACAAGCATGACCAAGCACAGGAGGATATTTGCTGATGTTGCTGACAAGGGAATGCTGCTGTGACTCATATCACATGCTATCGTATTGCCTACACTGATTCAGAAATAAGGAAATAGCTCAGAACATCTCAGAGATGTATAGGTCAATAATAGTAGCATCACTGGTGCGATAGCATGTGGATTGCAAAAGGCATGATGATGACGAAAAGGCTGGTCTTGCATACTTGGAAAATGATCCACAGCCCTAGCTCTGTAGCCCAGCTAATGGAGCTTGCAAAGCTGGCCTGACCACAGCGTGTTGCCTAGAAACTAAAAGGAAGAGAATTTAGGGATTTGAGGGGATTTCTTGGAGTTGCCAAAATGAGAAATGATCCAACACTGTGTTTGATGAACTGTCGCTTAGACAGCAAAGCACTGATTCAAAGGCTAATGTGCCTCGACTCCTCTGTAGGCTCCTTTGCAACCACTACCGTCTTTTCCCTCTCCCAGATCTATAGTTGATAGATAGCTGTAATATAACATTTTAGCTTTCTTGAAATGTTTGAGTAAATATATATTTATCTGCATTGTAAAGACTTGTAGAGGAAACAATTGTCATAGGCATTTGTCTTGAATATTTAATAAACATGTAGAAATAAAAAAAGAATACAAAATACTGACTGCATTGGATGCAT